>NC_135801.1:192905491-193517928 GCF_964213995.1 Mustelus asterias
GTCGGGGCTCATGCCTAATCGTTCATTAACTGTAGAATGGTGTGTTTAATGCTCTGCTATTCTGAATGGTTTGGATGAACTCAATTCAGACTTGGACCAGATTTATGTTGGAATAACCGGTTCATATTTTTTATTTCATTTGCTGGACATGGGTATAGCTGGCTCAGCCAGCATTTATTGCCCATCCCTAGTTGCCATTGAGAAGGTGGTGGTGAGCTGCTGCCTTGAATCGCTGCAGTCCATGTCCTGGGGGTTGAATGAACAATGACATTAGGAAGGGAATTCCAGCATTTTGACCCAACCACTGTGACGGAACGGCGATATATTTCCAAGTCAGGATGGTGAGTGGCTTGGAGGGGAAGTTGCAGTTGGTGGTGTTCCCACGTATCTGCTGCCCTTGACATTCTAGGTGGAAGTGGTCGTGGGTTGGGAAGGTGCTGACTAAAGATCTTTGGTGAATTGTTGTCGTGCATCTTGTAGATAGTACACACTGCTGCTACTGAGTGTCAGTGCTGGAGGGAGTATATGTTTGTTGTGGTGGATGTGATGCCAATCAAGCAGGCTGCTTTGTCCTGGATGTGAAGCTTGAGTGTTGTTGGAGTTGCACTCATCCAGGCACAGTGGTTAGCACTGTTGCCTCACAGCGCTCGGGACCTGGGTTCAATTCCTGGCTTGGGTCACTGATGGAAGAAGGCAGAAGAGAGTATGTCCAGGGTGTTTGGGGTCTTGATTATGCTGACTGTTTTTCCGAGGCAGTGGGACGTGTAGACAGTGTCATTGGGTGGGAGGCTGGTTTGAGTGACGGACTGGGCTTCCTTCACGATCCTTTGTAGTTTCTTGTGGTTTTGGACAGAGCAGGAGCCATACCAAGCTGTGATACAACCAGAAAGAATGCTTTCTATGGTGCATCTATAAAAGCTGGTGAGAGTTGGAGTGAACATACCAAATTTCTTTAGTCTTCTGAGAAAGTAAAGGCATTGGTGGGCTTTCTTAACCATAGTGTCGGCATCGGGGGGGGGGGGGGGAACCAGGGCAGGTTATTGGTGATCTGAACACCCAAAAAAGCTGAAGCTCTCAACCATTTCTACTTCGTCCCCGTTGATGTCGAAAGGGGGCATATCCTCCACTGCGCTTCCTGAAGCCGATGACAATCTCCTTGACATTGAGGGATAGATTATTGTTGCCGCACCAGTTCACCAGATTCTCTATCTCATTCCTGTACTCTGTCTCGTCATTGTTTAAGATCCGACCCACTACAGTGGTGTCATCAGCAAACTTGAAAACTGAGTTGGATGGGGAGTTTGGCCACAGTCATAGGTGTATAAGGAATATAGTATGGGGCTGAGGACGCAGCCTTGTGGGGCACCGGTGTTGAGGATTACTGTGGGGGAGGTGTTGTTGCCTATCCTTACTGATTGTGGTCTGTGGTTTACGAAGTTCAGGATCCAATGGCAGAGGGAGGAGCCGAGCCACAGGCCACGGAGTTTGGAGATGAGTTTCGTGGGAATAATGGTGTTGAAGGCTGAGCTGTACTCAATGAATAAGAGTCTGACATAGGTGTCTTTGTTATCTAGGTGTTTTAGGGTTGAGCGCAGGGCCAGGGAAATGGCGTCTGCTGTGGACCTGTTGCGGCGGTAGGCAAACTGGAGTGGATTCGGGAAATCTGGGAGGCCGGAATTAATTTGTGCCATGACTAACCTGTCGAAGCACTTCATAATGATGGATGTCAGAGCCGCCAGATGATTAAGGCACGCTGCCTGGCTTTTCTTTGGTATTTGGATGATGGTCGTCTTGAAGCAGATGGGGACCTCAGATTGTTGTAAGAAATGTGAAGGTGGGACTTTGTCTCCACGAAGACTGTGTGGTGATCACTCTTACTGATACTGTCGTGGACAACTGCAACTTGCAGATTGGTAAGGATGATGTCAAGTATGTTTTTCCCTCTTTTTGGTTCCCTCGCCACCTGCCGCAGACCCAGTCTAGCAATTATACCCTTTAGGACTCGACCAGCTTGATCAGTGGTGCTGCTGCTGAGCCACTCTTGATGGTGGACATTGAAATCCCCCACCCAGGTATGTTTTGCGCCCTTGCCACCCTCATTGTGTCCTTCATCAGCTGAAGGAGGATGGTATGTGGTACCCAGTAAGAGGTTTCCTTGCCCATGTTTAACCTGAAGCCATGTAACTTCATAGGGGCTGGAGTTGATGTTGAGGACTCCCTTGGCAACTCCCCCCTGACTGTATACCACTGTGCCACCACCTCTGCTGGCTCTGTCCTGCTTGTGGGACGGACCTATCTAGGCATGGTAATGGTGGTGTCTGGGGTGTTATCTATAAGGTATGATTCCGTGAGAATGACTGTGTCAGGCTGTTACTTGACTAGTCTGTGAGACACCCCTCCCAATTTTGGCACTAGCCCCAGATGTTAGTAAGGCAAACTTTGCAGGGTCGACAAGGCTGTTTATTTTGCTGTTGTCTTTTCTGGTGCCTGGATCGGATGCCAGATGGTTTGTCCAATTTCATTTCTTTGTTGAGATTTTGTAGTGATTGATACCAGCGAGCAGCTTGCTTGGCCATTTCAGAGTTGCTGGGCTCTGGAGTCACATGTAGGCCAGACTGGGTAAGGATGGCAGATTTCCTTCCCTAAAGAGCATGAATGAACTAGATGGGTTTTTCTAACAATCGACAATGGTCATCAGGAGATTCTTAATTCCAGATTTTATTTACTGAATTCAAATTCCACCATTTGCCGTGGCAGGATTTGAACCCGCGTCCCCAGAATGTTAGCTGAGTTTCTGGATTAATAGTCTAGTGATTCATAGATTTATGGAATAACACAGAAGTAGATCCTTTTGCCCTCTAGTTTGTGCGAGCGCTTTTGCAACCCAGAATTCACCCATTCTTTCCCCATATCCCTGCGATTATTTCTCCTTCAGCTATTTATTGGGCGGCACGGTAGCACAGTGGTTAGCACTGCTGCTTCACAGCTCCAGGGACCTGGGTTTGATTCCCGGCTTGGGTGTAAACTGTCTGTGTGGAGTTTACACATTCTCCTCGTGTCCGTGTGGGTTTCCTCCGGGTGCTCCGGTT
Source organism: Mustelus asterias (assembly GCF_964213995.1). Taxonomy (NCBI): domain Eukaryota; kingdom Metazoa; phylum Chordata; class Chondrichthyes; order Carcharhiniformes; family Triakidae; genus Mustelus; species Mustelus asterias. The sequence continues at coordinate 192,908,581 of NC_135801.1, forward strand.
TCCTCCCCCAGTCCAAAGATGTGCGGGTTAGGTTGATTGGCCATGCTAAAATTGCCCCTTGGTACCCTGAGATGCGTAGGTTAGAGGGATTAGCGGGTAAATGTGTAGGGATATAGGGGTAGGGCCTGCGTGGGATTGTGGTCGGTGCAGACTCGATGGGCCAGATGGCCTCTTTCTGCACTGTAGGGTTTTTATGATTCTGTGATCCAATTCCCCTTTTATTTAATCTATATCCGCCGCCCTATCAGGCAGTGCATTTCCAATCCTAACCTGCTGTTGCCTGAGAAATATTTTCCCTTGTGTCTGATTTTAAAAAAAACCCACTAAGGATGCTGGAAATCTGAATTACAAAGGCAAGTGCTGGAGATACTCCACAGGTCTGGCAGCAACTGTGGAGAGAGAAACAGAGTTAACATGTCAGGTCGATAACCGTTTATCAGAACTGAAGAATAGGTAATAGAATGCATTTTTATCTTTATAGCCTTTTGCCTTCCTGATTCTTTTACCATTCACTTTAAATCCCTGCCCTCTGTTTATTGACTTTTGTGAGCATGCTGGGCTGCTTTCTAATGGTGTGCTCCAGCAACACTGCTTGCTTTCCCCGCGTCCGGTTGTGTGTTGGATAAACTGCTAAGCATTGCACATTGGGAGGGAATCTGATTGTTCCCTTTAGGTAAAGTGGGGCCAGAGGGCAGACATTAAAATTGGATCAGCATGATTCAGTCCATAACTTCAAAGGCACGCGTTCCTGATTTTTGTAATTCCGTTGTGAATTCTCATGTCCACTTTCTGCTGGGGTTGATGCTGCAACAGGCTTGCTGGTGGGAAGGTGAAATTGCAGTTTTCAGATTTGCTACGATCTTGTATAAAACTGTGTGAAAGGGTGGTGGAAGCAGATTCAACAGTAACTCCCAAAGGGACATTGGATGAATACTTGATGAGGACAAAATTGCAGGGCTGTTGAGAAACGGCCTGATAGGGAGAAATGGGATTAATCTTGCTATCATCGACTTAACTGCGGAGTACTGTACCCCAGTATGGTGTAGCTCCTCCAATGCCAGTCTTGTAAATACAGTAAGAGTTTTAACAACACCAGGTTAAAGTCCAACAGGTTTATTTGGTAGCCAGTGCCATTAGCTTCCGGAGTGCTGCTCCTTCGTCAGATGGAGTGGATATCTGCTCTCAAACAGGGCACAGACACAAAATCAAGTTACAGAATACTGATAAGCCACTTCTTGCCTTCAAACAACCGCACAACCTCAAACAGACCATTGTCCGCAGCAAACCACCCAGCGCTCAGGAAAACAGCGACCACGACACCACACAACCCTGCCACAGCAACCTCCGCAAGACATGCCGGATCATCGACATGGATGCCATCATCCCATGTGAGAACACCATCCACCAGGCACACGGCACCCACTCCTGCAACTCGGTCAACGCTGTCCACCTGACACGCCGCAGAAAAGGATGTCCCGAGGCATGGCACATTGGGGAAATCATGCAGACGCCACGACAACGGACGAATGAACACCGCTCGACAACCACCAGGCAAGACAGCTCTCTCCCTGTGGGGGAGCACCCCAGCGGCCACGGGCATTCAGCCCCCGATTCTCGGACAAGCATTCTCCAAGGCAGCCCCTACGACACACGACAGCGCAGAGTTGCCGAGCAGAAACCGATAGCCAAGCTCCACACACATGAGGGTTGGGTGGTTTGCTGTGGACAATGGTCTGTTTGAGGTTGTGCGGTTGTTTGAAGGCAAGAAGTGGCTAATCAGTATTCTGTAACTTGATTTTGTGTCTCTGTATGCCCTGTTTGAGAGCAGATTTCCACTCCATCTGACGAAGGAGCAGCGCTCCGAAAGCTAATGGTATTTGCTACCAAATAAACCTGTTGGACTTTAACCTGGTGTTGTTAAAACTCTTACTGTGTTTACCCCAGTCCAATGCCGGCATCTCCACATCAGTCTTGTAAATACCCAGCTCAACACCGCAATGTGTATCATTTCGGATACTCCCCCAATTAACTCAATTCCCTGGCTCCCAGTCCTGAGCAACACCCTTCCCCCTCGTAAGGAGGGAGATTGTAATAAGAAAGCTTATGGAGGAGGTTTGCATCAACCCAAACCGGCCACTACACAAGGACCTTGCTGATCCACCTGCTGCTCTCCTCCCATCCTGCCCACCCGGGCTTCAACCTGCCGTGGCAACATTGGGCACTCCTCACCTGGTTCATTACTGGCCAAGATCTTTGTGCAATGAGCCTGGGCTGCAGCTGTGGTGCACCCAAATCGATGATTCACATCATTGAAGACTGCCCATTAACAAGGAAGGCTGTCACTATGGAAATTATTGCCTGGCCTGATGATTACTGCTCATGCTAAAAAAAACCGGACTGACACATGCAGTCATTCTGTTATTTGCTTGGAAGATTCCACACCATATATGTACATATCTGAAGTCCCCACCCCATTTTCTCTGAAATATGAATTTTTTTTTACAGCTGCAACAGGATTTATTGAGGTCTGAAGGTAATGCTCATTGCAGTCTGAAATAGCAACAAGTAAGCACTCTCAATCTCTCTCATTCAAACCTGCATTTAACACACATGCCCCAACACATGCAAGATCAATTACTGCAAACTGATCTGATTTTCTCACATCATTACAAAACCAGCCCGACCTCAACTTATCTGCTGAAACTCTTACCCGTGCATTTGTTACCTCCATGCTCTCCCACTTTGCACCCTCTGTAAACTTCAGCTAATCCAAAACTCTACTGCCCTATCCCAGTTCACACCAAGTCCCCTTCACCCATCACCTTGTGCTTGTGGATCTACATTGGCTCCCAGTTCTCACCCTTGTTTTCAAAGCATTCTGTGGTCACTGTAATCTCCAAACCCACAACCCTCCAAAATCTCTCTCGTCCATTTCTGGCCTCTTGTGCAACTGACTTTCATTGCTCCACCTTTGGCAGCACGCTTTCAGCTGCTTGGACCCCAAGATCTGGAGCCTCATCTCTCATAAATTTGCCTCCTCTTTTAAGCTTTTTCTTAAAGTCTACCTCTTTGACCAAACTGTTTGTCACCTGTTATAGTCTCTCCTTAGTGACTTGGTCTAATTTTGTTTGGTGAAATTCTTCGGGATGTTCCCGATTTTCATGATTTAAATGCAAGTTGCAGATTAAATTCCTGTCTTTAAGCATTCTATCAATGTCCAATCTTTGTTTGGCTTAGAGGTAGTCATGTCACCTGCATCTAAAAAATTTAAGTTGCCTCTTTTGCCAAAATGAAGGCTGAAACACAGTATATGATTTTGGGAGTGCTGCTTTGCAGGAGGTGTTGTCTTTCAGTTAAACCAGAGGCCCATGCTATTTGTTAAGATTAATGTAAAGAATCCCGTACAGCTTCTTGAAGAGCTGGGTGCTCTCCTGGCCAACAGTTATTCCACTGCCAACACTGCCATTAACTAATTATCTGCTCATGTATCTCATCACTGTTTGTGGGAACTTGGAATAATGGATCCTCTGGTCCAGAATGTGGAGATACAGAGGAACCCGAACAAAGACTTAGTTTATGTTATCCAGGTGAGCTGGTCAGATAATATGTCAAATATTATCTATAGATGTGAAAGCAAGTTTGGTGTATTTCCGACATTACAAAACTGATTACTTCACTTTGAAAGTTGTTCATTCGATGTGAAGCACGTTGTGATATCTGATGTGAAATGTGCTGTTGATACTGCTTCTGTACTTTTCTGATATTGCCAGCTAAAGGGGCTTCTTTATCCAAGTGTAAAGTTTATTTATTAGTCACAAGTCGGCTTACATAAACACTGCAGTGAAGTTACTGTGAAAATCCCCTAGTCGCCACACTCTGGCGTCTGTTCAGGGACACTGAAGGAGAATTTAGCACGGCCAATCCACCTAATCACGTCTTTCGGACTGTAGGAGGAAACCGGAACACCCAGAGGAAACCCATGCAGACACGGGGAGAATGTGCAGACTCCGCACAGACAGTGACCCAAGCCAGGAATCGAACCCAGGTCCCTGGCGTTGTGAGGCAGCAAGGCAAACCATTGTGCTTGGAGATCTTGACTGCGGTTAGTGCCTACCAGCACAGTTGAGAAATGGGGCAAGGGTTTTAAATTGTTCCTTCCAAATCTCTCCTCTGCTGCCCTGGGTTATCTATTTGCAGCTCGATCTCCATTTAGCTTCAATGCCTCTGAGTGTTCAGCCAAGGATAACAATGTACATGATTCCTACTTCTGATCTCTGAATAGTGATTCCTACAAGAATGCATGTGGAGATTGGGTTAAGGACAGAACAGGTTTGGAAGGAACATCTAATTTGGTCTATAATAAAACCAAATCACTGCGGATGCTGGAATCTGAAAGGTGGTCGGTGCAGACTCGATGGTGGTCGGTGCAGACTTGATGGGCCGAATGGCCTCCTTCTGCACTGTAGGGTTTCTATGATGATGATTCTATGAAAAACAGAAAAGGCTGTATCTGTAGAGAGGGAATAGAGACAATGTTTCAAGTCAATGACTTTTCGTCAGAGCTAAAGGCAGAAAAAAGTTTGGTCTAATTTGCCTAGATTTAGCTGAAGTACGTAAAGGGAGTCATCACTATTGTCTGCAACCTGGTGAGAATTAGCATTGATGGGCAAGGGGGTACTCCTTACCCACGAGCACTTGTTCTTGCTGGGTGAATGGGCACAAGAGGCTGTATAACTTGCATGCAGCCCTGTGCTCAAGTGATCCGAGATGTAGAGAATGAACTCTGCTTATTACTCACATCTTCCAAATACCACACCCTCGGGAGAGCAGATGTTCTTTACAGCATTGTGGAGAGGTTCCAGTTATAGAGCAACACTTCACAAAACATCACATTGCAGCCTCTAAAAGCTGAAAGTACTTGTATATGGTTTGTAAACTATTCATAGAGTCATAGAGGTTTACAGCATGGAAACAGGCCCTTTGGCTCAACTTGTCCATGCTGTCCTTTTTTTAAACCCCTAAGCGAGTCCCAATTGAACAAAGAACAAAGAATAATACAGCACAGGAACAGGCCCTTCGGCCCTCCAAGCCCGTGCCGCTCCCTGGTCCAAACTGGACCATTCTTTTGTATCCCTCCATTCCCACTCCGTTCATATGGCTATCTAGATAAGTCTTAAACGTTCCCTGTGTGTCCGCCTCCACCACCTTGCCTGGCAGCGCATTCCAGGCTCCCACCACCCTCAGTGTAAAATATGTCCCTCTGATATCTGTGTTAAACCTCCCCCCCCCTTCACCTTGAACCTATGACCCCTCGTGAACGTCACCACCGACCTGGGGAAAAGCTTCCCACCGTTCACCCTATCTATGCCTTTCATAATTTTATACACCTCTATTAAGTCTCCCCTCATCCTCCGTCTTTCCAAGGAGAACAACCCCAGTTTACCCAATCTCTCCTCATAACTAAGCCCCTCCATACCAGGCAACATCCTGGTAAACCACCTCCGTACTCTCTCCAAAGCCTCCACGTCCTTCTGGTAGTGTGGCGACCAGAACTGGACGCAGTATTCCAAATGCGGCCGAACCAACGTTCTATACATCTGCAACATCAGACCCCAACTTTTATACTCTATGCCCCGTCCTATAAAGGCAAGCATACCATATGCCTTCTTCACCACCTTCTCCACCTGTGACGTCACCTTCAAGGATCTGTGGACTCGCACACCCAGCTCCCTCTGCATATTTACACCCTTTATGGTTCTGCCATTTATCGTATAGCTCCTCCCTACATTATTTCTACCAAAATGCATCACTTCGCATTTATCAGGATTGAACTCCATCTGCCATTTCTTTGCCCAAATTTCCAGCCTATATATCCTTCTGTAGCTTCTGACAATGTTCCTCACTATCTGCAAGTCCTGCCAATTTTGTGTTGTCCGCAAACTTACTGATCACCCCAGTTACACCTTCTTCCAGATCGTTTATATAAATCACAAACAGCAGAGGTCCCAATACAGAGCCCTGCGGAACACCACTAGTCACAGGCCTCCAGCCGGAAAAAGACCCTTCCACTACCACCCTCTGTCTTCTGTGACCAAGCCAGTTTTCCACCCATCTAGCCACCTCCCCCTTTATCCCATGAGATCCAACATTTTTCACCAGCCTACCATGAGGGACTTTGTCAAACGCAAAATTGCTCGCATTTGGCCCATATCCCTCTATACCCATCGTACCCATGTAACTATCTAAATGCTTTCTAAAAAACAAAATTGTACCTGCCTCGACTACTACCTCTGGCAGCTTGTTCCAGACACTTACCATCCTCTGTGTGAAAAAATGTCCCTCTGGACCCTTTTGTATCTCTCCCCTCTCACCTTAAACCTGTGCCCTCGCGTTATAGACTCCCCTACCTTTGGGAAAAGATATTGACTATCTAGCTGATCTGTGCCCCTCATTCTTTTATAGACCTCGATAAGATCACCCCTCAGCCTCCTACGCTCCAGAGAAAAAAGCCCCAGTCTATCCAGCCTCTCCTTATAACTCAAACCATCCAAGTCCAGGTAGCATCCTACTAAGTCTTTTCTGCAGTCTTTCTAGTTTAATAATATCCTTTCTATAATTCCTGATCCTTATATTGCAAAACCTGCATTTTGAATTAGTTAAAGTGTGCATTTGCAGTTTTTCTTTTTGAATGTATGCCAAGGTGAAATATTGTCCTTTATATTTCCATTATGAATTCTGATTTTATGATGGAATTTGTATAAGCTGCAATTCCACCCTCCTGCCAGTGCTGCTGCTGTAGTGGGAAAGGGGTGGAATTAGTGTGACAAGCTTACCATAGGCAGTTACCATTGTAATGATGATACTGCATACACATTGATGCGAAGAGCGTATATATTGCAGGTTCGAGGTCTTTGAGGGATCTTTGAGGTCGTTTTCAACTGGCTGGGACATGAGCTAGTTTAAGATCACCCGCTATTTGTGGAACCCACCCACCCAATTCCATTTCAGGTGGTACAGTTGAAAGTTTCCCCGTTAGATAAATCAAAGTTCCTTTCGTTCTCCATGTACATGTGCCGGCGAATGTAATGCAGAGGCCTCCCTGCCCAGTGAATTTCTGTTCTTGCTAAAAGTTGTTGTCCCCCGAGGCCAATTGATTGCACAGCCAACAAAATCCGGTGTCTTCAGTGAATGGGGGAAAGATTATTTCAAATAAATTGAATAGAAAGCAGAATTTGGATCTTTGCTGTGTCAGGATTGGGCTGGGTTCAAATCATAGAAACCCTACAGTACAGAAAGAGGCCACTGGGCCCATCGAGTCTGCACCGACCACAATCCCACCCAGGCCCTACCCCCATATCCCTACACATTTTACCCACTAATCCCTCTAATCTACGCATCCCAGGACACGAAGGGGCAATTTTAGCATGGCCAATCAACCTAACCCGCACATCTTTGGTTGTACCATGTGGTTTCATCAGAGGCCAGTTCGAGCTCTGTGCTTGCGAAGAACCAGTCTAGACTGGTCTCTGAAAGACCTACAGCGAGTACGCATAGAAATAGAGAAACTAAAAGCCGGAGTAGGCCATTCGGCCCTTTGAGCCTGCTGCACCATTCATTTTGACCATCGCACTGATACCCATTTTGAGCCAGTGTTAGGACCTAACGTCAACCTTGAGCAAAGCAAAATTAAAGCCTGGAAGAGGTAGCCTGGTGCCACCTTGCTCTGGAATGCATTCAGACCTTTGCTCTGGGACTTTAGGATTTCATGGCTTTAGTCAGAAGCAAGCCCACTTTGCAGCAATGCTACAGCTTGGTTTGAAGTAAGGATATGTCTCGCTTGACCGAGCAACCAGTAAGCCAATAAAAATAATAACAAACTCTGCGTTCTTGCGAGCCTGAAATGAAGCAGCTTGTGAAAACGTATTCTTTCAGTTTTGTAAGCGCAGCTGAAAGGGGTGGCACATATTGAAGAGCGGCGACACCTCGGCTGAGTGCCAACTGCATTAATTTAATGAATAAATTACACCACTTGCTTTAGGAATGCTCAGCAGCAGTGCTGCACTCTCAGGCTTTTATGCTTTAATTTCAGTGGCACACTTTCAAGTCTCAACAGATAATTGTGGCCCTGCCTTTGCCAAAAGCCTATTATTACTGCTGTGTGAGAGCTAATGCTTGTTTTGCCTTGTTTGTATTAATCTAGATTAAAAGCAGCTAACTAGTATCTCATTCTCAAATACAACCAGAAAATACTGCGTATATCAGAAGGTAAAGCAACATCTGTGGAGAAAGAAACGGATGTTTCAGGGTCAACATCAATTTGAAAAATTAACACTATCGGTTCACAGATGTTGTCCGACCTGTTTTAAGTTTATTTATTAGTGTATTTCAGATTTCAATCATCTGTAGTTTGTTTTGTAACGTTCCAGGTCAATCGGTTTACAGCATGGGAACAGGCCCTTCGGCCCAACTTGTCCATGCCACCCTTTTTTTAAACTCGTAAATTAATCCCAATTGCCCGCATTTGGCCCATATCCCTCTATACCCATCTTACCCATATAACTGTCTAAATGCTTTTTAAAAGACAAAATTGTACCCGCTACTACTATCTCTGGCAGATTATTCCAGACACCTTCCACCCACTGTGAAAAAATTGTCCCTCTGAACCCTTTTGTATCTCTCCCCTCTCACCTTAAACCTATGCCCTCTAGTTTTAGACTCCCTTACCTTTGGGCAAAGGTATTGACTGTCTAACTGATCCGTGCCCCTCATTATTTTATAGACCTCTATAGGATCACCCCTCGGCCTTCTAAGCTCCAGAGGAAAAAGTCCCAGTCCATCCAGCCTCTCCTCATAACTCAAACCATCAAGTTCCGGTAACATCCTAGTAAATCTCTTCTGCACTCTTTCTAGTTTAATAATGTCCTTTCTATAATAGGGTGACCAGAACTGCAAATTAGGGGCAGGGTTGGATGGGGGAGGGGTGTCTGTGATTGGTTGGAAAGCAGGAGAGATTAAATAACAAAAGGGATGATGATCCAAAGCAAAAGAAGATTAGGGCACACGGAGTTGGGGGTAGTGTGTTAAAGTGGATTGGGGACTGGCTATCCGACAGGAAGCAAAGAGTCGGAATAAATGGGTGTTTTTCCGGTTGGAGGAAGGTAACTAGTGGCGTGCCGCAGGGATCGGTACTCGGGCCGCAACTGTTTACCATTTACATAGATGATCTGGAGGAGGGGACGGAGTGTAGGGTAACGAAGTTTGCAGACGACACAAAGATAAGTGGAAAAGTGAATCGTGTGGAGGACGGAGAAGATCTGCAGAGAGATTTGGACAGGCTGAGTGAGTGGGCGAGGATATGGCAAATGGAGTATAACGTTGATAAATGCGAGGTTATACACTTTGGAGGAAATAATAACAAATGGGATTACTATCTCAATGGAAACAAATTAAAACATGCTACCGTGCAAAGGGACCTGGGGGTCCTTGTGCATGAGACGCAAAAGCCCAGTCTGCAGATACAACAGGTGATCAAGAAGGCAAATGGGATGTTGGCCTATATTGCGAGGGGGATAGAATATAAAAGCAGGGATGTCTTGATGCACCTGTACAGGGCATTGGTGAGGCCGCAGCTGGAATACTGTGTGCAGTATTGGTCCCCTTATATGAGGAAGGATATATTGGCATTGGAGGGAGTGCAGAGAAGGTTCACCAGGTTGATACCGGAGATGAGGGGTTTGGATTATGAGGAGAGGCTGAGGAGATTGGGTTTGTACTCGTTGGAGTTTAGAAGGATGAGGGGGGATCTTGTGGAGACTTATAAGATAATGCGGGGGCTGGATAGGGTGGAGGCGGAGAGATTCTTTCCACTTAGTAAGGAAGTTAAAACTAGAGGACACAGCCTCAAAATAAAGGGGGGTCGGTTTAAGACAGAGTTGAGGAGGAACTTCTTCTCCCAGAGGGTGGTGAATCTCTGGAATTCTCTGCCCACTGAGGTGGTGGAGGCTACCTCGCTGAATATGTTTAAAGCGCGGATGGATGGATTCCTGATCGGTAAGGGAATTAAGGGTTATGGGGATCAGGCGGGTAAGTGGTACTGATCCACGTCAGATCAGCCATGATCTTATTGAATGGCGGGGCAGGCTCGAGGGGCTAGATGGCCTACTCCTGCTCCTATTTCTTATGTTCTTAAAAGAAGTTGGTAATGGGACAAGGAAAGATAGAAACGCAGGAGTAGGCCATTTGGCCATTCGAGCTTGCTCCGCCATTCATTTTGATCATTGCTGTTCATCGAGTTCAATATCCTGATCTCCTCTTCCTCTCATATTCCTTTAGCTCCAAGAGTTGAAATCAGACAAAGTTTTGGCCTGAACTACATTCTGTGCCAGTGAATTCAACACATTCAGCACACTCCGGGTGAAAAAATTTCTCCTTGCCTCAGTTCTAAAAGGTTTACCCCTTATCCTCAAACTATGACCCCTCGTTCTGGACTCCCCCACCATTGGGAACATTTTTTAAAAATCTACCTTGCCTAACCCTGTTAGAATTTTATAAGTTTATATGAGATCCCCTCTCACTCCTCTAAACTCCAGTGAATATAATCCTAACCGACTTAATCTCTCATATGACAGACCTGCCATCCCAGGAATCAGCCTGGTAAACCTTTGCTGTACTCCCTCTATGGCAAGGACATCCTTCCTCAGATAAGGATGCCAAAACTGCACACAATATTCCAGATGTGGCCTCAGCAATGTCCTATACAATGGCAGCAAAACATCCCTACCCCTGAAGGCCAACATACCATATTTCTTCTTTACTGCCTGCTTCGTTTCAGAGATGGATACAGGAGGACTCTTAAGGTCTCACTGAGTATCCACCTCTCTCAATTTACATACGTTCAAGTAATAATCTGTCTTCCTATTATTACTACCAAAGTGGATAACCTCACATTTATCCACATTATACTGCATCTGCCATGCAGATACCCACACACTCAGCCTGTCCAAATCACGCTGAAGCATCTCTGCATCCTCCTCACAGCTCACCCTCCCACCCAACTTTGTATCATCATTTGGAGATAATGCATTCAGTTCCCTCTTCCAAATCATTAATATATAATGTGAACAGTTGGGGTCCGAGCTCAGATGGACCAAGGGAAGGTGTAAAATGGGAATCGCAGATTCATCACCAATACCTGTCCAAAGAAAAGAGGCAGGAGGTTATAGCCTGAAATAGTTGAACTTGGCACTAATTCCGGAAGGTTGCAAAGTACTCAGTCAGTGGATGAGATGCTGTCCTTTGAGCTTATGTTGAGCCTCACTGGTGCAATGTTACAAGGTAAGAAGTCTCACAACACCAGGTTAAAGTCCAACAGGTTTATTTGGTAGCAATTCACCCCAGTCCAACGCCGGCATCTCCACGCAATGTTACAAGCCAAGGGCAGAAGGGTCAGAGTGGGAGTGATGTGGAGAATTAAAATGACAGGCGACAGAAAACTGGGTTTTGTGTGGGTGTTCTGCAAAGTTGTCATCCAATCTGCAATTGGTCCCCCCCCAATGTAAAGGAACTTGCATGGGAGGCGGGTGCCGCTGGCTGGGCTAGCATTTATTGTCCATCCTCGAGGACATCCCTGATCTTTCTCTGCACCCTACCTATGACTGTAACACAATCATTCTGCATCCTCTCCTTTCTTCTCCCCATGAATGGTATGTTTTGTCTGTATAATGCACAAGAAACAATACTTTTCGCTGTATCTCAATACATGTGACAATACATCAAATCGTGGACTGCAAGGTGGCACAGTGGTTAGCACCGCTACCCTACAGCGCCAGGGACCTGGTTCGATTCCTGGCTTGGGTCACTGTCTGTGTGAAGTTTGCACGTTCTCCCCGTGTCTGCGTGGGTTTCCTCCGGGTGCTCCAGTTTCCTCCCATAGTCTGAAAGACATGCTGGTTAGGTGCATTGACCCGAACAAGTGCTGGAGTGTGGCGACTAGGGGAATTTCACAGTAACTTCATTGCAGTGTTAATATAAGCCTTACTTGTGACTAATAAATTAACTTTAACTTTAAATCAAAACATTTAAAAGTCAACCACATTGCTGTGGGTCTGGAGTTTTGTGTTGGCCAGATCAGGTAAGGATGGCAGATTTCCTTCCCTAAAGGACATTAGTGAACCAGGTGGGTCTTTACAAGAATTGACAATGGTGTCATGATAATCATTAGACTTTTAACTGCACAGTTTTATTGAAATCAGATTTCACTATCTGCCATGGTGGGATTTGAACCTGGGTTGCAGAGCATTATCCTGGGTCTCTGGATTACTTTTTATTTATTAGTGTCACAAGTAGGCTTACATGAACACTGCAATGAGGTTAGTTGACCACTAGTAACTGTTACCACAACAGAGCTCTTTATTGAGCAACCAATACAGGTTGTTGTTTTGTAGCATCATCTTAGTGATTTTATAATACACTAATATCACTAGAACATAGAACAGTACAGCACAGAACAGGCCCTTCGGCCCACGATGTTGTGCCGAGCTTTATCTGAAACCAAGATCAAGCTATCCCACTCCTTATCATCCTGGTGTGCTCCATGTGCCTATCCAATAACCGCTTAAATGTTCCTAAAGTGTCTGACTCCACTATCACTGCAGGCAGTCCATTCCACACCCCAACCAGAAGTGTAGTCCACCAGTGTGAATGGAAGGACTATAATGGGTGGCATGGTGGCAGAGTGGTTAGCACTGCCGCTTCATAACGCCAGGGACCCTGGTTTGAATTTGGCCTTGGGTGGCTATGCAGAGTTTGCTAGTCACTCTCCTCATGTATGCGTGGGTTTCCTCGTGCTCTGGTTTCCTCCAAAAGTGTGCAGATTAGTTGGATTGCCCATGCTAGGGGAATTAAGGGTTATGGGGAGCAGGCGGGTAAGTGGAACTGATTCACTTCAGATCAGCCATGATCTTATTGAATGGCGGGGCAGGCTCGAGGGGCTAGATGGCCTACTCCTGCTCCTATTTCTTATGTTATGTGAATGTAACACTACATTCTGCACTCTCTTTTCCTTCTCCCCATGCACTCTACGAGCGGTCTGTCTAATTTTCACTGTATACCAATACATGTGACAAATCAAATCAGATATCCCCTCTCCCTCACCTTGTCGCTGATCTCCCTTGCTCACACTCAGCCTACACCTCCAATTCAAAATGATTATACTTAGATCTCTTCATAACCTTACCTCACCTGATCTCTAACCTCCAGTCCGAAAACCCTCCTTGAGCTCTCCGTTCTTCCAGCTCTGGCTTTGTGTGTTCGTTTCTCTTTGTCTCATTCTTGGCATTGATCAGTTTGATCACCTTGGCCTTGTCTAGGATTCCCTACTGAAGTCCCTCCACCTCTCCTTCCTCCTTTCAGACTGTCCTTAAAACCCAGTGAGTGGTTAAGATTTGGAATGCAGTGTCTCAGTGTGTGGTGGAGGCAGGTTTACTGAAATTGATAGAAGTCTACAAGATTGAGAGGCATGGACAGAGTGGATAGTCAGAAGCTTTTTCCCAGGGTGGAAGAGTCAATTACTCGGGGGCACAGGTTTAAGGTGCGAGGGGCAAGGTTTAAAGGAGATGTACAAGCCAGATTTTTTACAGAGGGTGGTGGGTGCCTGGAACTCGCTGCCGGGGGAGGTAGTGGAAGCGGATATGGTAGTGACTTTTAAGGGGCGTCTTGACAAATACATGAATAGGATGGGAATAGAGGGATATGGTGCCCGGAAGGATAGGGGGTTTTAGTTCGGTCGGTGCAGGCTTGGAGGGCCGAAGGGTCTGTTCCTGTGCTGTAATTTTCTTTGTTCTTTGCTCTTCGTTAATTGATAAAGGAAGCAAAAGTGACATGATCATACAGTGACTGGTTAAGGTTTGGAATGCAGTGCCTGAGTGTGTGGTGGAGGCAGGTTCAATGAAATTGTTCAAAAGGAAATTAACTGAAAAAGGAAGAATGTCAGGGTTTGAATTTGATTCATTATTGTCACGTATTAATATTCAGTGAAAAGTATTGTTTCTTGCGAAATTTACAGACAAAACTTACCTTACAAAGGGAAGGAAAGGAGAGAATGCAGAATGTAGTGTTACAGTCTTAGCTAGGGTGTAGAGAAAGATCAACCTAATGCGAGGTCGGTCCATTCAAAAGTCTGATGGCAGCAGGGAAGAAGCTGTTCTTGAGTTGGTTGGTACATGGTCTCAAACTTTTGTATCTTTTTCCCGATGGAAGAAGGTGGAAGAGAGAATGTCCGGGGTGCGTGAGGTCTTGATAATGCTGGCTGCTTTTCCAAGGGAGCGGGACGTGTAGATAGAGTCAATGGATGAGAGGCTGGTTAGAGTGATGGATTGGACATCACTCACGACCCTTTGTAGTTTCTTACAGTCTTGGACAGAGCAGGAACCTTACCAAACTGTGATACAACCAGAAAGAATGCTTTATATGGTGCCTCTGTAGCAGTTGGTGAGAGTCGTAGCTGACATGCCAAATTTCCTTAGTCTCAAGAGAAAGTAGAGTTAGGACATAGAAACATAGAAACCCTACAGTGCAGAAGGAGGCCATTCGGCCCATCGAGTCTGCACCGACCACAATCCCACCCATGCCCTACCCCCACATATTTTACCCACTAATCTCTCTAACCTACGCATCCCAGGACTCTAAGGGGCAATTTTTAACCTGGCCAATCAACCTAACCCATTTTGTGTGTCCAACCTAACCCGTTTATGGGGAGAAGGCAGGGGAATGGCATATGGTGAATTGATCATTCGGAGAACCGTTGTAGACATGGGCTGAATGGCCTCCTGTGTTGTTACAGTTCTGTGATAAATTGCATAGCTCATATTTCTGGGTGCATGTTTTTTGCTTGGTTTCATAAACTATGTACATAATCTACAGTTGAGTGGTCCCTGTGGCAGCCTGCCAACTAAACTTGAGACAAGTGTGTACAGTGGGTTGGTGCATTCTTTGCAAACTGGATGTGTGGTGATATACCCCTGAGCTTGTAGACTTTGTCTCAAGTTAATTCTGAACTTTACTGGTGCTCTTGTTTGGTAATTAACACCTACTTATCATATTCAAAAAGACTGAGAAATCCGACTGCAGTATCACAGAAACAGAATCGCAGAATACTACGGTGCAGAAGAAACCCTTTGGCCCATCGAGTCCGCTCTGATGCATGAAAGCCTAGACCTTCCCACCTAATCCCACTTGCCAGCACTTGGCCCAGAGCCTTGAATATTATGGCATGCCATCTGGATAATTTTTAAATGATGTGAGGCATCCCACCTCCACCACCCTCCCAGGCAGTGAATTCCAGACTGTCACCACCCGCTGGGTAAAAACATTTTTCCTCAAATCCTCCCTAAACTTCCCACCCCTCACTTTTAACTGGTGTCCCCTCATAATTGAGCTTTCAACAAAGGAGAACAGCTGCCCATTATCCACCCTGTCCATGCCCCTCATAATCCTGAACATCTCAATTAGGTCACCCTTCAGTCTTCTCTGCTCCAGAAAAAACAACCCAAGCCTATCCAACCTCTCTTTATAACTTAAATGTTCCATCCTAGCAACGTCCTGGTGAATCTCCTCTGCACCCCTTTCAGTGTGATCACGTTCTTCCTATAATGTGGCAACCAGAACTGCACACAGTGCTCCAGCTGTGGCCTCCCCAAAGTTCTATACAACTCCATCATGACCTCTCTGCTTTTGTAATCTATACCCCCGATTGATAAAGTCGAATATGCCCATATGCCTTTTTCACCACCTTATTAACCTGCCTTTCTGCCTACAGAGATCTATGGACAAACACGCCATGGTCCCTTTGTTCTTTGGAACTTCCCTGTGTCAGATCCTTTGTAGTTATATCCTTGTCAATTTACTCCGTCCAAAATGTTTCACCTCACACTTTTCAGGGCTAAATTCCATCTGCCACTTATCCGCCCATTTGACCATTCTGTCTATATCTTCCTGTAACCCAAGACACTCAACCTCACTTAATCACCCAGCCAATCTTTGTGTCATTGGCGAACTTGTTGATCCTACCCCCCCTCCCCCCCCATATAGTCATCTATGTCATTTACATAAATGACGAACAATAGGGGGCCCAGCACAGATCCCTGTGTTGCACCACTGGTCACTGGCCTCCAGTTACTAAAGCAGCCATCTGTCATCACCCTCTGCCTTCTACCCCTAAGCCAATTATGTATCCACCTTGTCAGATCATCCATATGCCATATGCATTTGCCGCCTTAATAAGTCTCCCATGTCAAAGGCTTTGCTGAAATCCATGTAAACTACATCAACAGCACTATCCTCATCTACACACTTGGTTACATACTCAAAAAATTCAAACTGATTTGTTAGGCTTGAGCTCCCTCCGACGAAACCATGCTGACGATCCCTGATCAAACCTTGCCTCTCCAAATGGAGACGACAGTAACTACAAAATCTCCCCTGTTGTCTTCTACAGGGAAAAAGCATTGCAAGAATCTTTCTCAGTTGTTCCTCAAGGGTGACAGAGGGTGGTGAGTGTCTGAAACAAGCTGCCAGACGTAGTAGTAGAGGCGCGTACAATTTTGTCTTTTAAAAAGCATCTAGACAGTTACATGCGTAAGATGGGTATAGAGGGATATGGACCAAAAGGTGATGCATTTTGGTAGATTGAACCAGGGCAGGACTTAGTTAATGGTAGGGCGTCGGGGAGAGTTACAGAACAAAGAGGTCTAGGGGTACATGTTCATATCTCCTTGAAAGTGGAGTCACAGGTGGACAGAGTGGTGAAAAAGGCTTTCGGCATGCTTGGTTTCATCGGTCAGAACATTGAATGTAGGAGTTGGGAAGTCTTGTTGAAGTTGTACAAAACATTGGTAAGGCCACACTTGGAATATTGTGTACAATTCTGGACACCCTATTATAGAAAGGATGTTATTAAACTAGAAAGAGTTTGCCTACCTAATCCCAATTGCCAACACTTGGCCCATAGCCTTGAATGTTATGGTGTGCCAAGTACTCATCCAGGTACTGTTTAAAGGATGTGAGGCATCCCTCCTCACCACCCTCCCAGGCAGTGCATTCCAGACCATCACCACCCTCTGGGTAAAAAAGTTTTTCCTCAAATCCCCCCTAAACCTCCCACCCCTCACTTTTAACTTGTGTCCTGTCATAACTGACCCTTCAACTTTATTGAAGGAAAGAGGCAGCTCAGAGAAGGTTCACAAGGATGATCCCCAGTATGGAGGGATTGTCTTATGAGGAAAGGGTAAACTGGTTGGGACTTGACTCATTGGAATTTGGAAGAATGAGAGGTGATCTCATTGAAACATATAGGATTCTTAAGGGGCTTGACGTGGTAAATGCTGAGAGGATGTTTCCCCTCATGGGAGAGTCTCGGACCAGAGGGCATAGTCTCAAAATAAAGGGGTGTCAATTTAAGACTGAGATGAGGAACAAAACAAAGAACAAAGAACAGTACAGCACAGGAAACAGGCCCTTCGGCCCTCCAAGCCTGTGCCACTCCTTGGTCCAACTAGACCAATCGTTTGTATCCCTCCATTCCCAGGCTGCTCATGTGACTATCCAGGTAAGTCTTAAACGATGTCAGCGTGCCTGCCTCCATCACCCTACTTGGCAGCGCATTCCAGGCCCCCACCACCCTCTGTGTAAAAAACGTCCCTCTAATATCTGAGTTATACTTCGCCCCTCTCACCTTGAGCTCGTGATCGTCATCTCCGACCTCCGGAGAAATTTCTTCTGAGGGTTGGCAGTCTTTGGAACTCTTTGCCACAGAAATCTGTGCGGGCAGAGTCCTTGTGTATATTTAAGGCTGGGATAGATTTTTGATTAGTAAGGGAATCACAGGTTATGGGAACGTGGGCATGAGGAATGTCGGAGCAGGCTTGAGGGGCTGAATAGCCTACTCCCATTCCGATTTCTTATGGTTGTCTTCAGAGACGACATGAGGATTTATTATTTTTTACACTGCGAGCTGTTGTGATCTGGAATAAAGAAATTGCATTAATACTTGGGGAAAACCTTAACAAAGCTATTGGGAGAGAGCAGAGGAGTGGGGCTAATTGAAGAAACTCTTTCAAAGAGCTGGCACAGGCACAATGGGCCGAATGGCTTTCTGTTCTATATCATACCATGATACAAGGATGCTCTCTTCCCAAGTTGAGGGATCCTGCTTGTGGTGTTGTATGGCTTTTTTTTGTTGTCTGTGTGATCTGTCGTCTTGTCTCAGAGTGAATGGAGATGATTCATCCTACGCATGCATGTAAGCGCATTAAACTGCAGTTTGATATTATTAGTGCCGGTGCTCTGCAGCCTCTATTGTCCAACTGTTTGCCGCCCTTGATATTGATGACTTCCTCAGTGCCTGCCAATTGAGGACATGAGTTGCGGCAAGGGCAGTTTAGTATTACGTGGGAGCTGCGTTAAATGAGACGGACTGTGCTTGCCCTGCTCTTCGTATCCTCAGCTCTCAGTCGACATGCTTTCATGACCTTCCCTGTATGTGTTGCGAAGGATATCTGGGAGAACAGTGACAGCCAGTGTGCATGTGTATTTGGAACGCCAGGGTCAGAACAGTGTGCTTCCTGAACTAGTCAAAACAGGACTTGGGAATTTACTGGATGATCATAAACATCAGCATGCGTAAGCAAAATAACCCATGACCGGCTGCCTTGCGACAACATCGAAAAGCAGCAGACGTTGTAATATTAACTTGAAACTGCCTTCGTTGTGAGTTACTGTGAGTGATATGGAATACAATAGAGCTGCATCACTGGAAATGCCTCGGTGGTGAGTACAAGCATTCTGTTATTTTGTTATGGGGAGGAGCACTTTACTGTTATTTCATTCTGAATAATTCTCTCCGCAATGACTAGGTTAAGGATGATTGCGGCTTGTCAGAATGGAGTTTTTTGGCCAGTTATGTAGAAACTCATACTGGTGCTTAAGGGAGAGAAACACACAGATCGTGAATCTGTTTGCTTGCTGTGCTGTTCTAGTTTCCTTAGGGACACGCTGCCCTGACCCTAATTCCAGAGATCTTAAGTGTTGGTGGTGTTTGTAATTCTTAGACTTTTTGCCTTGGAGAATTTTATGAAATTAAGCCATAGATGAATTTACAGAGCTCCGTCCATAATTCCAATTTGCATTATGGTGCAAACTGGTATAGAGGGAGGGTTGTTGGGTTCCTACACCCTCGGGGGGGACTTTGGTTGGGTGGGGGGGGGGAGGGGCGTCCCGCTGTGGTGGCTGTCACACATTCACCGACACCGGTATTTACTGGATGTCAACTGAGAATTTGGAGTTTGAGCTCTGGTCTGCATTTGCTGGGATTGGTTGGAGTGGGGTTTGCCAAAGTGAGACCTGAGTAAATGCTTGTATTCAGAGGGTGTTGGGAGGTCTTTCTATGTGAATCAATAAAGTTAACGCAAGTGCAGCAACTAATTAGGAAGGCAATTGGTATATTGACCTTTACAAGGGGGTTTCAGTGTAAGAGTAAGGATGTCTTGTAGCACTTGTTTAAGACTTCAATGAATATACACCTGGGGTATTGTGCGGAGGTTCGGTCATCTTAACCAAAAGGATAGATATTCTGAGAGAATTCTTACAGAATATCCATCCTTCAGATTAAGATGACTGAATTGCACAGAATGAGTCTGTATTCTTTGGCTGATGCTGAGAGGCTGTTTCTCCTAACTGGAGAGTCCAGAAAGAAGTGTGGGGGGGAGGGATGAAGTGTTGTAGTTTTAGATTAACAGAATGGCTATTTTGGCCTCTGGTGAGGAGAAATTTCTTTGGTCATAGGGTTGAGCTGCCCAGTTAAGTATATTCGACGCTGCAATGGATGGAATTTTTGGCACTCAATTTGGAGGATATTGGAATCAGGTTGGAAGATTGAGGTGTGAGTTCAGCAATGATTGAGTGGAGCAGGCTCAGTATGCGTTGTAGCACGCTGCTATGCTGCTGCTTCTATTTCTAATGTTCTTGGGGTATAAGTTTGAAATGGCTTGCCACGAATTTCACATTTTTCCTCTGTGTTCTCACTATTTGATCTGGTGTCGGCCGTGGCTCAGTGGGTAGCATATTCACTTTAAACATTTTGCGCTTAAGTTTCGCTCCAGTACCTTCAGCCCAGAGTCTTGGCAGCACAATACTGAGGGAGCGTCCCTGAAATCCTGAGGGGAAATGGAGGAGGGGGGAGTTCTTGCTGGTATCCTGGACGATGATTGCTCAGTCAACTCTACAGCAGATTATCCATCATCACTTTGCCCGTGGGACCTTGTGGTGTTCCAGCTGGCTACTGCATTTCTTCCATTCAAACAGCGGCGAGATTTCAATGGAATTTCATTGGCTATAAACCGTTTCGGGTGTTCACTGGTGCTCTATATAAATTCTTATTCTTTATTCCTGACTCAGATTCAGGGCGGCGCAGTGGTTAGCACTGTTGCCTCTCAGCGCCAGGGACCCGGGTTCGATTCCCAGCTTGGATCACTGTCTGTGTGGAGTTTGCACATTCTCCCCATGTCTGCATGGGTTTCCTCCCACAGTTCAAAGATGTGCAGGGCAGATTGATTGGCCATGCTAAATTGCCACTTAGTGTCAGGCGGATTAGCAGGGTATATACGTGGGCTATGGGGATAGGGGCTGGGTGGGATTGTGGTTGGTGCAGACTTGATGGGCTGAATAGCCTCCTTATGCACAGTTGGGATTAAAGAACAAAGAACAGTACAGCACAGGAACAGGCCCTTCGGCCCTCCAAGCCTGCGCCGATCATGATGCCCGACTGAACTAAAACCGTATGCACTCTCGGAGTCCGTATTCTTTCGTTCCCATCCTATTTATGTATTCGTCTAGTTGCCCCTTAAATGCTGCTATCGTACCTGCTCCCACCACCTCCCCAGGCAGAGCGTTCCAGACATTCACCACCCTCTGTGTAAAAGAAACTTGCCTCACGCATCTCCTCTAAACTTTTCCCCACGCATCTTAAACCTTTGCCCCCTAATACTTGACTTTTCTACCCTCGGAAAAAGCATCTGACTATCCACTCTGTCCATGCCACTCATAATCTTGAAGACCTCTATCAGGTCACCCCTCAACCTCTGCCATTCCAATGAGAACAAACCAAGTTTATCCAACCTCTCCTCATAGCTAATACCCTCCAGACCTGGCAACATCCTGGTAAACATTTTTACCCTCTCCAAAGCATCCACATCCTTCTGGTAGTGTGGCGACCAGAATTGTACACAATATTTTAAATGAGGCCAAACTAAGGTTCTGTACAGTTGCAGCATGTCCTGCCAATTTGTATACTCAATGCCCCGACCGATGAAGACAAGCATGCCGTATGCTTTCTTGACTACCTTATCCACCTGTGTTGCCACTTTCAGTGATTGGTGGACATGTACACCCAGATCTCTCAGCCTGTCAATGCTCCTAAGGGTTCTACCATTCACTGTATAATTCCTACATGCATTGGATCTTCCAAAATGCATTATCTCACACTTGTCCGGATTAAACTCCATTTGCCATTTCTCCGCCCATGTCTCCAATTGGTCTACATCTTGCTGTATCCTCTGACAATCCTCTTCACTATCCGCAACTCCACCAATTTTTGTGTTGTCTGTGAACTTGCTAATCAGCCCAGCTACATTTATCCAAATCATTTATATGCACTACGAACAACAAAGGTCCCAGAACTGATCCCTGTGGAATACCGCTAGTCGTAGCTTCCATTCAGAAAAACACCCCTCTACTCCTACCCTCAGTCTTCTATGGCCAAGCCAGTTCTGTATCCATCTTGCCGCTCTCCTCTGATCCCGTGTAACTTCACCTTTTGTACCAGTCTACCATGAGGTACCTTGTCGAAGGCTTTACTGAAGTCCGTGTATACAACATCCACTGCCTTTCCCTCATTTATCACCTTCATCACTTCCTCGAAAAACTCGATCAAGTTAGTGAGGCACAACCTCCCCTTCACAAAACCATGCTGTCTATCACTAAGTCCATTTGTTTCCAAATGTGAGTAAATCCAGTCCCTAAGAATCTTTTCCAATAATTGCCCTACCACTGACGTAAGGCTCACCGACCTATAATTTCCTGGATTATCCCTGCTGGCCGCCTTAAACAAAGGAACAACGTTGGCTGCTCTCCAGTCCTCTGGAACTTCACATGTAGCCAATGAGGATACAAAGATTTCTGCCAAGGTCCCAGCAATTTCCACTCTTGCCTCCCTCAGTATTCTGGGACAGATCCCATTAGGATTCTATGATTCAGAACTGGAAATTAACCCTTTGATGTCTCACTCCTTCCTGCATCTACTGGAACTGTTGCTTCCTGATTTACCTTTTCTTGCATGTTTTTTAACCTTGGTATCTTCCAACCCTGAGTCTTTGCCCTTCACCTAGATTTCACTGTGTAGCAATTCCCCAGATTAGTTGCAAACTAGGGATTAATAATTGCAATTTAAATGGGCAGGGATGTACAATGTACTGCGGAAAATACAAATTGTAGTTGTTCTGAGCCGCATGTTCTTCTAGCCTTGGTGCCAGGTTCTGTTTTCACAGAGAAAAGGATTATGTAAAACATTCTGAAACATTTCAGATGTGGGAGGATTGGAACAAGTTAAAATATTTGTATTTTCTGTTGAATTTTATGCTGATCAAGTTGAAGAACGGCAAGGCTCACGAATGGAGAACTTTCTGTTTTTTAACATGTATTATCAGGCTCAAGCACTCCGGACCAAGTACAGGATAGAGTAGACCTTCCTCCTCAAACCCACTTGCAGGGCGGGCGTAGCATGGGTTGGATGCTCCCTCTAAGCTGCCTCTGAGCACTCTTGAGCCAGAGGTTGCAAACTTTGACATGGAATCAAGCTTCCCGTATTACAATAGTGACTGTGCTAAGTCCTTATTTACTGTAAAGTGCTTTGGGACATCCCAACGTGCTGCACAATATATCAATACAGACGTTTTTTTATTTTCCACACCACCTATCCTAACTGCACTGTGAGTGTACCTACACCACACTGACTGCAGAGGTTCAAGAATGTGGATCACCACATCTTTTCAAGGGCAGGAAACATCCTCTCCACATCCACCCTGTCAAGACCCCTCAGGACCTTGTATGTTTCAATCAAGATTAAAAGATGCATCAGGAGGGAAACATTAGAGTACGAGAGAAAGCTAACCTGAAATATTAAAACAGATGGTAAGAGTTTTTAATATGTAGTTAAAGAGTTAACAAAGCGAGCATTGGTCCAGGGGCAAATGAGTCTGGAGAATTGATAAAGGAAAGCAAGGAAATGGCAAGTGAATTGAACAGGCATTTTGCATCAGTCCTCACTACCGAGTATACAAGTAACTGGCAGCACAGTAGCACAGTGGTTAGCACTGCTGCTTCACAGCTCCAGGGACCTGGGTTCGAATCCCGGCTCGGGTCACTGTCTGTGTGGAGTTTGCACATTCTCCTTGTGTCTGCGTGGGTTTCCTCCGGGTGCTCCGGTTTCCTCCCACAGTCCAAAGATGTGCGGGTTAGGTTGATTGGCCATGCTAAAATTGCCCCTTGGTGTCCTGGGATGCGTAGATTAGCGGGTAAAATATGTAGGGATATGGGGGTAGGGCCTGGGTGGGATTGTGGTCGGTGCAGACTCGATGGGCCGAATGGCCTCTTTCTGTACTGTAGGGTTTCTATGATTTCTATGATTTTTTAACATTGTACTTGAAGTGGATAATTGATGCAGACTGGTTGAATGGCCTCCTTTGGTGTTGCAGGTTCTGTGAAATGGCGTGTAATAGCTATAAACCAGGAAATGGAAGGGAAGGAGGGACTCGGGAAAATTTCAATCACCAGAGAAGTGGTGCTGAGTAAATTCTTGTCAGCTGTGGGCTGCTGAGAGCCCGGGTCCTGATGGACTTATCCCAAGGTCTTTAAAGAAGTGGTTAGTGAGATAGCTGATGCATTGGTTTTAATTTTCAGGGAAGATCCCATTAGATTGGAAGGCGTCAAATGTAACTCCATTATTCAAAAAGGGAGGGAGACAAAGTGAAAAACTACAGTTTGCTTAGCATCTATTGTAAGAAAAATGTTAACTATTATTAAAGAAGTTACAGCAGGGCACTTGATCAGCTCAAGGTAATCATGCAGAGTCAATATGGTTTTGTGAAAGGGAAATACCTTATTGGAATTTTTTGAGAAAGTAACGTGCTGTGGATAAAGGGAAACCAATATCCTTTATGTAAATTTGCAGAACGCATTTGATAAAGTGCTATGTCAAAGGTTATTGCGTAAAATAAAAGCTCTCAGTTTAGCGAGTAACATATTGCCATGGATAGAAGATGGGCTGGTTAACAGGAAGCAGAGAGCAGGTATAAATGGGTCTTTTTCAGGTTGGCAATGTGTAACGAGTGGTATGTCACTGGAATCAGTGCTGGGACCTCACTTGTTTACAATTTATCTGAATGACTTGAAGAAAGGGGTTGAAGGGATGGTTGCCAGATTTGCTGATGACACACAGATAGGTGGGAAAGTAACTTCTGAAGAGAACGTGAGGCTACAAAACGACCATAGAGAGGTTAAGTGAGTGTGCAAAGACCTGGCAAATTGAGTATAATATAGGAAATTGTCCATTGTGCAGGAAGAATTTAAAAAACATTATTTAAATGGTAGATTGCAGGGCTCTGATGTGTAAAGAGACCTGGGTGGCCTCGTGCATGAATGTGAAAAGACTCGTATGCAGGTGTAGTGAGTATTGGGAAAGCTAATAGTTCATCATTTTCTGCGAGGGGAATTAAATACACAATGGGGAGGATATGCTTCAGTTGTACAGGGTAGCAGTGAGACTACAAGTTGGGTAAGGTGTATAGGTGTTCACTACAAAGGTGGATTAAACTTAATGCAAGTAGGTGCAGATAGACTGCATACATTGTGCTTGGTAATGAAGTCTAAGTTGATCTGTAGGTACTAATCGACTGTAGCTCAATCAATGACATGTAGCAACCAACAAAATACATATGATCTTGAACAACCTGGCCAAAACAGAATACAAATCACAGCAAGTTCTGGTGCTCTGGTCAGATCACATCTTGAGTGGCTCTCTGGACAGCAAGCCATGGGAGTAGACAGACAGACAGTGCAGTCAACGTCGCAGTGAGTTGAGTTTTTGGTTTTTAGAAGGGACAGTAAGCAAAAAAGAAGTGTTTTTCCCCCTCTCCCTGTCTTGAAAATTCTGTTGGTTAGCTGAAAACAAGATCTTGTTTTCCTGAAGGGTGAAAATCTGCTGCTGTTGGGGGCTGGACCAGAGTGTCTCTGGTGTCTTGGGAAGCTGTCTTGTCTTCAAACTGTTCTGAGTCTCAAGAACATTTGACTGCAGAATTCAACTCACGACCTCAATCCCATTATCACGTGAGCAGTAGATTTTGCTGTATTGAACATGTTTAAAGGGTTTTGTCTATGGCAAGGGTTTTGGTTTGATTGGAACACATTAGATATCTTTGTTAAGGATTATACATTATAGTGGTTGTTTTGTTTCTTGTTTGTAATTGATAGAAGTTCTTGCTAATTTTCTTACTATACATGTTGACTATATTCTTAAATAAATTGTGTTTGATAAAAGCTCCCTCGTGGGACACTTGAATCATGCGTAAGTGAAACATCTCATGCTTATCCTCGCCAAATTCAAGATGCAAAACTTATGATTCAGGTGGGCTTCATAAAACACTTTGGTGTTTCTAACCTGAACCATAACATTCTCTAGATATAAAGGCCAACCATCTGTTCGGCTTGATTATTGTCTGCACCAGCTCATGACGTGTGTGCATGAATCTCCAATTCTCTTTGGATTGCCACTGTTTCAGCTTTTCATGATTTAAAAAAAAATTCTGCGATATCTTTTTTAAGTGGATGGTCCCTCATTTTCCTCCGTTGAAATCCATTTGCCCCAGTTTTTCTCTTTCAGTTGATTTATTTCTTTATGCTTCTATCTGCTCTGCTTATCGTTCTGTCATTGGAACATTCACACGTGACTTTTTGTCCCATTATCAAAGTCATTAGTGAGTGCTGTGACGGTGAAGTACTCCTTCAGTACTACCCTGCTTCAGCCTGGATTATGTACTCTGGAGTGAAACTTGAACTCCCAAGCTTCTGGCTTTTATTTTTTGGTTCTGTAATTCTGAGGCTCTCCATCAGTTGGATTGTCAGTTGAGAGAGTTCCTCCTCACTGTTGCTTATGTAACTGGAGTTGCGAAGGAAAGGACTCGGGTGACTCCGGGCAGCGATAGCACCTTTAGCACCCCTGAGTGAGCAAAATCCGTACTGAGTTCACTCGACCATCGGACCTTGTGATGATGTTAACCCCTTGCTTTAAAAATTGAAGGGTGGGTTAATGTTTAGTCTATTGCTCTGCCACGGGCTGTTGTTGAATCAGAGCGCTCACATTCTGTTAGAAAGGTTGTGTCGAATTCCTTGAATAAGTGGCTACGCAGAGTGGGCAGGGGGTCTTGGGGAGATAAACATAGACACAGCCAGGATAGATACAATGACTGAAGTGGTTCATGTGAGTGAGTGCATTTAAATTTCTCTCCCCCAGCCTCTCTGATTCTACATTCCCCTTTCTATTGAGGCCCTTCTGAAAACCCACCTTTCTGAACAAGCTTTAGATCACTCCTTCCTATTACCTCCTCCTCTGCCTTTGTGGATTTGTGGTTAAATCTCTGTGCAGTATCTTGGGGTGCCTTTCCAGGTTACAGGCACTGTCGAAAACTCATGCTGTTGTTATCCGTGAAGGAACGATGAAACCACATGACCTAGAAAAGCAAATCCACTGGGGGAACTAGCTGAACTCGGAAATGTATTCAGATAAATTGTTCGCTGTCAAATCTCAAGAGGAACACATGAACAATGAGAAAAGTGAGAGTAAGAAGGTAGGTTAGCAGAATGAAGACCTATTAAAGGGACACTTGAATCAGCACTGATTTTTATTTCAAAAATATACTTTATTCATAAAAGAAAACTCTCAAATAAACCATTGCAAAATGACATATCAAAAATTACAAACAGTGCAAAAAAACCCAGTCATTTTACAGTACTATACGATGCTTATTTACACGACATTACATTCATTACATTTCAGTACTTGAAACTATATACATACATCAGATTTTACTGTGTGCTGTTGTTTTTCAGATTGGCACACACTTACGCAGTTACCGGACTCTCGGTCTGCCTCGGTTGAAAGGCTTTACACGGTGGCCTTTCCCCATTGTGCCTTGGCGGTGGCTGCCCCAAGCTTGAGCACGTCCCTGAGCACGTAGTCCTGGACCTTGGAATGTGCCAGTCTGCAACACTCGGTCAAGGACAAATCTTTCAACTGGAAGATCAGCAAGTTTCGGGTGGACCAAAGTGCGTCCTTCACCGAGTTGATGACCCTCCAGCAGCAGTTGATATTTGTCTCGGTGTGCGTCCCCGGAAACAGCCCGTAGAGCACAGAGTCCAGCGTCACCGAGCTGCTCGGGACGAACCGCGACAAATACCACTGCATCTCACTCCAGACCTTCTTTGCAAAGGCACATTCCACAAGGAGGTGTGCGACCGTCTCATCACCCCCCGCAGCCGCTTCGAGGGCAGCATGCGGTGATGTTGAGATGAAGGACCTGACAGGGAGTGCCTTCTCTCCACCAGCCAAGCCAGGTCTTGGTGCTTGTTTGTGAGTTCTGGTGATGAGGCATTCTGCCAGATGACACTGACAGTCTGCTCAGGGAACTACCCGACAGGATCTGCCATCTCCTTTTCTCTCAGGGCCTCAAGGTCATTACGTGCTGACCACTGCTTGATAGCCGTGTGGTCAAAGGTGTGTTTCCGGAAAAATCTCTCCATGAAGGACAGGTGCTGTGGTACGGTCCAACTACTTGGAGCGTTCCGCGGCAGTGTGGCCAGACCCATCCTCCGCAACACTTGAGACAGGTAGAACCTCAAAGTAATGGCACTTGCTGTTAGTGTACCATGGATCTACACACAGCTTGATGCAGCCACACACACAAAGGTGGCCATCAGGATGAGGGCGGCGTTGGGAATGTTTTTCCTTCCGTTCTCTGGAGATTTTTGCATCGCTTCCCTCCGGACACGATCCATCTTAGATCCCCAGATAAATTTGAAGCTGGCCTGGGTCACTGCTGCTGCACAGGATTTGGGGATCGGCCAGACCTGCGCCATGTACAACACCACGGACAGTACCTTGCACCGGATGACCAGTTTTTTCCGGTGATTGAAGATCAAGATTGAATCAGCACTGATACAGAATTTACTTGGGTTCAGATCAGAATGGAAGGGGGTATACAGTGGTGGTTCCCCAGGAGCTGGTATGTGGACCACTGCACGTTTTGATGTGTATGACCGAGTCTTGGGTGTACTATGCCTATCTTTGCAGTTTGCTGATGATATGGAGTTTGGAAGTGCAGTAAACAATGACGATGATAACTGACTTCAGGGGCACATAGATGGTGAAATGGGTGGACGCCTCGCAGACTAAGGTTAACCCAGAAGTGTGAATTGATACATTTTGGTAGGAAGAATGGAAGGGACAATATGAAGTAAATGGTACAATTTTGAAGAGGACACAGGAGCAGAGACCTGGGGTGCAAGTGCACAAATCTCTGATGGTGGCAGGCGAAGTTGAACAAACTCTTTGTACAACTCACTTTGTAAATCTCTCAGGATCCAGGGTGAGGTATCTAAATGGATACAAAATTGGCTTCTGTCGAGGTGGTTGTAGAGAGTTGTTTTTAAAACTGGAGGCCTGTGACCAGCGGTGTGCCTCAGGGATCAGTGCTGGGCCCACTGTTATTTGTCATTTATATTAATGATTTGGATGAGACTATGGGAGGCATGGTTAGTAAGTTTGCAGATGACACCAAGATTGGTGGTATAGTGGACAGTGTAGAAGATTAACTAGGATTGCAACAGGACCTTGATCAATTGGGCCAGTGGGCTGACGAATAGCAGATGGAGTTTAATTTAGATAAATGCAAGGTGATGCATTTTGGTAGATTGAACCAGGGCAGAACTTACTCAGTTAATGGTAGGGCATTGGGGAGAGTTACAGAACAAAGAGATCTAGGGATACATGTTCATAGCTCCTTGAAAGTGGAGTCACAGGTGGACAGAGTGGTGAAGAAGGCATTCAGCATGCTTGGTTTCATTGGTCAGAACATTGAATACTGGAGTTGGGATGTCTTGTTGAAGTTGTACAAGCCATTGGTAAGGCCACACTTGGAATACTGTGTGCACTTCTGGTCACCCTGTTATAGAAAGAATATTATTAAACTAGAAAGAGTGCAGAAAAGATTTATTAGGATACTACCAGGACTTGATGGTTTGAGTTATAAGGAGAGGCTGGATAGACTGGGACTTTTTTCTCTGGAGTGTAGAAGGCTGAGGGGTGATCTTATAGAGGTCTGTAAAATAATGAGGGGCACAGGTCAGCTAGATAGTCAATATCTTTTCCCAAAGGTAGGGGAGTTTAAAACTAGAGGGCATAGGTTTAAGGTGAGAGGGGCGAGATACAAAAGTGTCCAGAGGGGCAATTTTTTCACAGAGGATGGCAAGTGTCTGGCACAAGCTGCCAGACGTAGCAGTAGAGACAGATACAATTTTGTTTTTTAAAAAGCATTTAGACAGTTACATGGGTAAGATGGGTATAGAGGGATATGGGCCAAATGTGGGGAATTCGGATTAGCTTAAAAGGCGGCATGGACAAGTTGGGCTGAAGGGCCTGTTTCCGTGCTGTAAAGCTCTATGACTCTAAAGCTTATTGGACCCATATCTCGATTAACAGAGGAAGAGTCCAAAAGCAAGGAAGCTCAACCTGAATAAAGCACGGATCATACCTCAACTGGAGTATTGTGTTCAATTATGAACACATTCTGAAGGATGTCAAAGACTTGGGGAGGGTGCAGAAGAGATTTCATAGAATGGTGCTACAACTGAGGGACTTTGGTTATAGGAAGAGATTTGGAGAAGCTGGGGTTGTTCTTTGAGCAGAGAAAGTAGAGGAAATTTGATAGAAGTGTTCAAAATTAGAACGTATTTTGGCCGATTAAATGAGAAGAAACTGTTTTCTGTGACAAAAGGATTGAGAACACAGATTTTTCTCAACCCTTTTGCTACAAGAAACAGTTTCTTGGTAATTGGTAAAAGGACCAGAGATTGCTAATGCAATACAAACTGTAAAAAGGTTGCAGGGCTCGGACAGATAGTGCTGCACAGTCGGACCAATTGGAATTGGCACAGGCATGATGGACCAGATGGCTACCTTCTGTGTTATAAGATTTGCTGGCGATATTAATTGACCCATTATGATTTTATTTCTGCTATCTGTCACAAGTCTGTTTTGTACAAGGAGAGCTATAAAGTCAAGGTAACTATAGGAGCTTTTATTAGTCCTTGCCTGTTTTGCTGATGAATTGAAAGGCTTGTCACCAGCACAGATATAATAATCTGTGCAAGGCTTCCCCTGCGGAACTCATAAACAGACAATTTTTTTGCCAATCGTAAACGGGCGAGTTCCTATTTTGATACATCCTGATATACAGTGTATCCT
Source organism: Mustelus asterias (assembly GCF_964213995.1). Classification (NCBI taxonomy): domain Eukaryota; kingdom Metazoa; phylum Chordata; class Chondrichthyes; order Carcharhiniformes; family Triakidae; genus Mustelus; species Mustelus asterias. Next base: position 192,939,203 of record NC_135801.1, read on the forward strand.
GTATAAATATTCTCTCCTGCGCAGTTCCACTCAGGAAAAGAGATATGACATATTTTTTCCTTTTGGGAACAAGACACGGATCCTTTTTAACCCTGTGATTGCCTACAATACAACCAATGGAATGATCAAACTGTTTTGAGTTTATAGGTACTTGTTGTATTCTTTATTGTGATATTTTGGCTGAGATGTACTCGGGCAGGGGTCCCCAGACTTCCGTGCTCGAAGATCTATTTTTTTGAACAAGTCATCCTCTCTCAATCTACCAGTGCCACCTTCTTACCTTCTCTCACAGGGGCAGTCAAATATAATGCACAGTATAGGCCTAATACTGCCATTCTATAGCTACAAATGCACCAAGCATACTTTAAACACCATTATCCTGAGATTTCCTTCCGTGAAGGGCATCAGTAAAGCAGGTGTTTTTGTTTACAACCGTCTGGTACTTTTATGGTCAACGGTTTCAGAATTTTAACCCAGCTTGATGCATTGAATTTAAATTCAATTGGGCCAGTGCTCTGCCGAATGGCAGATGGAGTTTAATTTGGACAAATGCGAGGTGATGCATTTTGGTCGATCGAACCAGGGCAGGACTTAATCAGTTAATGGTAGGGCACTGGGGAGAGTTACAGAACAAAGAGATTTCGGGGTACAGGTTCATAGCTCCTTGAAGGTGGAGGCACAGGTGGACAGAGTGGTGAAGAAGGCATTCAGCATGCTTGGTTTCATTGGTCAGAACATTGAATACAGGAGTTGGGGTATCTTGAAGTTCATAGAATCATAGAAACCCTACAGTGCAGAAAGAGGCCATTTGGCCCATCAAGTCGGCACCGACCACAATCCCACCCAGGCCCTACCCCCCATATCCCTACATATTTACCCGCTAATCCCTCTAACCTATGCATCTCAGGACACTAAGGGGCAATTTAGCATGGCCAATCAACCTAACCCGCACATCTTTGGACTGTGGGAGGAAACCGGAGCACCCGGAGGAAACCCACGCAGACACGAGGAGAATGTGCAAACTCCACAGACAGTGACCCGAGCCGGGAATCGAACCCAGGCCCCTGGAGCTATGAAGCCGCAGTGCTAACCACTGTGCTACTGTGCCGCCCTGTACAAGTTGTCCAAGACATTGGTAAGGCCACACTTCGAATATTGTGTACAGTTCTGGACACCCTATTATGGAAAGGATATTATTAAACTAGAAAGAGTGCAGAAAAGATTTTCTAGGATGCTACCGGGACTTGGTGGTTTAAGTTATAAGGAGAGGTTGGATAGACGAGGACATTTTTCTCTGGAGCGCAGAAGGCTGAGGGGTGGTCTTATATAGGTCTATTAAATAATGACGGGTATAGATTAGCCAGATAGTCAATATCTTTTCCCAAAGGTAGGGAAGTCTAAAACTAGTGGGCATAGGTTTAAGGTGAGAGGGAGATATACAAAAGTGTTCAGAGGGGCAATTTTTTCACAGAGGATGGTGGGAGTCTGGAACAAGCTGCCAGAGGCAGTAGTAGAGGCGGGTACAATTTTGTCTTTTAAAAAGTGTTTAGACAGTTACATGGGTAAGATGGGTATAGAGGGATATGGGCCAAACGTGGGCAATTCGGACTAGCTTAGGGGTTAAAAAAAGGGCGGCATGGACAAGTTGGTCCGAAGGGCCTGTTTCCATGCTGACTCTAAATTCTCCAACTGCACAGTGGGATTTAAACTTTTCTTCAGATAACTAATTCCAGTTTCTGATTACAAATTCTGTTACATAGCATATGTTTCTGTACCCTAAGTAGGGGAATTTCACAGTTACTTCATTGCAGTGTTAATGTAAGCCTTAGTTGTGACTGATAAACTTTTTGAACTTTAAAGGTTTAATATTGTGTATTGTTCAGTTAGCACTTATTCTGTGGGTCCAGGATGGCTTTTATTTTTAACATGAATGAAAATGAAACATGAATAAGTGAGGACAGTTTGCATTGTATCCTTACCCACTTGGATTTGGGCTGTGATCCAAGGATAAAATCTTACAATAATGCAGTAAAGGTTACTTGTATTGCACAAGGCTTTTGCAGTCAACAGGAGGAGATGGTAGTTACATTTCATCAGCCTGGGCAAAACAGTATCTAATTTAGTTTCTATTGTATCATCATATAAAATTTATTCTTATCTTGTCCAGGGAGAAAGCGTGCTCTGCACATGTACTGACTCTGTGTGTGTGTAAATATACACCAGCGCATGCCACGGTGTGCAGAAAGCACGCACCATGGGTGCAGTCAGCTGGGAATGAGTTCTTGAATGACTCTGTACCACAGGTTGGTGGACTGCAGAGTGGAGAGAGTGAATTCTGAGGTGCAATTTTCACCCAACCGTTCCTTGCCTGTCTGTAGCAGACAGGAAGATGATATCAATCAAGTTTCTTTTCAAATTTTGAGAAACTGTGGCCACTGAGCAGGAGAGATTGAACATGGGAACAGGAGGAGATCATTTAACCCCTCGCGTCTGTTCTGACATTCAGAGATCATGGCTGATGTGTGACCAAATTTCATATACCCACCTTTACTCAACACCTGGTTAACAAAAATCTCTCATTGTCCGATTTAAAAATCAACAGTGACTTTTGGGAAGAGCATAATGAAGGATTTCCTAACTTCACCCTGAAATACCTGTCTCCAACGTTTAGGCAATGCCCTCGACGCCCAACCAGCAGAAATAGTTTCTGTTTACCTTTCATGTTTCCCTTAAAATTGAAAACACATCAAATCAGCTTCTGAATTCTCGGGTGTACAATCTTAGTTGTATAATCCCTCATAATTTTGCACTTGGAATCCAGTTAACATTCTGGTGCATCTTTGTTGCACTCCTGCTGAAGCAATCTGTGTCCATCTGCAGCAGGACCTGGTCAACATTCAGGCTTGGGCTGTTATGTGGCAAATAACACTTGTGCCACTTGAGCCAGGCATTTGCCATCTCCAGCAAGAAAGCATCTAACCAGCTCCCCATGACACTCGATGGCATTGCCATCATTGAATCCCCCTCTATCAACATCCTGGGGGTTATTGTTGACCAGAAGCTGAACTGGAGTAGCCATATAAATACTGTGGCTCCAAGGGGTTTGTGAATTCCGTGGTGAGTTACTCGCCCCCTGACTCCCCAAAGCCTGTCCACCATCTTTAAGGAGTGTGATGGAATACTCTCCACTTTCCTGGATGAGTGCAGTTCCAACAACACTCATGAAGCTCAGCACCATCCAGGCCAAAGCAGCTCTCTTGATTGGCACTCTATCCACCTCCTTCAGCATTCAATCCCTCCACCACCGAGCTCAGTGGCAGACCGTATACAAGAAGCACTGCAGTAACTCACCAAGGCTCCTTCAACAGGAGCTTCCAAACACATGACCTCCATCTGCTTGAAGGACAAGGACAACAGATGCACGGGAACATCAGTACCTGCAAGTTCCACTCTAAGCCACACGCCACCCTGACTAGGAAGTATATCATCCCTTCACTGTCCCTGGCTTAAAATCTGGGCACTCCCTCCCTAACAACAATGTGGATGTGTCAACACCACATGGACTGCAGCAGTTCAAGAAGGCGGCTCACCACTCCTACCTTGAGGGAAATTGGGGATGGGCAATAAATGCTTTCCGAGCCAGTGGAGCACACGTTCCATGAAAGAATTAAAGAAAAAAGAAAAGTCTGTAACCAAGAGGGCTTAAAATTGATCATGAGCAAGTGCTGGACAGCCTGTTGGTACTTGAAGTTGACGAGGCACCAAGACTGGCCGCGATGCATCCAAGGATATTGAAGTGAGAATGGAAATTGCAGGGATTTAGGTCGTAATTTTTCAGTTTTCCCTAGACTCAGGGAAGTGCCAGAGGACTGGAGACTTGCAGACATTAATACCTTGTTCAAAAAAGTTACAAGGATAAGCCCAACAATTATAGACCAGTCAGTTTAACTTCAGTGGGGAGAGAATAGAGCACTCAACGTTTTGACTCAATGTTGGCTCTATTCTTTCCTCACAGACGCTGTCAGACCTGCTGAGATTTTCCAGCCTTTTCTGTTTTTGTTTTGGATTCCATCATCCGCAATATTTTGCTTTTAGTTTAACTTCAGTGGTAGGGAAGCTTCTGGAAACAATTATTTGAGATAGAATTAGTAGCCATGTGGGTTGATTAGGAAGAGCCAGCATGGATTTTCATAGGGAAAATCATGTTTAATTAATTTGCTGGAGTTTTTTGAAGAGGTGAAGGGTCAATGAGGGTCAATGTTGTTGATGTAATTGGTATACATGGGACTTTCAAATGACGTTTGATACAGTATCACAACAGAATTGTGAGATAAGTTGTAGCTCATGGAATAATATGGACAGTAGCAACGTGGATACAAAATTGGCTGAATGATAGGAAGCAGAGAGTAATGGTCAGTGGATATTTTTCATAGTGGAGGATGGTTTGTAGTGGTGTTCCTCAGATTGGTATTGGGACCCTTGTTTTTCTTGATATATATTAATGATCTAGATTTTGGTGTGCAGGGGGAAATTCCAAAGTTAGTGGACATGAAACCTGGAAGCATTGTAAGCTGGGAGGGGGACAGTGTTGAATTTCCAAAAGACATGGACAAGTTGGTGGAGTGGGTAGATAGTTTGAATTTGGAGTTCAATGTGGAGAAGTGTGAGATGATGCTTTTTAGTTGCAATATGGACAGACAATATAAACTATCTTATCTATAATAAGGAGATCAGGGTCCTGGGTTTGTATGTGCACAGTTCATTGAAGGGGAGGCGATGGCCTGGTGGTATTATCGCTGGACTATTAATCCAGGAACTCAGCTAATGGCCTGGGGATCTAGATTTGAAACCCGCCATGGCAGCTGGTGGAATTTGAAATTAATAAAAAATATCTGGAACTAAGAACCTACTGATGAACATGAAACCATTATCAATTGTTGGAAAAACCCATCTGGCTCGCTAATGTCCTTTAGGGAAGGAAATCTGCCACCCTTACCTGGTGTGGCCTACATGTGACTCCAGAGCCACAGCAATGTGGTTGACTTTCAACTGCCCTCTGGTAACTAGGGATGGCAAGAAATGCTGGCCAGCCAGCGACGCTTATGTCCCACAAATGAATATTTTTAAAAAAAGGATGGGTGGAGAGAGCAGTTAATAAAGCATAGTTATTCTGCGCTTTATTAATAGGGTTGGAGAGTACAAGAGTAAGGAGGTTCGACCTCAGCTGGAGTATTGTGTACAGTTCTGGGTGTCACACTATAAAGAAGGATGTGAATGCATTGGAGAGAGTGCAGAAAAGGTTTACAAGAATGGTTTCTGGGATTTGAAACTTCAGTTATGAGAATAGATTGGAGAGAAAAATGCTAAGAGAAGATTTGACAGAGATTATGAGGGAGCTGGACCGAGTAGATAGGAAGAAACTGTCCCCACTCAAAATGATTGAGGATGAGAGGGCACAGATTTAAAACGATTGCCAGAAAGAACTTTTTCACATGGAGTGGTGTGTGTCTGGAATGTACTGCCTGGAAATGTCTCCACCGACAATAACCACCACTAAAGTCATGCTAATCTGATTCATTAAATATTCCCTTGTCTTGTTACTTCCAAAGTGCGTCACCGTGCACTTGTCAGGGTTAAATACCATCTACTGCTCTGCCCATCTGACCAATCCAGCTATATCTTCCTGCAACCTACGACCTTCTTCTTTGCTATTAACCACCCTACAAATCTTGGTGTAATCTGCAAACTTACCTATCATTTTCTCCACATTCCCATCTATATAATTTATGTATATAACAAACAATAAGGGACCCAGCATTGAACCATGTGGTACGCCACTGGACATTGGCCTCCAATCACTTGAACAACCTTCTACCACCACCCTTTGTGTCTTATTGCCAGTTTCTGATCTATCTCGCCAAGTTTCCCTGAATTTCATGTGCTTCAACCTTCTCAATCAGCCTCTCGTGGGATCTTGAGAAAGGCTTCGGTAAAATCGGTAAACTACATCAACTGCACTTCCCTCATCCACGCACTCACTCGATCACTTTTTTGAAAACAAAAATTCTAAGCAACTTGTTAGGCATGACCTCCCTCTGACAAAGCCATGCTGACTATCCCTGATCAGCCCATGCCTTTCCAAGTGGAGATTAATTCTCTCCTTCAGAATTTTCTCCGATAGTTTCCCTACCACTGACGTGAAACTCACTGATCTGAACCCGTGGTTCACCTCTACCATTCTTCTTGAAACGTGGAACCACATTAGCTGTCCTCCACTTCTCTGGCACTTACCCATGGCCAGAGAGGAATGAAAATTTTGCATCAGAGCCCCTGCAATTTCCTGGCTCCCTTCCCACTGCAGTTTGGGATGCAATTCATCCGGGCCTGGGGATATGTCCATTATTCGTTTATTATTTGAATATAAACAATGTGCAGGGTGACAGGAGAATGGCACGAATCATCATGCTCATTTGGAGAGCCAGTTCAGATATGATGGGCCGAATGACCGCCTCCTACGCTGTAACAATCCAATGATTCTGTGAATTCTCTCCAAGGCCAATATATTTTTCCTGAGGTGGAATGGGAGCGTTAGAGTGGGGGCGTTGAGTATGGTTCTGTAGTTGGGAAGGAGGTTGGAAACTGAGCAAGCAGTTACTGATTGTACTAGTCCTGCAGGAGGCAAGCCAATGATGGAGTCAGAGTAACAGTAACCTGGTGTTAATTGTGTAGGTCAGGGAGTTGAAATCACTAAAGTAGGAAAAGATTTAAAATCCAAGGCTGAGAGATTTGGTCAGTTTTATTGGGCATCAGGAAGGAGTTTGGCAAATGCAGGGTTAAAAGAAGGGTGTCTGAGTGAAGTTGTGGAACTTTGAATAAGTTGAAGCTAAGGGATGGTTGCGATGGAGAACAGCCTAAGAGTGTTTCCAAATGATCAAGAATCAAGGTGATGAAGGCATGTACCAAGGTTTTGTCTTTGGGAGGGAGATGGGGTGAATGTGGGTCATGTTGCAGAGATGGAGGAAGTGGTCTTAGTGAAAATGGAAACCAAAAGCGAGAGGTTTTGAGGTTTCCTTGGTTAAATTGTACCTCATTGAGGTTTTGCTGATGTGAGCATTTGGAGAAACTGATTTTAGATTGAAGAAAGAGATAGAGCTTGTGCCTGAGGAGGCAATGTTTAAACAGTGAAGAGGAGGAGGCCAAGCACAGATCCCTGGATGAAAACTCTTCGGCCTGGAACTTTAGCTCTGTTGCTTTCTCTCATGGATGCTGCCTGACCTGTTGAGTATTTCCAATACTTTTAATTTTATGGACCCCTGGAGTTCATGTGAACTGTGGAGCGGTGACTGGGGCACTGGGATTGCCAGCATATCTCTCCTTTTTTGCCTCCTTAGTCTGAGCCTTTGCACTTTCTTTTCCTTTTCTACCTTTTTTTCTCTCTCCTTCGCTTCCCCTTCCTTTCTTTTTCCCTTTCTCCCCTTTCTCTCTTGCCCCCTTTCCTTCTCATTTTCTCTCTCTCCTCTTTCCCCTCCCTCCTACTGTCCTCTCTCTCCACTTTCTTCCCTCCTTTCACCCTTCTCTGTCTGTCTGAATCTCCCTCCTCTTCTGTGTGCTACTTGCCCACACCTTGGGTTCAGGTCAATGTCGTGGGAAGTGAAGGAACAAACGTGCTTTCTTAGGAGTTGGTTTCAAAATGCTTTACAGCCAATTGCATTTACAAATAGAATCATAACATGGTTACAGTAGAGAAACAGGTTATTTGACCCCTTGTCTGCATTGTGCAGACAATTTTAAATTGGCAAAGCAGTAGATAATATGAATGACAAGTGAATCAGCATGTGCTGTTGGATGAGGACGCTGGAAGAATCTTAGCCCTTGCTGAGTATTCTTGATACCCTCCCACCGTCGCTTCTCTGAAGCTGAATCATCTGTTCTTAGCTTCCTTCTCTTATGCTTCTACCTCAAATGAATTTGGAGATCAGCACAATGTTGTGTTGTTCTTCTGTCACCTTCAACTCAACACCCACTTCTCTGGCCAGGACTCTTCCTCCCACCCATGGACCTGTTTATCCATCTCCAGTAGTCTCACCACTGGGCCCCCTCCCTTTGGCCTGTTTTATCTTCTAGATCATTTCATTGAGCCGTGCTGGTGTGACATTGGCCATCTCAATTTCTCTGCCCGTCTCATTTTCTTTAACCAACCTCCTTCCTCTTGGATCCAATCCTAACGTTATCAAAAAGTGCTGACAAGGCTGGTGCTGTTGTTGACTGGTGAACCGACCCCTGTTCACAGTGCCCTAGCTTGAATCATGATAAAAATCAGGGGGCGGGGTCTATTCCCGCTGGAGATGCCGGCAGCATAGCGCTGAGCGGGCCGCTGCGCATGCAGATCGGCACAGTAGCCCCGTACTGCCAGTCTCCCGATTGCTGGCCGGCCCCGCGACCCCGGATCGCTGGCCAGCCCCGTGACCCCGGATCGCTGGCATCCCGGACGTCTCCGGGCTAGCCCTGACCACCTCAGTTTCCTGACATTCCCATCTGCCTCCTCCTGGATTGACACCAGCATTGGACATCAAGTCGTTGACTCTCTCGTGCTCTTGCTCTGTAAACCCATGGAACACCCATCTGATTTTTGAATGAAGCATTTTACAGCCTTCCAGGCTCAACATTGAGATCCTTTGCTGGCTTCAGTTTTACTCTCCCCTTTTCTCCTTTTTGTTTTATGAAACAACTTTTTTAATCATTCTGCCATCATGTTCTCATCTTCTCTTGGCTCATCTTTTGTTTTACTTGCCTCAGTATCATTCCTTTTGGCCTTGCACCCAAACGTTTTTGTCATTTCATCTGTTCTTCCTTCCATCCTGTCACAGACATACCGTTTCATTCTATTTCCTATCATCCCACTTTCACCTGCTTTAAAGCTATTGTATTTACAATTTTTCGCTACAGCGTTGAAAGGGCATTAATCTGAAATGTTAACCCTGTTGCTTTCTCCACAGATGCTACCTGACCTGCTGAATATTTCCAGCACACTTTTTTGTCCCAAGAAGAGCTCCCTGGTCTTTCTGTCAATACCATGGAATTACCAAATATTGCTGTGGACTGCCTGACATTCCTGGAGAATAGGACAGGAATGACCTGTAGAATGGGACAGGATTACATGGACTGACTGCCATTCCTGTGGAATGGGGCAGAACAAGGAATAAAGTATAGCACAGGAACAGGCCCGTTGGCCCTCCATGCCTGTGCCGATCATGCCCTAACTAAACTCAACCGACCAAAAACCCTCCCCTTAATTGGTATGTATCCCCCTACTCCCTCCCTGTTCATGTACTCATCCTCTTAAATGTTGCTAATGTGTCTGCTTCCACCACCTCCTTTGGGCAGCGCATTCCAGGCACCCACCACTTTCTGCGTGAAAAACATCCCCCACACATCTCCCTTAAACTTTCCCCCTCTCACCTTGAACCCGTGCCCCCTTGCAATTGACACTTCCACCCTGGGAAAAAGTCTCTGACTATCCACCCTGTCTGTGCCCCATATAATTTTGTAGACCTCTATCAGGTCTCCCCTCAGCCTCCGTCTTTCCGATGGAAACAATCCTAGTTTGTTCAACCTCACCTCAAAGCCAATACTCTTGAGACCAGGCAGCATCCTGGTGAACCTGCTTTGCACTAAAATAGTACATGTATTGCCTGCCATTCCTGTGGGATGTGGTTGTAGGACATGGGTTGTCTGCCATTGCTATATGTTAGGACACTGCATTCATTGCCTGCCCTTCCTGTCAGATGGGACAGTAAAGTAATAGTCTTTACAGCACAAAAGGAGGCTATTTGGCCCATCATGTCCATGCTGGGTTTCAATAGAGTAATTCAATCAGTCCCATTGCCACGCTCTATTCCTGGAGGTCTGTAAATTTATTTCTCTCAAGGACCTGTCTGATTTCTATTTGAAATCATTTATTGTCCCTACTTCCAATACCCTTATAGACAGTGTGTTCCAGGTCATTACCACTTGCATAAACACGTTCTTCACATGCCCCCTGCATCTCTTGCCCAAAACCTTAAATCTGTGTCCCCTAGTCCCAGCTAATGGGAATGCCTCTTTCTATCTTATAAAAACCTGTCGTAATCTTGTCCACCAGTAGCAGATCACCCCTCAATTTCCTTTACTCCAAAGAGAATGACGCCAGCTTCCAATCTAATCTTGTGGCTAAAATCCCTCCTCCCTGGAACTATTCTGATCCATCTCTCCTGCACCCTCTCAAAGGTCTATACTTCCTTCCTAAAGTGTGGTGACCAGCGTGAGACACAATTTGTAAAGCTTCAGCATAGCTTCCCTGCTTTTGTATTTCATGTTTCTATTGAAGAAACCCAAGACGCTAAATATTTTGCTGGCCATTTCAGTGTGTCCTGTCACCTTCAAAGATTAATGCATGGCACAGTGGTTAGCACTGCTGTCTCAAACTGCCAGGGACCTGGGTTTGATTCCCGGCTTGGGTCACTGCCTGTGCGGAGTCTGCACGTTCTCCTGTGTCTGTGTGGGTTTCCTCCCACAGTCTGAAAGATGTGCTGGTTAGATGCATTGGCCATGCTAAATTCTCCCTCAGCGTACCCAAACAGGCACCGGAGTGTGGCGACTAGGGGATTTTCACTGTAACTTCATTGCAGTGTAAGCCTACATGTGACACGAATAAATAAACTTTACTTTGACATGTACCCACAGCTGCCCCTTGAGACTCTCTTGATCTGTGCCATTTAATTTATAATTCCTCTCTCTATCCTTTTATAAATGTATTATCTTACACTTCCTTAAATTCCAGCTGCCACTTGTCTTCCCCTTCTGCTGGGCTATCTTGGTATCGCCCTCATTGTCAGCTGCACCTCCAAGTTTGAATCATTGGTAAATCTTCGAATGCATGCATGCTCTGCTGGTAAGACCATACATTCCTGTAGGTTGGGACAGAAGTGCGTGTGTTGCCTGCCTGTGGGTTTGGACAGTAAGGTAAGCATTTCTGTAGGATGGGACTCTGTTACTTGAACCAAGCTGAGGTGTTCAACTGTGTGCTCCTTGTCCACCTGCGGAAAGGGTTGGGGGAGTTGACTATCCCTTTAGTTTAGAAAAGGTGAGCCAGCGCAGGAGTATAGTAACTGTGCCTCGGATTGCTCATTTGTCATGCACCACATGACACAAAGTCATGAGATTGAGGATTAGCCATGATCATGTTGAATGGCAAAGCAGGGTTGAAGGGTCGAATGGCCTACTCTTCCTATTTTCTATGTTTCTAAATGATACAGTTTGGAAAATATCATGGTCAGTTCCTGGTGTGTGCTGAGTTGGCACTTAGCAAGATGGTCTGGGGATAGGCGGGAAGATTCTACTGAGCTGCTGCTCCTGACAGCCATCTGCACTGTGGTATCACTCAGCTGATCTGGCCTCTTTCCTCATCATGTGGAGATGCCGGCGTTGGACTGGGGTAAACACAGTAAGAGTTTTAACAACAGGTTAAAGTCCAACAGGTTTATTTGGTAGCAAATACCATTAGCTCTTGGAGCGCTGCTCCTTCGTCAGATGGAGTGGAAATCTGCTCTCAAACAGGGCACAGAGACACAAAATCAAGTTACAGAATACTGATTGGAATGCGAATCCCTACAGCCAACCAGATCTTAAAGATACAGACAATGTGAGTGGAGGGAGCATTAAGCACAGGTTAAAGAGATGTGTATTGTCTCCAGACAGTCCTGTCCCGGCTGTCCTGTCTGGAGACAATTCACATCTCTTTAACCTGTGCTTAATGCTCCCTTCACTCACATTGTTTGTATCTTTAAGACCTGGTTGGCTGTAGAGATTTACATTCTAATCAGTATTCTCTAACTTGATTTTGTGTCTCTGTGCCCTGTTTGAGAGCAGATTTCCACTCCATCTGACGAAGGAGCAGCGCTCCGAAAGCTAATGGTATTTGCTACCAAATAAACCTGTTGGACTTTAACCCGGTGTTGTTAAAACTCTTTCCTCATCTGCAGAGGCTTGGCCTGCTTAGCTCACCCTGAGGTTGAGTAAGCTGCTGAAACAGCATTGTCAATGCAATTAAGCAATGTTTATAAGCATTGTCCGCTTAAGGCGTTGTTGCGAGATGCTTCAGTCGGTAACTTGTGTTTGAAGTGTTTTGTAGGCAAGTATGACAACTAGTGGAATGTTGGGCACTTGGAGAACTCCTCTGCTTCTCTTCAAATTGTGCCCTGGAGCAGGGCAGAACAAAGGCAGGCAAAGCCCCAGTTTAACGCAAGCTCTGAAAGGTGCCACCTTTGCCAGTGCAGCATTCTCTTAGTGCTTCATTGGATGTGGGTGTTGCTGGCTGGATCAGCATTAGTTGCCTATCCCAACATTTCAGGAGACAGATAACCGTCAATAACATTTTGTTGATCTGGAGTCACACCTTCCCTAAGATTTCCTTCTCTAAGCTCAGATTCTTGGTTGGGGCACAGTGGTTAGCACTGCAGCCTCTCAGCGCCAGGGACCTGGGTTCAATTCCAGCCTCGGGTCACTGTCTGTGTGGAGTTCTGCACGTTCTCCCCGTGTCTGTGTGGGTTTCCTCCCACAGTCCAAAAGATGCGCGGGTAAGGTTGATTGGCCACGCTAAATTGCCCCTTAGTGTCAGGGGGATTAGCAGGGTAAATATGTGGGATTACAGGGATAGGAGCTGGGTGGGATTGTGGTTGGTGCAGACTCGATGGGCCGAATGGCCTCTGTGCACTGTAGGGATTCTATTGTATGATCTGGCTACTGCCTCAATTGACATCCCTGACATTGGGTCAGGCTGACGTGAAGGGAGGCAACTTCTATGAGGGCTTGTGAGAGTAGAACAGCAACCTCAGAATGAGTCAGAAGATAGAAACAGCAGTCTGAGCAGCTACTCAAACTTGTTTCACCATCAGTTAGATCATTGGATCTTAATTCCATCTGCACACCATGATCCCATATCTCTTTAATACCCGTGGCTATTTTGGAGTTTTCACTGGAACTCCAACTGCAACATCTTTTTGGCAGATTGAGAGAGAGTACCACAGTTCCATTGCTTGTATGAAGGAGTGATGGATAAGGATAAGTGTAGTCCTCAAGTTAAGGTGCTAAATTGGGAGAAAGCTAATTACAACAATATTAGGCAGGAACTGAAGAATGTAGATTGGGGGCAGATGTTTGAGGGCAAATCAACATCTGGCATGTGGGAAGCTTTCAAGTGTAAGTTGATAGGGATTCAGGACCAGCACATTCCTGTAAGGATGAAGGATAACAATGGCACGTTTTGTGAACCTTGGATAATGAGAGATATTGTGAGTCTAGCCAAAGAGAAAAAGGAAGTATTTGTCAAAACTAGAAGCTGGGAACACATGAAGCAAGTGTGGAATACAAGGAAAGTAGAAAGAAACTTAAAGAAGGAGTAAGGAGGGCTAAAAGGGGTCACGAAAAAGCCTTGGGCAGCAAGATTAAGGAAAATCCTAAGGCTTTTTATACATGTATAAAGTGCAAGAGAGTAGTCAGGGAGAGGGTTGGCCCACTCGAGGACAAGGGAGGAAAACTATGCGTGGAGCCAGAGGAAATGGGCGAGGTATTAAATGAGTACTTTGCGTCAGTATTCACCAAAGAGAAGGACTTGGTGGATGATGAGTCTGGGAAAGGGTGTGTAGATAGTTTGAGTCATGTTGAGATCAAAAAGGAGGAGATATTAGGTTTCTTGAGAAACCCTGATGGGATATACCCCAGAATACTGAGAGAGGCAAGGGAGGAAATTGCTGGGGCCTTGAGAGAAATCTTTGTATCCTCACTCTTTTTGTGAAGGGGAGGTCGTGTCTCACGAACTTGATCGAATTTTTCGAGGACGTGACTAAGATGATTAATGAGGGTAGGGCAGTGGATGTTGTCTACATGGACTTCAGTAAGGCCTTTGACAAAGTCCCTCATGGCAGACTGGTGCAGAAGGTGAAGTCGCATGGGATCAGAGGTGAGCTGGCAAGGTGGATACAAAACTGGCTCGGTCAAAGAAGACAGAGGGTAGCAGTGGAAGGGTGCGTTTCTGAATGGAGAGCTGTGACAAGTGGCGTTCCTCAGGGATTAGTGCTGAGACCTTTGCTGTTTGTAATACATATAAATGACTTGGAGGAAAATGTAACTGGATTGATTAGTAAGTTTGCGGACAACAAAGGTTGCTGGATTTGCAGATAGCGATGAGGATCATCAGAGGATACAGCAGGATATAGATCAGTTGGAGACTTGGGCGGAGAGATGGCAGATGGAGTTTAATCCAGACAAATGCGAGGTAATGCATTTTGGAAGGTCTAATACAGATAGGAAATATACAGTAAATGGCAGAACCCTTAAGAATATTGATAGACAAATGAACCTGGGTGTACAGGTACACAGGTCACTGAAGGTGGCAATGCAGGTGGAGAAGGTAATCAAGAAGGCATACCGCATGCTTGCCTTCATCGGCCGGGGCATTGAGTTTAAAAATTGGCAAGTCATGTTGCAGCTTTATAGAACCTTAGTTAGGTCGCACTTGGAATATAGTGTTCAATTCTGGTCGCCACACTACCAGAAGGAAGTGGAGGCTTTGGAGAGGGTACTGAAAAGATTTACCAGGATGTTGCCTGGTATGGAGGGCATCAGCTATGAGGAGAGGTTGGAGAAACTTGGTTTGTTCTCACTGGAACGATGGAGGTTGAAGGGTGACCTGATAGAAGTCTGCAAGATTGAGAGGCATGGACAGAGTGGATAGTCAGCAGCTTTTTCCCAGGGTGGAAGAGTCAGTTACTAGGGGGCACAGGTTTAAGGTGCGAGGGGCAAGATTTAAAGGAGATGCATGAGGCAGATTTTTTTATAGAGGGTGGTGGATGCCTGGAACGCGTTGCTGGGGGAGGTAGTGGAAGCAGATACGGTAGATAAGGGGCGTCTTGACAAATATATGCATAGGATGGGAATAGAGGGCTATGGTCCCTCGAAGGGTAGGAGGTTTTAGTTAAGTCGGGTAGCATGGTCGTTGCAGGCCTGGAGGGCCGAAGTGCCCGTTCCTGCACTGTAATGTTCTTTGTTCTTTGAGTGCTTCCTGACATCACTCGTGCATGGACCAGCACTAATTTTAAGGATTGTTTTCCTTTGTTCTGGATTCCCCCAAAAGTCCTTTTTGGGATAGGAGGGAGAAAATAAACTGATTAAAATAAAAATCAGACAAGAAATGGGAGAGGTAACTAGTGAACAGCTACGATATTGGAAATTATCGTGGGAATTGTGTGAGCAGAGGGTTAAATGGAGCTTCGAGCCGTGCACTTGTTTGCTCTGCGATTGTGCTTATCATTTCCTAGTTTCATTGGAACAAAAAAAAAATTGTTTTGGATTCTATATGAAGGGATGGCTGCCAACCTTTTGTATGGGAGAGACAGCAAATTTAACCTGACCTCACCCTTCCCCAGAGGATGAATATAAATTGGGGAGGGGGAGGAAAGGAACCGGTGCCTGTACGTACCTTGACGCACTTGTGACAAACCACTGACCCATGGAATCTTGAGAAATGCCAACATGAAGTATTGTGCATTCCTTTTCAGAGTTTAGATAGCAAAATGTTTTCAAACCCAAACCTATTGGGACGTGAAGGTCACTTCCTGTTATGAGAGTTGCTTGGGTTGTATTTATCTCTGATTGGGTGTGTTAGCTTTGTAGGATATTGTTTTGTATGTCTTATCCTCATTGTAAGGTGTCTGCTGTAATGATTCAGGTCAAAGGGACCATGATTTATGATCTGCTGATAAGAGTTCAAATCCACCGTGCCAGCTGCCAAACTTAAACTCGTTCATTTTATTAATTAAATCAGCAATAAAATAGGCATCAGTATTGGTGACTATTAAATAATGTAATTGAAAGTACCAGATTGTCATTAAAAACCCATCTGCTTCACTAATATCCTTTCAGGATGGCATCAGTTGCTGTTACTTGATCTGGCCCAGTGTTTTTGCTGTGCGTGCTCGTGGCTTTGCAGCCTGGAAAATACAGTGCAGCCCTTATTCTGTGTGAAGTGCCCCACGAGTGTGGGCCATGCAAAAAAAACTTTAGGATACTGCATATTGAAAAAGCTAATTGCGCGCAGCAGTGAAAGTTTAAAGTATTACGCCAGACCCACAGCAATTTGTTTGATTTTTAACTGCCTTCAAATGGTGAACCATTCCGTTGTAATTAAGGTGACTTGCCACCTTCCTGTCCCATGATGTTGAAAGATTGAGCAGACTCGAGAGTCAGTATGGCCTACTGCTGCTTACTCGTTCATGAAATGTTGGGTGTCATTGGCAAGGCCGGCTTCTTGATGCCCGTCCCCTCGAGGAAATGGTGTGAGTCAGCTTATCGAGAAGCGCCCAATGTCTTGCCATGCCATTTGAGAGGGCAGCCTAAGAGTCAACCACATTCCTATTGAACCTTCACCCACAGGAAACGACCTACTTTTAACTGCCCTCCCCCATCCTTTAATAATTTAAAATGCTTCTATCCTATCTCAATCTGTGTTCATGTTTTAAAAGAAGATCCAATTTTCCAGGTCTTATTCTGTATTTTCTCATATCAGGTACTTCTCTTCGTGAAATCCATGATGCAGCTTCTCTGAAACCTAAGCATCCTTCCTATTGCATCGATATTCCACACAATCCTCTAATCAAGGACAAATGCTGACCTATTTGTTCAGTGATGTGCAAATTCTGAGCATAAAGCTATTTAAAAATCCTCTGCTTGGAGCCGTAGTGATGACGATCATTAATTTAAATTAGTCACAAATAGACTGAGGAGGGAAATTAAAAGCAATTCCTTCACATCAGAGGTTTTTGGAGGAAATGATTGCAGTCAATGTATCTTTAGGGGATAAATAGAATCATAGAATTTTATAGCACAGAAGGAGGCCATTCAGCCCATCGTGTCTGCACCGGCTCCCAGGAGAGCTACGCAGCTAGTCCGTAGCCCCCTAAATTAATCTCTTTCAAATCGTATCCAGCTTTCTTTCGAAACCTCCCATGGAATCCGCCTCCACCACTTCACCAAAGATCCTTAGACAGCATCTTCCAAACCAACAACGACTTCCATTTAGAAGGACAAAGGCATCAGATACACGGGAACACCACCACCTATAAATTCAAAGTCACTCACCATCCTGACTTAGAAATATATTGCCATTCATTCGCTGGGTCAAAATCCTGCAATTCCCTCTCTAACGGCATTGTGGGTCAACCCACAGCACGTGGACTGCAGCGATTCAAGGCAGCAGCTCACCACCATCTTCTCAAGGGCAACTCGGAATGGACAATAAATGCTCCTCATCTCACTTCGAGCTCTCTTGCTGACCATCTTGAAATTGTGAACCTCAGTCACTGACATATCATCTAGTAAACTAGGAAACAGAATAGCCTTCTTAACCCTGTCACAATTGTTCATAAGACCATAAGACTTGCGAACAGAATTAGGCCACTCGGCCCTTCGAGTCTGCTCCACCATTCAATCGTGACTGATATTTTTCTCATTCCCATTCTCCTGCCTTTTCCCCATAACTCCTGATCCCCTTAATAACAAGAACCTATCTATTTCTTAAAGACACTCAATGATCTGGCCTCCACAGCCTTCTGCGGCAAAGAGTTCCACAGATTCACCACTCTCTGGCTGAAGAAATTCCTCCTCCTCTCTGTTCTAAAGGATCATCCTTTTAGCCTCTGGTTCTAGTTTTTCCTACTAGTGGAAACATCCTCTCCACGTCCACTGTATTCAGACTCGCAGTATTCTGTAAGTTTCAATAAGATGCCCCCCTCATCCTTCCATACGCCGAGCACAGAGCCAGAGCCCTCAACCATTCCTCATATGACAAGCTCTTCATTCCAGGGATCATTCTTCTGGACTCTTTCCAAGGCCAGCACATCCTTCCTTAGATACGGGGCCCAAAACTGCTCACAATACTCCAAATAGGGTCTGACCAGAACCGTGTACAGTCTCAGAAGTACATCCTGCTCTTATATTCTATGTTTTCATAATTTTGAACACCTCAATAAGGTCACCTCTCAATCTTTTCTGCTCCAAGGAGGATAAGCTCAATTTCTCTAATCTTTCCTTGTATCAAAAATTCCTCATTCCTGCTATCGTTCCAGTAAATCTCCTTTGAACTCTCTCTCGGGCTTTAATATCCTTCCTTAAATAAGATGCCCAGAACTGAACACAATTATCTGAATGTGGTCTGGCCAATGATTTGTCACTTTCTTGTTTTTGGATGAATAAACCTTTGAAGTAAATGGCAGGGCAGTGGGATTGGTGCAGAAAAGAGCTGGCACAAATATGAGGGACTGATTGGCCTTCTGTAAATTGCTTTTAGTTCAACATGTTGTCACTGTGAAGGGTATCATGCAAGCCTATGAACATAGGAATTGGGAGCAGCAGTAGGCTCATTGTCTATTGTAGTTATAAGGAGAAATCTCAGATGCTGTGACAAATTTGCATTTAATATTGTGCTGTGGGACAACCATAACATGACCCTAAATGTTTCACAGACAGCAGAGCACTTTTGAAGTGGGAATAAAGGCGAGTGCATGGGTACAAAAATATAATTAATAAGGCGAGTGGCATGTTGGCCCTTATCTCAAGAGTGGGGAAGTGATGCTTTTAATTGTTAGAGAGCCTTAATCAGATCCCATCTGGAACACCTGCATTCAGTAGTGGATGTGGCACCTCAGGAAGGACATATTGTCTTTGGAGGAAGGACAGTGACTATTCACCTGAATCAAACTGGGGACTGAATACATAAACTTCGCTATATACCTTTGTGCATTTGGAATGATGCAGGATGATATAATTGAGTTTAAAGTTCATTTATTAATGTCACAAGTAGGCTTACATTAACACTGCAATGAAGTTACTGTGAAAATCCCCAAGTCGCCACACTCCGGCGCCTGTTTGGGTACACGGAGAAAGAATTTAGCATAGCCTATGCACCTAACCAGCACGTCTTTCGGACTGTGGGAGGAAATTGGAGCACCCGGAGGAAACCCACGCAGACACAGGGAGAATGTGCAGACCCCGCACAGACAGTGACCCCAGCCGGTAATTGAACCTGGGTCCCTGGTGCTGTGATGCAGCAATGCTAATCACAGTGCCACCGATGCTTAAAATGATAAGACAATTCAATAACCTTAGAATTATTGATCGGTGAAAGCGGGAAGCACTTTTTTTGCACAAGGCTTTCTGGAACCTGGACTTGACTGCTTCACCTTGTTGAGTTCAAAATCCTTGCGCTGTTTGGAAACCACACCGTTGCTCATCCCAGCCTGCCACTGTAATCTGGTCTCCCTGTATGGAGCTTCTCTGCCTCCAGCCCCATCTCCTCACCTGTGCACCTCTTATTCCTGACCTCAGAAACTCTCCATCGCCAGTTGTCCCCACCTTGTCACATCTCTTCAGATTGCCAAAGACCTCAACACTGCCCCCTCGGTAGGAACTGTCTTCAGTTCTCTATCCTAGCTTCGCTATTGTCCACCCTCTTCCCATGTGCAGTGACAACCCTATCCACTTCCTCCTCATTGAAAAGAACTTCACGATACTTTGTATATGTGCAGAATTATAAATGCAAGTTTTAAAAAAATTATTTCATGGGACTAGCCAGCATTTTTATTGCCTGCCTCGAATTCCCTCGAGTTAGGCTGCTGCAGTCATGTGGAGTAGGTTCATCCACAGTGCTGTTAGGGAGGAAGCGCCAGGACTTTGACCCAGTGACAGTGAAGGAACAGTGCTATATTTCCAAGTCAGGATAGTGAGTGGCTTAGAGGGGAACCTCCAGGTGGTGGTGTTCCCAGGTATCTGCTACCGTTGTCCTTCTAGGTGGTAGAGGTGGCTGGTTTGGAAGATGCTGTCAAAGGATCTTTGGTGAGTTCCCACAGTGCATCTTGCAGATGGTGCACGTGGCTGCCACTGAGTGTTTGTGGTGGAGGAAGTGGACGTTGAATGTGGTGGATGGGCTGCCAATAAAGTGGTCTACTTTATCCTGGACAGTGTTGAGCTTCTTGAGCTTGGTGAAATGACACAATGGAATTACATCATAAATTACATTGTAATTTGGATTTGTGTAAAGCCTTTTAAGATGCTAACAGCATCACGAACGCTGCCAACCAAATTTTAACACCAAGCCAAATACAAGGACATACGATTCAGAGGTAAGATTCAAGTTGTAAAGGAAGACGGGCAAAAGTATTTTTGGAGACAGAATTCCAGAGCTTGTGGAGCAGTGGAAACTGGGGATGCACAAAAGGCAGGAATTGGAGGGAGCAAAGATCTTGGGGGATGTTACAGTGGAGAGGCCACGAGGAGGAGGGGGCAGGGACGGGGAGGAGTTAGTAACATGGCAGCCTGGCTGAGTTGCTGGAAACTCCACGTTGACCAGATTTGGAGCTCAGAATGAGGGGAAGCATTAGGTGGAGATGTTTGGGGTAGAGTTGTTTAAGGGACACAGATGTTTCCGGGGGGGGGGGGGGGGGGGGGGGGGATTTTCTTTTTTAATGAATCTTACTGACAGGGTGTTAATCGGGCGTCATGTCCTTAAGTCCCATCAGGGAGGACTCTGAGTAGACTTTGGAAAGATTATCTGTTCAGCCGTCTTTTCCATCTAATGGTCAGTGAATGTTGGACTCCATGATTGGCCCTGCTGCTGGTGGTTTTCCTCAGTCAACAGAAGGATTAAACATTTCTTTAAATCAGCTAAATTGTGTGTTTTTTTAAACTTGTATTAAAACTTGCTGAAAAATAGCCAACAGGATGTGCTTGTTGGCTGTTCATTTTATTTTGCTGTATGTCATTACTGGA
The DNA here is from genome assembly GCF_964213995.1 of Mustelus asterias. Lineage (NCBI taxonomy): Eukaryota > Metazoa > Chordata > Chondrichthyes > Carcharhiniformes > Triakidae > Mustelus > Mustelus asterias. The sequence continues at coordinate 192,960,059 of NC_135801.1, forward strand.
ACGCGGGACCATGTAGTGACCTCGCTGTATCTGATCTGGGATGCTCTTTGGCTAAACACTTCACATGGTGGGAATCTGTCAAGCGATGTGATTTTTTTGGTGTTTGTATTTGAACCACGCATCTTGTGGCCTGGTCGATTCTGCAGTTCTCTCTGGTTGCTTGCTTTCTGTACTGAATTTGTGGATAGTCCGTCTCTGGCAGAACTGGCCCCAACAACCGGATGTTGGGATGAAGGAACAGAAAGAGGCCATTCAGCTCCTCACACTTATTCTGCCATTTCAAGAGACCATGGATGGTTTGTATCTTAATCCATCTACCCCTGAGCCTCAAACCCCCCCCCCCCCCCCCCCATATCCCTTTAGCCCCAAGAGCTATATCTAATTTCTTAAAATCACACAACGTTTTGGCCTCAACTACTTTCTGTGGTCATGAATTCCACACATTCACCACATACATTGTATGTACCATACAACTCACCACATCTCCTTTGACAACACCTTCCAAACCACAACCTTTACCATCTAGAAGGACAAAGGCAACAGATGCCATGGGAATACCACCGACTGCACGTTCACGTCTCATCCTGCCTTGAAACCAGATCACCGATCATTCACTGTCACCGTCCCTACACCACATAGACTGCAGAGGCTCAATACAGCAGCTCACCACCACCTCCTTGAGGGCAATTAGAGATGGACTTAAAATTCTGACCGAGCCAGCAGCCCCAACAGTCCATGAAAGAATTAAAAAAATAATGCAAAATTTTGACAGTGAGCTCACATGAGCAGATGGCCAAAGATTTGGCCCAAGAGGCAGGTTCTAAGATGCATCTTAAAAAGAATAGGGAAAGAGGTTTAAGGAAGGCATTTCAGAGTTGGACCTTCGGGAATGAAGGCACATCCACCAACGGTGGAGTAATTAAAATTGGGGACATACAACAGGTGAAGGCGTAGTGGTATTATCACTAGACTATTAATCCAGAAACTCAACTAATGTTCTGGGGACGCGGGTTCGAATCCCACCACGGCAGATGGCAGAATTTGAATTCAATAAAAAATATCTGGAATTAAGAACCTACTGATGACCGTGAAACCATTGTCAATTGTCAGAAAAACCCACCTGGTTCATTAATGTCCTTTAGGGAAGGAAATCTACCGTCCTTACCTGGTCTGGCCTACATGTGACTCCAGAGCCACAGCAATGTGGTTGACTCTCAACTGCCCTCCAAGGGCAACTAGGGACGGGCAATAAATGCTGGCCAGCCAGCGATGCCCATGTCCCATGAGAAAAAAAGGCCAGATTTGGAGGAGCACGAAGATATCAGATTATTCTGAGGCTATAAGAACTGAGGTGAGGAGAAATTTCTTCACTCAGAGGGTGGGGTGAATGTGTGGAATTCATGACCACAGAAAATAGTTGAGGCCAAAACGTTGTGTGATTTTAAGAAGAAATTAGAGATAGCTCTTGGGGCGAAAGGGATATGGGGGGAAAGGGGGGATCGTGATATTGAATTTGATGATCAGCCATGATCAAAATGAATGGTGGAGCAGGCTCGAAGGGCCCACTCCTGCTTCTAGTTTCTATAAGAGGATAAAAAGGAAGGACAAGGTCATGGAGAGGTTTATAAACAAGAATGAGAATTTTTAAATTGAGGCTTTGCCAGACTAGCACTGTGCATCAGTGGTGGAAGGAGTGCTAAACTGCTTTGTCCTGGATGCACTTTACAAGTGCATCCAGGATGATTTATGACATTAAAGGCGCTATAGAAATGCCTAATGTTGGTTGCTGTGAAAAGTGGAGTTTTTCCCCTCTACATTGATATACTCAAACAACAAGGAATCTACCAAAGAGCCATGGTCTTGCGGATCCTCCCATGACTGAAGAGTCCGATGTAGGATTTGCATGGACATCCTCGGAACTGGCTGTTCATGTTTTCGTTGATGATTCCGGGAACATCCGCAGTCGCCCCACCTCTGGCCTTCCTCCGGGGACGCTGGATGCTGCGACTCTGACATAGAATCTGCTGGACCAAGTTTCAGTGCTTGCTGCCACATGGGCCTGTTGGCTGCTGTGTTTTCTCAAGAGAGGCAGTCTGCAACGCAGAAATTTGAAAGACTCAATTTTTAGGGTGTCCTTGCCTCATTTGTGCTAATGTTGTTTGCCCTGAGACAGGGGATGCTATATGGGAGACATGGCATGCCCAGCTAAGCTGAATTGTCTATAAGAGACGAATAGAAAGAAGAGTAGATCAAATGAGACAGAGGTAAACACCTTTCTGTCGGGCCACTGGAGTGATCAGGGTCTTCGTCAAGTCATTGTTTCAACATGTGTAAAATGGATTTATTAACACTCTGCTGCCACCTAGGGTCATCAGTCTTATTGCAACCGTAGAAGTTACAGTCATCAGTCTGTCAGCTTGTGGGGATACATCATGACTTGACTGGATGTGAAATCTGGCTTCAAAAGAACACAATTCCACTGTGGCACCATGAACCCCCTAACCCTAACCCCAACCACCGGCCACCCCACTCCGGAAATAAAATAAGTCTTTTGGTTTCTGAAGTAATTCGGCATTTTTCCATATTTTGCACAGAAACATTATCAAACAAAATTTCCTTCACATACGGGAGATACTGTGTGATTTGAAGGCTGAGTAGTGAGGATTTTTTCAAAAATTATTTTGCGGGATGTGGACATTGCCAGTAAGGGCTGCATTTGTTGCCTATCCTTAAATGCCCGTGAACTCCTGGACCATTTCAGGGGGACAGCCTGAGGGGTTTGTTGAGCCCGATTGCTGCTTGTGTGAGGGGGTAGGTGAGTGCGGAGTCTGTCCTGTAGGTTGCTCTATTTGTTGTGAGCTGCTGTGTTTGTGTACGTCCTTTTACCACATCAGTACAGTGCCATCAAAACTATCGTTAAATGATATAAATCACAGCACAAAGAGGGAGCAAGGATCCGTGAAGGATATCGGGATGGGCTGCCTGTACAATGGATTCATCTTTCCAAACACTTGGAAATAGGAGTAATGGGAGATGTGGTCCTTTAGTGTCTAGATGATGTGCCAAAGATTTTAAAGAATTATTCACCTCCGAAGGAATCGTGTCTGTGCTGGCTTTATAAAAAATCTATCTGATTAGTCCCGCTTCCTGCTCTTTCCTCATACCCCTACAGTTTTCTTTTTTTCTTCAAGTCTTTATCTAATTCCTTTTTTGGAAGTTACTGTTGAATTTGCCTCCACTGCTCTTGCAGGCAGCATGTTCCAGATCACAGCACACATGATCTAAAAAAATCATTCTCCTTTTGTCAAATATTTTAATTGCATTTTATAAAAATAAATTTAATGGCACAGTGGTTAGCACTGCTGCCTCACTGCGCCAGGGTCCCGGTTTCGATTCCTGGCTCGGATCACTGTCTGTGCGGAGTCTGCATGTTCTCCACTGCATAGGTTTCCTCCGGGTGCTCCGGTTTCCTCCCACAGTCTGAAAGACGTGCTGGTTAGGGTGCATTGGCCATGCTAAATTCTCCCTCAGTGTACCCAAACAGGAGTTGGAGCAACGAGGGGATTTTCATAGTAACTTAAAGGCGTTAACTTTTAAGATGTCATAAAACACCCCAGGATGATAGGGAGTGGGATAGCTTGATCTTGGTTTCAGATAAAGCTCGGCACAACATCGTGGGCCGAAGGGCCTGTTCTGTGCTGTACTGTTCTATGTTCTATGAATGCTGTATTCAGCTCTGTCTCACCAGAAATTCATTCTCAAATTAAAAAGATCAAGTTAAACTGATGCCACGTGTGGAGGGATGAACCTGGAGGAAAGATGCAGCTTGCATTTCTTATCCTTCTCTACCATTGCCCTCATCGTCACTGACTAATATTGTAACTTGGAAATAGGTTGGCATTTATAGCTAAAGGAATAGAATATAAAGGGAAGGAAGTATTGTTGCATCTATACAAGGCATTGGTGAGGCGACTTCTGGAGTATTGTGCACAGTTTTGGTCCCCTTAGTTGAGGAAAGATGTGTTGGCATTGGAGGCGGTTCAGTGGAGATTCACTAGATTGATTCCAGAGATGAGGGGTTTGTTGTATGAAGAGAGATTGAACAGTTTAGGCCTATACCCTCTGGAATTTAGAAGAATGAGGGGAGATCAAATTGAGGTATACAAGATGATAAAAGGTATGGATAAAGTAGACGGGGAGCGGATGCTTCCTCTTGTGGGGCATTCTAGGAGGAGAGGTCATAGTCTTCGGATAAGGGGTCGCAAATTTAAATCGGTTGAGGAGAAACTACTTCTCCCAAAGGGTTGTGAATCTGTGGAATTCGCTACCCCAAAGTACGGTGGATGCTGGGACAGTGAGTACATTTAAGGAGGAGTTAGACAGATTTTTAATTGGTAATGGGTTGAAGGGTTATGGGGAGAAAGCAGGAAAATCGGAATGAGGAGCATATCAGCCATGATCAAATGGGGGAGCAGACTCGATGGGCTGAATGGCCTAACTCTCCTCCTATATCTTGTGAACTTTAGGAGCAGGAGTAGGTGTTGGGGCTCCCTGAGCCTGCTGCATTATTCAAAAAAGATCATAGCTGAACTTGTACATTAAACCCAGATCTTTGCCCTACCCAGATCACGTAGTTCCCTTAATGTCCGAAACTCTGATGCTCTCGGTCTTGAATATACTCGGTGACTAAGCACCTGCAACCTGCTTGGGTAGAGAATTCCAAAGATACACACACCCTCTAATTGAAGAAATTTCTCCAAAATAGCTGACTCCTCCCTTGTCATGAGAAAAAAAACCTTTGTTCTAGACCTTTGAGCTAGGGGAAACATCCTCCCAGCATCTATTCTGTTAAGCCTCCCAGGTTTCAAACATTTCAATTCATTCGTCACTCTTCTTAACTCTAAAGAATATGGGCCCATTATGGTCAATTTGCCATTGCTCTGAATACCTCCTCTTCACCACGTCTCCATACCTCCTCCAACTTTATCCTCTTTGTTCTGTGGTCCTCTTGCTTCGCCCTTTCAATACATCTCCTTTCCCTTACATTGGAGCTATCTTGACCCCACTCTCTGGAATTCCCTCCTGGAATTCCTGTGTCCTGCTTGCTTCTCCAGCTTAAAACCTAGTCAACATCCATCTTTCTGACTAAAAAGATTAGTCATGGCACAAATCAATTCCAGCCTCCCAGATTGCCTGGATCCACTACAATTCGCCTACCGCCATAACCACAGCAGATGCCACCTGCACTCAACCCTGGAACACCTAGATAACAGAGACACCTGTGTCAGACTCCTATTTATTGACTACAGCTCAGCCTTCAACACCATTATTCCAACGAAACTCACCTCCAAACTCCTGGGCCTGGGCCTTGGCACCTCCCTCTGCGACTGGATCCTGAACTTCCTAACTCTCAGACCACAATCAGTAAGGATAGGCAACAACACCACCTCCACGATCATCCTCAACACTGGTGCCCCACAAGGCTGTGTCCTCAGTCCCCTACTATATTCCTTATACACCTATGACTCTGTGGCCAAATTCCCCTCCAACTCCATTTTCAAGTTTGCCGATGACACCACCGTAGTGGGTCGGATCTCAAACAATGACGAGACAGAGTACAGGAAAGAGAGAATCTGGTGAACTGGTGTGACGACAATAATCTCTCCCTCAATGTCAACCAAACGGAGGAGATGGACCGAAAGAGAAAATGCTGGAAAATCTCAGCAGGTCTGGCAGCATCTGTAAGGAGAGATGTTTCGAGTCCAGCTGACCCTTTGTCAAAGCTAAAAGGCATAGAAAGTGGGAGATACTTATACTGTAGGGTGAGGGAATGAAAGATGAGTCATAGCCACAGAAACCAGGGGGAAAGACTACTAATAGCTGTCCCCAGAGAGAATAAAGGGTGTGAATGGCCAAACGGCAGAGAAGCTGTAAACTGTGCCACATGGAGATGTTGGAGAATTGTGGGGTGGGGTGGAGAGAAATGGGACAGAGGTAGCATGTAGAAAAGGGTAAAATGGGGGGAGAAAACATAAGGGAAGGGGGGATGAAGTAGGGGGGGGGGGGGGCGGGGGGGGGGAAAGAAAAATGAAGAAAGACCATAAAGAAATAAAAGGTAGAGAACAGTAAAAAATTAAATAAAATAGAATGAAAACAAAGGGGCTGAGGTGGGTAGAGCAAATCCATCTGAAGTTGTTGAATTCGATGTTGAGACCGGAAGGCTGTAAAGTGCCGAGCTGGTAGATGAGATGCTGTTCCTCCAGTTTGCATTGAGCTTCACTGGAACATTGCAGCAGGCCAAGGACAGACAGGTGGGCATGGGAGCAGGATCGTGTGTTAAAATGGCAGCAACCGGAAGGTCAGGGTCCTGATTGCGCACCTGATTGGTTTCAGATTCCAGCATCCGCAGTAATTTGTATTTATGAAGGAGATAGACATTGACTTCAGGAAGCGTAATGGAGAACATACTCCTGTCTACATCAATGGGGAAGAAGTAGAAACGATCGAGAGCTTCAAGTTTTTATATGTCCAGGTCACCAAAAACTGTCCTGGTTCCTTCCCATGCCGAAATTATAGTTAAGAAAGCCCATCAACACCTCTACTTTCTCAGAAGACTAAGGAAATTTGGCATGTCAGCTACGACATGTGAGGTCACGTACCAACCGACTCAAGAACACCTTCTTCCCTGCTGCCGTCAGACCTTTGGACCTACTTCGTGCTAAGTTGATCTTTCTCTACACCCTAGCTATGACTGTAACACTACATTCTGCACTCTCTCCTTTCCTTCTCTATGTATGGTATGCTTTGTCTGTATAGCACGCAAGAAACCTTTCACTATTCACAGTAACTTCATTGCAGTGTTAATGTAAGCCTTGTAACTAACAAATAAACTTTAAAACTAATACCTGCGACAATAATAAATCAAATCAAATAAATATCACTCTTTCCCCATGGTTCTTCCTTTATTTCTTCCCCATTCTAAAGAAATGGGATATGTTGGAAAGGTGGGAAATCTCCACTGTCCAGTTGTAACTGGTGTTTATCTCCAAGATACTTGTCTAATGCGATCTTGAATTGATCGAAGCTGCTTGTTCCCTCCTTCAGAAAGCTATTCCAAAAACTGAGCACCCTATCAATGCTTTCTTGCAAACTGTATAATTAACCCACCTTATGCACCTAATGCCTTGTGTTAGCTCTTAATTAGCCCTTTGGTGCATAATGCACATGCTGTCATTGTGCCAGCTCTCATATTTCATTTTCCAGGCCCCTTATCGGGTGGGATTTTCCAGTCGCGCTTGCCCCGAGATCAGAAATTCCTGCCTGAGGTCAGCATATCTTTAAATGATCCATCAAATTTTCTGTCCTACCCGGCAGGCGGACAGGAAAATTTACCCTGTCGTTTTAAAAGAGTAGTCATGATGTGGAGATGCCGGCGTTGGACTGGGGTAAACACAGTAAGAAGTTTAACAACTTGTTAAACTTGTTAAACTTCTTACTGTTTTAAAAGAGCAACAGACCTCCTTTTATATCATATCTTTTTTCCCCACTTCAGAACATCCATAACGCTTCACAGCCAACACAAAATGTTTTGTAATACAGTCATTGAGAATCAAAAAATAAAAAAGTTACGGCACGGAAGGAGGCCATTCATCCCATCTTGTCCTTGCCAGCCCAAGGATACACAGGTGCCCATTCTTATCCCACATTCCTGCACCCAACCCATAGCTCTGTAGCTTAAAGCACTTAAGGTGCAGATCCAGGTACTTGGAGTTTAGGATCTCTGCCCCACCACCAACTCGGGCAATGATTTCCTGACATCCACCACACTCTGCATTTAAAAAAAAAGTTCTTCCACATGTCCCCTCTACACTTTCTGCCACTTAGCCTAATCTGTGTCCCTTGGCTCTAGAATTTTCCGCCAAGGGCAACAATTTTATTCTGTCCTCCCTCTCTCTTCCCCTCATAATTTTGAACACCTCTATCAAGTCACATTCCGCCATCTTTGTTCCAATGAAAATAACCCCAACCTATCCAATCTCTCCCTGTAGCTACACTTTTCTAGCCCTGTTGTAAACCTCCTCTGTGCTTTCTCCAGAGCAATTATGTCCTTCCTGTAATGTGCTGACCAGAACTGCGCACAATATTCCAGTTGTGTCCTCACCAGTTCTTTGTGCAATTGCAACATTATATCCTTACTTTTATATTCTGTACCTAATTCTATACAAAAGTCTGAGGTCACATACCAACCGACTCAAAAACAGGTTCTTCTCTGCTAAACGCTAAAATTCTCCCTCAGTGTATCTGAACAGGCGCCAGAGTGTGGCAACTAGGTGATTTTCACAATAACTTCATTGCAGTGTTAACATAAGCCTACTTGTGACTCATAAATAAACTTTATAGATTTGGCAGTACTATTATTTTTCGAGGGGGCATGTCTACTTTGTATATTTAGGATCTCATTTTTTTCGTGCTTCCCACTGGTTTTCCACTGATAAATAATAGTAGTATTTACAATAGTAGTATTTACACTACTCCTGTAGTGCTGCCCAGTCCACCTCCGCTAAGTCCCTTCTCATTTCTGCAAAATTTGCCTCCCCCCAGCTCAAACCTTTATTCCTACTTTATCTCTGTCCTTTTCCATGGTAATGCTAAATCTAACTGAATTGTGATCACATCCCCAATTTGGTCGCCAACTATCATTTCACCCACTTGCCCTTCTTTATGCCCCATGACTGGGTCTAGAATTGCATTTTCGCTTGTTGGGTTGAAATTGGTTGAAAAATATTCCCTGGACGCACTGCATGAATTTTTCTCCCTCAGTGCCCCTTATATGGTTTGAATCCCAGTTGGGATAGTTAGTCTGAACCATTGTTGTCCTCTTGTTCTTACCGACATTTTTGTTCTTTTCACTATTTGGGGCCTGTAGTATACTCCCAGTAGTGTGGCTGCCCCCTTTTTATCCTAAGCTCAACCCATAAAACCTCATTTGTTGACCAGTTTGGTACATCACCCCTTCTTACAACTGGAATTGATTCTTTAACCGTTAGTGCTACTTCCCCTCTTTTTTTTATCTCCTACTCTATCGTACCTGAAGACTCTATAACTAGGGATATTGAGCTGCCAATTCTGCTTCTCCTTTGGCCAGGTTTCTGTTACAGCAATGTCATCATGCTACCATGTGTCTACCTCTGCCCTTAACTCATCTACCATGTTTGTGATACTCCTTGCATTGAAGTACGAACAGGTTAACCCTGCCAATTTCCCTTGCTGGACACTTTTTAGACTTTTCTTCTCTCGTAATTCCAAGTCCATCACTGCATCTTCTACATCAGTAGCTAATGTTCTATCTTCATTTTCCTGATCTGAATCTGACCTGTCTGATCCTACTCCTAGGATCTCATCCCCCTGCCACAAGTTTAAATACCCTCCAATGTAGTTAGTTTATTTATTCATGTCACAAGTAGGCTCACATTAACACTGCACTGAAGTTACTGTGAACATCCCCTAGTCGCCACACCCCAGCGCCTGTTTGGGTACACTGAGGGAGAATTTAGTACGGCCAATGCACCTCTTTCAAACAGTGGGAGGAAACCGGAGCACCCGGAGGAAACCCACGCAGACACAGGGAAAACGTGCAGACTCTGCACAGACACTGACCCAATCTGGGAATCAAACCCAGGTCCCTGGCGCTGTGAAGCAGCAGAGCTAACCACTGTGCCATCAATGTGGGAAAAGCCACAGGAAATTTGCACAAAGCAAGTTCCCACAAATAGTAATCACATCATCTGTTTTGGGTGTCGCTTGAAGGTTAAACACTGGCAAGGACATTAGGGAGAGGGACTCCTGACTTTGATTAATGACAAGAGGGTAGATGTTTAAAGGCTCATTTGAAAGATGGCACCTCCGACAATACAGCAACTCCTTAGTACTGCAGTGAAGTGTCAATATAGATTGTGCTCAAGCCTTTGAAGTGGGTCTCCAGCTCTCAGTTTCTGACTCGCACAAAAGTGCTACCAACCTGAGTGCCTTGTCCAAAATGAGCTGTTTTCTCTTTATGGTCCCACATTGTAGTCCGGGTGGCAGAATCCTAAGCCAGTGCTTCCTAACCTTGCATTTCATGGCACACCTCTGTACTAAAAAGATTTTGAGGCACACCTGTTGTCTTCCCTTACTGGGAACTTTGTTTGTAACTTCTCCATGTCCTCTTGCCTTTTCTTTTTTAACCTCTCCCTGTCTGTATCGCTTCTCCCAGGACTTTTGTGCCCTTTTTGAGCTTTTGCTTTTTGTCTGTGCTTATGGGGCCTTTATTTTCAGCTCCAAGTCCCGTTGATCAGTGCGCATGGCCCTGTCCGACATACAAAATCCAAACCGCGCACGTGTGGCTCTTTCCCGGGTGTGTGCGAGGCCCGAGATCCATCGGGTCTCGGAGAGGCCGACCGCAGAGCCGAAGGTGAAGGGTAGTTTCCATGAATTTAGAATCATTTGACATCTTTTTTCACGACGCACTTGGGGGGGTTCTTCACGGCATATTGGGTTGGGAACCACCGCCCTACGCAATAGTCTAGATGGAGGCCTGGCCTCCAATGCAAGTGGATGCTCCATAAAGCAGCAGCAGCATAACATTCAATCCCAACACTTCCTTTTTTAGCATATTTATTGTAACCTATCTTATTTACTATTTATTTCCATTACAGATCCATTTCCTGATTCACCTTTCAGTATTTTTGCACTGATCCCATCATCCCTCTGATTGCTTTCAGATTCCAAACTGTCCGACCTTACACTCACCTACTCTGGAGGTGTAAGACAAAAGAAAGTTGTGTAAAGATGGTTAAGAATGTTAACGATTATAATTATCTAATAGCTGACTTAAGTCTGGTGACTTGAGAATATTACTTCATTCTCATCTCGGACTCTTGCTAATACAGTTGTGTACATCATGCAGATTTATATATACACACACACATTAATGTTCCTACATTACAATACAGACCAATAAAGTGCTTATTTGACTATGAAGCACTTCAGAATATCCTGAGGGTGGCACAGTGGTGAGCACTGATGCCTCACAGCGCCAGGGACCTGGGTTCGATTTGGCCCGAGTTGACTGTCTGTGCGGAGTCTGCACGTTCTGCGCGTGTCTGCGTGGGTTTCCTCCGGGTGCTCCGGTTTCCTCCCACAGTCCAAAGACGTGTTGGTTAGGTGGATTAGCCATGGTAAATGCACAGGGGTTATGGGGATAGGATTGGCGGGGGGGGAGGAGAGTTGGGCCTTGGCCTGGGTAAGATGCTCTTTGTATAGTCGATGCAGACTCGATGGGCCGAATGGCTCCCTTTTGAACTGTATTCTATGATTCTAATTGCATCACCTCTCCTCCAGTGAGAAGGTGTTCAATTTATCATAATTTATTGGATTCGTTGGAATCCAACAATTCCATCTCTTTGATCATTCTCTTTGCTCTCTTCTGTGGCTTTTAACTAAAAGGAATAGTTTCTTCTGGGTGGTATTGAGAACGGAGGCAGCTTGGTACCCTCGAGAGGGCACACCTGCATTGCAGTTGTGACTGATCATGGAGCAGCAGTGAAATCCTCGGCCCAGTGATGAGAGAACTGCAGCACAGCAGGTTTGACAAAGTGGAGCTCTGTAACCTTTTGAACACCTGCTTGAGGGGAATAATAGGATAGAGAAAATAAATCCGGGGAAAGGACGCCAGGGCGCGGACGGAATTCTGAACAGTTAGCTGAGGCCAGATGCCGAGATGTACAGAGATTGATCCCTGGCTGGAGTGGATTGTCATGATGTGGAGATGCCGGCGTTGGACTGGGGTGGGCACAGTAAGAAGTCTCACAACACCAGGTTAAAGTCCAACAGGTTTATCTGGTAGCAAAAGCCACTAGCTTTCGGAGCGCTGCTCCTTCGTCAGGTGAGTGGGAGTTCTGTTCACAAACAGGGCATATAAAGACACAAACTCAATTTACAAAATAATGGTTGGAATGCGAATCTTTACAGGTATTCAAGTGTTAAAGGTACAGACAATGTGAGTGGAGAGAGGGTTAAACACAGGTTAAAGAGATGTGTATTGTCTCCAGCCAGGACAGTTAGTGAGATTTTGCAAGTCGTGGGGGTTACAGATAGTGTGACATGAACCAAGATCCCGGTTGAGGCCGTCCTCATGTGTGCGGAACTTGGCTATCAGTTTCTGCTCAGTGATTCTGTGTTGTCGTGTGTCGTGAAGGCCGCCTTGGAGAACGCTTACCCGAAGATCAGAGACCAAATTCCCGTGACCACTGAAGTGCTCCCCCACAAGAAGAGAACACTCTTGCCTGGTGATTGTCGAGCGGTGTTCATTCATCCGTTGTCGTAACGTCTGCATGGTCTCCCCAATGTACCATGCCTCGGGACATCCTTTCCTGCAGTGTGGATTGTCACAAAGGCTCATTTAAGAAGGAGCTGGATGCTGTCATGGGTTGAGGGCAGAGTTAATTTTTTAAAATGATGTTTTTAATGAAAGTTTTCTGTTTTATATTTACCGCAAGACGCAGCAAATTCCCAAAATACGTAGAGACTAGAAGCAGGAGTAGGCCATTTGGCCCATCGAGCCTGCTTCACCATTCATTTTGATCATGGCTGATCGGTGAATTCAATATCCTGATCCCCCCATATCCCTTGATCTCTTTGGCCCCAAGAGCTACATCTAATTTCTTCTTGAAATCAGACAATGTTTTGGACTCAACTACATTCTGTGGTCGTGAATTCCACACATTCACCACCCTCTGGGTGAAGAAATTTCTCCTCACCTCAGTTCTAAAAGGTTTACCCCTTATCCTCAAACTATGACCCCTAGTTCTGGACTCCCCGCACCATCGGGAACATTCTTTCTGAATCTATCCTGTCTAGTCCTGTTAGAATTTTATAAGTTTCTATGAGATTCCCTCTCATTCTTCTAAACTCCAGTGAATACAATCCTAACCGACTTGGTCTCTCTTCATATATCAGTCCTGCCATCCCTCAGCCTGGTAACCCTTCGTTGCTCTTCTCCTATAGCAAGTACATCCTTCCTCATGCAAGGACACCAGAACTGCTCACAATACTCCAGTTGTGGCCTCACCAACACCCTAAATCATTGCAGCAAAACATTCCTATTTGCTCAAATCCTCTCGCTACGAAGGCCAACATACCATTTGCCTTCTTTACTGCCTGCTGTACCTGCATACTTACTTTCTGCAGCTGATGCACAGAGACACCAAGGTCTCGCTGAGTATCCAGCTCTCTCAATTCAAATAATCTGCTTTCCTATTGTAGCTACCGCAATTTATAATCTTGCATTATACTGCGTCTGCCATGCATATGCCCACACACTCAGCCTGTCCAAATCATGCTGATGCAACTCTGCATCCTCCTCACAGCTCACCCTCCCACCCAACTTTGCATTATCTCCAAATTTGCAGATCATACATTCAGTTCACTCATCCAAAGTGGAATTGGTCGAGAGCTTCAAGTTTCTCGGTGCCCAGGTAACCAACAACCTGTTGGTACAACCAACGCTTCTACTTCCTCAAGAGGCTTTCTAAGGAGGCTAAGGAAATTTGGCACGTCCACTACGACTCAACAGTTTTTCCAGACACGCCATAGAAAGCACCCTTTCCGCATGTATCACAGCTTAGTATGGCTCCTGCTCTGATCAAGACTGCAAGAAACTACAAAGTGTTGTGATCGTAGCCCAGTCCATTACGTGAACCAGCCTCCCATCCATTGACTCTATCTACACTTCCTGCCATCTCAAAAAACTAGCCAGCATAATTAAGGACCCCACGCAACCTGGACATTCTCTCTTCCACCTTCTTCCTTCGGGAAAAAGATACGTAAGTTGAGGACATGTACCAACCGACTCAAGAACAGCTTCTTCCCTGCTGCCATCAGACTTTTGAATGGCCATACCTAATATTAAGTTGATCTTTTTCTACACCCTAACTATGACTGTAACACTACATTCTGCACTCTCTCCTTTCCTGCTCTATGTACAGTATGCTTTGTCTGTCTTGCGCACAAGAAACAATACTTTTCACTGTAGACTAATGCATGTGACAAATAAAATTAACCTTAAAATCATAGAGTCATAGGGGTTTACAGCATGGAAAAAGGCCCTTCGGCCCAACTTGTCCATGTCGCCCCTTTTTTTAACCCCTAAGCTAGTCCCAATTGTCCGCGTTTGGCCCATATCCTTCTATACCCATCGTACCCATGTAACTGTCTAAATGCTTTTTAAAAGACAAAATTATACCCGCCTCTACTACTACCTCTGGCAGCTTGTCCCAGACACTCACCACCCTCTGTGAAAAAATTGCCCTCCTGGACCCTTTTGCATCTCTCCCCTCTCACCTTAAACCTATGCCCTCTAGTTTTAGACTACCCTATCTTTAGGAAAAGATATTGACTGTCTAGCTGATCTGTGCCCCTCATTATTTTATAGACCTCTATAAGATCGCCCCTAAGCCTCCTACCTTCCAGGGAAAAAAAGTCCCAGTCTATCCAGCCTCTCCTTATAACTCAATCCATCAAGTCCCGGTAGCATCCGAATAAATCTTTTCTGCATTCTTTCTAGTTTAATAATATCCTTTCTATAATAGGGTGACCAGAATTGTACACAGTATTCCAAGTGTGGCCTTACCAATGTCTTGTACAACTTTAACAAGACATCCCAACTCCTGTATTCAATGTTCTGACAATGAAACCAAGCATGCCGAATGCCTTGTTCATCACTCTGTCCACCTGTGACTCCACTTTCAAGGAGCTATGAACTTGTACCCCTCGATCTCTTTGTTCTGTAACTCTCCCCAACGCCCTACCATTAACTGAGTAAGTCCTGCCTTGGTTCAATCTACCAAAATGCATCACCTCACATTTATCTAAATTAAACTCCATTCGTCAGCCCACTGGCCCAATTGATCAAGATCCCGTTGCAATCCTAGAAAACCTTCACTGTCCACTATGCCACCAACCTTGGTGTCATCTGCAAACTTACTAACCATGCCTACTAAATTCTCATCCAAATCATTAATATAAATGACAAATAACAGTGGACCCAGCACCGATCCTTGAGGTACACTACTGGCCACAGGCCTTCAGTTTGAAAAACAACCCTCTACAACCACCTTCTGTCATCAAGCCAATTTTGTATCCATTTGGCTACCTCGCCCTGGATCCTGTGAGATTTAACCTTATGCAACAACCTACCATGTGATACCTTGTCAAAGGCCTTGCTAAAGCCCATGTAGACAACACCAACTGCATTGCCCTCATCTACCTTCTTGGTTACCCCTTCAAAAAACTCAGTCAAATTTGTGAGACATGATTTTCCACTCTCAAAGCCATGCTGACTGTCCCGAAACAGTCCTTGCCTCTCTAAATGCCTGTAGATCCTGTCTCTCAAGATACCTTCTAACAACTTATCCCCTACAGATGTGAGGCTCACTGGCCTGTAGTTCTTTTTAAACAAAGAACATAATTTGCCACCCTCCAATCTTCAGGCACCTCACCTGTAACTGCCGATGATTCAAATATCTCTGCTAGGGGACCCGCAATTTCCTCCCTAGCCTCCCACAACGTCCTGGGATACACTTCATCAGGTCCCGGGGATTTATCTACCGTGATGCGCTTTAAGACTTCCAGCATCTCCTTCTCTGTTATATATTGTATTAAGTTGATCTTTCTCTACACCCTAGCTATGACTGTAACGCTATATTCTGCACCCTATCCTTTCCTTCTCCCCTATGTACTCTATGAACATGTGTTTTATCTGTACAGCATGCAAGAAACAATACTTTTCACTATCACAATACATGTGACAATAAATCAAATCATTACCATATAATGTGAACATTTGGTATCCTAGCAGAGTCCTGCGGAACCCCACTGGTTACTGCCTGCCAATTGGAAAAAGACTCATTTATTCCAACTCTTTGTTTCCTATCTGCTAACTAGCTTTCTACCCATCTCAAGGCACTACCAGCAATCCCCTGCGCTTTAACTTTACATGGTAGTCTGCTATGTGAGACCTTGTCAAAAGCATTCAGAAAGTCTAAATAAACCACATCCATACATAGAATTCATATAATCCCTACAGTATAACTATAGGGTTCATGGTGGGAGATATAGGAAGGATATCAGAGGTAGGTTCTTTACGCAAAGAGTGGTTGGGGTGTGGAATGGACTGCCTGCAGTGATAGTGGAGTCAGACACTTTAGGAACATTTAAGCGGTTATTGGATAGGCACATGGAGCACACCAGGATGATAGGGAGTGGGATAGCTTGATCTTGGTTTCAGGTAAAGCTCGGCACAACATCGTGGGCTGAAGGGCCTGTTCTGTGCTGTACTGTTCTATGTTCTATGTTCTAAGTACAGAAGGAGGCCATTTGGCCCAGCGAGTCTGTACCGACCACAATCTCACCCAGGCCCTGTTCCTGTAATCCCATGCATTTACCCTGCTAATTCCCCTGACACTAGGATTAATTTACCATGGCCAATCACCCTAACCTGCACATCTTTGGACTGTGGAAGGAAACCGGAGGAAACCCACACAGAGATTGGGCGAATGTGCAAACTCCGCACAGACAGTGACCCAAGGCCGGAATTGAACCTGGGTTCCTGGTGCTGTGAGGTTCTCCCTGGATGACTCCACTTGTTACGTCCTCAGAGACTCAACTTCCTATGATCTCCAAACTATGAAAGGGTAACCCAGAAAAAGGGAGACATCAGGATACTGTCATCAGTACAGGGTGTGGTGTGTCAGCATACACTGTCATGTACAGGGAGCAGTAAGCCATGGATTTGTACATCTTGCAACATTACAAACCTCCTTCCTCTCCAACCACATCAGAGGCACCGATCAGGCTCCCCGTCACTGGAACATTTTCCACCAAGGACACCATACTGACAAGGAGAAGAAGAATCGTCAAGACTCCTGTCAACGAGGTAACTCGGGAGAGACACAACTCTCCCGACAAGATAAGGGAAACACTTCACGGCTAACTATAACAAATCAGAGCCTTTATCAACCCTCCAGGTAAAGAAAGGAAGCTCAAAAGAGAGATACATTAGGATTATCCAATAGATGTCACAGGTAGTATCTCCGCATACACCTTCGCAGAAAGAATACCAAGAACAGAACAGTACCACCTCACAAGAAATAGGATACTGCCCCGCAGGGGAGCCTGAGCCTAAACCTAGAAGATGGACAGAATGGAAGTCTCTATATTTGGAGAAGGCAAATTTCTTCTCCAACCAGCCTAGTCTTCAACCGAGGAGAGACTCCAACGAACCGAAGCCCCAGCCTTGCACTCAAGCCCTGCAGCTAACAGGATGCTACATTCCCAGGAGAACCAAGTTTCAAGAAGAAGAGCAGTCCTGAAACCCTCAGAATGGGATGAATTGGGGAAGAGCTAATGACACAAAGGGCTAACAAGCCAATAATGTTCACATCACTCTTATACACTGAACAAAGCAAACTATCCCCTTCTCTAGCGACCCTCAAGGTGTCATTTAGGCACCACTATCAATGTGATTCAATCCATTTCCCCATATCGGAGAAACCGTAACAGGATAATATGCCCACCATACGTTCCATGAACCAAGTAATCACTGCCACTATCTGTGCAGCCAAACCAAAATAGAAGACCAACCTAACAAGGCCAAACATCCAAGAATAAGGCAGCTACACACAGGTGTGCAACAGAATAAAATTCCCCCACTCCAACAACACCAGAGACCAACGACAAAAACAAAAGAACCTAGTCTTTTCCAGGATACATGATCGGTCTGTACTTCTCAGGAAATTAACAAGGATTCCTAAATCCCAGAACAACTAAATTACAAAAGAAAAACCTGATCCCAGTAGTTCTAACAGGGTTTCTTCACACCCACAATGAGGACTTATAAGGCCATACCAACCAGCTCTGTACCAAACCGCCAACCCACCGTCATGCTGTGGCTCTATTCATCTGAAAAGTAAAGTGAAGGGTACTAAAATGTCACCCCTCGGGAAGGGTTATTTTGAAAGGACGGTGTCAGATGAATGTGGTAGCCTGGTGGTTACGGTATAGGACTAGCAACCTGGAGGTTGTGGGTTCAAAAACCATCAGGGAAAGTTATGAAATGAAATAAAATAAATCTGGCAAATGATTAATCATGAAAAGTGCAAGCTTGATGTAACATTTAAACTGGTTCACTCGGCTTCAGGGAGTCTGTCTGACGATGATCCCAGTTCTGTTGTAGGTAAATAATACCTCTGAGACTAGTCGTGAGTCAAAGTACAGTGGTTTATTTTCACAAGCTTGTGGGAGAAGTCCGATCCCTAACGCGGTCTCCAGACTTCTCGCCGAATACAGGTTAAGAGCAAATATTTATACATATATTTTCGGCCCTGGTCACGTCCGCATTTTCTCACGATTATTGCTGCCTCGGCGGTTCCGTCCTTCGCGTAGTCCGTGTAATCGTAGCCATCTCAAGGCTGTCAGTTCTGTCGCCTCTATGTGGTGGACATCTGTGGTTTGTTTATCCAGCATACAAGATTATAAGTTTGCACAAACAAGTTAACTGAAGTACAGGGGCCTATATAACAATTTATATCGGTAAGGATAAAATAGTATATAATATATATGAATCTATTATTATACGATCACAGAAGGCATGCATGTAAGCTCCACCGAAGTACATAATATAAAAGAACACAAAATGGAGACTAGCCGGGTTAGCCACATTCCTGAACACAACTAGCTGGGAAAATCATAAGCTTGTGTACAGCAGCAGGGACAGCTGCTTCTCTTAACTGCTTTGGATACACAAAAACAAGTTCTACAATGCTTTTTACAAATCTCTAAGTTAATTAACTCATTCCCGTCTTCAGTTCAATGCTATATAATTGCGAACACCTTGCAGATGTGTAATTAAAAGCACAGAAACAGGCCCTTTGGCCCAGCATGTCTATGCTGACCATCAAATACCAATCTATACAAATCTGCTATGCCTTGACAATTTAAGAAGTCATCTGGATGCTTCTAAAATGTTGTTACTTGCCTCCACCACCTCCGCAGGCAAAGTGTTCCATATTTCCACCACGCTCTGAGTGAAAAATGTTTTCCTCAGATCCCCTCTAAACCACTGACTCCTCACCTTAAATCCTCTGGTCTTGGACGCCTCTGCCATGGGGAAAAGATTCTTATGATCTACCCTATCTATGTCTCTCAATTTTGTATGCTTCTATCAGATCCCTCCTCTACTCCAGAGAAAACAAACACAGCCTATCCAGTTTCTCCTCATAGCTGAAACCTTCCATTCCAGGCATCATCCTGGTGAATCTCCTCTGCACCCTCTCTCGTGCAATCACATCCTTCCAATAGTGTGGCGACCAGAACTGCACACACTGCTCTATCTGTGGCCTAACCAATGTTTTATAAAGTTGTACCAAGACCTCCCTGTTCCTATATTCTATGTCCCGGCTAATGAAGGCAAGCATTC
This sequence comes from Mustelus asterias, assembly GCF_964213995.1. Lineage (NCBI taxonomy): Eukaryota > Metazoa > Chordata > Chondrichthyes > Carcharhiniformes > Triakidae > Mustelus > Mustelus asterias. The sequence continues at coordinate 192,979,572 of NC_135801.1, forward strand.
CGTATGCCACCTTCACCATCCTATCTACCTGTGCTGCCACCTTCAGGGATTTATGAACTTGTACCCCAAGGCCCCTTTGTTCCTCAATACTCCTTAGGAACCATTCACTGTGTATATCCTACTTTTACTGGACCTCCCAAAATACATCACCTCACACTTATCAGGATTAAATTCCATCTGCCATTGCTCTGCCCAACTTACCAGTTGATCAATATCAGTCTGTAGCCTCAGACTATCAACAACTTCTCACTATCAACAACACCACCAATTTTCATGTCATCTGCAAATCTACTAATTATATCTTCTACGTTCACATCCAAGTCATTAATGTATATAACAAACAGCAAGGGTGCTAGCACCGATCGCTGTGGTACATCACTGGTCACAGTTTCCAATCACAAAAGCAGCCCTCCACCATCATCCTTTGCCTCCTATTAACAAGCCAGTTTTGGATCCAATTTGCCAAGTCGCCTTCGATCTCATGGGCTCTAATCTTTTGGACCAGCCTTCCATGTGGGATCTTGTCAAAGGCCCGACTGAAGTCCATATAAACCACATCAACTGCGCTACCCTCATTAATATATTTAATTTCCTTTTTCAAAAAACTCGATTAAATTTGACAGGATCTTCCACCAACAAATCCGTGCTGACTCTCCCTGATCAATCTCTCCCTTTCCAAGTGTTCATTAATCCTGTCCCTCAGACCTTTTTGCAATAGTTTCCCTCCCACTGACGTTAGAGTAACTGGTCTGTGAATTCCTGGCTTATCCCTGTTGCCTTTCTTGAATAACGGTACCACGTTAGCTATCCTCCTGTCGCCTGGCACTTCACCTGTGGCCAGTGAAGATTTAAATATCTCTGTTAGGGCCCCTGCAATCTCCTCCCCTGTCTCCCATAGGCTGTTACCAACCTTGCTCAGGTTACATCTCTGTTGTCACAGAATTAAAAAAAACTGGAAATACTCAGGAGGTCAGGCAGCACCTGTGGAGAGAGGAACAGTGACCATTTCGGGTCACTGTCCTTCCTGATGCCTTCCTGTTTTTTTAAATTTCTGCGGTATTTTTGCATCTCTGGTGGTTTAGTTACAGGAAGGAGTCTAACAACACCAGGTTAAAGTCCAACGGGTTTATTCGGTAGCAAATACCATAAGCTTTCGGAGCGCTGCTCCTTTATTAGGTGAGTGGGAGATCTGCTCATACACAGCAAACAGGGCATATAAAGACACAAACTCAATTTACAGAATAATGAATAACGTTGAGAATAATGTTTAGTTACAGGGTTAGTAATCCAGAGAATTGAAGTTCAACATTAGAATAAAAGATTGTTTTCTGTGAAAGTGATCACAAAGTTGTTGCATCCCGTTTAAAAAATTGTTGAGTTGTTGTAAAATCCCATTAGAATCTCTCAGTGGCACCCTTATCACAAGAATGGATAAAATATATGTCTTAAGAAAAGAAGCAAAACTCCTTCATTTTTGACAAACTGATTCTCCAGGAGAGCTCACCCATGTTGGAAAGGGGATACTCATCCAACAATCGTGAATCATGCGACTGAAAAAACAGCTGTATTTTTATGTGTATTTGTGTGTGAAAGAAGTGTGCGTGCGCACACACACACACACGTCTTTGTGAGCCATTTGTTGTGGTACAGAAAGCCTGCAGATGGCAGTATTGGGCTATCGGTACAACATCCCAGATTGTCGAAGCGAGGAGGGGGATGATAAAAGGCCATCTGGCCCATTGATGCACGTCCCATTGGTACACGCAGTCTCCCGCCATGGCCCCATGTTGCTGCTCATAGATTATTCCAAGTATCTTTCAATCTTTTTGAGTAAAGACATTCTCCTCATATCTCTTACTTTTAATTTCTCATTTATTTTCTCTGGCTCCTACCACTGCTGCCTGACTTTGAAGTAATAATCTGGGGTGACGCAATCTGTTTCACTTGGTATTTTGCTGAGCTGGGTGAGCTTCTCCCCCCCCCCCCCCCCCCCCCACCCCACCCTTTCCTTAACCCTCCACCTAACTGGGCTGTGGAGTTTCGCTCCCAGGTAAACCAAACAAGTTTCGACAGGCTCCAGGAGGAGATTAGTGGGGGCGGGGGCGGGGGGGGGTTGGTGGGGGGGGGGGGGGGGGGGGGGGGAGGTGGGGGCGCTCTGTCGGAAATCCAGAACCCTCTCCAGTTACACCGGAGTGGCTGTGCCTTTTATCAGTTCATCTTGTTAGTCCAGTGGTGGAATTACACTTTCGAGTGACGATTCAGGAGGTTTCCTGTCGAGCTCCAGGTCAGGGGAGCGAACCATTGAACGGAAACCGTGGAGTGAAGGTTCGTGTTTATCGGGGTTTGGTAAGTTATTGGGAGATTTACGGCAGATCCGCTGCAGCCGCCTTCCGTACCCGGCAGTGTTCCTCTCCCGCAGGGGTGCCTGCAGTTACAGGCGAAGCGTGCATGAGACATTACATAGGATATACGGCACAGAAACAGGCCATTCAGCCCATCCACTTCATGCTGGCGTTAATGCTCCATTCAAACCTCCTCCCATCTTTCCTAAATCTACGGTGGTAACCTTCTATTCCCTTCTCCCTCGAATGCTTGCCGAGCTTCCCCTTAAATATATCTACACTGTTCGCTTTGACCATTCCTCCAGCCGGCAAGTTCCACATGTGAGAATCGTAGCCTCTTGCAGCACAGAAAGAGGCCATTTGGCCCACTGAGCCTGCGCTGGCTCTTTGAAGGAGGCATCCAATTAGTCTGATTTCCCTGCCCTCTAACCCCCAGTATTTTTCTCACATCAGCCTCCTGAATTTTCCTCTCTGAGTAATGTTGTGGGTAGTGTAATTTAGAGGCTGTTGTGTTCATGTTCCGGCAATCGAATTGTAATGGGTGAACCCGGTATCCCACCTGTTCACTTTTATCCATCTTTTGGATGCGGGCGTCACTGGCAAAGCCTGTGCTTATTGCCCATCCCTAAATGGGCAAGAAGGATGTTCCTGGTGGTGGGGGTGTCCAAACCAAGGGTCACAGTCCGAGGATACAGGGTGGACTGTTTAGGACTGAGATGAGGAGACATTTCTTCACCCAGAGAGTGGTGAGCCTGTGGAATTCGCTACCACAGAAAGTAGTTGAGGCCAAAACATTGTACGTTTTCAAGAGGTTAGCACTGCTGCCTCACAGCGCCAGGGACCCAGGTTCAGTTCTGGCCTTGGATCACTGTCTGTGTGGAGTTTGCACATTCTCCCCGTGTCTGCGTGGGTTTCCTCCGGGTGCTCCGGTTTCCTCCCACACTCCAAAGAGGTGCGGATTAGGTTGATTGGCCATGCTAAATTGCCCCTTAGTGTCAGGGGGACTGGCTAGGGTAAATGCATGGGGTTATGGGGATTGGGCTTGCAGGCTGGATGGGCCGAATGGCCTCCTCCTGCACTGCAGGGATTCTACGAAGAGGCAATTAGATGTCGCACTTGGGGCGAAGGGGATCAAAGGATATGGGAGGAAGGGGGATCAGGCTATTGAGTTGATTAGCCATGATCATAATGAATGGCGGAGCAGGCTCAAAGGGTCGAATGGCCTCCTCCTGCTCCTGTTTTCCATGCATTGAGTGTCTTGCTGGATGACTTCTGAGGGCAATGGTCCGGTACTGAGTCTCAAGAAGGCCAAAGTGGGCAAAGACTTCAGCTGTCCTTGAAAGGACATCAGTAAACTGACAACAGGAGAGAATGACCATGAGGGTTCAGACGCATTGTTCAGGGAAAGGGGCTTTCCAGGTGGCAGGATCCTATGTGGCTCAGCTGATACACTCTCCATGCCCTCTGAAATTGTTATTCACCCCTGTGGGAATAGTGCTAACCATGAGGACTGTTCACTTAACGGAGCCCAGCACCATCATCCCGGGGGCAAGCCATGAACCTAGAAACAAGTAAGTTTCATTGTGTATACCAGGGAATCAATCGATAGCTGTTGCAATAGCTTCATGGCACCTCCGCTAAACATGCCAGGAAAGATCCCAGATTCAACTGTGTGGAGGCAGCTGAACTCAGCTGGAGAGCTCCAACCCCACTCAACGCACTCGAGGAGAGAATCCGTACCTCAGAACCATCCAGTGATCTCCCCAGCACTGCTCGGAGTGCACCACAATTGGATTTGACTGTGATGGCCTTCACAGTTGACCATCTCTCCCTCCCCCCACCCAGCTCCAGGAAGGGTGACCAGGGTGTGGTACCAGAGGGCTGATTGCACTGCCAGAATCTAATGATCATTGGGGGGGTAAAATCTGGGTGGAGTGGTCTGTGCAGGAGTGGAAAACAAAGCTCTGGGTTCTAACTCATTCCGCAGTGTGACACAAAGCCACTTTGCCACCTTGTCGTGCTGTTAAATCTGTAAGTCTCCTTACAGTATGAAGAAAAATCAAAGCAAGTTTTAATAGCTGACAGATGTGCTGTCATAACTGGTGCTGGTGAATTACGGAGCCTTGACACAGCCGCTAAGTTTTATTGTTAAAGCAGACTTTTGATACATTCAAGCTTTAGCGTGACTGCGGGTCACGAATGGGTGATTAACTCTTTGCAGCGAGCAACTCCTCTGCTGCTAGAGCCGTGTCGTGGCTATTGGGACCTGAGCCCCGCATCCGGGGTTAACCCTTTCAGCGATGCCTTCTCTCCGATGAGGCATTAAGTCGAGGCCCCAGCTGCTTCTCAGGTGACCATAAGACACAGGAGCAGAATTAGGCCACTCGGCCCATCGAGTCTGCTCCGCCATTCAATCATGGCTGATATTTTTCTCATCCCCGTTCTCCTGCCTTTTCCCCATAACCCCTGATCCCCTTATTAACAAGAACCTATCTTATCTCCGTCTTAAAGACAATAAGACGGTGACCGTGGATGATTCCACTGCACCGCTTTGAAGGAGAGCAGGGGATTTCTCCCTGGGGTCTTGGCCAATATTTAATGCTTTAAGTCAACATCACTAATGCTTTGTCTGTATAGCGCACAAGAAACTGTACTTTTCACTGTATACCAATACATGTGACAATAATAAATCAAATCAAAAGAGACAGATTATCTAGTCATGAGCTCATTGCTGTTTGTGGGATCTTGTGCATAAATTGGCTGCCACATCTCCTACATTACACCATTGACAACACTTGAAAAAGCACTCCCTGACTGTGAAACGCTTTGGGCTGCCAAGAGGTTGTGAATGCAATGCAAGCTTTCAAATTCACAGATATACAGAACTAGCCAAGCAGCACAAGATGTTCAGAACTGACAATATTACTCACTGATATATAGAAAAATCCAAGTAATTCTATTAAATGTGCTTCCTGAGACAAATTCATAAATGCAAACTCGTCTCTGTTTGTTCTTCACCGTGGAGAGCAGAAAGGCCCAGGTCCCTTTCAGGTTGTCTCTGATGGACCAGGTACCTCTGGGTTTGGTGATGTGACAGTCGGCCTAGGGCTTCCCCGCCATCGTCCATTGATGCTCCTCCTGCAGGGTGATGTATGTTTGGCCGCAATTCTGCTGCTGTTTATTCATCTTAGGGCGGTACATTGGTTAAGCACTGCTGCCTCACAGCGCCAGGGACCCGGGTTCGATCCCCGGCTCGGGTCACTGTCTGTGCGGAGTCTGCACATTCTTCCCATGTCTACGTGGGTTTCCTCCGGGTGCTCCAGTTTCCTCCCACAGTCTGAAAGACGTGCTGGTTAGGTGCATTGGCTGTGCTAGATTCTCAGTGTACACAAACAGACGCTGGAGTGTGGCGATTAGGGGATTTTCACAGTAACTTCATTGCAGTGTTAATGTAAGGCTACTTGTGACACAGATTTTTAAAAAATCTCCCCGAAGTGGTTGGCCCATTCACTGGCAGATCCCCTCATGGCTTAGTTGGTTGTCCATGTGTGGCCGCAATGTAATAAGCTGGGACTCAACGTGTGATCAAGAGAACTATCGCCGCTCGAGCAGGGAAGGCTAAGAGGAGATTCAGTGGAGGTTTTATAGAATAATTGAGAAGAAGAGGAAAAGACCATTTCCTTTGATGATGAACTGTGATTAATTTAACCTGCTAACTGAATGAGGAGAGAGGTTAGAAACATCTATGGACAGATCGCAGTTGAAGGCAGTCAGAAGTAACATCATAGAACCTTACAGCACAGAAGGAGGCCATTCATCCCACTGAGTTTCTGTTGGCTCTTTGAAAGCATTCTTCAGTTTAGTCCCACACCTCTGCATTTCCTCTTAACTCTGCAAATTAGTCCTCTTCTGGGGGAGACGGTGCAGTGGTCATGTCACTGGTAATCCAGAGGCCGAGACTAATTCTTTGGAGGACATGGGTTCAAATGTTATCGCGGTTGCTGGTGGAATTTTTTGTTTAAGATCTGGAATTGAAAGCTAGTCTTGGAAATGGTGACCATGAAGCTATCATCGCTTGTCATAAAAAAAACCCATCTGGTTCAGAGCAGAAAGTCTGCCCTACCTCAGGGTGGCACCGTGGTTAGCACTGCTGCCTCACAGCACCAGGGACCTGCGTTCGATTCCCGGTTTGGCTCACTGTCTGTGTGGAGTCTGCACATTCTCCCCGTGTCTGCGTGGGTTTCCTCCAGGTGCTCTGGTTTCCTCCTCCAGTCCAGAGATGTGCAGCTTAGGTTGATTGGATCTGCTAAATTGACCCCAGTGTCAAGGGGATTAGCAGGGTAAATATGTAGGGTTACGGGGATAGGGCCTGGGCGGGATTGTTGTTGGTGCAGACTCGATGGGCCAAATGGCCTCCTTCTGTACTGTAGGGATTCTATGGATTCTACCTGTGACACCAGGTCCACCAGGCAATGTGACTGACTCTTCACCGCCCTCTGAAATAGCCCAGTAGGCCGGTCCAGGTCAATTGGGAATGGAAATACTGACTGCCAACAACACCCACATCCCATGAAAGAATAAATAAAAGAAATACATGTCCAGTTACCATTTGAAAGTCCTGATATAATCTGATCCCACCACACTTTCCGGTGTTCCAAACCTCAGGGAATGTGTAACAAACCTTCTGTGTTCTGCATTCAAGCGGTGGCTGGATATAGCGCTTGGAGCAAATGGGATCAAAGGTTATGGGGAAAAAGCAGGATTAGGCTGTTGAGTTGGATGATCAGCCATGATCGTGATGAATTTGGGATTGATACAGGGCCATGGGGAGACAATGGAACAGGCTCGAAGGGCCAAATGGCCTCCTCCTGCTCCTATCTTCTATGTTTCTGTGTGTGAAAAAACCTCTCCCCATTGCTCCTCTAATATTTTAGCCAGTTATTTTAACTTTGAGATCCCTGGTTAAAGCTTGAAGCTTTTTAACTTAATGGGTGATTGCTTTTTAAAGTTTATTTATTGGTGTCGTAAGTGGGCTTACATTAACACTGCAGTGAAGTTACTGTGAAAATCCCTTAGTCGCCACACTCCGGCGCCTGTTCGGGCACATCGAGGGAGAATTTAGCACGGCCAATGCGCCGAACCAGCATCTCTTTCAGAACGTGGGAGGAAACCGGAGCACCCTGAGGAAACCCACGCAGACACGGGGAGAATGTGCAAACTCCACACAGACAGTGACCCAAGCTGGGAATTGAACTTGGGTCTCTGGCGCTGTGTGGCAGCAGTGCCACCATGCTACCCAAGGCAAATTGAATAAATCCTCAAGGCAATGGGATTACTTTTGGATTGATACAAAGTTATGGGGAGAGAGGTGAGCATGGGGGTTAATTCTGGATTAATATGGGCTGTGGGGAAAAAGTGGGGCAGTGGGATTCATTTTGAATTAATAGAGGGATGGGGGAGAGAAATGGACATTGGGGTTAGTTTGGGATTGATACAGGGCTATGGGGAGAGAGTGGGGCAGTGGGATTAGTTTGGGATTGATACAGGGCTATGGGAGAGAGTGGGGCAGTGGGGTTAGTTTGGGATTGATACAGGGCTATGGGGAGAGAGTGGGGCAGTGTGTTTAGTTTGGGATTGATCCAGAGCTATGGGGAGACAGTGGGGCAGTGGGATTAGTTTGGGATTGATACAGGGCTATAGGGAGAGTGGGGCAGTGGGGTTAGTTTGCGATTGATACAGGGCTATGGTAAGAGAGTGGGGCAGTGGGATTAGTTTGGAATTTATACAGGGCTATTGAGAGAAATTGGGGCAGTGGGATTAGTTTGGGATTTAGACAGGGCCACAGGGAGAGTTGTGCATGGGTATTAGTTGTGGATTAATACGAGGTTGTGGAGAGAGAGGTGTGCAGGGGGATTAGTTTGGGATTGAAACATGGCTATAAGGAGAGAGGTAGGTAGTAGGATTAGTTTTAATTAGATTTATTATTGTCACATATACTGGTGTAGTGAAAAGTATTGTTTCTTGCGCGCTATACAGACAAAGCATACCGTACATAGAGAAGGAAAGGAGAGGGTGCAGAATGTAGTGTTACAGTCATAGCTAGGGTGTAGAGAAAGATCAACGTAACATAAGGTATGGCCATTCAAAAGTCTGATGGCAGCAGGGAAGAAGCTGTTCTTGAGTTGGTTGGTATGTGACCTCAGACTTTTGTATCTTTTTCCTGATGGAAGAAGGTGGAAGAGAGAATGTCCAGTGTGCGTGGGGTCTTTGACTATGCTGGCTGTTTTTCAGTTGACACGGTGAGATGGGAACCTCTAAGTGTAGACCTCTATGTTTCTATCGAAGGAACCTATTTGATTTCTAAAGTAAGCGATTGAGGAGGGTAAACTTGAAATGAATCTTTGGAAACACCATCTGAGCTCCCCATTGTGGGATTCAAAGATGCATTGAGGAATCCCCTTCAGAGGTTCCCAGGTAAGGTCTTCACAGCAATTGCCCAGAAGTTCAAACTTCCCCTGAACAAATATCCTCCATTGGGAACTATCTTAAAAAGTGATTTAAATTGTGAACTTTGAATGGTTCTGATGGGTTACACCAATAGTTACCCAGAAAACAGTTATGATTAAAACCACTTCTAACTTCTGGGTAACCAAGACCCAAGGCATGACAACCCCCTACCCCCTCTCCATCTCCCTGTAAGCCATACTCCACCTGACCTCTGATTCCCTTCATCCCCAAATCATGGAGAGATGATGGCCTAGTGGTATTATCGCCAGACTATTAATCCAGAAACTCAACTAATGTTCTTGGGACCAAGGTTTGAATCCCGCCACGGCCGATGGTGGGATTTGAATTCAATAAAAAAAATCTGGACTTAAAAATTTACTGATGACCATGAAACCATTGTTGATTGTCATAAAAACCCATCTGGTTCACTAATGTCCTTTTGGGAAGGAAATCTGCCGTCTTTACCCGGTCTGGCCTACATGTGACCCTAGAGCCACAGCAATGTGGTTGACTCTCAACTGCCGTCCAAGGGCAGTTAGGGATGGGCAATAAATGCTGGCCCAGCCAGCGACACCCATGTCCCACGAATGATTAAAAAAACAATGCCCCAAATCCTGATCACTTCCTGGCCCAGACACAATGGCCTCTTCTGTGCCCTAACTTTTCTGTGGTACCTTGGATACTTAGCTTCTCCCTGGCCTATAAAGAAGCTTTAAACTTCAGTGGGACCTTTAACTTACCTGATTTACGGTAGCTCGTGCCTCCTTCACTTTGACTCTCTGTTTCCATTGATTTCTTTTTAGGAAATAACATTTGGGGATACGATGTCTGATTAAGTTGGAACTTGAATGTAACATGCTTGGGAGGAAGAGGTGACCTTATACCTATGTTTCCCAATGCACTCCACAACTGGAGCCTCCTCACTTCATGTCTTGGTTTGCTGTAGATCCATTAGATTAATGAATCGAGTTCAGTTGCTGAATCAGCAACTCATGCGACTTCGGGATGGTGGAAGGTGAACTTGACGGATACTGTTCTTTTTAAGATTTATATTTTACTGCTAATTGTTTCCCATCACTGGTTTTATCCAGACGGTGCTCGTCAGTAAATAATTTTACCACTGCATAGTTTACTGGACCACTTCAGTTAAGAATTAACCACACAGTGTGGTACTGGAGTCATGTATGGGGCAGACCGAGTGAGGAAAATAGGTCTCTTTCCTGAAAGTCATTATTAAACTATTGAACTTTAATGACCATCTGGTTGTTTTTACTGTCATCTTGTTTGTTGGCTCAAGCCCGTTGATTACATCAGTTGTTGATTCCACTTTCCCAACTTCTACCATAACCATTATAGTATCATATCCAAAGGCTGAGCGCAGGGCATTAAGAGGAAGTGTTGGGGATCAGGTCAGAAACTCCAAGGTATATTACTAAGTTAGCCTAGACCCTAACTTTTCTTGACTTTGGCTTTAATACAAGTATAAGGTGTTCCGCTCCAGCTGTGATTCTATTGACCCACTAGAAAGCTTTTATTAAAACAAACTTTATTTAGCAACACAATTAAAATATAACAAAGAATTAGCATAACTTTTACCAATTGGAATACTTAAACATGACAAGGTATGATTCTTAATTGCTGCTTGTTCTATTAGTTCCGATTTAAACAATATCCCCATAGACATAAATTCCTCTTAAGAATTAGTTAGCAAGACACACAGACTTACATGAATTCCCAGTCCGCCAGTCTTGTAACCCCTTTGGACAAGATACTGAGAGACACCTGTAAACCTAGCACCACCCACACACATGATTTACTTGTCAATCAACCTAATCAAATCCTACTCTGAAAACCCCAGGGGGCAACCCTAACATAACAATAATTCATTAACCCAGATTAAAACACTCCAATAATTAGCAGCAATTAACCTTCTGCAGTATAAATAGGAGGACAGCCAGCTGTAGACAATTTGGCATTGTTAAACGGAGTAGAAGTATAAACACAACCTTCATCAGAAACATGACATAAAATACATTCCTTAAAGGCACAGTATCGTCACACCGAACAAATGTTAGTGCTTTATAAAATAATCAATGACATAGTGGGCTAAAGGACTCCTGTTCTGTAATCCTCTTTGGATTTTTGATGGGGGAGGGTCTCCTTTCCATTTGGAGCATTGCCCGTTTCAATGGCATTACAATAAGCACACCTTCCAGTAATGTAGCGCCTTTAACATAGCCCCTGGATGCTTCACTGGAACATTATCAAACAAAGTTTTAACACTGAGCCACACAAGGAGAGATTTGGACAGGTGCTCAAAGAGGTAGGTTATAAGGAGTGTCCTGAAGGCTGAAAGGTCGAGAGGTTAGGGGAGTGGAGGGTGGAGGCAGTTGAAGGCACAGCCAGTAATGGTGGAGCGCTCAAAACGAGGAGGTTCAAAGGACCAGAATTAGATGAGTGCAAATGCTGTAAGCTTTAAAGTGCAGCTAAATTGTCCCGTTTCAGGTCGGTGTATGATGGAGAGGAACATTGGCGCTTCATGGAGAAGCTGGAGGCTCGGATCAGGAACCATGACCGGGAGATTGAGAAAATGTGCAACTTCCATTTCCAGGGATTTGTTGACTCCATCACAGAGTTGCTGAAAGTGCGGGGAGAAGCACAGAAGCTGAAGGTAAGTCACGCGCTCCCTGTCTCATCTTGTCACAGCGCTGCCACACTCTGAAACGGTTACTGCCAATACCGGGAGCCTCCCCAAGTCTAAGCCGTGTTGGTGGGGCCAAGGGATGAAATGACTGTGAGCCCCGTCCTGTTCTTTCCCGTTGCCGTCACAGAGTGGTGAGGATGTGGAGCCTGCTGCCACACTGATGCACACAAGAGGGTGAAGGAAATAGAGGGACATTGTGACTGGGTACAAATAGGTGATTGGAAGAGGAGGAGGCTCACTGAAATACAAACAGCAGCACAGACCCATTCATAAAGCAGAATACAGCTGGAAATCTGAAATAACAACAGAAAATGCTGGAAATGCTCAGACTTAATGTTTTAGGTCAGTGAACTTTCATCATAACTGGGCAAAGTTGAAGATGTAATAGGTCCTGAACAGTGGGTGGGTAGAGCAAGGACAAAACGAAGGCCTGTGATAGCACAGATAATTGGGCTAAATGACCTGATTTTATTTCACATGCCAATGTAATTTTGAGCAGAAATAATTGATACAAGGAGATAACTGATTCTTAAAAATGTGATGCTTTGGTCAATTAACACTTCTTTATTCATTCGTGGGACATGGGCGTCGCTGGCTGGGCCAGCATTTATTGCCCATCCCTAGTTGCCCTCGGAGGGCAGTTGAGAGTCAACTACATTGCTGTGGCTCTGGAGTCACATGTAGGCCAGACCAGGTAAGGACGGCAGATTTCCTTCCCTAAAGGACAGTAGTGAACCAAATGGGTTTTTCTGACAATCCACAATGGTCATCAGTAGATTTTTTAAATTCCTGATATGTTTTATTGAATTCAAATTCCACCATTTGCCATGATGGGATTCAAACCTGGGTCCCCAGAACATGAGATGAATTTCTGGATTAATAGTCTAGTGATAATACCACGAGGCCATCACTTCCGCAACAGGTAACAGTGAAGTTTCCTTTTACCCTTGGGTCACTCACTCCACTTAGTGATGGAAAAAATGTTTTATGTCGCGTTCACTTTGTTCAGGTTTTAAGATGTGACGATCACCTGAACTTGGGCTAACTCTTTAATTCATTGCCTGCTGTTCCTCTATCAATCCCAGACTAATTCCCAGGCCCACCTCTCTCCCCACAGCCCTGTCTTATCTAAAACTATCCCACTGTTCACTCTCTCCCCAGAGCCCATGTTAATCCAAAATTAATGTGTTTCTGGTTTAAAATGTCGCAGCTCTGCTGGCATAATGTACCAAAGCCAAGTAGCAGCGTGTATTCATCCTGATGATCCTCACTGTTTTAGCACCAATTATTTTTAACTTACTAATTTTTTGAATTTTTCAAAAGGAGATGCTTTATTTTCTATTTCAGATTCAAGTGACAGACACCAACAACAAGCTGCAGGAATCGGGGAGGGAGGTGAGTACTTCTCCAATATCTTGTCTCATCTCTTCCCATGCTGTTCCTACCTTCAGGCAGTCTACTATATTTCCAAATTACTTGATTTGGTGGTAATAGAGGGGGACTTTTGAGGGCGGTACCATTTGAGGATGGTAGTAGTAGGGACTTTAACTTTCCCAATATTGACTGGGACAGCCATAGTATTAGAGGGTTGGATGGAGAGAAATTTGTTGGGTGTATTCAGGAGGAATTTCTCATTCAGTATGAGGATGGACCGACTAAGAGGGGGCAAAACCTGACCTCCTCTTGGGAAATAAGGAAGGGTAGGCGACAGAAGTGTTAGTGAGGGATCACTTTGGGACCAGTGACCATATTTCCATTAGTTTTAAGATAGTTATGGAGAATGATAGGTCTGGCCCAAAAGTTAAAATTCTAAATTGGGGCAAGGCCAATTTTGATGGTGTTAGACAGGAACTTTCTAAAGTTGATTGGGGGAGATTGCTGGCAGGCATAGGGACGGCTAGTAAGTGGGAGGCTTTCAGAAGTGTGTTAACCAGGGTTCAGGGTAAGCACATTCCTCTTAGAGTGAAGGGAAAGGCTGGTAGAAGTCAGGAACCCTGGATGACTCGGAATATTGAGGCCCTGGACAGGAAGAAAAAGGAGGCATATGACATGCATAGGCAGCTGGGATCCTTGAAGAGTATAGAGGGTGTCGGAGTAGGGTTAAGAGAGAAATCAGGATGGCAAAAGGGAGACATGAGATTGCTTTGACAAATAAGGCAAAGGAGAATCCAAAGAGCATACATAAAGGGCAAAAGAATACCTAGGGAGAGAATAGGGACTCTTAAAGATCAAGAAGGTCATCTGTGTGCGGATCCACAAGAGATGGGTGAGATCTTAAATTAATATTTCTCATCAATATTTACTGTTGAGAAAGGTATGAATGTTAGGGAAGTTGGGGAAAAATAGTGATGTCTTGATGAGCATATGTATTACAGAGAAGGAGGTGGTGGAAGTCTTGAAGTGAACCAAAGTAGATACGTCCCGGGGACCTGATGAAATGTATCCCAGGACATTATGGGAGGCTAGGGAGGGAATTGCGATTCCTCTAGCAGAGATATGAATCATCGACAGCCACAGGTGAGGTGCCTGAAGATTGGAGGGTGGCAAATGTTGTGCCTTTGTTTAAGAAGGGCTGCAGGGAAAAGCTTGGGAACTACAGGCCGGTGATCCTAACGTCTGTGTTGGGTAAGTTGTTCGAAGGTATTTTGAGAGACAGGATCTACAGGCATTTAGAGAGGCAAGGACTGATTAGGGACAGTCAGCATGGCTTTGTGAGTGGAAAATCATGTCTCACAAATTTAATTGATTTTTTTTTGAAGGGGTAACCAAGAAGGTAGATGAGGGCAGTGCAGTTGATGTTGTCTACATGGACTTTAGCAAGGCCTTTGACAGGGTACCGCATGGTAGGTTGTTGCATAAGGTTAAATCCCACAGGATCCAAGGTGAGGTAGCCAATTGGATACAAAATTGGCTTGATGACAGAAGTTGTTGTCGAGGGTTGTTTTTCAAACTGGAGACCTGTGACCAGCGGTGTACCTCAGGGATTGGTGCTGGGTCCACTGTTATTTGTCATTTATATTAATGATTTGGATGAGAATTTAGCAGGCATGGTTAGTCAGTTTGCAGATGACACCAAGATTGGTGGCATAGTGGACAGGGAAGAAGGTTCACTGGGTTGCGACGGGATCTTGATCAATTGGGCCAGTGGGCTGATGAATGGCAAATGAAGTTTAATTTAGATAAATGTGAGGCAATGCATTTTGGAAGATCGAACCAGGGTAGGACTTACTCAGTTAATGGTAGGGAATTGGGGAGAGCTATAGAACAAAGGCGTACAGGTTCATAGCTCCTTGAAAGTGGAGTCAGGTGGACGGAGTGGTGAAGAAGGCATTCGGCATCCTTGCTTTCATTGGTCAGAGCATTGAATACAGGAGTTGGGCCAGCTTGTTGAAGTTGTACAAGACATTAATAAGGCCACAGTTAGAATACTGTGTACAATTCTGGTCACCTTATTATAGAAAGGATATTATTAAACTAGAAAGAGCGCAGAAAAGATTTTCCAGGATGCTACTGGGACTTGATGGTTTGAGTTATAAGGAGAAGCTGGATAGACTGGGATTTTTTTCCCTGGAGCGTAGGAGGCTGAGGGGTGATCTTATAGAGGTCTATAAAATAATGAGGGGTATAGATCAGTTAGATAGCCAACGTCTTTTCCCAAAGGTAGGGGAGTCTAAAACTAGAGGGCATATGTTTAAGGTGAGAAGGGAGCAAAAAGTGTCCAGAGGGGCAATTTGTTCACACAGAGGGTGGTGAGTGTCTGGAACAAGCTGCCAGAGGTATAGTAGAGGCAGGTACAGTTTTGTCTTTTAAAAAGCGTTTAGATAGTTACATGGGTGAGATGGGTATCGAGGGATATGGGCCAAATGCGGGCAATTGGGATTAGCTTAGTGGTAAAAACTGGGCGGCATGGACAAGTTGGGCCGAAGGGCCTGTTCCCATGCTGTAAACCTGTATGATTCTATGATTGCCTGTGAAACACTTTGGGCTACCCTAAGATTGTTAAAGATGCAATATAAACGCCTGTTCAGTTTACACAAGCCTACTATTTTTTTTGCTACTGTAAATGTTTTTTAAAATCATCAACCAGCTGCCTTGTGTTGAGCTCCCAGCTTACCCCAGTTACCACATTTCGCTATTATATGGAAATGTACTCAAAGAAAAGGTCAAAACCTTACAGCGTGGAAACAGGCCCTTCGGCTCAACTTGTCCATGCAGCCCTTTTTTTAAAGCCCCTAAGCCAGTTCCAATTGCTCGCATTTGGCCCATATCCCTCTATACCCATCTTATCCATGTAACTGTCTAAATGTTTTTTAAACAACAAAATTGTACCCGCCTCTACTACACCCCTGGCAGCTCGTTCCAGACACTCTCCAGCCTCTGAGTGAAAATAATTTCCCCTCTGGACCCTTGGATGACGTACTGAGCTAAAAGGAGTTGAATCTGTGAGATTAAGAATAAACTGTGACTGCTTGGCTAGCGAACACGTCAAAACCGACTGACTGGATTGTGAAAATTTAGTCATTAAATTTGTCTCTTTTCACCATTTGATACAGTTAGTTACCGAAATGGAAGAACTGAGGAAATGTCGCTCACAGCAAAGGAACATAGCAGCCACAGTGGACCAACTGACGCTGTGTTTACCAGGTACGATACAATTATGGGAGGCGAGGTTTCTGCTGGAGATAATGGGTTTGGTGCTGATTGTCATGTCTCGAATTAGTATAGTTTTGAACCAGTGAAATATGAAGAGAGAAAACAGACAATTTGAAGCAGGGTGGGTGGAATTCATCAACGTAGAAATGTAGAGCAATGGGAAAGACCATTGCCTGTCTCCAAGTGAATGGTTACCACCTGGCAGTTTCCGTATCCCAAAATATCAGCGCACACATCCAGTCTTCCAGGTAGCTATTGATTCAGCCTCCAGCTGTCTCCCTCTGACAGTCCCATTCCAGGAGAGAATCATTCTTCCTTGGATATGGAAGCGGTGCATTGAATACAGGAGTTGGGCCAGCTTGTTGAAGTTGTACAAGACATTAATAAGGCCACACTTAGAATACTGTGTACAATTACGATATTGAAAAGACAATTGGACAGGTACACGGAAAGGAAAATTGTACCCGCCTCTACTACTGCCTCTGGCAGCTTGTTCCAGACACTCACCACCCTCTGTGTGAAAAAATTGCCCCTCTGGACCCTTTTTGCTCCCTTCTCACCTTAAACCTATGTCCTCTAGTTTTAGACTCCCCTACCTTTGGGAAAAGATATCTAGCTGATCTACGCCCCTCATTGTTTTATAGACCTCTATAAGATCACCCCTCAGCCTCCTACGCTCCAGGGAAAAAAATCTCAGTCTATCCAGCTTCTCCTTATAACTCAAACCATCAAGTCCCAGTAGCATCCTGGAAAATCTTTTCTGCACTCTTTCTCGTTTAATAATATCCTTTCTATAATAAGGTGACCAGAATTGTACACAGAGGATTGGAGGTTGGCAGATATCTTTAAGATAATTCTCAAAAAGACGCCAGAGGGCAGAAGAAATCTTTACTAAGCTAGCTACAGCTCGGAATGCACTGCCTGAAAGGACAGTGGAAGCTGATTCATTGGTAACTTTCAAGAGGGAATTACAAGTATAATTAAAATGGAAAAATCTGCAGGGCAAGAGTAGGCAAGTGGGGCTAATTGGATTGCCCTTTCAGAGAGAGCATGATGGGCCAAATAACCACCTTCATAGAATCCATAGAATCCCAACAGCACAGAAGGAGGCCATTCGGTCCATTGAGTCTGCACCGATCACATGCCCTATTCCTGTAACCACACGTATTTACCCTGCTAATCCCCTGACACTAGGGTCAATTTATCATGGCCAATCAACCTAATCCACACATCTTTGGACTGTGGGAGGAAACCGGAGCACCCGGAGGAAGCCCACGCAGACACGGGGAGAATGTGCAAACTCTACACTGACAGTGACCCGAGGCCAGAATTGAACCCGGGTCCCTGATGCTGTGAGGCAGCAGTGCTAACCACCGTGCCGCTCACCTTCTGTGCTCTATGATGCTATGATTGTGAGCTTAATGCAGGAGACCTGCAATGTCTGAAAAGAAAAGATGGATTACTTTGGGAAGTCATCGAGTCATAGAGATATATACAGCAGGGAAACAGGCCTTTCGGCCCAACTTATCTATGCCGACCAAGGTTCCTAAACTGAACTAGTCCCATTTGCCTGCGTTTGGCCTATATCCCTCTAAACTTTTCCTTTCCGTGTACCTGTCCAATTGTCTTTTCAATGTCGTAACTGTACCCGTCTCTACCACCTCCTCTGGCAGCTCATTCCATATACGCACACACTCTGTGTGAAAAAGTTACCCCTCAGGTCCCTTTTAAATCTTTCCCCTCTCACCTTAAACCTATGCCCTCTAGTTTTGGACTCCCCTACCCTGGGGAATAAACCTTGTCTATTCACCTTATCTATGCCCCTCATGATTTTATAAGCCTCTATACGGTCACTCCTCATCCTCCAATGCCCCAGGAAAAAAAAGTCTCGGCCTATCCAACCTCTTCTTGTAATGCAAACCTTCCACTCCTGTAACATTTTTGCACCCTTTCCAGTTTAATAACATCCTTCCTATAGCAGGGCGACCAGAATTTTATGCAGTGCTGCAAATGTGGCCTTAACGTCTTGTACATTTGTGATATAATGTCCAACTCCTGCACTCAATGATCTGACGCCATCTTCACCACCCTGCCTGCCTGTGACTCCACTTTCAAGGAACTATGTACCTCCACCTATAGGTCTCTCTGTTCAGTAACATCATAAGAAGTTTAACAACACCAGGTTAAAGTCCAACAGGTTTATTTGGTAGCAAAAGCCACACAAGCTTTCGGAGCTCCAAGCCCCTTCTTCAGGTGAGGGTTTAACTCACCTGAAGAAGGGGCTTGGAGCTCCGAAAGCTTGTGTGGCTTTTGCCAACAAATAAACCTGTTGGACTTTAACCTGGTGTTGTTAAACTTCTTACTGTGTTTACCCCAGTCCAACGCCGGCATCTCCACATTCAGTAACATCCCCAGGGCTCGACCATTAACTGTGTAAGTCCTGCCCTGGTTTGTCTTACCAAAATGCAACACCTCACGTTTATCTGAATTAAACTCCATCTGCCATTCCTTGGCAACAGCACAGTTTTTTATACCCCGTGTTTGCTTTAGAGTCGTAAAACCTCATTAAAACGAAGGCATCTTTTGAAGTGAAACTAAAATGTGGAGGCTTTGGAGAGGGTACAGAAAAGATTTACCAAGATGTTGCCTGGGATGGAGGGCATTAGCTATGAGGAGAGGTCGGAGAAACTTGGTTCTTTCTCACTGGAGCGACGGAGGTTGAGGGGAGACCTGATAGAAGTCTACAAGATTATGAGAGGCATGGACAGAGTGGATAGTCAGAAGCTTTTTCCAAGGGTGGAAGAGTCAATTACTAGGGGGCACAGGTTTAAGGTGCGAGGGGCAAGGCTTAAAGGAGATGTATGAGGCAGATTTTTTACACAGCGGATACGATAGTGACTTTTAAGGGGCGTCTGGACAACTATATGAATAGAATGGGAATAGAGGGATATGGTGCCCGGAAGGTTAGGGGGTTTTAGTTCAGTTGGGCAGCATGGTTGGTGCAGGCTTGGAGGGCTGAAGGGCCTGTTCCTGTGCCGTAATTTTCTTTGTTCTTTAAACCTGCAGAAATATAAATTAAACCTTAGCCTCAAGCTAAAACTTAAACTTAGACCATATCTTATTTCTAATACCCACAAACAAAAATATAACTTCCTTAAGTATTTCTATTTCGTAACAATGGTCATAGAGTCATAGAGGTTTACAGCATGGAAACAGGCCCTTCGGCCCAACTTGTCCATGCCGCCCTTTTTTTTTAAAACCCATAAACTAATCCCAATTGCCCGCATTTGGCCCATATCCCTCTATACCCATCGTACCCATGTAACTATCTAAATGCTTTTTAAAAGATAAAATTGTACCCACCTCTACTACTACCTCTGGCAGCTTGTTCCAGACACTCACCACCCTCTGTGTGAAAAAATTGCCCCTCTGGACACTTTTGTATCTCTCCCCTCTCACCTTAAACATATGCCCTCTTGTTTTAGACTCTGCTACCTTTAGGAAAAGATATTGACTATCTACCTTGTCTATGCCCCTCATTATTTTATAGACCTCTATAAGATCACCCCTCAGCCTTCTCCGTTCCAGAGAAAAAAGTCCCAGTCTATCCAGCCTCTCCTTATAACTCAATCCATCAAGTCCCGGTAGCATCCTAGTAAATCTTTTCTGCACTTTTTCTAGTTTAATAATCTTTCTATAATAGGGTGACCAGAACTGTACACAGTATTCCAAGTGTAGCCTCACCAATGTCTTGCACAACTTCAACAAGACGTCCCAACTTTTGACCAATGAAACCAAGCATGCTGAATGCCTTCTTCACCACTCTGTCCACCTGTGACTCCACTTTCAAGGAGCTATGAACATATACCCCTAGATCTCTTTGTTCTGTAACTCTTCCCAATGCCCTACCATTAACTAACTCCTGCCCTGGTTCATTTTACCAAAATACATCACCTCGCATTTATCTAAATTAAACTCCATCTGTCATTCGACAGCCCATTGGCCCAATTGATCAAGATTCCATTGCAATCCGAGATAACCTTCTTCACTGTTCACGATGCCACCAATCTTGCTGGTCACAGGTCTCCAGTTTGAAAAACAACCCTCTACAACCACCCTCTGGTTTTTGTCATCAAGCCAATTTTGTATCCATTTTGCTACCTCACCCTGGATCCCATGAGATTTAACCTTATGCAACAAGCTCCCATGTGGTACCTTGTCAAAGGCCTTGCTAAAGTCCATGTAGACAACATCAACTGCACTGTCCTCATCTACCTTCTTGGTTACCCCTTCAAAAAACTCAATCAAATTTGTGAGACATGATTTTCCACTCACAAAGCCATGCTGACTGTCCCTAATCAGTCCTTGCATCTCTAAATGCCTGTATACCCTGTCTCTCAAAATACCTTCCACCAACTTACCCACCACAGATGTGAGACTCACTGGCCTGTAGTTCCCAGTCTTTTCCCTGCAGCCCTTTTTAAACAAAGGCACAACATTTGCCACCCTCCAATCTTCAGGCACCTCACCTGTGAATATCGATGATTCAAATATCTCGGCTAGGGGACCCGCAATTTCCCCCCTAGCCTCCCACAATGTCCTGGGATACACTTCATCAGGTCCCAGGGATTTATCTACCTTGATGCGCTTTAAGACTTCCAGCACCTCCTTCTCTGTATTTTGTACACTCCTCAAGACATCACTATTTATTTCCCCAAGTTCTCTAACATCCATGCTTTTCTCAACAGTAAATACTGATGAGAAATATTCATTTAGGATCTCACCCATCTCTTGTGGATCCGCACATACATGACCTTGTTGATCTTTAAGAGGCCCTACTCTCTCCCTGGTTACTCTTTTGGCCTTTATGTATTTGTAGAAGCTCTTTGGATTCTCCTTTGCCTTATCTACCAAAACAATCTCGTGTCCCCTTTTTGCCTTCCTGACTTCATAGAATCATAGAAACCCTACAGTGCAGAAAGAGGCCATTTGGTCCATCGAGTCTGCACCGACCACAATCCCACCCAGGCCCTACTCCCTTATCCCTACATATTTACCCGCTAATCCCTCTAAACTACGCATCTCAGGACACCAAGGGGCAATTTTAGCATGGCCAATCAACCTAACTCGCATATCTTTGGACTTCTCTCTTAACTCTACTTCTACACCACCTATACTCTTCAAGGGATTCACTTGATCCCAGCTACCTATGCATGTCATGTGCATCCTCCTTCTTTTTGACCAGGGCCTCAATATCCCGAGTCATCCAGGGTTCCCTATTTCTGCCAGCCTTGCCCTTCACTCTAAGAGGAATGTGTTTACCCTGAACCCTGGTTAACACATTTTTGGAAGCCTCCCACTTACCAGACGTCCCTTTGCTTTCCCACAGACTCCCCCAATTAACTTCTGAAAGTTCCTGTCTGATACCATCAAAATTGGCCTTGCCCCAATTTAGAATTTTAACTTTTGGGCCAAACCTATTATTCTCCAGAGCTGTCTTAAAACTAATAGAATTATGGTCACTGGTCCCAAAGTGAACCCTCACTAATACTTCTGTCACCTGCCCTTCCTTATTTTCCAAGTGGAGGTCAAGTTTTGCCCCCTCTCTAGTCGGGCCATCCACGTACTGAATGAGAAATTCCTCCTGAATACACTCAACAAATTTCTCTCCATCCAACCCTCTAATACTATGGCTGTCCCAGTCAATGTTGGGAAAGTTAAAGTCTCCGACTATTACCACCCTATTTTTCTTGGAGCTATCTGTAATCTCCTTACATATTTGCTCCTCAATTTCCCACTAACTATTTGGGGGCCTATCGTACAACCCTATCAAAGTGATTTCCCCCTTCTTATTTCTCAGTTCTACCCACATGGACTCAGTGAGTGAACCCTCAGATATATCCCCTCTCAGTACTGCCATGATTTTTTCCCTAATCAAAAGTGCAACTCCCCCTCCTCTCTGACCTTCTGTTCTATCTTTCCTATAGCATCTGTACCCTGGAACATTGAGCTGCCAGTCCTGTCCCTCGCTTAGCCATGTTTCAGTAATTGCTATAATATCCCAGTCCCACATACCCAACAATGCCCCGAGTTCATCTGCCTTGCCCGTCAGGCCTCTTGCATAGAAATAAATGCAGTTTAATCTGGACTTTCCTTGCTCTCTGTCTTGCTTCTGTCTGATCTGTCTGGTACTAGGATTACTGACACTGCCTTTACTAATTAATGTGCTCTCTTTAACTTCTGTGCTGTCCTCAACCTTCTCTTCTGTCTCCCTACTGCTTTGGATCCCACCTCCCTGCTAAACTAGTTTAAACCTCCTAAGTGGTTCTCGCAAATCTCCTCGCCAGGATGTTAGTCCCCCTCCAGTTCAGGTGTCATCGGTCCCTCTTGAGCAGGTCACCCCTTCCCCAGAAAAGATCCCAATGATCCAAAAATCTAAATCCCTGCCCCCTGCACCAGCTCTCAAGCCACGCATTTATCTGCCTAATCCTCCTATTCCTATTCTCACTAGCACATGTCACCGGCAGTAGTCCAGAAATTACTACCTTCGAGGTCCTGCACTTTAGCCTTCTGCCTAACTCTCTATATTCACACTTCATACCTCATCCCTTTTCCTACCTATGTCGTTAAGACCAATATATGTACAATGACTTCTGGCTGTTCATCCTCCCCCTTAAGAATGTCCTAAAACCGCTCAGAGACGTCTTGACCCTGGCACCAGGGAGGCAACACACCATCCTGGAGTCTCAATCGCGGCCACAGAAACGCCTGTCTGTGCCTCTAACTAGCGAGTCCCCTATTACTACTGCTCGCTTGCTCTTTGCCCGACCCTGGTTTACAGCAGAACCAGGTGTGGTGTCACAGGCCTGGTTGCTGCTGGTATTTTCCCCTGACAGTCTATCCCCCTCAACATTCTCTGCAGTGACTGTGCGCTGCTGCCGTGCTGTGACTGTGCGCTGCTGCCGTGCTGTGACTGTGCGCTGCTGCCGTGCTGTGACTGTGCGCCGCTGCCGCGCTGCGACTGTGCGCCGCTGCCGTGCTGTGACTGTGCGCCGCTGCCGTGCTGCAACTGTGCGCTGCTGCCGTGCTGTGACTGTGCGCTGCTGCCGTGCTGTGACTGTGCGCCGCTGCCGCGCTGCGACTGTGCGCCGCTGCCGTGCTGTGACTGTGCGCCGCTGCCGCGCCGTGACTGTGCGCCGCTGCCGCGCCGTGACTGTGCGCTGCTGCCGCGCTGCAACTGTGCGCTGCTGCCGCGCTGCGACTGTGCGCCGCTGCCGTGCTGTGACTGTGCGCCGCTGCCGCGCCGTGACTGTGCGCCGCTGCCGCGCCGTGACTGTGCGCCGCTGCCGCGCCGTGACTGTGCGCCGCTGCCGCGCCGTGACTGTGCGCTGCTGCCGCGCTGCAACTGTGCGCTGCTGCCGCGCTGCAACTGTGCGCTGCTGCCGCGCTGCAACTGTGCGCTGCTGCCGCGCTGCGACTGTGCGCTGCTGCCGTGCTGTGACTGTGCGCTGCTGCCGTGCTGTGACTGTGCGCTGCTGCCGCGCTGCAACTGTGCGCTGCTGCCGCGCTCCAACTGTGCGCTGCTGCCGCGCTGCAACTGTGCGCTGCTGCCGCGCTGCGACTGTGCGCTGCTGCCGCGCTGCAACTGTGCGCTGCTGCCGTGCTGTGACTGTGCGCCGCTGCCGTGCTGTGACTGTGCGCCGCTGCCGTGCTGTGACTGTGCGCCGCTGCCGTGCTGTGACTGCACTGCAAAAATGAATTCAAACTCCACCAGCTGTGGTGGTGGGATTTGAACCCACATCATTAGGCTGGGCATCTGAATTACCAGTCCAGTGACATTACCACTGCACCACCATCTCCCAGTGTTCCACCGCTTGCCCATCAGGACCATCACAGTGACTGTGTGGCACTCATCACCAAACCTTATCTTGGTCTGACACCAATCCTCCCCAACACTTCTGTACTTTATCCTCTTTTCACCTTGCTTCGCCCCTCTCTCTTTTCATTCAAGATGATCATTCTGAACTGCTCTCCTAAGCATGATAAATATTTTCTCTGAGATATCCTCACTCTTTCCTCCCTCAGCATCTGCACTTGGTGACTTCTGATTTCAACAACCATCTCAACTCGTCACGCCCTCTCTCCTCTGAGTTCAGTGCCCTCTTATCTCTCCTAAATCCTTCCCTCCATATAAACTCCCAAAACTATATTCATGGCAGCTCCTTTGTCCTTGTCATCTCATGTGGACTTGCTCGTCCCATCATTTCAATCACAGATAAGGCAATCTCTAATCACAGCTCTGACGAAGGGTCGTCCAGACTCGAAACATTGACTCTATTCTCTCTGCCTCGTCCCTTGATAGAGTCAGTAGGTATATTTAACATTGCCAATCTTACTTTAATATTGCCAGTCTCACTTTTGTATATTGGCTGCCACAGGGGTGGCACAGTGGCTCCAGGGACCCGGGTTCGATTCCCGGCTTGGGTCGCTGTCTGTGGGGAGTTTGCATGTTATCCCCGTGTCTGCGTGGGTTTCCTCCGGGTGCTCCAGTTTTCTCCCACAGTCCAAAGATGTGCAGGTTAGGTGGATTGGCCATGCTAAATTATCCCTTAGTGTCCTAAAATGTGTAGATTACTTGGAATTAGCCATGGTAAATGTGTGGGGTTACAGGGACAGGGCGGGGGAAGGGGCCTTGGTAAGATACTCTGGAAGAGTCGGTGCAGACTCCCTTTGCACTGTAGGGATTCTATTCTCAGGAAGTCTTCTGTGGCCTGGCTGCACACAAAACGTTTCCCTCAGTGCTTCTACTCTAGCCCTCAGTACCTCTTCCCCAGGCCTCGCCTTCCGCCTTTGCTCCCGGGTCTTGCCTCGCCTTGCCTCCTGCCCATTTCTAATCCTCAGCTCTGGGGTCTGCTGTTGTTCTGCTTCTGGACTTCCACTGACGTCCTGGGCTCCATCTAATGGTAGAAGCTGGTTAGTGCAGGTGTCTCTGGAGCTTCAGCTGGTAACTGCACTGAGCAATGTCTGCCACCAGATGGAACCTGGTCAGTCTCCAGTGCTGCGCAGGTATCTGTTTGCTGAGGTGTATTTTCACTTAAAGGGCCTGATTTTACCATTTTCATTCTAAGTGCTGAATCTGGGCGCAATTCACATCCGACTTGGAAATCTGCTTTCAGGCGCCCCCTTACGCACTTAGCCTGAAAAAATATCGCGGGTCTGAATTGCGCTGCAGGTGGGGCTTAGCGCGCCTGAAACGATCGGAGCTCTGACCTGCGCATGCGCAGTTAGAAAAAAATTTGAAAAAGTGCCCCCCTGTCACATCGCTCCCGGGAGCGAAAAGTGGGAGCGATGGCCCCCACAGACATCACTGTCCCCCTTATCTACACCCCCCCCCTCCCACCCACCCACCGATCGCCTGCAGAGTGGCAGTGGACCCCCCCTCCCTTCACAAGAGATCCATTTGCCCCCCCCCCCCCCCAAACCAGTGAGTGATTCCTCCCCCCCCCCCCGCCGCCCCCTGAACGTACCTCTTCTGGAGCACCCGAAACAGACTTTTATTCAGCAGGTCCATTTCGGCGCGATTCCGGATTGGGGAACGCTGTGGTAAAGGGAGAAATGCGGATAAAGTTGGGCGGGCAGTTCATTAATTCAATTTAAATGCATGCAAATACATTTAAATCGTCGTTGCGCCCGTTTCGGGCGTGAATCAGATCGTGGCCATTCCCGGGCCTCGGTAAAGTGGCCATCTGCGCGGACGCGGGCGCGGATCGCGTTAATGGCCTCACGCCCGACTTTACCACGTTTTCGCGCCCGGCAATGGTGAAATCAGACCCAAAGTCTCAATTCTCAAGAACGCAACCACAACTTTAAATGAGGACTTACTGAACTGCATTATTGATTTACTGTTTCCACATCCAGGTAATAGGGACCAGGGGAGTGACTGGCTGGGGCCCGGGGGAGAGGCTGGCTGTGTTTCACTGGAGAAACTTGCTGTGGAACCTAACTCCAGTTTATTCACTAATCTTATAGAAAAATCTGATTCACTTAATCTCAAATTTGCCATTTTATAGATTGCGACGAGGACGTTAAGTGCAAATTTACAGTACTGGTTTGTTCCCTTACCTCGATCTCTGCCTTGTGCCCCAATAAAACCATCGCTCTCACCCTAGCTGGTCTCCTGGTATAGCTTTCATCTCTGCTCCCATAAATCCAAGACTTGAAAGAAAATGTTGGACAACTGCTAGAGCCATCCATCGCCACGTCCGGCTGCACCAGTTAAAACACTCGGGTCTTGCTTTCATCTGCTAAAACTGATCCAGGAATTCAAAGGTAATCCTGGCTTCTTTTCTCTGCAAACCGGCTTCTTGAACCTGCATCCCTGATTTCTTGCTCTCTCAACTCGAGCATTGGCTGGGGGTCGGTCTAGCTCAGATGGCTGGTTTGTGATGCAGGCCGACGCCAGCAGCATAGGTTCAATTCCTGTACCGGCTGATTATTGGTGAAGGCTCTGCCTTCTCAACCTTGCTCCTGGCCTGAGGTGTGGTGATCCCCAGGTTAAAATGATCACCAGGAGACCAGCCTATGGTCATCTGGGACTATGGCGACTTAACATGGAAACATAGAATTCGGGCGGCACGGTAGCACAGTGGTTAGCACTGCTGCTTCACAGCTCCAGGGTCCCTGGTTCGATTCCCGGCTCGGGTCACTGTCTGTGTGGAGTTTGCACATTCTCCTCGTGTCTGCGTGGGTTTCCTCCGGGTGCTCCGGTTTCCTCCCACAGTCCAAAGATGTGCGGGTTAGGTTGATTGGCCAGGTTATAAATTGCCCCTTAGAGTCCTGGGATGCGTAGGTTAGAGGGATTAGCGGGTAAATATGTGGGGGTAGGGCCTGGGTGGGATTGTGGTCGGTGCAGACTCGATGGGCCGAATGGCCTCCTTCTGCACTGTAGGTTTTCTATGATTTCTATGATTTCTATAATCCCTACAGTGCAGAAGGAGCCATTTGGCCATCGAGTCTGTACTGTCCACAATCCTACCCAGTCCCTATCCCCGTAACTCCACTTATTTACCCTGCCATTCCCCTGACACTAAGGGGCAATTTAGCACGGCCAACTGACCTAACTCTCACATCTTTGGACTGTGGGAGGAAACCGGAGCACCCGGAGGAAACCCACGCAGACATGGGGAGAACATGCAGACTCCACACAGACAGTGACCCGAGGCCGGAATTGAACCCGGGTCCCTGGCGCTGTGAGGCAGCAGTGCTAACCACCATGCCGCCCACTTTACTCTAGCATTGAATGTGAGGAACTCATGGAGTTGTTTTTATTACGAATGTTGAGACAATCTGATCTCTGCCATGCTCTTTTCTTTCACTAGCCCACCGGGTCAAACTTGCCTTAAGTTTGCCGCTATCTGAGTCCTAAATTTGCATCTTTCTCTAGTTTCCCTCCTACCCACTCTCATGCCCTCTCAGAGTTTAGCTTGTCCAGGAGACACACCACCTACTCCCTTGACCCTATTCCCAATAAACTGCTGACTGAAACGTTGAAGGCACCAAGTAGAAATTGGCTCATTTCAACTACTGGCTATCAGGATTAACACAGTGCTGTACTGAGGTGGTGCTGCCCTGTAGGAGGTGCTGACTTTCAGATGAGACATTATCTGACCCCTTCAACCGTAAGCGAAAGATCACATAGCATTCTTCGAAGTAGACCAGGGTGTTTTCATCTGGCTAAAATTTAACACCAAACCAACATCATTAAGACAAATTACTTGCATGTTATTTATTGCTGTTTGTGGGATTTTCTGTGTTCAAATTTCCTGCTCCATATCCCAAATTACAACCAATAAAGTTTATTTATTAACATCACTGTGGGTTTCCTCCGGGTGCTCCGGTTTCCTCCCACAGTCCAAAGATGTGCGGGTTAGGTTGATTGGCCAGGTTAAAAATTGCCCCTGAGATGCGTAGGTTAGAGGGATTAGCAGATAAAATATGTGGGGGTAGAGCCTGGGTGGGATTGTGGTCGGTGCAGACACGATGGGCCGAATGGCCTCCTTCTGCACTGTAGGGATTCTATGATTCTATGATCACAAGCAGGTTTACATTGACACTGCAATGAAGTTACTGTGAAAATCCCCTAGTTGCCACACTCCGGCGCCTGTTCGGGTACACTGAGGGAGGATTTAGCACGGCCAATGCACCTAATCAGCACGTCCTTCGGACTGTGGGAGGAAACCGGAGCACCCGGAGGAAACCCACACTGACGTGGGGAGAACGTGCAAACTCCACACAGACAGTGACCCAAACTGGGAATCCAACCCTGGTCCCTGGCTCTGTGAGGCAGCAGTGCTAATCACTGTGCCACCGACCCGTCCCTAAAACCAAAGTGGAGGATGTGGGATTCGAGCCCACTACCTCTCGCTTGCGAAACGAGCACTGTACCATTTGAGCTAATTCCCTCCCCCAACTGTGACTACACTTTAGAAGTACTTCACTGGGCGCTTCGTGTTCTCCTGAGGCTTTGAAAGGTGCTGCAGGAATTTGTTGTACTCTCCAGCTCAGTGGAGACCAATCACAATGACCCAGCTGCAACCCTGACTTGAGTTCTGCGAGATTGCTGTTAAACTCCGGCTGGTATGGACTCAGTCCCGCACAACCTTTACAGCAGAGTCAGGGAGATGGGAGAACTGCAGGGGAAGTCAAGTTAAAATAACCCAAAGAATTGGGATGAAATTCAAAGTTAAGGTATGATTTGTTAACACGTGTTGACAGGAGCACTGAGGCCTCTGCAGCTCTGTCAGTATAATTTCCTGAATGATTGCAAGTGAGTGCTGAAGAGCTTAGCAGAGCCGTTTATTGAGGGGTTTGGGAGGGAGGTCCAATTGCATACTTTGCTGGAGAAAATTACTGCAGTTTTCTGCTTTGAAGCTGCTTCTGAATTAGCTGTCGTGTTGTGTCTGGCAGCGTGAAATAAATGGACCGCATCCATCTTGGATTACCTGCGTCTCATTTGCTGTGAAAAGTCTTGCAGCAAAAATGTAATTGGTAAAGTGGAATTGCGATTATTTTTCCACTAATGGAGCAGCTCCTAAAACACTTTACGCAATTACTTAAAGTTTAATGTTTATTTATTAGTCACAAGTAAGGCTTACATTAACACTGCAATGAAGTTACTGTGAAATTCCCCTAGTCGCCACAGTCCGGCGCCTATTTGGGTCAATGCACCTAACCAGCACGTCTTTCAGAATGTGGGAGGAAACCGGAGCACCCGGAGGAAACCCACGCAGACACGGGGAGAACGTGCAGACTCCACACAGACAGTGACCCAAGCTGGGAATTGAACCCCGGGCCCCTGGCGCTGTGAAGCAGCAGTGCTAACCACTGTGATACCGCGCCGCCCATTGCGTGCCGCAATTACTTTGCAGTGTAGTCACTGTGGTTATGTGGGCATAGTGGTGGCAGTTCAACGCCAGAGATATCCCATGAGCAATGGGTGGAGGAGGGATCTTAATCTTATCCTCCTTTCTTTTTCGCGAGTAGTGCCACATCTTTAACAACTGTCTGCAGAGACGATACCTTAGTTTGATGTCCCCATCAGAAATGTGGTGCCCCTGACAATGCAGCACTCCCTCAGCTCAGTGTGTTCAACCTGCACTGTGGGACTTGAACTCATAACTCACCCAGAGACCAGGGTGCTGCCAGCTAGGTCAAAATGACACAGTGGTTGAAAGCCAAACCTGCACAAATTTTCATTCACAAGTCTTTGTTTGACTTGTTATAATTATGTTTGGAATCAAAGCCACGACAAGTGGATAATTTGATAATTGTTATGTGTTTTGTATATTCCCTCCTCAAGATTCTATGATTATAAGTAAGGGGACTAAAACTGTACACAATATTCTAAGTGCGGTCTCACTAATACTTTGTACAGTAGCAGCAACCCTTCACTACTTTTATATTCTATTCCTTTAGCAATAAATGCCAAGATTCAATTTGCCTTATTACCTGCTGTACCTGCATACTAGTTTTCTGCGATCCATGCATGAGGACACCCAGATCCCTCTGCACTGAAGCACAACAAGTTTCTTTCCATTTAGATAACTTGCCTTTGCATTTTTGCTATCAAAATGGATAACCTCACACTTATCCACGTTCAACTCCATCTGCCAAATTTCACACCATTCACTTAACCTATCCATATCCATTTGTTAACTTCTTATAGAATCATAAAATCCCTACAGCGCTGAAGAAGGCCATTCGGCCCATCAAGCCTGCAACGGTCACCATCCCACCCAGGCTCCATCCCCTAACCTTAGTTAGACCCCCTGACACTAAGGGGCAATTTAGCATGGCCAATCCACCTAACCTGCACATCTTTGGACTGTGGGAGGAAACCAGAGCAGATACGGAGAGAATGTGCAAACTCCACACAGACAGTGACCCAAGCCGGGAATTGAACCCAGGTCCTTGGCGCTGTGAGGCATCAGTGCTAACCACTAATGCCTATTTCATTATCACAACTTACCATCCCACCTATTTTAGTGTTATCTCCAAATTTCACTTTGGTACCTACTATCCCTGCATCCAAGTAATTATTATCGATTGTAAATAGTTGGATCCCAGGGACCAAACCCTGTGACACCCACTAGTTACATCTTGCCAACTCAAGAGATCCATTTATCTCCACTCTCTGCTTTCTGTTGGTTAGCCGATCGTCTATCCAAGTTAATAAATTACCCCTAATCCTGTGTGAACTAACCTTGTGTATTAACTTTTTTTGTGGCAAGTTATCTGGAAGTCCAGATATACTACACCTACAGGATCCCCATTATCAACTTTGCTTGTTGCATCTTTGAAGAACTCAAGCAAATTAGTCAAACATGATCTACCCTTCATGATGGGTTGCATTTTGACTTTCTAAATGTCCTGTTATTATCTCCTTTATAATGGATTCTAACAATTTCGGAACAACAGATGATAGACTAATTGGCCTCTAGTTTCCTACATTTTGCCTCCCTCGCTTTTTGAATATTATATTAGCATTTTTCCAATCCACTGGAACCGTTCCCACATTCAGGGAATTTTGGAATATTGTAACCAATGGATCCACTATCTCTGACACCATTTCCTTTACGACCCTAGGATGTAGGCCATCAGGCCCGGCGGACTTGCCTGCTTCAATCCCAGAGTTTGCTCAGTACTTTGACGATGATAGTTCTAAGTTCCTCCCTTTCTATAACCTCTGCATTTCCTCTTGCTATTGGGATAATATTTGTGTCCTTTGCTGAAAGCTGAGGCAAAATATTGATTTTGTGTCTCAGCCATTTCTACATTCCCTCCTCTTAACTCCCCAGCCTCATCTTCCAAGGGACCAACATTCACTTTAGCTACTCTCTTCTTTACAGAAGCTTTTGCTGTCCATTTTAATATTTTGCGCTAGTTTTCTTTCATAATTTACCCTTGCTCTTTCCTTTAAATCCAGATTGCTGGTGTGGGACTCCAGTATCTCGCCCTCAAACTGAATTTGAAATTCTATGTTTTAGAGAGATTATCCACCCGTGAAAAATCACTTGCTGGCAAATGAATTGTCATTGGGTTGAAGTTTCTTTGGGATTGAGTTGGTTCCGAAATGGGATGCTCGGGATAGGGAGTTGGGAATGAAAAGTCGGCAACAGATCGGATAATCTGATTCCCAGGCTGTGCTGTTGTTTTGACAATTGGCCAGTGAGCCTGACTCCTTGATACGGTCTGGAGAGAAAGGCTTTCACAGCTCAGAGGCAAGCTGGCAAGGTGGATGCAGAACTGGCTCAGTCATAGAAAGAGTTTTAACAACACCAGGTTAAAGTCCAACAGGTTTATTTGGTAGCAAATGCCATTAGCTTTTGGAGCGCTGCTCCTTCGTCAGATAGAGTGGAAATCTGCTCTCAAGCAGGGCACAGAGACACGTCAGTCTCTCCACATCAGTCAAAGAAGTCAGAGGGTAGCAGTGGAAGGGTGCGTTTCTGAATGGAGGGCTGTGACAAGTGACCTTCCTCAGGGATCAGTGCTGGGACCTTTGCTGTTTGTAATATATATAAATGATTTGAAGGAAAATGTAACTGGTTTGATTCGTAAGTTTGCGGATGACACAAAGGTTGGTGGAATTGCGGAAAGTGATGAGGACCATCAGAGGATACAGCAGGATATAGATCGGTTGGAGACTTGGGCAGAGAGATGGCAGATGGAGTTTAATCTGGACAAATGTGAGGTAATGCATTTTGGAAGGTTTTAGACAGATGGGAAATATGCAGTAAATGGCAGAACCCTTAAGAGTATTGATAGGCAGAGGGATCTGGATGTACAGGTACACAGGTCACTGAAAGTGGCAACGCAGGTGAAGAAGGTAGTCAAGAAGGCATACGGCTTGCTTGCCTTCATTGGCCAGAGTATTGAGTTTAAAAATTGGCAAGTCATGATGCAGTTTTATAGAACCTTAGTTAGGCTGCACTTGGAATAGTGTTCCATTCTGGTCGCCACACTACCAAAAGGATGTGGAGGCTTTGGAGAGATTTGCCAAGATGTTGCCTGGTATGGAGGGCATTAGCTATGAGGAGAGGTTGGAGAAACTTGTTTTGTTCTCACTGGACCAACGGAGGTTGAGGGGTGACCTGATAGAAGTCTACAAGATTATGAGGGGCGTGGACAGAGTGGATAATCAGAAGCTTTTTCCCACGTTGGAAGTGTCAGTTACTAGGGGGCTGCGAGGGGCAAGGTTTAAAGGAGATGTACGAGGCAAGTTTTTTACACAGAGGGTGGTGGGGGCCTGGAACTCGTTGCCGGGGGAGGTGGTGGAAGCGGATACAATAGTGACTTTTAAGGGGCGTCTTGACAAATACATGAAAAGGATGGGAATGGAAAGATATGATCCCTGCAAGGGTAGGGGGTTTTAGTTAAGTCGGGCAACATGGTCGGTGCAGGCTTGGAGGGCCGAAGGGCCTGCTCCTGTGCTGTAATTTTCTTTGTTCTTGGGAGCTTGGATTGGTCCCACTCTACTCCAGTTAACTCCACGAACCAACACTCTAACCTGTCGGGTGGTTGAAGCTCGATAAATAGCAGGAAACCTATGAATACTCTGCACTGATAGGTGCCTTCAGCGATGCCAATGGACACACTGTGAGGGGCCCAGTTAGAGTCTGTGTCTGCGTAAAGCAGCACTTGTTTAAACCCAGAGAACCTTAGGTCGGAAGAACACAGTCTTTGGACAGATTCCTTGCTATCTTGGCTTTTGATCCTTGGCTATGGTGGTTGGTGTCCTGCTGAGACATGCTGCTGACCAAAGGAATAAACCGTGAATGTAAATAAAATTCAGTAGTGTTAAAGAAAATAAAAATGCAATATTAAAACCATTTACGGATAGAAAGCATTGAAGGAGAAAATGGCAGCCTTTAGAACATAGAACATAGAGCAGTACAGCACAGAACAGGCCCTTCGGCCCACGATGTTGTGCCGAGCTTTATCTGAAACCAAGATCAAGCTATCCCACTCCCTATCATCCTGGTGTGCTCCATGTGCCTATCCAATAACCGCTTAAATGTTCCTAAAGTGTCTGACTCCACTATCACTGCAGGCAGTCCATTCCACACCCCAACCACTCTCTGCGTGAAGAACCTCCCTCTGATATCCTTCCTATATCTCCCACCATGAACCCTATAGTTATGCCCCCTTGTAATAGATCCATCCACCCGAGGAAATAGTCTTTGAACGTTCACTCTATCTATCCCCTTCATCATTTTATAAACCTCTATTAAGTCTCCCCTCAGCCTCCTCCGCTCCAGAGAGAACAGCCCTAGCTCCCGCAACCTTTCCTCATAAGACCTACCCTCCAAACCAGGCAGCATCCTGGTAAATCTCCTCTGCACTCTTTCCAGCGCTTCCACATCCTTCCTATAGTGAGGTGACCAGAACTGCACACAGTATTCCAAATGTTTGTAACAAAAATACATTGCAAAGTGGCTGTTCCAGTCTCTGACGTCTCTCTCTCTCTCTTTTTCTTTTTAGTACTGGAGATGTACAGTAAATTACGGGAACAGCTGAAGACTAAAAGGTAAATGGCACCCTTGGTTTTGATTTTCTGTGTTGATGCTTGCTGGCTGTCAGAGGCATCCTGTTGTTCGGGTTTATCTCTGCCAGTGTTAGGTGCTCAAAGTTTATTCACACAGTAAAGTGATTATGGAAGGCCAGGTAAAAATAAATGGCGGCGAGGTAGAATGGAGAATGTATTCAAGAGGATGGAAATAGAAACCTACGCATGAAGATATGCGGCAGGACCTGCGAGTTCCCAATCGGGTGAAATCGGATATGTGACGTAGTTGCTGTAAGGCAAGTTGTGTAAAGAAGGGTCGTCTGATTTTGAGTCATTTAGTCAAATGATTCACTTTTCCCGACATCTTTCCTGATCTTCGAATTTTCTGTTTATAAAAAGGCATAAAAATAGAATGTTCCTCATCCGTGCAAAACTCCTCGTTGTGTGCCTGGCTGGCGGTGCTGTGGTTCAAAACAAATTAATTTAATGAGGGAAATTATAGTGATTTTCAAACACAAAAGGCGCTGCAGCTAAAGCTTTGTGACTGTAATCAACTGGCAATGGTGGGAGGTTTCTTTTTCGTTATTCTCAGGATGCACAAGTTGCTTGCAGGTCCAGCATCTCATTGCCTATCCCTGGTCCCCGGTTGTTCAAAAGGTATTGCTGGGCTGCCTTCTTGAACCTTTCCATGTGGTGTAGGCACTTCCACAATTCTGTTAGCATTCCAGGAGTTTGCCCCGGCGACAATGAAGAAACGATGATGTATGAACTGGAGGGCAATTTGGAGAAAAAGGTGTTTCCCTGATTCTGGTGCCCTTGTTCTTCCAGGTGGTGGAAGTCACGGGTTTGGGAGGTTTTTGCCAAAGAAATCTGGGTGAGTTGCTGCAGATGGTGCACACTGTAGCCATGGTGCGTTGGTGGTGAAGGTAGTTGGACTGGGGTGGGCACAGTAAGAAGTCTCACAACATCAGGTTAAAGTCCAACAGGTTTATTTGGAATTACGAGCTTTCGGAGCGCTGCTCCTTCATCAGGTGATGAAGGAGCAGCGCTCCGAAATCTCGTGATTCCAAATAAATCTGTTGGACTTTTACCTGGTGTGGTGAGACTTATTACCATTCTTGGATAGTGTCAAGTTTCCTGTGCTTTTTTTTTAGCCACTCTTGTCCAAGCAAGTGGAAAGTATTCCATCGCATTCCTGACTTGCCCTTTGTGGTGGTGGAGAGGCTTTGGAGAGTCAGGTGTGACACTCACCATAGAATGGCTGCAGCACAGGCGATGGTCATTTGGTCCATTATGTCCATGCCAGCCCTCTGCAAGAGCAGCTCAGTTAGCCACAAAACAGAAGCAAAATACTTACAAGCTATGGGCTAAATGCAGACAGTTGGGACTAGCTTAGTGGTTTAAAAAAAGGGCAGCATGGACAAGTTGGGCCGAAGGACCTGTTTCCATGCTGTAAACCTCTATGACTCCATGATTTGATTTGATTTATTATTGTCACATGTATTAACATACAGTGAAAAGTACTGTTTCTTGCATGCTATACAAAGCATACTGTTCATAGAGAAGGAAAGGAGAGAGTGCAGAATGTAGTGGTACAGTCATAGCTAGGGTGTAGAGAAAGATCAACTTAATGCAAGGTAAGTCCATTCAAAAGTCTGACAGCAGCAGGGAAGAAGCTGTTCTTGAGTCAGTTGGTGCGTGACCTCAGACTTTTGTATCTTTTTCCCGAAGGAAGAAAGTGGAAGAGAGAATGTCCGGGGTGCATGGGGTCCTTAATTATGCTGGCTGCTTTGCCGAGGCAGTGGGAAGTGTAGACAGAGTCAATGGATGGGAGGCTGGTTTGCGTGATGGATTGGGCTACATTCACGACCTTTTGTAGTTTCTTGCGGTCTTGGGCAGAGCAGGAGCCATACCAAGCTGTGATACAACCAGAAAGAATGCTTTCTATGGTGCATCTGGAGAAGTTGGTGAGAGTCGTAGCTGACATGCCAAATTTCCTTAGTCTTCTGAGAAAGTTGGTGGGCTTTCTTAACTATAGTGTCGGCATGGGGGGACCAGGACAGGTTGTTGGTGACCTGGACACCTAAAAAATTGAAGCACTCGACCCTTTCTACTTCGTCCCCATTGATGTAGACAGGGGCATGTTCTCCTTTACGCTTCCTGAAGTCGATGAGAATCTCCTTCGTTTTGTTGACATTGAGGGAGAGAAAAGCTGTATTGGGATCTAGAGCAGGTGGTCTTTGTGGAATCCAAACTGAAAACAGTGTTCTGGTGAATAAGGGCTGCTGGATATATCCTAAACGATGGTAGTCATGATGTGGAGATGCCGGCGTTGGACTGGGGTAAACACAGTAAGAAGTTTAACAACACCAGGTTAAAGTCCAACAGGTTTATTTGGTAGCAAAAGCCACACAAGCTTTCGGAGCTCTTAGCCCCTTCTTCAGGTGAGTGGGAATTCTGTTCACAAACAGAGCTTATAAAGCACACTTATAAAAGTGTCTTTATAAGCTCTGTTTGTGAACAGAATTCCCACTCACCTGAAGAAGGGGCTAAGAGCTCCGAAAGCTTGTGTGGCTTTTGCTACCAAATAAACCTGTTGGACTTTAACCTGGTGTTGTTAAACTTCTTACTATATCCTAAACAACAGACCTTGAGAGTAGGCTGCTAGGGTGATGATTGGCTTGGGTAGATTCAGACACCTGACCTCCGATGTTGGCGTGGAGGATTTTGCAGGATCGACTGAGCTGTGTTAGTTTTCATCTCAAAGTTTGATATATAGGTTGCAGGTGAGTGGTTTGTCTGTGTTTATTATTTTTCTTTGTAGCGGTAAGCTGCTCCTTGAACTTGCCTCCTCAGTGGGTCGGTGTTAAATTTTGTCAGTAAATGCTCCTTCAAAGCATCTTGGGAATATTTTTTAAAAACGCGTTAAAGTCACTACATAAATGCAGGTTATTGCTTTCTCATTTTCCCACAGTCCTCTACAGCGGCATCTCCCCTTTCCCTCTTTTTGAGAGGTTTGATTAATTGCAGGGCTGTTCAGATTTAAGTTTATTTCTGACGTCGGTGCAGTGGGGTTGTAGCGAAATTTGCAGTTGATTAGCTGGAAATTCTGTGCACAATACATTTTCCAAAGCTCAAATGCTTTTCATTATCCAACATCTGGAAAAAGGATTTTCTGTGTATTGGAATCTGATGGATGCTGTAATGTAGAGACCTGTGCGAGGAGGCTGAATATTTCTATGGGGCCTCCGAATGCATGTCTTTGTTTCAGCAGCAAGTACGAGATAAAGCGCCAAGATCCACAGT
Source organism: Mustelus asterias (assembly GCF_964213995.1). Classification (NCBI taxonomy): domain Eukaryota; kingdom Metazoa; phylum Chordata; class Chondrichthyes; order Carcharhiniformes; family Triakidae; genus Mustelus; species Mustelus asterias. Next base: position 193,017,148 of record NC_135801.1, read on the forward strand.
GCCCAACATCAGCAAAGTCAAATAGAAGCACAAGGCGCGATGAGTGGGATGATGAGGCGTTGTAGTGGGATTATTTTCCCTTTAGAGGAGACAAAGCATAGACAAGATCAAGGTGTTCAAAATTATGAAGAGTTTTGATAGACTAAATAAGGAAAATCCGTTTCCGATGGCAGTTAAGCGGAGGACGCAGATTTACAATAATTGGTATAAGGACTCGAGGAGAGGTGAGGAGATTTTGTTTACACAGTGAGTTGTGATCTGGAATGGGCCATCTGTAAGGGCAGTGGAAACAGATTCACTCACAAGTTTCAAAAATGGAATTGGATATACAACAACTTTATATAGCGCCTTTAACATAGTGAAATATCCCAAAGCACTTCATAGGCATGTTATTGGATAAAATGTGACACCGAACTACATAAGGGAATACAAGCGACTAAAAGCTTGGTCCATACCATAGAATTTTAAAGAGCTTCTTTGATGGGGAAAATTTGGAAGGCGAAAGGGAATGAGCAAGGGATTGGGAAATTGGATTGCTCTTTCAAAGAGCCAGCACAGTCACGATAGGCTGAATGGCTTCCTTACATGCTCTGTGATTCTGTATTCTGCCGTTTGTAAGAAGGAGACTGAGGGAGGGATGGAGTTCTGTATTTGTGAATTTCTCTCCAAGAATGGCCCAGAATCAGGATTGGAAATCCTATTTATGGCACTAATTGCTATATTCTGATTAGGAAAAAGTGTGTACGGGGTTAGAATGGGAAAGGGTGGTCAGTGGATTGTGGGTAGGGTGGCAGATCCATAGAATCCCTACAGTATAGGGGGAGGCCATTCAGTACATTGAGTCTGCACCGACCTTCCAAAAGAGCACTGTACCTAGGCCTGCTCCCCTGCCCTATTCCCATAACCCAATCGCTTAACCTACATATCTTTGGACACAAAAGAGCAATTTAGCATGGCCAATCCACCTAAAATGGACAGGTATAGTGGAGTGGGGGATAATTGAATTGGAGGGGGTGTTGGATGGTCAGGGGCTAGGCAAAACATTTCCAAAGATGAACAGTCTTCGGCTGTTGTTGCTTTGAGGAGGAAACCAAACCTTCTGAGAGGTGGTTATGAGATCTAGTCAAGACCAGAAGAGATCTGAACGAGATACATGATGGAGAATCATCAAAGCTGACTTCCAAGGGCAAGATTATAGCCAGTTCCTTGAAGAAGAGAAAGAAGAGTTTAATTGTAACTTCAATGGTGAGATCAAGGTGCAGTGACTGGATTTTAGAAAGGCTGAAGGAAGCAGGTAACTGCAGGGTTAAATCATCGGTAAAGTTATGTTATTGGGTTGGAGATGTGGTGCTGGGAGTTGGAGTGAGAAAGGAATGGTTGGGAGAGTGTTGAGTCTGCGGAGGAGGTCAGGGGGTGGGGGGGAAATTCCTGAATTATGAGAAAGTGTGTCAGAGGAGGAGCTACTAAGTGCAGCAAAGAATGAATGATTTCTTTTATCCTGTGAAAGTGTGTGGTTTACAGACAATGGCGGAAAATGATAATTTTCATATTTTCTCCAGAAGTTTAGCCTGCTGGATCATAATTTCTCATTCATAAATAAGTACACAATGTAATGGTTCATACGATAGATTCAGAGAAAACTCAAGCCCACGTGTGGTCATAGCAGCCGACTGTCTCTTGTTTGAATTTAAGCAATAAACTTAGTCACAATGTTGGCGATTAAAACGTAAAGGTTTTTCCGCTCTCATAGGGCCTATGAGGAACGCTTCCAGAGAAGGCGGCTAATTAGAGAGCCAACTGACACATTGAAGAGTCAGCTGGCGTGATAGCTGTTAGAGAGAGAAAAAAACTTGTGTGATGATCAGGATGTACCAAAGTACTTTACAGCCAGTGAAGTACTTCTGCCCTGCAGTCACCGCCGTAATGCAGCAAACAGCAAAGTTCAGCAAGCTCCCAAAAACAGCAGTGTGATAACAAGAAGGAAATTATCTAGTGTAACTAGGGACATAGAAACTAGAAGCAGGAGTAGGCCATTCGGCCCTTCGAGCCTGTTCCGCCACTCATTTTGATCATGGCTGATCATTGAATTCAATATCCTGGTCCCCCTTCCCCCCATATCCCATGATCCCTTTAGCTCCAAGATCGATATCTAATTTCTTCTTGAAATCACACAACATTTTGGCCTCAACTACATTCTGTGGGAGTGAATTCCACACATTCACCACCCTCTGGGTGAAGAAATTTCTCCTCACCTCAGTTCTAAAAAGTTTACCCATTTTCGTCAAACTATGACCACTAGTTCTGGACTCCCCCACTATTGGGAATATTCTTTCTGAATCTACCCTGTCTAACCCAGTTAGAATTTTATAAGTTTCTATGAGATCCCCTCTCACTCTTCTAAACTCCAGTGAATATAATCCTAATCTCTCCTCATACGACAGATCTGTCATCCCAGGAATCAGCCTGGTAAACTTTCGCTGTGCTCCCTCTATAGCAAGGACATCCTTCCTCAGATAAGGACACCAAAACTGCACACAATACTCCAGGTGTGGCCTCACCAACGCCCTATACAATTGCAGCAAAACATCCCTGTCCCTACACTCAAATCCTCTCGCTATGAAGGCCAACATACCATTTGCCTTCTTTACTGCCTGCTGTACCTGCGCGTTTACTTTCAGTAACTGATGCACGAGGACACTAAGGTCTCGTTGAGTATCCACCTCTCTCAATTTACACCCATTCAAATAGTAATCTGTCTTCCTATTATTGCTACCAAAGTGGATAACCTCACATTTATCCACATCTGCCATGCAGATGCCCATACACTCAGCCTGTCCAAATCACATTAGAACATAGAACATTACAGCGCAGAACAGGCCCTTCGGCCCACGATGTTGCACCGACCAGTTAAAAAAAACAAACTGTGACCCTCCAACCTAAACCAATTTCTTTTCGTCCATGAACCTATCTACGGATCTCTTAAACGCCCCCAAACTAGGCGCATTTACTACTGATGCTGGCAGGGCATTCCAATCCCTCACCACCCTCTGGGTAAAGAACCTACCCCTGACATCGGTTCTATAACTACCCCCCCTCAATTTAAAGCCATGCCCCCTCGTGCTGGATTTCTCCATCAGAGGAAAAAGGCTATCACTATCCACCCTATCTAAACCTCTAATCATCTTATATGTTTCAATAAGATCCCCTCTCAGCCGCCGCCTTTCCAGCGAAAACAATCCCAAATCCCTCAGCCTCTCCTCATAGGATCTCCCCTCCATACCAGGCAACATCCTGGTAAACCTCCTCTGCACCCTCTCCAAAGCCTCCACATCCTTCCTGTAATGTGGGGACCAGAACTGCACACAGTACTCCAAGTGCGGCCGCACCAGAGTTGTGTACAGTCGCAACACAACGCTACGACTCCTAAATTCAATCCCCCTACCAATAAACGCCAAGACACCATATGCCTTCTTAACAACCCTATCTACTTGATTCCCAACCTGCAGGGATCTATGCACACATACACCTAGATCCCTCTGCTCCTCCACACTATTCAAAGTCCTCCCGTTAGCCCTATACTCAACACATCTGTTATTCCTACCAAAGTGAATTACCTCACACTTCTCCGCATTAAACTCCATCCGCCACCTCTCGGCCCAACTTTGCAACCTGTCTAAGTCTTCCTGCAAACTACGACACCCTTCCTCACTGTCTACCACACCACCGACTTTGGTGTCATCAGCAAATTTGCTAATCCACCCAACTATACCCTCATCCAGATCATTAATAAATATTACAAACAGCAGTGGCCCCAAAACAGATCCCTGAGGTACACCACTTGTAACCGCACTCCATGATGAATATTTACTATCAACCACCACCCTCTGTTTCCTATCCGCTAGCCAATTCCTGATCCAATTTCCTAGATCACCCCCAATCCCATACATCTGCATTTTCTGCAGAAGCCTACCATGGTGGACGTTATCAAACGCCTTACTAAAATCCATATATACCACGTCCACTGCCTTGCCCCCATCCACCTCCTTGGTCACTTTCTCAAAAAACTCAATAAGGTTAGTAAGGCACGACCTACCTGCCACAAAACCATGCTGACTATCACCTATCAATTCATTACTCTCCAAATAACTATAAATCCTATCCCTTATAATTTTTTCCAACATCTTGCCGACAACAGAAGTGAGACTCACCGGTCTATAATTCCCGGGGAAGTCTCTGTTCCCCTTCTTAAACAATGGGACAACATTCGCTAACCTCCAATCTTCTGGTACTATACCAGAGGCCAACGACGACCTGAAGATCAGAGCCAGAGGCTCTGCAATCACTTCTCTTGCCTCCCAGAGAATCCTTGGATAAATCCCATCCGGACCAGGGGATTTATCTATTTTCAGACCCTCCAGAATATCCTGCACATCCTCCTTATCAACTGTAATACTGTCTATTCTACTCCCTTGCAACCCAGTGTCCTCCTCAGCTATATTCATGTCCCCTTGCGTGAACACCGAAGAGAAATATTGGTTCAATGCTTCACCAATCTCCTCCGGTTCCACACATAACTTCCCTCTGCCATCTATAACTGGCCCTAAACTTGCCCTAACCAACCATTGAAGCATCTCAGCAGCCTGCTCACAGCTCACCCTCCCACCCAACATTGTATCATCTGCAAATGTGGGGATAATACATTTAGTTCCCTCTTCCAAATCATTAATACATAACGTGAACGGTTGGGTTCCTACCACAGATTCCTGCGGAAACCCATTAGTCACTGGCTGCCAATCAAAAAAGATCGATTCTTGTCAACTCTTTGCTTCATTACATTAGGACAGGGCACCAGGGAAAACTTCCTGATCTGCTTCAAAATAATGCCATGGGATTTTTATGCCTGCCCGAGAAGGTAGATGGGACCTCTGTTTAATGACTCACCTGAAATGCGGCACCTCCAACAGTGCAGCATTCTCTCAGTTCGGCACTGGAAGCGTTTGCCCAGATTCTGTGCTCATGACCGACCACTGAGCCAAGTCTGACACCTCATATTAGCTGCTCTGTTTCCTCCTGGGAGTCGATCAGGCGAGGAAATTTATCTTTCCTCACGTTAGGGAATGAACAAGTGTTCCTCACTTTGTGTTCTTGTGTGTAAAACGCTTAGATCCTCCTTTCACCCAGAATGCCAGGAGAATACCTCCTGGGAAATTGCAGCTCTCAGGAACTGGTGCATCTTGGGTAATAGTCCTTTCTTTTGAGGTGTTGCGAAACCTTCAGTGCACTGCTGCCTTTTTCTGCAGTTTGAATCAAACAGCACAGAGCCTTCCACTTGAAATCTGTTTCATTTCATCTGTTTCACAGGGCGGCACGGTGGCACAGTGGTTAGCACTGCTGCTTCACAGCTCCAGGGTCCCGGGTTCGATTCCCGGCTTCGGGTCACTGTCTGTGTGGAGTTTGCACATTCTCCTCGTGTCTGCGTCGGGTTTCCTCCGGGTGCTCCGGTTTCCTCCCACAGTCCAAAGATGTGCGGGTTAGGTTGATTGGCCAGGTTAAAAATTGCCACTTAGAGTACTGTGATGCGTGGGTTAGTGGGATTAGCGGGTAAATATGTGGGGGTGGGGCCTGGGTGGGATTGTGGTCGGTGCAGACTCGATGGGCCGAATGGCCTCCTTCTGCACTGTAGGGTTTCTATGATTTCTCAGAACCCGCTATGCTTTGCTTCCAAGTAGAGTATTTGTTAAATGGCAGTAAGGCAGTATGTTCCTCCTCTACTTGGATATAGTATAATCCAAGCTGAAGCGATCAGCATTTGTGGTGACACTGAACTTCTTTGAGCTTTGCCTGTGTGGTTTGGAAGTAGCATCTGAATCCTTCTGCGTTACTTCGAGCTTGTACGCTGTTTCCACATGTAGTTCCAGTGAAATCATTCTATGGAAAAGTGATCTGCGTTCTGATGAGAAGTGGTTTCCTTGGTGTTTGACTGGCTGCACACTTCAATTAGATAATTCTTCACAGAGAATACCTGAGCACAATACATAAAGCATTGTATTAATCATATTATTAATCTTAATCTTCTGTGCACGGTGGCACAGTGGTTAGCATTGCTGCCTCACAGCACCAGGGACCTGGGTTCGATTCCCGGCTTGGAAAACTGTGCGAAGTCTGCCCGTTCTCCCCATGTCTGCGTGGGTTTCCTCCGGGTGCTCCGGTTTCCTCCCACAGTCTGAAAGACGTGCTGGTTAGGTGCATTGGCCGTGCTAAATTCTCCCTCAGTGTACTCGAACAGGCGACTATGGGATTTTCACAGTAACTTCATTGCAGTGTTAATGCAAGCCTATTTGTGACACTAATAAATAAACTTTAAAACAGGAAGATAAAACAATTTATAATATCTATCTTATGTGCTATCATTCAGGATAAGAATGAGATACAAGTGAATTAACAGGTAAACTGTGGTCAGACACACCACACTACAAAATAAATGACAGATGTAACCAAATCCATTGATTTCTCAACAAACCACCCTGACGCTAGTCACGATGAGCCAACCAAACTTACTGAAATTCCATCTCTCTCACGAGGCTTTCCAATGTTAATCTTCGAAGATCCTGCCTTAGAATTCTCTCCACAAGTTGCTCCAATTCAGGCGGCTTCAACTCTGGCCAACCTTGCAACATTTCAGCCTTGCCTTCCGAGACTCTGTTCCCCTGGATTCCACAGTATGCTCAAGCATCGACTTACAAGCACGAGTTTAGCTTTTTGACTGTGCCAAACAGAACTCTATGGCTCCAAAGGAGTACCTTTGCCCTAATGGCCCCCAGCACGGAGTCACCGACCTCCGGCTGCCTTCTTGGAACTTCAGGGCTTACCTTGAACCCTCTTTGACTACCAGAGACTCTCCTGACCTGACTTCACATAAAGTCTACTCCCCACAGCTCTTTCTCTAATTGGAACCTGTTTTTCCTTTTCGTAAGTTACCTGTGACCTTGTTCTGTCCCTGTCTCTTGTCCATGCCTCTGGAACACTTATTGTGACCTTTCCCTGACTCCGTGCCTTGTCCCTCCCTCTCTCTGGGATACCTGTGACCTGACGTGGGCTGTTGCACCTTCTTTTCCTTGATGCGCAAGGCCCTTACCTTGGCCTGAAGAATGTAAAGATGTTGGAACCGTGTAGCCTGTTTCCGGCCTGCGCGTGCACTGGAAGTCTGAAGACTGTCAGGACTTGGAATTCTTGCCCTCTGCTCCCGATGAACAGGGAAGTGTAGTGTTCATATAGACTCAAAGCAGGAACTCCATTTCTTTCCACAGATGCTGCCAGACCTGACTTTTTCCAGCACCGGTTGTTATATTACACCCCTAAAGGTGCTGCACATCAAATGTGCATTCATGAGACATGGGTGGCATTGGTTGGCAGCATTTATTGCCTATCCCTAGTTGCCTTTGAACTGAGTGGCTTGCTAGGCTACTTCAGAGGGCAGTTGTAAATCAACCACATTGCTGTGGCTCTGGAATCACATGTAGGCCAGACAAGGTAAGGACAGCAGATTTCCTTCCCCAAAGGACATCAGTGAACCAGGTGGGTTTTTCCGACAATTGACAATGGTTTCACGGTCATCAGTAGGTTCTTAATTCCAGATATTTTTATTGAATTCAAATTCCACCATCTGCGGTGGCAGGATTCGAACCCGGGTCCCCAGAACATTAGCTGAGTTTCTGGATTAATAATTTTGCGATGATACCACAAGGCCATTGAAGATTGTCGTCAGAGTTTGTGCTCAGTGTTCTATTGAAGTGTTTTGGACTGCATTAGGTTAGAAAATTTGCTATGCTTCTTTTGAAAACTCGCTTGTTCAAGTTAATTTCTTTTGGTTGGAAGGGCTCTCTCCTTCATTCTTCTTTCACCATCAGCAGGTAACGTTTCAGCATCAGCTGTGCAGCCTTTGCCAGGGTTGTTACAGGGCACATTGATAGGAGCCTTCTGTTTCTTTGATTTGTTTCCCCTCTTATTGTACCCTCTAGTTTCCTGAAGCCCATAATTTTTAGATTTCCAGAGTTTTCTTTGTTGTAAATATAGCCTACATTTGTGTAGCATTTATTGTCCATTCCTAATTGCCCATGAGAAGGTGGTCATGAGCTGCCATCTTGAACCGCTGCAGTCCATGTGGTGCAGGTGCACCCACAGTGCTGCTTGGAAGGGAGTTCTAGATTATTGACCCACTGACACTGAAGGAACGGTGATGTAGTTTCAAGTCAGGGTGATGTGCGGCTTGAAGGGGGCTTGCAAGGTGTGGTGCTCCCATGCATCTGCTGCCCTTGTCCTCCAAGATGGTAGCGGTTGTGAGTTTGGAAAGTGCTTTCAGAGGAGACTTGGTGAGTTGATGCAGTGTGTCTTGTAGATGGTACATACTGCTGCCACTGTGTGTTAGTGGTGGAGGGAGTGAATGTTGAAGCAATGGTGGATGGGAAGCCAATCAAGCAGGATGCTTTGTCCTGCATGATTTAGGCAAGTGGGGAGTATTCCATCCCACTCCTGACTTGTGCCTTCTAGATGGTGGACAGGCTTTGGGGAATCAGGATTTCCAGCTGCTCTTGTAGCCACAGTATTTATATGACGTGATACAATCCTGTGAATGAATAAAAAAGGAAAAGTTATATGGAGAGTCTAGAGAGATTGGAGCTGCTCTTCTCAGAGCAGAAAAGGTTAAGGACTATCCTAATAGTTTTACTTCGCCTGCTCTTTTTTTCCATAGTCCTGCATATTTCTCCTTTTCAACTTTTTATCTGATTGCTTTTTGAAAGCTAATATTGAATCTACTTCCACCAACTTTTGAATAATTGCCAGTGGAAACAGTTTCTTAGTATGAGAGTTGGTTAGCCGAGTTGACTAGCTGGCTACCATGTGGTACAGGATGATGTCAATAGTGTGAATATAATCCTCGTATTGGCTGTGGTTTATGGAGGCCTGCATCCTCACCTTGCTTGCGGAGTGGTGCACTGCAAGCTCTATATAACCAATTGCTGCTCCCTAATGGAGTGAGATACCACTGGGCCTTCATGAACAATGGCCATCTTACCAATCATCCACCCGACTCAGAATCAGCTTCCCTTTCATTGAAGGAGGCCATCTAGCTCACTGTGCTGGTGCAATGAAGTTAATGTTTGTCCTTTATAACTATTTAACATTTAAGAAGCTTTTAGATGAGTACTTGAAACACCATAGCATACAAGGCTATGGAACAAGTGCTGGAAAATGGGATTAGAATAGGTAGGTGCTTGATGACACGCAGACATGATGGGCCGAAGGGCTTCTTGCTGTTCTGTAAAACTCTATAACTGTGTCTAATTCCCTTTTGAAAGTTACTGTTCATAGAAACCCTACAGTACAGAAAGAGGCCATTCGGCCCATCGAGTTTGCACCGACCACAATCTCAACCAGGCCCTACCCCCATATCCTGACATATTTACCCACTAATCCCTCTAACCGACACATCTCAGAACACTAAGGGGCAATTTTAGCATGGCCAATCAACCTAACCCGCACATCTTTGGACTGTGGGAGGAAACCGGAGCACCCGGAGGAAACCCACGCAGACACGAGGAGAATGTGCAAACTCCACACAGACAGTGACCCAAGCCGGGAATCGAACCCAGGTCCCTGGCGCTGTGAAGCAGCAGTGCTAACCACTGTGCTACCGTGCCGCCCGAATGTTGAATTTACTTCCATTACCCTTTCATTCCCTAACCACTCGCTGCATAAAGAAAGTAGCCAATTATCTTTAATCTGTGTTTTGTTACTGACTTGACACCCAGAAGAAACCAATTCTCCCTGTTTGTCTATCAAAACCTCTTATAATTTCCCCTTCACTGCTTTAAGGAAAATTACCCCAGCTTCTCCATTGCAACTGAAGTATTCTTAGAACAATATAATAAAGATGGAAGGAGTGTGCTGTGTCAAATCTACTACCATACAGGACTTTCCATCCACAAAGTCAGCAGTTCGCCCTCTATCTGCAATCCAGCTCTCTCTGTGTCACAGCACTATCCGCAGCTGAAACGCCTGCAGTACACTTCCTGACATGAAGTTGATGAGCTTGGCAACGTGTTGCACAGGTCTGAGGAGCAGATGGTGAAAACTTACTGTACTGACAGGCTGTGATGTGCTTATAAAATGGCTTGTGGTGGTGCGTGGAGGGAAGAGGATCAGGGAAAGGACACAATCTACAAATTTGTTGTGTTCTGTCTTGGAAGGACACCAAGAAAAGAATTAGATTCCACTGAACATGACCTACACAGGCTGAAGAAAAACTGTGACTTCAAACTTCAACCTCAGACCACAGAATGTGAATGAAGCTGACATTGAAGTCTGTTTTTGAATGAGTGCATTGTCAAATGATAGTTTAAAATAAGTCCTGCCTCACTGGTTTAGTTGGATATTAAATATTTAGTATTTTTTGAGGAACTGGGCGCTATCTTCCGTACTTTCCTCCCTTGGACAAGTAGATTAAGTGATCGTTCATCTGATTGCTAGCTCTGGGATCTTGCTGTGGAGTTTGTTCACTTCCCAAACAATTGTATGTGAGATGCTCTATGCTAACTTGGAAGACGTGATTGAGGCGCTCTGTAAATGCAGGGTCATTAAGACTTGGGATGTTAATGTACAAAACACTCCCACTCACCCACACCCTCACTCACCCAAACAAGATGATTCACCTTCCTGTCCCAAGATTATGGAGTTCACCCAAATCTTCCCAACTGGGGATCAGGCCATTCAGCACAAAACAGTTTCAAAGTTTATTTATTAGTGTCATAAGTAGGCTTACATTAACACCGCAATGAAGTTACTGTGAAAATCCCCTCGTCGCCACACTCCGGCGCCTGTTCGGGTAACACTTAGGGAGAATTTAGCGTGGCCAATACACCCTAACCAGCACGTTTTTCAGACTGTGGGAGGAAATCGGAGCACCCGGGGGAAACCCACGCAGACATGGGAAGAACGTGCAGATTCCACACAGACGGTGACCCAAGCTGGGAATCGAACCCGGGTCTCTTTCGCTGTGAGGCAGCAGTGCTAACCACTGTGCCACCGTGCCGCCCAAACCAGGATGGAAGGTGTGCTTTCCAGTCTGTGTGCCTTGGTATTGACGCTGAAAGGGAGTAAAATTGCTGTGGGAGCAATTGGGGCATTGTGAGCACTTTCCAAGGGGACAAATGTACAGAAACTAGATGTATCATTTGAGAGAATAGAGCCAACATTTTGGCTCGAAACGTTGGCTCGATTCTCTCTCCACAGGTGCTGTCCCACCTGCTGAGATTTTCCAGCATTTTCTGTTTTTGTTTCAGATTCCACCATCCACAGTATCATTTGAGTTGGTGGCTTTTGCACATTTATCACAGCAACTGGGGCAGATGGTTATATAGGCCTGTCCGTACTTGATCCATGAGCACCCCATTTTGCTTGGAACCATCATCTCTTTTGTTATTTTGCCTTTGACCTTATTGTCGATGTCTTTCCCTTCCTCTGTACTGGTTAAATTAAAGCTGTTCTGCCTGTTCGAATGTAACGCCAGTTAACACTGTTTCTCTCTGCACAGATGCGCTCGGGCGAGCTGAGTACTTCCAGCATTTTAAAAAAATTTCATTTTTCCAACATCTGCCTTGTTTTTGCTTTTATTGTGTATTACCTGCAGGTGGCAGCAAAGTATAAGAGAAACACATCCCTGCTCTGAAACAGGATGGGAGAAAGTAGTTAGTATTGAAAACACAATAGAAAATGCTACAAATGCTTTGTCTGCCTGTCAGTATCGATAGAGAAAAAAACAGATCATCTTGAGTGTGAACTCCTCATCAGAATCATTCCTTTGAGGGATCTGCATCGAAAATGTTTTTGTGTTTGATGTTTCCCCTTGTTCGTCCAAAGCGGCAAATCCTAAACACGCTTCCTATAACCCACAGATTCTCTTCATTCGCACTCACACTCAGCGCACTCTGTTCCACTCCTGCCTTCTGAAGGTTTCAAAACTGCAAAATTCCTCATTTCCCTTCCTGCAAGGCTCGTTCGTACAAACCAAAGTTTGGCGTAAGTTATCTGGTGCCTCCTGATTTGCGTTTTGACCTTGATAACTGGACCCTGACCCTATCAGTGAGTCATGGCTCGGGGGGGGGGGGGGGGGGGGGGGTAGCTGTATTGCCTCATGGCCTTGTGGCTCCACGTCCCATTCCAGAGCCCTGAGCACAAGATCCGCACTGCCACTTTGGTACTGTCCTGAGGGAGTTTCACTGTCCCAAATGCTGTCTTTTTGGATGAGACATTAAACTGAAGCCTCTTCTCGGGTGGGCCTGAAACATTCCACAGCATCACCTAGGCGAAGAACAGGGCATTCTCCCCTTGCTGTGGCCAATATTTATCCCTGGGCATTAGTTTATTGCTGTCTGTAAGAGTTCGCTTTGCACAAATTGTCTTGTCAGGTTTCTTACATTATGACCATGATTGCATTGATACCGTGGCCACGTGATAACATTTCAAGAAGAAATTAGATGTAGCTCTTGGGGCTAAAGGGATCAAGGGGTATGGGGGGGAAGAGGGGATCAAAATGAATGGCGGATCAGGCTCGAAGGGCCGATTGGCCAATTCCTGCTCCCAGTTTCTATGTTCCTACACTTAATAAGTGCTTCACTCCTCCAGTACTGTACCGGTGAGGTAGACTAAATTATGTGCTCAAAACATGGGTCTTGAACCATAACCTTCCGACTTGGAGGCCAGAGGGCTACACACCAGCCAAATGCAGACAGCTTATACCGAGACCAGAATGTGGGCTGCATGGATGAAAATAAAAACTAAATTAGCCAGAGCATGAAGCATTGCACCCTGCTCCTCTCCATGTCAACGAGGGGACTTGCAGCAAGCAACATTCTCTCCCCCTTGTGAAAACACCCATATGGATGTCATCCTGCGAGTATTTACTTCATGGTTTCTCTGTGATCTCCTGATTAAATGTAAACCTTCTGATTGCAGGCATTTTCCCCGTAGAAAAGCATAGATTTGCTCACAGCTGATTTTTTGCAAATTTAGGGAAAATAGATTCTGCCTGAACGCCGGAAGAATTGTGAAAATTTAATGAGTTGCAGTCTCACCTCCAGCAGGTTATTTATGTGTCTCTGCCAGGCAGGAACATGGTGAATTTGAGAGACTGGAAGACACGACTGAACTCAACAAGGCTCTTCGTGTTTGACAGATTAACCTTCTGTCACCTACCCCTTGATGTGTCCCCTCCAGCTTTGTGTGATTTACAGTGGCAACAGCTCATATTTATAAAAATGAATGATTCTAAGGTGCTTTAATGAAAGGGAAAGGTTTAGGAGGAGACCACCGCAGGGCCCGGAATTCAGATTTCTGCAGGGACAGCAATGTGCCACGATGTTTGACCTTAACAATAACCTGCATTTATATAGCACCTTTAATGAAGTAATGTGGCCTGAGTTCACATCATACCATGTTAGGAGATATATTGGGACAATTGACCAAAAACGTGGTCAAATATTTGAGGGGAGAGAGATGGAGAGACGGGGAACTTTAAAAAAAAATTCTTTCATGGGATGTGGATGTCACTTTTATTTTCCATCCCAAATTGCCCCTGTGAAGTCAGTGGCGATCCGCCTTCATGAACCGCTGCAGTCGCTGGTGCAGGTACACCCACAGTGCTGTTCGGGAGGCAAGTTCCAAGATTTTGCCTCAGCGACGGTGAAGTAATGGCAATATATTTCCAAGGCAGGCTGCTGTGTGACTTGGAGGGTGGCTTCCAATTGGTGGTGTTCCCATGTATCTGCTGCCCTTGTCTTTCCAGGCGGTAGAAGTTGCAGGTTTGGAAGGTGCTGTCAGTGGAGCCTTGGCAAGTTGTTGCAGTGCATCTTGTCGGTGGTTTAGGCAGGAATTTCTAAAACTTGGGGCTTAAGACAGTTGAGGAAATGGTGGTCCACAATGGAACAAAGCTAATCAGGTGGGCAATCAAACAACTCAGGAGGAGGAGGTGTGACCATCTAGAATGGTGATGGAGCCTATTGCATCAGTGCAAAAGACATCTGCTGCTATCTTCAGCCAGAAGATGATTGAATTAGCCATCCTGGCCTTCACCTGAAGTTCCCACCATCGTAAAGGATACTCTTTCACTTGATATAACATCAAGAAACAGCTGAGCGCACTGGATACAGCAAAGGCTATGGATCCTGACAGCATTTTGGCTGTAGTGCTGAAGACTTGTGCTCCTCTAGCCAAGCTGCTCCAGGACAGCTACAGCACTGGCAGCAATCCAACAATGTGGAAAAAAGCCCAGGCATGTCCTGTTCGCAAGGGAAGGTGGAACAAATTCAATGTGGCCGATTACCTAACATATACACACACACACTCACACACATACCCCACCCCACCGCACCCACCCCATCCCTTCTCTTTCCCTCTGCTATCAGCTTACTCTAAATTACCAGCAAGGTGATGGGAGGTGACATTTACTCACCAATAACCTGCTCATCAGTGTTCCGTTTGGGTTTCACCAGACTCACTCAGCTCCAGGCATCGTTGCAGCCTTGGTCTAAACATGCACAAAATAGCTAAATTCCACAGGTGAGCTGAGCGAATGCTCCTGGCATCAATGCAGCATTTGACCTAGTATAAAATCCAGAACTGAAGTCACTGCAAATCAGAGGGGGTGGGGGAAAGTGTACTTTCCACTGGTTAAGGGTCATGCCTAGCACAAGTGAAAACCAATGTCATTGGAGACCAAATATCTCAGTCCCAGGACATCGCTGCAGGAGTTCCTTAGCTTTCATCCTGCCCGTCACAAGGTCCAAAGTGGGGATGCACCATATTCTGTTGCATTTGCAACATCACAGCCAATGAAGCAGTGCTTGATCCCCGTACCTGTCTCACTTGTGGTGATGTCCTCCTGTCCTTAACTACAGAGTAAATCTGAAATACTTAGCATAGTGGGTGTGACTGTCTCTTGGAACATGGGCAGAATTTTATGAGAGTGATTCTAAGTGTCCAGCTAGTGTGAAAATGGGAGTGTTCCTGATCCGTGTTTTGGGTGAATTTTCATGCCCAGTCTTAGTGCTTAGTCATTGAAAAAATGGTGTAGACTGTTCCTAGCTCCTGCAGGCAGTGGGCTGGGCTTAATTTGCCAGCCAGCCTGTAAAGGGAGCTACTGCGCATGTGCAGACCTCTGACGCTGCACATGTGCAATTGCAACAGCAGTGAGACAGCTGTCAGGCCCCTGCTGCTGCAGGTTGCCTCATTGAACCCCCCCCCCCCCCCCCCCATGCCCCACAATCGCTGGAACCCCAGCAGATTCGCGAGCCCCACAAATCACGGACATGTAACCGCCTCCCCCCCCGACCGATTGTGCCCTCCCTCCACCCGATCCAGTCACATCTGAGGAGAGGCAGCGACCCTCCTGCCGATCAGGCCACCCATTTCAGGCCCTGTCTCCTTCAGGCCCCACCCCCTGGCACTGCCTGGTGGGTCTTTTCAGTGCTTTAGACCATAAGCACGCCTGTTTTTAACTTATTTATCTTTACAAATCAAACAGAACCTGAACCCACCCCACAAATACCCATGCTCACCACGTTCCCTAACACACTGGTGAACACAAGAAATAGGAGCAGGATTAGACCAAGCATGGCAGCATGGTGGTACAGTGGTTGGCACTGCTGCCTCATAGTGTCAGGGACCTGTCAGTTCTGGTCTTGGGTGACTGGAGTTTGCACGTTTGAATCAGATTCTCTGACCTTACCCGCGGCTGTGATTTTCCAGTCCTGCTGCTGTGAATGGAGACTTGGCTGAGTGCCAAATTCCCCATTCTCCCTGACAGCAGTGGACGGCTGTGAATGGCTGGTGAAGTCCCACCCTCGTGTCTGCGTGGGTTTCCTCTGGGTGCTCCGGTTTTCTCGTTCCCTTGTTTAAGAAAGGAGGCAGGGATAATCCAGGAAATTATAGGCTGATGAGCCTGATGTCAGTGGTGGGGAAGCTTTTGGAGAAGATATTGAGGGATAGGATATCTGCACATTTGGAAGCAAATGGACTAGTTAGTGACAGGCAGCATAGTTTTGTGCGGAGAAGGTCATGTCTCACCAACTTGATTGAGTTTTTTGAAGAGGTGACAAAGAAAATTATGAAGGAAGGGCTGTGGATGTAGTTTATATGGACTTCATGGCGTTTGACAAGGTCCCACATGACAGGGTTGGTACAGAAACCAAAATCACATCGGATTCGGGTGTGGGCTGGCGAGATGGATACAGAACTGACTTGGTTATCGAAGACAGAGAGTAGCGGTGGAAGGGTGTTTTTCAGAATGGAGATCTGTAGTTAGTGGTGTTCCACAGGGATCAGTGCTGGGACCTCTGTTGTTTGCAGTAAATATAAATGATCTGGAGGAAAATGTGGGTAGTCTGATTAGTAAGCTTGTGGATGACACAAAAATTGATGGAGTTGCTGATAGTGCCGGGGATTGTCAGAGGATACAACAGGATATAGATAGATTGGAGACTTGGGCACAGAAATGGCAGATGGAGTTTAATCCAGTCAAATGTAAGGAGATGCATTTTGGAGGATCAAATTTAGGTGTGAATTATACTGTAAATGGCAGAGCCCTTAGGAACTTTAACATACAGAGGGATCTGGGCGAGCAGGTCCACTGTTCCCCTAAAAGTGGCAACACAGGTGGCCAAAGTGATTAAGAAGGCATATGGAATGCTTGCCTTCATTAAGCCAGGGCATTGAGTACAAGAGTTGGCAAATCATGTTACAGCTATGTTACCTTGGTTAGGCCATATTTGGAGCATTGCGTGCAGTTCTGGTCACCACACTACCAGAAGGACATGGAAGCTTGGGAGAGAGTGCAAAGAAGGTTCACCAGGATGTTGTCTGGTCTCGATGGTGTTGACTATGAGGAGAGGTTGAATAAACAAGGATTGTTTTCACTGGAAAACTGGAGGCTGAGGGCAAACCTGATAGAGGTCTACAAAATTATGAGAGGCATAGACAGGGTGGATAGTCAGAGGCTTTTTCCCAGGTGGAAGTGTCAGTTATAAGGCGGCACAAGTTCAAGGTGAGAGGGGTAAATTTTAAGGGAGATGTCCAGGGAAGTTTTTCATGAAGAGAATGGTGGTGCCTGGAATGCGTTGCCAGAGGAGGTGGTGGAAGCAGGCACATTGGCAACATTTAAGAGGCATCTGAGTGGGTACATGAATAGGGAGGAAATAGAGGGATATGGATTGAGTCGGGGCAGAAGTTTTTTTTAGTTTGATTAGGGCATCATGATCGGCACAGACTTGGAGGGCCGAAGGGCTTGTTCCTGTGCTGTACTTTTCTTTGTTCTTTTGTTCCTCCCACAGTCCAAAGATGGATTTGGTGGATTGGCCATGCTAAATTGCCCCTTAATGCCCAAAGGTGTATCGGCGAGGTGGATTAGCCATGGCAAATGCGCGGGGTTACAGGGATAGGGCTGGGTGGAGGGTCTGGGTGGAATGCTCTTTTGAGAGTTGGTGCAGACTCGATGGGCTGAATGGCCTCTTTCTGCACTTTAGGGATTCTGTGGTGCTCTGGTTGGTTCTAAACCTGCTCCGCTATTTAATATGATCATGGCTGAGCTTAGGCTTCAACTCCACTTGCAAGCACCACACTGTGGTGTAGAGACCTCCAAAAATTTGAGTTTAAAAATTGGCAAGTCATGTTGCAGCTTTATAGAACCTTAGTTAGGCCGCACTTGGAAGAAAGTGTTCAATTCTGGTCGCCACACTACCAGAAGGATGTGGAGGCTTTGGAGAGGGTACAGAAAAGATTTACCAGGATGTTGCCTGGTATGGAGGGTATTAGCTATGAGGAGAGGTTGGAGAAACTTGGTTTGTTCTCACTGGAGCGACGGAGGTTGAGGGGAGACCTGATAGAAGTCTACAAGATTATGAGAGGCATGGACCAGTGGATAGTCAGAAGCTTTTTCCCAGGGTGGAAGAGTCAATTACTAGGGGGCACAGGTTTAAGGTGCGAGGGGCAAGTTTTAAAAGAGATGTACGAGGCAAATTTTTTACACAGAGAGTGGTGGGTGCCTGGAACTCGTTGCCGGGGGAGGTAGTGGAAGCGGATACAGTAGTGACTTTTAAGGGGTGTCTTGACAAGTACATGAATGAGATGGGAATAGAGGGATATGGTCCCCGGAAGGGTTGGGGGTTTTAGTTAAGTCGGGCAGCATGGTCGGTGCAGGCTTGGAGGGCCGAAGGGCCTGTTCGTGTGCTGTAGTTTTCTTTGTTCTTTGTTCTTTGATTTATAGGCCTTTGTTTTCAATTCCCTGACCGTTGGAAACTATCTCTCAATATCTATCCTATCAACCCCTTTCAGAATCTTGTACAATAAAATCTGTGCTCAGGAAAAACTGCCCTATGGTTGTACAAGTAGTTTACGTACCTAGTGAAACATTAAATTTTATGACTTTTAGTTTAAACCTATGTTCTGGGTTAGAGAGAGAGAACAGCTTTCCTATGATGTCACATTTCAAATTTATCCTGTTTTTTTAATGAAATTTTTGATTTGAAAGGGGTTATAGAGTCAGAACTAAATGGTCCTGCTGTGTATTTAATGTGGGTCTGAACAATATATTCCTGCTGTGTATATACTGAGATTCTGAGCCCTGTGTTCCTGCTGTGTGTATACTGAGATTCAGACTCCTGTATTCCTGCTGAGTGTACAATGTGATACAGAGCCCTGTAATTCTGCTGTGTGTACAATGTGATTCAGAATCCTGTATTCCTGCTCTGTGTACAATGTGATTCAGAATCCTGTATTCCTGCTCTGTGTACAATGTGATTCAGAATCCTGTATTCCTGCTCTGTGTACAATGTGATTCAGAATCCTGTATTCCTGCTCTGTGTACAATGTGATTTAGAGTCCTGAATTCCTGCTCTGTGTACAATGAGATTTAGAATCCTGTATTCCTGCTCTGTGTACAATGTGATTTAGAGTCCTGAATTCCTGCTCTGTGTACAATGAGATTTAGAATCCTGTATTCCTGTTCTGTGTACAATGTGATTCAGAGTCCTGTATTCTTGCTGTATACACTGAGATTCAAGAGTCGTGTATTCCTGCTCTGTGTACAATGTGATTCAGAGTTCTGTATTCCTGCTCTGTGTACAATAGAACATAGAACATAGAACATTACAGCGCAGAACAGGCCCTTCGGCCCACGATGTTGCACCGACCAGTTAAAAAAAAAACTGTGACCCTCCAACCTAAACCAATTTCTTTTCGTCCATGAACCTATCTACGGATCTCTTAAACGCCCCCAAACTAGGCGCATTTACTACTGATGCTGGCAGGGCATTCCAATCCCTCACCACCCTCTGGGTAAAGAACCTACCCCTGACATCGGTTCTATAACTACCCCCCCTCAATTTAAAGCCATGCCCCCTCGTGCTGGATTTCTCCATCAGAGGAAAAAGGCTATCACTATCCACCCTATCTAAACCTCTAATCATCTTATATGTTTCAATAAGATCCCCTCTTAGCCGCCGCCTTTCCAGCGAAAACAATCCCAAATCCCTCAGCCTCTCCTCATAGGATCTCCCCTCCATACCAGGCAACATCCTGGTAAACCTCCTCTGCACCCTCTCCAAAGCCTCCACATCCTTCCTGTAATGTGGGGACCAGAACTGCACACAGTACTCCAAGTGCGGCCGCACCAGAGTTGTGTACAGTTGCAACATAACGCTACGACTCCTAAATTCAATCCCCCTACCAATAAACGCCAAGACACCATATGCCTTCTTAACAACCTTATCTACTTGATTCCCAACTTTCAGGGATCTATGCACACATACACCTAGATCCCTCTGCTCCTCCACACTATTCAAAGTCCTCCCGTTAGCCCTATACTCAACACATCTGTTATTCCTACCAAAGTGAATTACCTCACACTTCTCCGCATTAAACTCCATCCGCCACCTCTCGGCCCAACTTTGCAACCTGTCTAAGTCTTCCTGCAAACTACGACACCCTTCCTCACTGTCTACCACACCACCGACTTTGGTGTCATCAGCAAATTTGCTAATCCACCCAACTATACCCTCATCCAGATCATTAATAAATATTACAAACAGCAGTGGCCCCAAAACAGATCCCTGAGGTACACCACTTGTAACCGCACTCCATGATGAATATTTACTATCAACCACCACCCTCTGTTTCCTATCCGCTAGCCAATTCCTGATCCAATTTCCTAGATCACCCCCAATCCCATACATCTGCATTTTCTGCAGAAGCCTACCATGGTGAACCTTATCAAACGCCTTACTAAAATCCATATATACCACGTCCACTGCCTTGCCCCCATCCACCTCCTTGGTCACTTTCTCAAAAAACTCAATAAGGTTAGTAAGGCACGACCTACCTGCCACAAAACCATGCTGACTATCACCTATCAATTCATTACTCTCCAAATAACTATAAATCCTATCCCTTATAATTTTTTCCAACATCTTGCCGACAACAGAAGTGAGACTCACCGGTCTATAATTCCCGGGGAAGTCTCTGTTCCCCTTCTTAAACAATGGGACAACATTCGCTAACCTCCAATCTTCTGGTACTATACCAGAGGCCAACGACGACCTGAAGATCAGAGCCAGAGGCTCTGCAATCACTTCTCTTGCCTCCCAGAGAATCCTTGGATAAATCCCATCCGGACCAGGGGATTTATCTATTTTCAGACCCTCCAGAATATCCTGCACATCCTCCTTATCAACTGTAATACTGTCTATTCTACTCCCTTGCAACCCAGTGTCCTCCTCAGCTATATTCATGTCCCCTTGCGTGAACACCGAAGAGAAATATTGGTTCAATGCTTCACCAATCTCCTCCGGTTCCACACATAACTTCCCTCTGCCATCTATAACTGGCCCTAAACTTGCCCTAACCAACCTTCTGTTCTTGACATACCTATAGAACGCCTTAGGATTCTCTTTAACCCTATCCGCCAAAGTCTTCTCATGTCCCCTTTTAGCCCTTCTAAGCTCGCTCTTCAACTCCCTCTTAGCCAATCTAAAGCTTTCTAGTGCACTACCCGAGTGCTCACGTCTCATCCGAACATAAGCCTCCTTTTTCTTTTTAACCAACAAAGAAACTTTTTTGGTGCACCACGGTTCCCTAGCCCTACCAATTCCTCCTTGCCTGACAGGGACATACCTATCACAGACTCGCAGTAGCTGCTCCTTGAAAAAACTCCACATGTCGGACGTTCCCAGTCCCTGTAATCTCCTAGTCCAACCTATGTTTCCTAATTCTCTCCTAATAGCCTCATAATTACCCTTCCCCCAGCTAAAACCACTGGCCCGAGGTTCATGCCTATCCCTTTCCATCACTAAGGTGAACGTAACCGAATTGTGGTCACTATCACCAAAATGCACACCAACTTCCAAGTCTAGCACCTGGTCTGGCTCATTTCCCAGCACCAGATCCAATATAGCCTCACCTCTAGTTGGCCTGTCTACATACTGAGTCAAAAAACCTTCCTGCACGCTTTGAACAAAAACTGACCCCTCTAACGAGCTAGAGCTATAACAATTCCAGTCAATATTAGTCAAGTTAAAATCCCCCATAACAATTGCCCTATTACTTTCACTCCTAAGCAGGATTGACTCCGCAATCCTTTCCTCAACCTCTCTAGAACTTTTAGGAGGTCTATAAAAGACTCCCAACAGGGTGACCTCTCCTCTCCTATTTCTAATCTCCGCCCATACTACCTCAACAGATAAGTCCTCATCAAACCTCCTCTCTGACACTGTGATACAATCTCTGACCAATAATGCTACCCCTCCCCCTCTTCTACCTCCTTCCCTACTTCGACTAAAACATTTGAATGAGATTTAGAATCCTGTGTTTTTATTATGTCCGATGTATAAGGTCTATTGTTGAGTTTCTGTGTTGTAATGATCATTACTCTGTGGTTTAATCATTCTTTTTAAGCTGAGTTGAGACTGCAGAGTAGGGTAACAGTGAGAATCCAGGCTGTGTTGTGCAGCTAATGATTGTTAAACAGAGTGCATAAAAGTATTATCATATTGTGGTCTTGACCATTCCAGCCAGGCTGTTTATGATAGCAGTGTTTTTCAGTGCAATATTTTGTTTAAGGCAAAGTATGGCCCAAGTTCTGCCTTTCTCACACAGCAGGGTGATGCCAAAGTTGCAATGCTTACAACAAACACAAATGACTTAGAATCTGGATTTGCCCTTCTATGTTGCGATGTATCTCTGTGCTGTAGGGATGGAGAGAACAGTTCAGGAGAGACTTTAAGAACTTGTATTTTATTTCACAACTCAGGGCCTCCCAAAGAACTTTACAATTGGTGGAGGACTTTTTTGAAGTGCCATTGTTTTGTTTGGCTACCCACTTGTTGGTGCTTTGAGATGTTGAATGGAGAAATGTAGTGCCTCCAGCAACAGATCCCCCATGGCAGGTTTATGGGATGAGTTTTATGATGTGATTTGAGGTGACATTCACATAATTCCTTGCTTACCCCAGACAGCAGGTGACTGCATCCTTCATACCCTGAGCAGATTCAGTTTAGTGCTGTCCTCAGTCTCCAAGGAAACATGGCAACCAATTTGAGAGAAGCAAGATCCCAACAACAGCAATGCGATAATGATAGCGGGCTGGGACGGGGGTGTGGGGTCGAGGCTGTGCCTGGGAATGGTTGGGGGGGGGGGTGTGGGGGCAGCAATCAGGCCATGGTGAGGGAGGGAGGGGGCGCGGAGGGAGGGGGGTTGGGGGCGAAGTGCCGGCGTTGTGGGAGTCGTGGGGCTAACCAGCGATTGAGCTGGCCAGCAGTCGGGAGGCCGGCAGTGCAGGGCCACTGTGCGTGCGCCCATCTCGGCACTGACAGATCGGCACATGCGCAATGGCCCGCCCAGCACCCTGATTTCAGCCTTTTCAGTGGGGATAGGCCCCGTCCCCTGAGTGTGGGAGATTCTTCTCTGAACTCCCACTGGAAAAAGACAGCATGAATCACTCCAGTTTTCATGCGATTTTCACACTTCGAATTCTTTTGAGAGAATTCCGCCCATGCAGGTTAGGTTGGCTGGCCGTGCTAAATTGCCCCTTAGTGAATACTCTGTCAGTGCAAACTTGATGGGCCGAATGGCCTCCCGAACTGTAGGATTTGTGAGGTCTCACTGGATTTGACTGCCTCACTGTTTCCATGCCCCTGGACTGACAATTGAATACACAACTTTCTGATTCAGAGACTGATGCCCAGTGAGCTGACACCCGCCGCTCTCATTATGAATTTTCTTGCTGGCTTGTACAGAGGGGCTTTTTTGATTTGATTTATTATTCTTACATGTTTTAGTATACAGTGAAAAGTATTGTTTTTTGCGCTATACAGACAAAGCATACCATACAAAGTGAAGGAAAGGTGAGAGTGCAGAATGTAGTGTTACAGTCATAGCTGGGGTGGTGAGAAAGATCAACTTAATATGAGCTAGGTCCATTCAAAAGTCTGAATAGAGCATTGTTAGAGAGTTTAAAAGAATTAGGATAGAGTTTTTGAAGCATAGAACGAGAGTAAGAGATGGAATTAGAGGGTATGCTGGACACAGCTCGCAAGAAGTCACCACACTCCAGCAGCTTTGTTAGGACAAAATGGTTGATGCATCTAATTGGTGTTGAGGAACTTTCTCCACCACAACCAATACCCCCCATGTCACCCTACCAACTCGACCACCTCTCAGAGGTGATGACACCACCTTGCAAAGGCATTTAACCCTTCTGGCCTACGTGCCGAGACTAAATGTCCCCACCTACACCCCAGCTTTGATGCTGTGTCCTGAAAGCTTCGTTTGTACAGGGGCTCGTAGACCAGCGCCTCTGATCCAGGGTTCATCCCCGACATCTGGCTCCCTTCCCCTGCTGACAGAATTGTGGACCCAGCTCTCCTCCAAAATCCGAACTGAATGAGTGCTTCTGTGTAAGCCGCTCAGCATTCGCTGTAACGTACCTTTCATCAAGATGTGCACATCTCCCAAGAATTGTTATAACGAGAGGGAGCTGTGTGGAGGAAAGCCAGAACATTTGTTCTATAAATCTTTGCCTTTTTTCCCCCCTTCCTCCTCCTTCAAAGTTCACATTGTGCCCACAAGGTCCCTTGGGGGATTTGCGGAGGGCTGACCTCAATTAAAGAATAATTATTTAAATATGAACCGACAGTAGAGATTATGGGTGATTATTGAAAGGATTTTTAATCCTGTATTAAGATTTTTATGTTTAGGTCAGTGGTCGTTAGCACAAATTAATTCATTTTATTTCTTGAAGAGCTGAAAACCATGTTAACCCCTTGATGGCCATGGCAGCGGGGAAAACTGAGTGTTTCACTTCCAGTGCTACTCTGCTTGTTTCTTAAGGTGCCTTAGAACAGATATTGGAGAAAGAATAAAGGGACCATTGTACCACATTATTAATGTTGAGTTACTGGCTTCAATGTATGTAGTTTAACACATCAACTTGTCCATGCCCCACGCGTACTTCGAATTCAGTAGGTTGAAATAGACGGTTGCCTTTTCCCTTCCTGTTACTGATAATCGGTCCCCCCGCTGGTTTTTGTTGATATATTTTTGCCCACTCTTCCCTGCCACACCCTCACCCCTCCCCAGTTTGTAATTGTATCTGGATAAGAGATTGTAAAAGGTATAGGTCGAATCACAGCTGATGTGGAGGTGGGAAATTGCTGTTCAAGGGCACACTGCTGCAGCCAGTTTGGCTAACTTGTCCTAAACAATGCATGCTGTGCTTCTGGACCTGAGGCTGCTGTTTTCCTTTCCAGGGGTTCCCCTCATTCATTTTTTTTTTAATGAATGGGATGTGGTCGTCACTGGCTAGGCCAGCATTTGTTACCCATCCCTGAATTGCCCTTGAGAAGTGGTGGTGAGCTGTCATCTTGAACCACTGTAGTCCTATATGATGTCGGTACACCCAAAATCCTGATAGGGAGGGAGGTTCCAAGATTTGATTCAGTGATAGTGAAGGAACTGTGAGAACTTCTGAGTCAGGATGCTGTTTGATTTCTAGGGTGTTCCCATGTAACTTCTGCCCTTGTTCTTCTGGTTGGTAGAGGTCACAGGTTTGGAAGATGCTGTCGGAGGAGCTTTGGTGAGATGCTGTGGTGCATCCTGTCAGTGGCACACACTGTACGGCAGTGGTGAATGAGGTGCCAATCAAGTGGGCTATTTCGATGTGAGGCTTCTTGGGTGTTGTTAGAGTCATACCCTTCCTGGCAAATGGAGAGTATTCCGTCACACTCCTCCCTTGTGTCTTGTAGATGGTGGAAATGCTTTGGGGAGTTGGAAGATCTGACCTCTTATAGTCAGAGTATTTATAAGGCTGATCCAGTTCAGTTACTGGTCAATGGTAACCCCCAGGTTATTGATGGGTGGGTATTCAGCGATGGTGATGCCATTGAATGTTTAGGGCAGATGGTTAGATTTTCTCTTATTGGAGAGGTCATTGTGTCATGATGATGGATCATAGCACCGAATTACTAACGGATATTTTGAACTTTTACGTAAGACATGTGTTCTTATAAAACAAAGATAGTTAGGAACGTAATGCAGCAACTGTCTGGAAAGTTCCTGAAACCAGGAAATGTTACACCTGGAGTGTGTCACAGAACTTTCAAAAACACTTCAAAGGAGGAGATGCAATTCAAAGACTGAACTGTAATCTCCTGTGGTTGCAGAGAAAATGAAGGCTGATTACCATCTCAGCAGAAACTATCTCCTGTGAGTTATATCCCAGATTGTGCACATTGTGAGTCAAAAGAAAGCAGTTCTGGGCAAAATATGTATCTATGTTTTACCTCTTCAAGGGGCTAAAAACTAACTGCAACTCTGGTCTCTGTGATAGTCTGCTGTTCTGTTCCTGTTGTGCTAGTGTGTGCTATGTAGGTCACAGCTGAAGAATATTCACTCGGCATCCCTGCGCTTGCAACAGGTTAAAAAATGTTTCTCTTTGATTGCTGGAAGCAAGTCACAGATCAGCAAAGTCACAGTTGAATAAGAAACAGGACAACTCCTTCCAGCTAAACTGCAGAACCAAGCATCTCCAAACCGACTGCTCAACTGCCAAAGTTAGTGCGACTGGAATCACTCAACTTAATGGCCGCCATGTTTCACCATCTACTCCTGATGGACAAGCCAAAGACTGATTTGTTTATCTTGTTTCACTTTTATTTTTTGGACTCCCTTCTCATTTCTAATCTGTGTGTACATGTGTTATGTTTTATTATTTTCTTCTTGCGTTTTAGTATCCTTGTTGTGACCAACTGAGGGGGTTGAATAAAGAGGGCAGCCAGTTCATTCCTCCTCACATGGGATAACAATTTTGGGGTATCTCATCCAGAATAATAAACTGGGGGACTTTGCCTGTTTCACCAGTTGTAACATTGTCTGGCACTCGTGGCACGGATATCACTTACCAGTTATCTGCCCAAGTCTGAATATTGTCCAGGTTTTTCTGTGTTTGGGAATGTCCTGCCTCAGCATCTG
The DNA here is from genome assembly GCF_964213995.1 of Mustelus asterias. Classification (NCBI taxonomy): domain Eukaryota; kingdom Metazoa; phylum Chordata; class Chondrichthyes; order Carcharhiniformes; family Triakidae; genus Mustelus; species Mustelus asterias. The sequence goes on from NC_135801.1 coordinate 193,043,716, forward strand.
TGGAGTCATGCTGAGTGCTCAACACAGCAATCATCATTGAATATTATATTCAATTATAGTAATTATAGGCCGGTTAGTCTTACTTCGGTGGCCGGCAAGTTAATGGAAAAGATCCTGAGGGATAGGATTTACAACCATTTAGAAAGATGCAGCTTAATCCGGGATAGTCCACATGGATTCGTGAAGGGTACGTCTTGCCTCACAAATTTGATTGAATTTTTTGAGGCGGTAACTAAGTGTGTTGATGAAGGTAGAGCAGTTGATGTCATATACATGGATTTTAGTAAGGCGTTTGATAAGGTCCCCCATGGTCGGCTCACGAAGAAAGTAAGGAGGTGTGGGATAGAGGGAAATTTGGCCGATTGGATAAGTAACTGGCTATCTCATAGAAGACAGAGGGTGGTGGTGGATGGAAAATTTTCAGACTGGAGACCAGTTACCAGCGGTGTACCACAAGGATCAGTGCTGGGTCCTCTGCTATTTGTGATTTTTATAAATGACTTGGAGGAAGGGGCTGAAGGGTGGATCAGTAAATTTGCAGATGACACCAAGATTGGTGGAGTAGTAGATGAGGTGGAGGGCTGTTGTAGGCTGCAAAGAGACATTGATAGGATGCAGAGCTGGGCCGAAAAATGGCAGATGGAGTTTAATCCTGATAAGTGCAAGGTGATTCATTTTGGTAGGACAAATTTGAATGCGGATTACAGGGTCAAAGGTAGGGTTCTGAGGAATGTGGAGGAACAGAGAGATCTTGGGGTTCATATCCACAGATCTCTGAAGGTTGCCACTCAAGTGGAAAGAGCCGTGAAGAAGGCCTATAGTGTGTTGGCGTTTATTAACAGGGTGATTGAGTTTAAGAGCCGTGAGGTTATGCTGCAACTGTACAGGACCTTGGTGAGACCACATTTGGAATATTGTGTGCAGTTCTGGTCACCTCACTATAAGAAGGATGTGGAAGCACTGGAAAGAGTGCAAAGGAGATTTACCAGGACGCTGCCTGGTTTGGAGGGTAGGTCTTATGAGCAAAGGTTGAGGGAGCGAGGGCTTTTCTCTTTAGAGCGGAGGAGGTTGAGTGGAGACTTAATAGAGGTTTATAAGATGATGAGGGGGATAGATAGTGTGGACGTTCAGAGACTATTTCCTCGGGTGGATGTAGCTGTTACTAGGGGGCATAACATAAGGTTCGTGGTGGAAGATATAGGAGGGATGTACGAGGTAGGTTCTTTACTCAGAGTGGTTGGGGTGTGGAATGGACTGCCTGCTGTGATAGTGGACACTTTAGGAACTTTCAAGCGGTTATTGGATAGGCACATGGAGCACACCAGGATGATAGGGAGTGGGATAGTTTGATCTTGGTTTTCGGAAAGGGTTCGGCACAACATCGTGGGCCGAAGGGCCTGTACTGTGCTGTACTGTTCTATGTTCTATATCTCCACTTTTGGTCTTATGATGGGCAAAGGTCATTGATAAACCAGCTGAAGATGGTTCAGTCTAAAATACTAAAGTTTTAAAGTTAGTGCCACTGGAATCACCCGACTTAATGGCTGCCATGTTTCACCATCTCCTCATCTACTAGCCTGAAGAACTCCTGCAGCAACATCTGGTTTGATTGGCCTCCAACAATCACAACCATCTTCTTTTATGCGAGGTGTAATTCCAACAGTGAGGAGGTTTCCCCATGAGTCCCATTTCATTTCGGTTTTGCTGGAGTTCCTTGAAGCTACACTCCGGTCAAATGCGACCTTGATGTGAATGCAGTAACTCTCACTTTATCTCTTGAATTCAGTTCTTTTTGTTCATATCTGGCCCAAGATTGTAATGAGGTCAGGTGCTGTGTGCCCCTGGCAGAACCCAAACTGAGTATTGGCAAATAGCTTATTGCTGACTAAATGCCGCTTGGTAGCAGTGTCGATGACACCCTCCATCACTGTGCTGATAATTGGGAGGGAACTGATTGGGGCGGCAATAGGCTGAATTGGATTTCTGCTTTTGTTGATAGGACATACCTGGTCACACACATTGTCAGACAGCTCTCAGTGTTGAAGCTGCACAGAGTTAGTGTAATGACATCAACAAGGCCCATGAGGTTGGCCTCTTGGAGTATGAGCTCCCTGAATGAAGTAATGATTGCCTGCCCAATCAGAGAGCCTCATCTGACACTATTGAGGAGTGTCAGGGCTACTGGCACTCCGGATTCTGACTTTGTATCTGAAGCACTCTTAGGGGTGGAGATAAGTTTTAAGTTTATTTATTGGTGTCACAAGTAGGCTGACAACTGCAATGAAGTTACTGTGAAAATTCCCTCATCGCCACACTCCGGTGCCTGTTCGGTTACGCTGAGGGCGAATTTAACATGACCAATGCACCTAACTAGCATGTCTTTCGGACTGTGGGAGGAAACCGGAGCACCCAGAGTGAACCCACGCAGACACGCGGAGAATGTGCAGACTCCACACAGATAGTGACCCAAGCCGGGAATCGAACCCGGGTCCCTGGCACTGTGAGGCAGCAGTGCTAACCACTGTGCCACCATGCTGCCGATTACAAGTTTGTAAATAAAGGGAATCTGGTGAAGGGACCATCAGCCTCTGAGGAGTTGTTTCAGTTAGCATGGCTTAAAGTTGTGACTATTTCTGTAGCACAAGTCTTTAAAGTTAAAGTTTATTTATTAGTCACAAGTAAGGCTTACATTAACACTGCAATGAAGTTACTGTGAAAGTCCCCTAGTTACCACACTCTGGCGCCTGTTCGGGTCAATGCACCCTAACCAGCATGTCTTTCAGACCGTGGAGGAAACCGGAGCACCCGGAGGAAACCTACGCAGACACGGGGGGGGAATGTGAAAACTCCACACAGACAGTGACCCAAGCTGGGAATTGAACCTTGGTCCCTGGCGCTGTGAGGCAGCAGTGCTAACCACTGCGCCACCATGCCACCCCTTCAGTATGGCCAGAATGTTGACAGGGCCGTTAGCCGTTGCAGTATCCAGCGGATTGTTAAAACCTGTTTGCGACGGAGCGAAAACTTTGTGGGTGAAAGCTCCATCCCGCGGTGAGTGCATACCTTTGGGTGTCACCCCAGGGAGAGGCTTCATTGTTGAAGGTGGCTTTCTTTGGATGAAGCGCTAATCACAATGGTACCTGCTTGTCCAGGTCGATATTAGATTTGTAATGGGGTGATTTGGGTGATAAAAGGAAAATTTTCAGGGCGTCCTTGAAGACTATTGCATTTAAGGTGCTGAAGCAATAACATTAATCTGAGAGGAATAAAAGCAATGATTCAATGCAGTTACAAAATGGTATTACCGAGTTGCAATCAAAACCTGATTATCAGCTTCTGGCCGTAAGAGTTCTAAACCCTTGCCCTAGATTTCACACTGCCTTGTATAATGGTTTTACCCTTTAATGGAAGCCACTGTTCAATTCCCTAACAACTGAGATTTTTTTTGCATAGCTTATCGCTAAGCTGTGCAATTTTTTCCGCTGGAGTCTGGAATGGTCTCACTGCTAAGTCGGCTTGATTGTTCTGGTTGTGGTAGCGATTGGGATATTTAAAAGCATTGATTTCTGAATATTTGGAAGTGTTCACTGAACTTAACCAATGTTACCTGCACCTGGTGTCTTGTTGGGTCAGGAACACCTGATAGGTGGCATCATGAATGATTATGCAGACAGATTAGCTGGCGGGGGGGGGGGGGGGGGGGCTGCTCTTTTCCTGTCCAACTATAAATTATTATGTTTTGTATGGATTTCTTTCTCTTCCTTTCTTTCCTGAGGGTGTGGGCTGGGTCTATGGTCACCTTCCAGCACTCTGGTAAAGTGACCATTTTTGTGTGTGTCCGTCACTTGTTAATACTTGCCAATCAACCTTTCTTACCCAGAAAGTAAACAGTTGTAAGTGTGGTGTCTCCTCCCTTCAGGTTGTGAATTGTTTCTGGAGAGTTTTAAAATTTCATATTTAATTAGTCTTAGTTTTTCTTTCTGTTTGGTTCAGTTCTCAAGGTCGAGCAGTCACTTTTAAATCGAAATTCAAGCTCCCAGATATTGATTGAAAAAATTATGCCGCAAGATTTTGCATTTTAAACAAAACTTTTACTGTCTGGGTAAGATGGGTATAGAGGGATATGGGCCAAATGTGGGCAATTAGGATTAGCTTAAAAGGTGGCATGGACAAGTTGGGCTGAAGGGCCTGTTTCCATGCTGTAAAGCTCTATGACTCTAAGTGTTAAACAAAGCAAGTACTATTAACTTAACACTGATACACACGAAAACCTCAACAGAATATTTTTTGTTCAACTTTCATTTCCACCCAAGAGTTCACCTCTGCTTTCCATGATTTTGATGGTTCCTTTACGTCACCCGGCACCAAACCAAGGTGTGCCACAGCTCTTGGAAATTTACTTTGATTCTCCTCGCTGCTCGTGCTATTCTGCGAGCTGTGAAGTTTCTGGATTCTTGCGAGGTGACCCGCTAACTCTCTTTAACCACACCATGATTGTGGATTCTCCAGCTAAAGCATGGACTTCATTTCCTTCTGGCTTAGCGACGTCAAATCAGAACATACCCTTGGTTTCTGATAGCCCTCTGTTCCTGGTCTACAGCTCCTGGCCAATTCTTCCTCTCTCTCTCTGTCACTCTGCTGGTCTGTGATCTGTTTCCAAGCTCTGACTTCCTGCTAATGTGAGGAGTGCACACGGTAAGAAGTCTCACAACACCAGGTTAAAGTCCAACAGGTTTATTTGGTAGCAAATACCACAAGCTTTCGGAGCGCTGCTCCTTTGTCAGATGGAGTGACATTTCCACTCCATCTGACGAAGGAGCAGCGCTCCGAAAGCTTATGGTATTTGCTACCAAATAAACCTGTTGGACTTTAACCTGGTGTTGTGAGACTTCTTACCGTGTTCACCCCAGTCCAACGCCGGCATCTCCACACAATGTGAGGAGTCACATAGATAAACCCGAAACCAAAAAGCATACCTTCATGCAACCCATTCTAATGGCAGCCTGACGTGTCCCAGATAGAGATTTGATCGGAATATCTCTAATTCCCAAACCTATCTTATGATCTGACAAGTATATGGATACTTTAGGACCCTCCCATGTTTACCAGTTGCTTTTGAACCTTTCTTTGACCTGGGGAAATTACACGAATAATTTATATCTTTTCATGGGGACAACTGCAATCTTACTAGATTCATTGGCTCCATTCTGAAACCAAGAGAGGATCACCTATTGGTTACTGTTTCCCCACTTCCAATTCTAACCTTATTAAACAAATGTGGGCCATCCCTTGAATTGCAGTTACCTTTTTATGTATGTTTTACCAGCATCTCAAACCAGGTGCATCCATTATTTCACATATAAAAAAATTCAATCCCCTAACCAAAAGTCCTAAAATATATGAATCATGATATTGGACATTTTCTTTGTCTTATTCCAATCTTTCTTTCTTTAATTTCTCCTTCCAATTGGATATTGAATTCAACAACTAACATACACTTCTGCTCATTTCTTCCTCTATTTATTTATGAATTCTTCAGTCTCACTGTTGCTCTCGATCCACTGTTAACAGCTTGTAGTACTAGTAATATCAGAGACATATATTTTTAAAATCTAAGCATCCACAAGATGGCTTGCTCCAGTGAAACCTGACTTCTTGTTTTCCTTTTGTCCTTTCACTTCCCTGCATTTTATTTTGTGATGCTATTGATGCTTAATGGTGTTGTAGTTAACATGGCCACTAACTACTCTTCCTGTAATCCTCAACAGTGGTGCCTATTTCTGCATAGAAACATAGAAGAAAGGAGCAGGAGGAGGCCATTTGGCCCTTCGAGCCTGCTCTGCCATTCATCATGATCATGGCTGGTCATCCAACTCAATAGCCTAATCCTGCTTTCTCCCCTTAACCTTTGATCCCATTCGCCCCAAGTGCTATATCCAGTCACCTCTTGAATACATTCAATGTTTTGGCATCAACTACTTCCTGTGGTAATGAATTCCACAGCTCACCATTCTTTGGGTGAAGAAATGGCTCCTCACCTCCGTCCCAAATGATCTACCCTGTATCCTCAGACTGTGATCCCTGGTTCTGGACTCCCCGACCATCGGGAATATCCTCCCTGCATCTACCCTGTCTAGTCTTGTTAGAATAGAAAAATGTATGGTGGCATAGAAAAATGTATGCTGCTTCACAGCGCCAAGGACCTGGGTTCGATTCCCGGCTTGGGTCACTGTCTGTGTGGAGTCTGCACGTTCTCCCCGTGTTTGCGTGGGTTTCCTCCGAGTGCTCCGGTTTCCTCCCACAGTCTGAAGACATGCTGGTTAGATGCATTGCCATGTTAAATTCTGCCTCAGTGTACCCGAACAGATGCCAGAGTGTGGCGACTAGGGGATTCTCACAGTAATTTCATTGCAGTGTTAATGTAAGCTTGTGACTAATAAAATAAACTTTAACTTTATTGTGTGAGCCCAGGTGAGTTGTTCAAATGTGGACTACATCATAACCTGGACCAATGCTGAACTGAAACCTGTAAGGACAATCTCAGCAAATTCCACCCATATCTTGCCTGGTGGCATGGAAGTGGGGCGGGGGCGAATTAAAGCTAATCTTCTTGCCCTTACTGAGATCATTTAATAGGGAAATCTGCACTGGACATACCGTGTCTATATTGTTTAGCGATCTTAAGCGGGTAGTGCTAAGGTAAAAGCTTTGGCGTTCAGCTGGTTAATATGAACGAAGTTCACAGAAATTGTGTTCAGAAACAGTTTCAAATATTTGGACAATTTTTCTTAAACCACATCACTGCCTGTATAGATTGGGAAAGACTTGTGAAGTGTTGGGGGTGTCTTGGGGCCGGAACTGAATCCGTGCTGTGGCGTGCAGAGCGTTACATAGCAGCAGGGCACAATGTGTAGGCGACTCCAATACTTGCCAACATCTCATGGGAAAGTAAGTAGTGAGGCTCTCCCTCGAGACATTTAGACTGGAACTGGGGAATAGGGGTAAGTGAGAAGGCTCTGCATTCTTTTTCCCTTGAGCAGATTAGATTGTATTATTTTGTTGTATTCTGGACTCCAGTGGAAACCTTACTTTGAGCAAAGTCATAATGATTAGGAGCCCTGCCAAAACTATATGTTAATGCATTACACACGTCGTACTACTGAAAAAGCTAAAATGTTTTGTTGCTGTTGCAGTCCCAAGGAAGCTGTAACCCATTCATATTAAGGAGTGTTGCCTCTTTGATATGGGGTCAACTGACGTTATGGACAAAGACACTCAAACTCTTAAATTATCATACAACAAACTCCTTTATTGTACCTGACCAAGTTACCACAAAAGTATCAAAGCTTCACTACAAAAGGCATCAAAACTTCATTACACACAAAGTATTCAACCTTTGTCTTACTCCATTATACACAAGTACCAAACCTCTGGCCTACTTCATTATACAGGAAGTACCAAACCTCTGCCCTACTTTGTTATGTAAGAAGTCTAACAACACCAGGTTAAAGTCCACATGACCTTCGTCATAACTTCGTTATGCACAAAGTACTCGAAAGGTATCAAAAGCTTCACAAAAATATCAAAACTCTTGACTTGGACTTGAAGTGAGATGATCAAACTCCCTCCCGATAGGCTTTGTTCCGAAGTGTCCAAGTCCAGGACTTGGGGTCTTGTTGCTTCTTCTGCGGTGGTTGGTCCCTGGTTACCACTCCAGAAATCCTGTTGTTTCTCCTTCTTAGAGAGATCTTACTGGCACTAATGTGCCTTCAATCACATACTCACAGGACAGGTACTAATAAATTACTGTCTTTTGGTCACGAATGCACAGGGAGTCATGTCTCTGTCAAGGGGTTGTACATCTCTTAGGAGCACAACGCCCCTGTGTTCAATCACCCTTCTGTTCAAGGCATAGCGACAGCCACTGTGCAATCAATTCCTGTACCTGTTCTTCACTGCACATCCTGTTCTTTGCTGATACAGACTTAGCCTTTTTTTAACCATCAGGTTTTGCTTGCGTACTGATGGATACGCATTAGGCGATAGGAGCTTTGTCACTTACTACTGCCTAACCTTTTCAGTTGCCTGACCTCATCGACTGGTTAGCCATATCTAACCAATCTCTGATCCATCGCCTGAGCTCTTCACTTGTGGTCAATGATTATTCAAGACCTGTGTTCTGTGGTGGGATGGATTTTTCCATTCTTTTTAGGCCTGTGGCAAGTTACATTTGCTCCACAGTGTCTGTACTGGCTCATCAGTTCAAAACTGATTCCTGTGTCCTACTCTCGGCTTATCCCTGAACCAACATCCCTAAAAGGGTTTATGTGGTCGCTATGTCAATGCTGTTAGTGGGAGCTTTCTGTGAGAAAATTGGCTTCTATTTCTACATCATAAAAGTAACTGCGTGTCAGAAAGTAAAGTACTTAATTGGCTGGGAATTGTTGTGGAACGTCGAGGTCATGAAAGTGCAAGTCTTGTTTTAATTTCTCATAGCACTCTGTCTTTCTCTGATTCAAATATTCCTCTGGCTTTGCTGCAAATAAAAGAATTTGGTGGCCTCTGCCTTCCATACTCCCTGTGGTAAAGCATTCCATGTGGCAACAGTTCCCTGCATTTAAAAAAAAAACTTTCTCCCCTAAACCCACTCCTCAGATTGTTACTGGCCCCATGTCACTGAATTCTGAACTAAAGGAAAACCACTTGTTTGTCAAACCATTTATAATCATGAAAGTCTCAAGTTAAATTTCCTGAATCTTATCTGATAGAGTGGAAAACAGTCCTCATTGTACTCCCAAAAAATTATCGATGATCAAGGTATAGAACTACAAATTAGCTAATTTCAGTCGGAGACTTAGTTTAGATTAATGGATTAGAAAAATGGTGGAGCAGCAGTGGGGCATATTTAAACCTCAGAGATTTATATGTGATTAGATCGTTCTAACTAGAATATAGTCAAGTTAGAGATCCCTTGAATAAATTGAGAGGTTAGGGCAAAAATTAGTTCAGAGGCATATTTATTGATTTAAAAAATATCTTTCTTGAGGTGTAGTTGTCACTGGCAAGGCTCATCACCCCTTGAAGTTTAACACAAGTAATTGGGTTCCTGGGGCCATTTAAGTGTCAACTATGCTGCTGTTAGACTATAATTATATATAGACCAGGCTGTGTAAGGATGGTAAGTTTCCTTACCTAAATTAGTGAACCGGTTCGCTTTTTTGGCACTCTAATAGCTTTAAGGTCACTTTTACTGATACCAGCTTTTTGCATCTATGTTCTTTCAATGGATTTGAGCACACAATCTGGGCACACACTTCAGTGTAAGAACATAAAAAATTGGAGCAGATATAGACCATTTGGGCCCCTTGAATCTGCTCTGCCAGTCAGTGGGATAATGGTTGATCACTTTTACTGTCAACTCTCTATTGATTCAACCAGAGGCCATAAATCTGTCAATCTCAGTCTTGAATATATTCAGTGATGGAACAATCAGAACCCACTGCTTTAGAGAATTCCAAGGATTTACAACCCTCCGAGTGAAAAGAATTATTTTCGCCGCAGTCCTAAATGCTGAAGTTGTACCCCCATTTCTTGATTACCCAGCCAGGGCTAACAACCTCTCTGTCTACCCTGTCAATACCCTTCAAATTCAAAGTTAAAGTTTATTTATTAATCACAAGTAGGCTTACATTAACACTTCAAATGAAGTTACCGTGAAATTTCTTAGTCGGCACCTGTTCGGGTCAATGCGCCTAACCAACCAGGACAATGGGAGGAAACTGGAGCACCCAGTGGAAACCCACGGAGACACGGGGAGAATGTGCAAATCCGCATGGACGATGACCCAAGCTGGGAATCGAACCCAGGTCCCTGGAGCTGTGAGGCAGCAGCGCTAACCACTGTGCCACCTTGCTGCCCAAATTCTTGTTTCAATAGGATCAAGTCTCATTATTCTAAACTCCGGACAGTATTGATCCAGTTTATCCAACCTCTTGTTATTGGACAACTCTCATCCCAGGGACCAATCTAGTGAACCTTGTAACCTCCTACTTTCCCACACTAAGATCTTATATTTGTCACATTTTTGCCCAATCACTTAACATGTCTATATCTCTTTGTACCACCTTGTTGTTTCATCCTCATGGCTTACATTCCTGCCCAACTCTAATTTGAAGGGGAGATGAGAGGAGGTGCTGCATTGTTGTGGGCACCATCCTCACCTGACTGTTCAGTAGATGTTGAAGATCTTTTCAAAGAAGAGCTAAATATTCTTTTAGTGCCCTTGTCAACAGTCCTCCCTCACCCAGCACCACAGATTAATTGGCCATTCACCGTATTGCTGGATGTACAGTCTTGCTGCACACCACTTGTTTGCCACCACAAGAGTCCACAAGTTCCAGGTAACTCACTGTATGAAGTGCTTTGAAACTGCTCAGTCCTGATAAGGTCTGGCGTCACTCCCCGCATTGCGTTGCCCTCCCATGTCCTCATGAAATATTGAATTATTCTCTGAACAGATTACCTTGAGTAACTACAAGCACACCGACAAACCATTAGAATGCCACAATGGGTTCCCCTGAATTGCACTGTTTTAGGAATGCTGTTATGAAAATTGCTGAAACTTTTTCCCCAAAAGAAAAAGTTACATAAGTTACTCATAAAGAAATTGAAATATTGCCAAGGCCACAGTTATGAGTTGAGTCTCCAGGCAGCTTTGACTATCCAATCCTAAATTGTTACAGTACCGCAGTAACCTATGTTTTTATTTGAAGAGGAAAAGAACAATGATTTATACAGCTCCTGGAAAAATAAGTGGGTCTTAGAGCTCAGGAATACTAACTAGAAGCATTTCTATATTTCCGCAGTCCCAATAATGGTTTTCACTGTACTGAAGAGTAAATGCAATAAAGCAGTTCACGCAAGTTCTGGGTCATGGTCAGGTCGACCACAGTTGCTTTCTGCAAACCTAGAATCTTAAAGCATCGGTTCCTTTGTTCAGAACTATTTTCAGCTGCTGAATCTAGGCTGACACTTACAATGCACTACTGATGGGGTGATGCACTGTTGGAGATGCTGTCTTTCAGTTAAATTGAGGCTCTGTTTATCCTTACATCCCTCTTGGATTCAAAAGCTACCACTGCACATTGACCCTCTCTACACTTCCTGCTGCCTTGGAAAAGCAGCCAGCATAATCAAGGACCCCACGCACCTCGGACACACCCCCTTCCACCATCTTCCGTCAGGAAAAAGATACAAAAGTCTGAGGTCACGTACCAACCGACTCAAGAACAACTTCTTCCCTGCTGCTGTCAGAGTTTTGAATGGATCTACCTTCTATTATGTTAATCTTTCTCTACACCCAGCTATGACTGTAACACTACATTCTGCACCCTCTCCTTTCCTTCTCTGTGAACGGTATGCTTTGTCTGTATAGCGCGCAAGAAGCTACATGTGTACCAATACATGTGACAATAATAAATTAAATCAAATCAAAAATAAGAGAAGGGGAGTAACTGCTGTGTCCAGGTCAATACTCATCTTTCAATCAACATTGCTGAAATAGATCATCTGGTTGTTATAGAACCATAGAATCCCTACAGTGCAGATGGAGGCCATTTTGCCCATCAAGCCTGCATTGACAACGATCCCACCCAGGCCATATCCCCATAACCCCACATATTTACCCTACTAATCTCCCTGACACTAAGGGTCAATTTATCATGGCCAATCCACCTAACCAGCACATCTTTGGACCGTGGGAGGAAACCGGAGCACTCGGAGCAAACCCATGCAGACACAGGGAGAACATGCAAACTCCACACAGACAGTGACCCAAGCCGAGAGTTGAACCCGGGTCCCTGGCGCTGTGAGGCAGCAGTGCTAACCACTGTGCTGCCCTTTGTGCCATCATGCCACCCTTCTCTCATTTATGTTTGTGGGAGCTTGCTGAGTGCAAATTAGCTGCCATTTTTGCAACATTGCAACAGTTAACTTCAGTTCGACTGTAAATTATTGGCTGTAACGCTTTGGAATGTTCTGAGATCATGAAATAATAATGCCAGACTTTCATAGGAGTCAAATCTTGGACCTTGTGGTGTGTATGGTTCAGTAGGCCGAGGATAATATCTGCCCGGTAGATCAACCAAGTGAGCATAGTACAGTGGAGCAGTCTTCAATTGTGGCATCTGTATTTATTTATGCTGCCTGGTGCCAATGTTACTGCAGGCTCATGTTAAAATTATGCTGAAGTGCACAGCTAATTCTTTGGCGAATGCCTCAGATTCATGCAAGCTAATCAGTAGACCTTTCAGAATTTTGCTGGCCTGCCCTATCCTCGTTTTGACTTGTGCTGTGTAGCCATCTTCTTCACCTACATTTTTCCATCAGCCCGCTGGGTCTCACACTGCTGCCTCACAGTGCCAGGGACCCGGGTTCAATTCCTGGTTTAGGTCACTGTCTGTGCGGAGTCTGCACGCTCTCCCCGTGTCTGCGTGGGTTTCCTCCGGATGCTCCGATTTCCTCCCACAGTCCAAAAGACGTGCTGGTTAGGTGCATTGGCCCTGCTAAATTCACCCTCAGTGTACCCCGTACAGGCGCCAGAGTGTGGTGACTGGAGATTTTCACAGTGACTTCATTGCAGTGTTATTGTAAGCCTACTTGTGACACTAATAAATAAATTTAAACTTAAACTACTTGTTGTAAACGCTGACACAAGCCGGTTGGCCAGAATGGATTGTTTGCACGTTGTAACTTTTACGTATTAGAAATAGAGGACTCCCAAAACAAGTGTGGGGAGCTTTCTCCTTGGAGGGTGAGATAGAATAGTGGGAATGGTGGGCTTAAAAATGGAGTTGATGCTGAAGATCAGCCATGATTGCATTGAAGAGTAGAGCTGTATGATATATTCCTGCTCCTATTTCTTATGTTCCAATGTCTTTTTCTCTTTGGGAATAGTTGCTCTGTATTTTTCAGCATATTCTGTTTTCAGTTCCAGTGAAACTCAAAATGAGACAGGACATAGCCATCTCCTTTGCAACATGCCGCTTTGGAGAGCATCTGTTGCCCAGTATTTACCCCCCTCTAAATCTGTTGCTGTTTGTGCAAGCTCGGAGGTCAATGCCCCGATGTTAGTAAGAGCCTTAATCAATAAAGTACTTAACACTGGAGATTGTGGGGCAGGGGGAGGCGGATGCTGCAAGAGAGGATTTAACTCAGATTAATTTCCAATATTGACCTAAAGGACCAACAGTCAGGACCTTGTAAATGCGCTGAAAGGCTTTCGTTACTTGATAGATATAATTTGAGATAAGGAGCTTTGGATAAAAAGGTGGGAGGGGTCTGCTGTGTTAACAGATGGGGGGATAATAATGTTTCATAGCAGTAATTGCATCGCTGACGTTTTCAAATGAGAGAGGAAACAGACTGTAATGATATTAAAGCTCAGGCTTTGTTGGGCTGATTGTGGACGTGTGGAGAGGAGAGGGCTTTGCAGAAGCTTGGATTAGCAGTAATGAGTATAATCCTCTGGATTGATGCTTAAACTCATCATATCATGAAGGCTGACATGCTTTTAAGTATCTCCAAGTGATTTACCAGCCATAGAATATAATTTGATGTGAACATTTGTTTTTTTGTTCCCCCCCCTCCCGCCCCTAATCTCTGTTTGGATATATAATGCTGTTATGCAAAGAAAATATTTGTTTTTTTAAAATTTCGCTTTGGCTTCAAGACTTGAGTTTCTGTGGTCGATTAAATTTTACATTTTGTTTTGTAGGAAATTAAGTTTCAGTTGGGGAAGATTGGAAGCAGGACTCCAGTTTATTTTAGATTGTAAACAAATTATTTCATGGTCTTTCCCCGTTACCTGCTCTTCCCCCACAAGAAAAAGGCAATGAACAAAACCCTTCGCTTCTGAAAATGTTCTTTTACATTTTCTGCAAATTGAAATATTGAAACTGAAAGAGAACCAGGTGAATAAGTTGTGGATGAGGTTGACAAGAAGGTCAGGAGGCTATGATTTTGAACTCTACATCAGCACAAGGGTCACAGATCTACTACTGAGGGAGTGCTGCATTGTTTAAGTTGCAATCTTTCAGATGCGAGATTGAACAGAGAGGCCCCTCTCTGCTTGGCAAAAAAAAAGTCTCTCAACCATGGTGTGGTTAGCACCCCTGCCTCCCAGCGCAAGGGACCATGGTTTGATTCTGGCCTAAGATGACGGTATGGAGTTTGCACATTCTCCCCGTGTCTGCATGGGTTTCCTCTGGATGGTCCAGTTTCCTCCCACAGTCTAAAGATGTGCAGGTTAGGTGGATTGACCGTGCTAAATTACCCCTTAGTGTCCAAAGATGTGCAGGTTAGGTGGATTGGCCATACTGAATTGCCCCTTGGTATCCAAAGATGTTTCGGATAGGTTGATTGGCCGTGCTAAATTGCACCTTGGTGTCCAAAGATGTGGAGTTTAGGTAGATTACCCATGCTAAATTGTCCCTTAGTGTCCAAAGATGTGTCGGTTATGTGGATGAACCATAGAATTACAGGGATAGGGCGTACGGATTGGGCTTGGGCGCTTTTGGAGAGTCGGTGCAGATTTGATGGGCCAAATGGCCTCCTTCTGCAGGGGTTTTGTCATGTGAGGAGAGACTAAATCAGTTAGGATTATATTCACTGGAGTTTAGAAAAGTGAGAGGGGATCTTGTAGAAACTTATAAAATTCTAACAGGGTTAGACAGGGTAGATTCAGGAAGCATTTCCCAATAGTGGAGGGGTCCAGAACTGGGGGGATCATAGTTTGAGAATAAGAGATAAACCTTCTATTATTTGAAAAGCAGAATCTACAGAATTCTACTGGACTACTCTCCCAGCCCATTGGCCAACATTCCTCCCTCAACTAATCCCAAAATAATCCCAAACTGATCATTTAATCTTATTGCTGTTTTGGGGATGTTGTTGACATGGAAAAACAATTTTCTCCAACAACAATTTAGTGCCTAATGTAGTGAAACATTATGGATGAGACTCTCCATCCTACCAGCCGCATGTTTCCCGCCAGCGGGAAGTGGTGCGTTGTTTGCTCGCGGCGGGATTCTCCAGTCCCGCTGCTGTCAATGGGAATTCCCGTTGACATCACCCCACGCCGGTGGGAAACCCGTGGGTGGGGGTGCGCTGCTGGCAGGACCGGAGAAGCTTGCTGGTGTGAATGGCCAGAGAATTCTGGATGACAAGTGTTGTCAAACAGAATTTGACACCAAGCCATAAAAGTAAATATCGGGCTGAAGTAGGTTCCTTGAGAAGAAGGGAGGGGTGTTGATGTTTAGGGAGAGAATTCCAGAGCCTTACGACCTAGGCAGCTATAGTCATGGCCATCACTTGGGGAAGCGCTAGAGGCCAGAATTGGAGGAGTGATACTTGCATTGGAGTGAAACAGTGAAGGTTCACTAGATTGGTCCCTGGGGTGAGAGAGTTGTTCTCTGATCAGAGGCTGAGTAAATTAGGCCTGTATTCTCTGGAATTTAGAAGAATGAGAAGCGATCTTGTTGAATTACACAAGATTCCAAAAGTATGCTTGACAGGGTAGCTGCTGAGAGACTTGCTGCTAGTCGGGAAATCTAAAACATGGGGGCGTATTCCCTCGGATGAGGAGTTGCTAATTTAGCACTGAGATGAGGATAAATTACTTCACTTGAAGGTTTGTGGAATTTTCTACCCGAGAGGGTTGTGGATGCTCCACCATTGAATTCATTTAAGGCTGGGATAGACATATTTTTCGTCTCTCAGGAATTTAAGGGAAATGGGGAGTGGGCAGGAAAATGGAGTTGAAGCCCAGGGACAGCTCTGATCATATTGAATGATAGAACAGGCTCCGTGGGCCATATTAGAATCATAGAATCCCCACAATGCAGAAGGAGGCCATTCGGCCTATTTAGCCTCATCGACCATAATCCTACCCAGGCCGTATTACTCTGCTATTCCCCTGATACTAGGGCCAATTTAGCATGGCCAATCAACCTAACCCGCACATCTTTGGAGTGTGGGAGGAAACCGGAGCACCCGGAAGAAACCCACGCAGACACGGGGAGAATGTGCAAACTCCACACAGACAGTGACCTGAGGCTGGAATTGAACCCGGGTCCCTGGCGCTGTGAGGCAGCAGTGTGAGCCACTGTTATGGTGCTATGCTATGGTTAGCTATGGTCTCCTGCTTCTGTTCCTTGTGTCCTTGTGAATGCACAGGTGAGGGGTTTTGAAGATAGGGATTGGTGTGGTCATGGTGGGATTTGAAAAATGAGGCTAAGAATTTTAAAATTGAATTAAGTCAGAGAGCAAAGTGACAAATGAGCGGGACTTTGAAAGCGATTCACGATTTTAAATGCTTTGTTTCAGTTTTGTCCGGCACAAAGCATCTACATATTTGCTTGATTTCTTCTTTAAATGTAGATATTTTCTATCACTAGATTGGTCCCTGGGGTGAGAGAGTTGTTCTCTGATCAGAGGTCTATCACATTCTTTTTTCGAGCTGAGCAGTCATTTTTGGAACTACTTTTGATTTGTTTCCTTAAAAGCAAGTTCTTTTCTCAAGCGGCCTCTGGTTCCTTGGCACTATTTGTAGGGGCACCTCCTGTCCGACATCCTCATTCGGTGAACAGCAAATTTGTGGGGTGTTCATTTCATGGCTCTTTGCTCTTGCTGTGCATGCTGGGCTGTTGCATTTACTGTTTACCAATAACTACAGTTCTGGGGATTAAAAAATGTTGTCAGTAAAAGAGATCCCAAAGCTGTTGCATTTTGTTAAAAATCCAAATGCTTCATGAATGTCCTTCAGGGAAGTAAACCTGTTGCCTTTACTTGATTTAGCTTACATTTGTGACTCCAGTCCCACAACTCTTAACTGCTCTCTTCAGGGGCCTCGCAAGTCATTGATTTGTATCAAAGGCAGAAGCAGGTCCACTGCCACCACCTCTCGGGAACTAAGACAGGGCAATATAAGTCTGTGGAGCTTCAGTGAAGTCAAAGTATTTCAGGATTTAGGTGAGATAATTGACAGGACAAAGTGGGATAAAAAAAAAACCTTAATGACCAATGTTCCTCTTTGTTTGATTTCCAATTCCCTTTTCCTTCGCCCCATCCCACCCTCTTTCTTTCTCTTGTGCGTTATTTCTGACATACTCTCCCCCTTCCCATTAGACACTATCCTGCATTGAAGACGATGGAGCACATGGAACACACATTCCTGCCGCGGGTGAATCCCTATCGTTTCTGCACAATAATGGTGGAAGATATCCCCAGGTTACGAGAGGAGATAAAGGAGGTTTCCATGTCAGACCTGAAGGATTTCCTGGAGAGCATCCGAAAGCATTCGGACAAAATCGGAGAGACCGCCATGAAACAGGTGAATCCGCCACATCACACTGACACCACCATGCATTTGTGACAGGAGATAAAGGGATGTGATTAGCTGTTCAAAAGGGGTCCAGCGCAGGTCCTTCAGACTAACAAATAACCTATAAAAGGTGAAGGCGGGAAAGTCTGTACGGAACTAGTAGAAATGGCAGAGGTGCTCAATGAGTATTTTGCCTCGGTTTTCATAGAGGAGAAGGACCTGGGTGGATGTACTGCAGACGTGCGGTGGACTGAAAGGATTGAGTATGTGGACTTTAAGAAAGAGGTTGTGCTGGAATCTTTGAATGGCATCAAGATAGATGAGTTGCTGGGTCCGGATGGGATGTACCCCAGGTTACTGTGGGAGGCGAGGGAAGAGATTGCAGAGCCTCTGGCGATGATCATTGCGCGCCAATGGAGACGGGAGAGGTGCCGGAGGATTGGAGGATTGCGGATGTGGTTCCTATTTTCAAGGGGAATAGGGATAGCCCAGGTAATTACCGACCGGTGAGTCTAACCTCAGTAGTTGGTAAGCTGATGGAGAAGATCCTGAGGGACAGGATATATGAGCATTTAGAGACATTTAGTATGCTCAAGAATACTCAGCATGGCTTTGTCAAGGGCAGATCGCGCCTTACGAGCCTGGTGGAGTTCTTCGAAAATGTGACTAAACACATTGACGAAGGGAAGGCGGTAGATGTGGTTTATATGGATTTTAGCAAGGCGTTCGATAAGGTCTCCCATGCAAGGCTTCTAGAAAAAGTGAGAGGGCATGGGATCCAAGGGGCTGCTGCCCGGTGGATCCAGAACTGGCTTGCCCAAAGGAGGCAGAGAGTGGGTATAGATGGGTCTTTTTCTAAATGGAGGTCGGTCACCAGTGGTGTGCCCCAGGGATCTGTTCTGGGACCCTTGCTGTTTGTCATTTTCATAAATGACCTGGATGAGGAAGTGGAGGGATGGGTTGGTAAGTTTGCCGACGATACGAAGGTTGGTGGGGTTGTGGATAGTCTGGAGGGATGTCAGGAGTTACAGAGGGACATAGATAGGATGCAAGACTGGGCGGAGAAGTGGCAGATGGACTTCAACCCAGATAAATGCGTCGTGGTCCATTTTGGTAGGTCAAATGGGATGAAGGAGTACAATATAAAGGGAAAGACTCTTAGTACTGTAGAGGATCAGAAGGACCTTGGGGTCCGGGTCCATGGGACTCTGAAATCGGCCCCGCAGGTGGAGGAGGTGGTTAAGCTGGCCTATGGTGTGCTGGCCTTTATCAATCGAGGGATTGAGTTTCGGAGTCCGGGGATAATGATGCGGCTATATAAGACCCTCGTCAGACCCCACTTGGAGTACTGTGCTCAGTTCTGGTCGCCTCATTACAGGAAGGATGTGGAAAAGATTGAAAGGGTGCAGAGGAGATTTACAAGGATGTTACCTGGATTGAGTGGCATGCCTTATGAGGATAGGCTGAGGGAGCTCGGTCTTTTCTCCTTGGAGAGACATAGGATGAGAGGAGACCTAATAGAGGTGTATAAGATGTTGAGAGGCATAGATCGGGTGGACTCTCAGAAGCTTTTTCCCAGGGTGGAAATGTCTGCTACGAGAGGACACAGGTTTAGGGTGGCGGGGGGTAGGTACAGGGGAGATGTTAGGGGTAAGTTTTTCACACAGAGGGTGGTGGGCGAGTGGAATTAATATTTAAGAAAAGATAAGATTGCATTAGAAGCAGTTCACTTGTCTAATTCCTGGGATCGAAGGGGTGATGCTTATTTTACCAGAAAATGCATTTTACCAGAAAATCAATCCATTACAGTTTAGAAGAATGAGAGATCCTTTATGAGCGATCTTTTATTCTTCTTGGGATGTGGACATTGTTGGCAAGGTCAGCATTTGTTGGCTATCCCTAATTGCCCCTTGTACTGAATGTCTTGCTTACAGAGGGCATTTAAGAGTCCATTACATTGCTCTGGAATCACATGTAGGCCAGGCCAGGTAAGGACAGGAGATTTCCTTTCCCACTGGACACCAGATGAGTTTTTACGACAATCGACAATGGTTTCATGGTCATCATTAGACTTTTAATTTGAGGTACCACTATGCCACTGAAGCATTTAAGCTCCGAAGGATACATGACAGGGTGGATACTGGGAGGATGTTTCCACTTGTGGGGGAGAGAAGAACCAAGATGCATGGTGTAAAAATAAAATAGATCCCATTTAGGATGGAGATGAGGAGACGTCGAGTGGGTCATTAGCCTATGGAATTCACTTCCTCAAAGAGCTGTGGAGGCAATAGAGAACATAGAAAAACTACAGCACAAACAGGCCCTTCGGCCCACAAGTTGCACCGGTCATGTCCCTCCCTATCATTGAATAAATTCAAGGCTGAGTTGGATAGATTCTTGATTGACAAGGGAGTCAGGTGTTATGGGGGCAGACTGGAAGTAGAGTTGAGACTGCATTCAAATCAGCCATGATCTTATCAAATAGCAATGCAGGCCCGAGGGGCCAAATAGCTAATTCTCTAATTTGTATGTTTGTATGTATTTATGTTAATTTACTGGAGTTTTATTAGAGTAGAAGCATAAACCTCTGGGGAGCTGAGAAACCTCATTCCCAATCACCCTGAAATCCTCAGAAGAACTTAGAGCTCCTAACATAAACACGCCGACCCCAAATGTGTATTGAGCAAAGAACAAACAAAAGTACAGCACAGGAACAGGCCCTTCGGCCCTCCAAGCCTGTGCCGATCATGATGCCCTAACCGTTCTCTGATGGGAACAGAGAAGCCCCCCCCTGCCTTCCCAAATCCATAGTTTGTCCAATAAACTGAGACCGTCACATGCTGCTCAGACTCCAAGCAGCTCGTTTCTTTCAAACAGGAATTGATATAATAATTGAATTTTTTGGCAGCCAGTATTGTCCTGTGCACTGCCCTGCTTGAAAACATGACGGTTTTTATTGGGAAAGTTGCCTGTTAGTTTTAAAGTAAAGTAAAGTTTATTTATTACTCACAAGTAAGGTTTACATTAACAATGAAGTTACTGTGAAATTCCCCTAGTCGCCACACTCCGGCGCCTGTTCGGGTCAATGCACCTAACCAGCACGTCTTTCAGACTGTGGGAGGAAACCCCACACAGACACGGGGAGAATGTGCAGACTCCGCACAGACAGTGACCCAAGCCAGGAATTGAATCCGGTCCCTGGCGCTGTGAGGCAGCAGTGCTAACCACTGTGCTACCATGAGCCACTGTGGTGCTTGTAGAACTTAGAGAATGAAAGTAGAAATTACTGGGAAACATTGAGGCTCGTATTGCATCAGCCATGGCTCTAAGGGTAGCATCCTCACCTCTTAGTCAAAGGTCATAGGTTCAAGTCTCCACTCGAGAGATGAGTGCATGTAATCCAGGCTGACACAGCAATGCAGTAGAAGATGCAGCCCTGTCAGGAGATGTTCTTTGGGTAAGGTGTTAAACAAGTGCCCGGTGTTCTCTCTCAAGTGGACATAAAGGAAACTTTGAAGGAGAGCACGAGAGGTTAATGTCGTTAAAATTGATTATTTGCTCAATGCCTCATTTGTGGGGGCGTGCTGTGTGTAAATTGCCTCATGCATTCCCTATGTAAGATCAGTGACTACACAGTATTGTTTTGACTATAAAATAGTTTGAGAGGTCCTGAGTTTGTTTAGCAGCTATAGAAATGCATATCTTTTCTTTCCTCTTTTGCTCTTCTGCCTTTCTTTATCTCTCTCAGCACCAGGGGAATGTAGGGTACAGTGCGCTCTCAGTGCACTGTTCTCAGCTTTGGTTGTGAATATAACCCAGGCCGATGGAGATGAAAGATTTCGCAATCTGCTGGCTGTCGGGTTTGAATATAAAATTAGTTTGGGTGCAACTTTAATCTACCTCCCAGTGGGATGGACCTGGCAATGTTTTAGATTTCCCACATCAGCTGTCCTGTAACATTTCATTAAATGGAAGCAAGTCACACTTGGTAAAATCTGGGGCACTGTTCTGAGGTCAGAACTGAGGCTCTTTGTGGTAGAGCTGTACAGCTACATCTGACCCCCTTGTCTAACCTGAGGGAGATATTGACACTGGGAAGCAAAGGTGTTCCGTTCCATTAATGTGACACAAGATATATTGTCTTTGAACAAACTGTTCACACTTCCAAAAAAGTTGTGGTGAATAGTTTGTCTTCAAGTCCATTTTGAATATTAGAAAATTAGGTCAGACGTTGAACATTTTTTTTTGCATGTATCTGTTTGCTGAACATTGGAAGCTAACCTCTGCATTTAGAAAACTCTAACCACACGGTGCTCACTGCCTCTTTTTTTTAACTTTTGGCAAATAGGTTCTCTCTCTCTCTCTCTCTCTCCCCCAGTTTTGCAAACATGCATTGACCCAGTCTGGTGTTGGTGGTTTTATAGATGTGGGAAATAACTTGTGCTACATTACAAGCTGATCTTATCTCTAAGGTTTCAGTTAATGGTGGGTATGTGAAATATGTTATTACTGCTTGAACTGCGCTGATATTTAGCAGCGCTTTTGTCGAATTGTACAGCATACAGAAGCTGTTGGCCCATCATGTACAATCCAACACTTTGAAATAGCTATCCACCGTCCCCTTCCATTACCTTTCTCTCACATCAACACCCACCACCCCACCCAACAATTCTTACGTTGCAAATCTTCACCCAATTTCCTTTTGAAAGTTACTATTGAATCCAATTCTAACACCCTTTCAGACTGTGTATTCCTGATCATAGTAAGGGTTTTAACAACACCAGGTTAAAGTCCAACAGGTTTATTTGGTAGCAAATACCATTAGCTTTTGGAGCGCTGCTCCTTCGTCAGATGGGATGGATATATCCACTCCATCTGACGAAGGAGCAGCGCTCCGAAAGCTAATGGCATTTGCTACCAAATAAACCTGTTGGACTTTAACCTGGTGTTGTTAAAACTCTTACTGTGTTTATCCCAGTCCAACGCCGGCATCTCCACATTATTCCTGATCATAGCAATTCGACTCATTAAAAAAAATACTCCTTCTCTTCTCTCCTCTGGAAAACATGATAATTGCTGCTACCTCATCCAAAAAGCTCTTTCAATGTGCTGCTACTGTATTCAGGTCATTGAGAAGGGAGTTTGTAGGTTTAACGGGAGATGAGACAGAGACTAGGTGCCTTTGGGTCTGAAAAAGAATGGAGGAGAGTGATTGTACATGGACTCTGGATGAAAAGCTTTAATGGGTCGAATGTTTCTCTCTCACTCCAGAATCGTTGGCCCTGGATTGTAAATCGCTGTCAATTCACAGGGTCCAGATGACAGTATGATATTCAGAACATTTCCCATCCAACATTCATGCCCCTTTACTCTACAGAGCACCTCTTCAGTTACTCCCTGAATTTGCTGACCCTTTTTAACCCACAATGCAGTCTGTTGTCTGTATTTGCTACTTTTGATGTAAAGTAGCTAAATATAAACTTTAATTTTCATCTTCAGAGTTTGAAGTTGTGTGCCGCCTTCCCTCGACCTGCCCTCATCCTTTGTTGCATTTAAGATTATGAGATATCATGTGTTAATTTATACAAAATTTAAAAGCAATTAATAAAGCACAAGAAATACTGCGGCAGTTTAAAGTTTGTTTATTAGTGTTATTAGTAGGCTTACATTAACATTGCAATGAAGTAACTGTGAAAATCCCTTAGTCGTCACACTCTGGCGCCTGTTCGAGTACACTGAGGAAGAATTTAGCATGGCCAATGCACCTAACCAGCACGTCTTTTGGATTGTGGGAGGAAACCGGAGCACCCGGAGGAAACCCACACAGACATGGGGAGAACATGCAGACTCCACACAGACAGTGACCCAAGCCGGGAATCGAACCCAGGTCCCTGGCGCTGTGAGGGTGCAGTGCTAACCACTGTGCCGCCGTGTCACACAGTTTAGTGGTTGTGACACGGCACTAGCAAGCAAGAATGGTGAGTTCAAATCCAATCTGGGATTGGAACTGAATAAATCTGATAATTGATTGTAAAACCCTAGGTGTCCACTGATGTCCTTCAGGGAAGGGACCTGCCCCCCCTTACCTGTTCCAGCTCATATATTTGACTCTAATCTAGAGTGAGTCTAATGAGTCAGCTGACTCTTAAATGGCAGCAAGGGATGGATAATTAATGCACCCTTGCCCGCTGTTACTGTGCTGCAAGAGAAACATTTTTAAAAATGCGCTGGATGAAGTGCGAGCGAGCAGAGTTGTTTTCAACTTTGAAAACACGCTGCAATTATCTTCCTTCTCATTGCACTTTCAAGTGGTTCGCTGATGGCAGAGTGCCGAAACCACCAGTGGGAAGTTCATATTCCAGAAATAGACAAACTCTCAAAGAAAATTCCCAAGTTAGCTTCAAAACCATACACACGCCTGAAGTGTTTATATTGCTGGAAAATAGTTAACTGTTCTTGAAAAAGAAAAGAATGTCTTTTAATTGAAGAGGGAGCCTGGCCCTTGGAACTTCTTTTCGAGGAGGGTAATCTGACCATAGAGACCCATTTAAAATGATCAAACTATAATACAGAATATTTTGTTTATACAACTGGAGATCAACTGGGAGAATTACTGATTCTAACCAGACTGAATCCAAGCTCCATTGGCCCTTCATGATGCAACAAGTTGACAGAGATCCTTGTTGTGGCTTTAAAGTCTCTCTGGGGCTTTTATTGACCCTACCTCCATCCATACGTCCCTGTTTATACACACTTTGTTCACCTGAGGTCCAGAGTTTCTCCCTGTTTCCTACTCTACAATCAATGTATGTAATTTCAATTGATGTGCACTGGAATTTCCCCCCCAAAGACCTGAAGAAACAACATGCATTTATTTCAATACCTCAGAATGTCACAATGTACTTTACAGCTATAATAATCTTGCTGAGCCGAGTCTTCTGTCACTAACACCCTTTCTTTGCAACATGAATAAGGCGCTGCTTCTGTGGCTGCAGCACATGAGTCAAAACCTGGAGACCTACAGTGCCTGGTCCAGGTAGAGACAGCTGGTTTTAAACTCATACTGATCCTTTCCTATTGGACGAATCTCTACTCGCTCAATAAGGGAATTCATACTCCGTGAAGCCCACTGGGAGGTCTATTGACCATCCCCCTTAACCTCTGTGGCCATCATAACATCTCTCCCTCCTTAAGCCCATTTCTCCCCCAGCACCCCAGCCGTGGGAAGATCCCTTCTGCTGCTTGGTGATTGGCCCGGCGTCTGTCAAAGGCGGGACAGGATCTGGTCATGTGAACCGAACTGGAGACCATTGTTTTTGGAGGGAGGTTCGTAAAGCCGCAGGCGTAGATTCTTCCTGGGGTTCTGCTTCAGCTGAGGCACCAACTTCTTCTGCTTCCATCTTGAAATCTGTGTCCTTGTCACCCAGGGAGGCAAGCGTAGGGTCAGCTTCAAGTCGAGCCTGACACTGGCAGCAGCTGTCTCCATGGCTGGTAACGAGGCCTGCAGGATACAGGCCCTGTTTTCTCCATTATTACTTGCCTTGACAATGAAGGTTGTCCGGGGGGAAGAAACAACTCGTTTTACTCCTCATAGCCAAGATGATAATCTCGCCAAGACCAGTCTTCCATCACTAAAACTCTTTATTTACACAGTGAATAAAGCACCACTTTTGCGACTACAGTCAAAGCTCAAAGACCTATAGTGCCCAGACCAAGTAGAGACAGCACGTTTTAAAACTCTGCTGCCCCTTTCCTATCAGGTGAACATCTGCTGACTCAATAAGGGAATTCATACACCACAAGGCACACGGGAAGCTCCATTGGCAATTCCCCCCCCCCCCCAACAACCTCCATGGCCATCATAACAACAGCTGAGGTGTCGTCATTGTTGTAAAGTAGAAAATGCAGCAACCAATTTGCACCTGGTAAGCTTCCATAGACAGCAATAAGGTAAATTACCAGATCTTGATTGATGGATAAACATTGGTTAGGACACCAGTGAGAACTGCCTGACTCCTAAACATACTGCAGTAGGATCGTTTTTGATGTCCACCTGAGAGGATAGCTAGGGCCTGAGTTTGACGTCTCATTAAGAAGTCTAACAACACCAGGTTAAAGTCCAACAGGTTTATTTGGTAGCAAAAGCCACTAGCTTTCGGAACAGGCTGTTCCTTCGTCAGGTGGGTGGCCACCCACCTGACGAAGGAACAGCCTGTTCCGAAGGCTAGTGGCTTTTGCTACCAAATAAACCTGTTGGACTTTAACCTGGTGTTGTTAGACTTCTTACTGTGTTTACCCCAGTCCAACGCCGGCATCTCCACATTTTGATGTCTCATACCAGAGATGGCACCTCTGACAGTTCCTTCACTTCAAAACCTATTCATTGTTGACTGGAAGGACTTTTTCGATGCCATGAAGCTCCTTTAAGGCAGTATATAAAAGCGAATATTTTCCTCATTATTAAAATCATAAATGTTCCACTTGGGAAATGTCGCAGCCATTCAGTTTATCCACTCTGTGCTGTCCTCAAGAGCCACCTTCTTTAATATCATAGAATCACAGAAACCCTACAGTGCAGAGGAGACCATTCAGCCCATCGAGTCTACACAGGACAACCATCCCACCCAGCTCCTATCCCTGTAGCCCCACATATTTACCCTACTAGTCCCCCTGACACTAAGTGGCAATTTAGCATGGCCAATCAGCCTAACCTACACATCTTTGGACTGTGGGAGGAAACCGGAGAACCCGGAGGAAACCCACGCAGACACGGGGAGAACATGCAAACTGCACACAGACAGAGATCCGAATCGGGAATCGAACCCAGGTCTCTGGAGCTGTGAGACAGCAGTGCTAGGCACTGTGCCATCGTAACATTGGAATTGAAATTGTGCAAAACAAAATGTCTTGTGTTCTATTTTGAGTGTTTTTGAATTAAGAAGAATTAATTCCAAAAGCTAAATTTACATAAAACACTATTTCATTCCCTCTCTGAGGATTGTGTCCATGTTTGAGCACCATGATTTCGGAAAGGTGTTAAATTTTTAGAGAGGATACAGAAGAGATTTATTGGACTGATTCCTGGAATGGGGGAATTACAGTTACATGAATAGACTGGAGAAGCTGGGATTCCTTTCCTTAGAGCAGAGAAGGCAAAGAGGAGATTTGATGGAGGTCTTCAAAATTATGAAGGCTTGAGATGGAGTAAATAGAGAGAAACTTTGCAGTGGCTGAAAGACTGATAACTGGAGGGCGCAGATTTAAAATTATTGACAGAAGAAGCAGAGGCGACATGAGGAAAAACCTTTTAACACAACAAATGGTTAGCATTTTGAAACTCACTGCCTGATAAAGTGGTGGATATAGATTCAGTAACAGCCTTCAGAAGGGAATTGGATACATATTTGCAGGTGAAAGTGCAGCAGTATGTGGAATGGTGGTGAAGTGGGACTCCCCGCCCTGTGGGAGGCCTCGATTGCCCTCCCCTTCACTCCAGCGGGCCGGGCTGCCAGCTCCCCGCAAGTGGGGAGCTATACTGAACCCCACTGGAGTGAAATACTCTAGGCAGGAAAGGGGGAGAAGCTAGTGGGCCCACAGACTTCAGTCCCGGGCCCGCTAATGCTATGTAAATTATACTGAAGTGCTAATTTAAATAATTTATTTAGCTCTGCGCCTATTTCTGGCCTTGGTGCCCAGCGCGGAGCTCGCAAAATGGCCTCCGCTCGAGTCTCCTGGCCCACTGCGCTACAAAAGCAGCGCAGCGGGATGGGAGAATCACCCCCTATGATTCTTCGATTATGATTCCCACAGCGTTTGTGGCAAGTAATTCCACATACTAGCTATCTTTTATGGAGTCATTTTTCTAACCTCCTGAAACATTCTGGTGAAAAGAGTGTCTCTACTGACATTAACTTGGGTTCTTCTGTGTGGCTGGTCTTGGATTCTGGACTGGAACTGGGTATGGTGATAGATACTGACTTTTAGAACGTTCGAAGGAATTTCATCATCATAGAATCCCTACAATACAAAAGAAGGCCATTTGGCCCATCGAGTCTGCACCGACTCTCTGAAAGAGCATCTTACCCAGACTTTCCTCTCCACCCATCCCTGTGATGCCATATATTTACCCATTAATCCTTATACATCTTTGGACATTAAGGGACAATGTAGCATGGCCAATCTACTTAACCTGCACATCACGCAAACCTCCCATCCATTGACTCTGTCTACACTTCCTGCTGACTCAGCAAAGCAGCCAGCATAATTAAGGATCCCACGCACCCCGGACATTCTCTCTTCCACCTTCTTCAAAAGTCTGAGGTCATGTACCAACTGACTCAAGAACAGCTTCTTCCTTGCTGCTGTCAGACTTTTGACCTTGCATTAAGTTGATCTTTCTCTCCACCCTAGCTATGACTAACACTACATTCTGCACTCTCTTGTTTCCTTCTCTATGAACAGTATGTTTTGTCTATATACTGCGCAAGAAACAATACTTTTTACTGTATGTTAATAGGTGACATTAATGAATCAAATCAAATCAAATCAAATCAAATCTTTGGACTGTGGGAGGAAACCGGAGCACCCGGAGGAAATCCACGCAGACACGGGGAGAAAGTGCAAACTCTGCACAGACAGTGACCCAATGCCAGAATTGAACCCGGTCTCTGGTGCTGTGAGGCAGCAGTGCTAACCACTGTACCACCTTGTCCCTTTTAGAATGTACTTTTACTGAGAAAAGTATTCAGTCTATTCCATTGCATATTGGTTTATATTGGTGGAAAATGTGGGACTGCCAGACGTGGAGAGAAGGTCCTTGAGAAACCTATTGTTGTCAGGCCGCTGTTTGGTAATGTGAAAGATTTGATGGTGTCAGCCATGGCTCACTGGGTAGCTTTTGCCTCTGTTGTCAGGTTATGTGTTCAAATTCTGCCCCAGATATTTGAGTATATAACTGAGGTTGACACTCCAGTGCAGTATTTAGGGAGTGCTGCACTATCAGAGATGCCATCGTTTGTGTGAGATGCTAACTTGAGGCCCTGTTGAGCCTTTTAGATGGATGTTACGCATGGCACTATTCAAAGAAGAGCAAGTGTTCCAGTCAATCCACACAAACATGAATTATCTGAGAACTCTTTGTGGGATCTTGTAGGCAATTGTTTCTTACTTACAACAGTGATTACATTTCAAACATAGTTCATTAGCAGTGAAGTGCTTTGGGGAGTCCTTAGATCATAAAAGGTGCAAGTTTGTTTTTAATTTCCTGATCGTCACCTCATCCTGTCTTTATAGGCCACTAATGTGACCCTGGAGACATAGTAAAATGATCAAACTGCAATACCATTTGAACAGCTCAACCTGGAGGATTGGTAATTCCAACCAGACTCCACTAGCCTCACATACTGTAGCTTGACCAAGGTCCTTGTGGCTCGCCCGACCCTACCTCCACTCAGTGTTCCAGTTTGCACCTTGACTATTTTGATACCCATAGTCACTCCTTGTTGCCCTCACCACAATTGATTGAAGTCATTTCAGCCTTCGGCTACTGGGGATGGCACTGTATCCTACAGTGATTTGCCCTGTGTCGAGACAGTGAGTGTCTGCAGGCTGGATTATTCGATCGTGATCTCACGCTTAGGCAAAAGTGTGTATTTTCCCAGTAAGGGAGACTGGAATTCTTTGAATCAGAGTGTTACAGCACTTTTGGCCTGTTGTGTTTGTGCCAGCTCTTTGCAAATTGAATTCAACCAGTCCCACTGCTCCACACTCTTCCCATAGCCTTGCAAATCTTTTCTCTTCAGGTTCTTATCCAGTTTCTGATTGAATCTGTCTCCACCACACTCGCAGCTAATGCATTCCAACCACTCGCTGTTTAAAAAAAGGTTTTACTCATATTGCTGCTGGCTCTTTCGCCATTTGCTTTAAATCTGTGTTCTCTTGTTCTTGACCTTTCTGCCAATGGGAACTGTTTCTTTCTCTGCCTACTCTACCTAGACCCCTTTTGAACACTTTTTGATTTTGAACATCTCTATCAAATCTCCTCTGAACCTTCTCTAAGAAGAACAGCTCCAGTTTCTCCAACCTATACAAATAACTGAAGTCCACCACCCTTGGAACCTTTCTCGTAAATCTTTTCTGCAACCATCTAATGTCATTCTTAGACTGCTGCCCAAAACTGGACACAAATACTTGATGGAGAAGGGATTGGATGGTTACAGTGGGAAGATAGAAACTTAGAACTAGAAGCAGGAGTAGGCTATTCGGCTCTTTGAGCTTGCTCCGCCATTCATCATGATCATGGCTGATCATCAAATTCAATATCCTGATCCCCCCTTCCCCCATATCCCTTGGTCCCTTTAACCGCAAGAGCTATATCTAATATCTTCTTGAAATCAGACAACATTTTGGCTTCAACTACATTCTGTGGTAGTGAATTCCACACATTCACCACCCTCTGGGTGAAGAAATTTCTCCTCACCTCAGTTCTAAAAGATTTACTCCTTATCCTCAAACTATGACCCCTAGTTCTGGACTCCCCTACCATTGGGAACATTCTTTCTGAACCTACCCTGTCTAACCCTGCTAGAATTTTATACATTTCTATGAGATCCCCTCTCACTCTTCTCAACTCCAGTGAATATAATCCTGACCCACTTAGTCTCTCCTCAGATGACAGACCTGCCATCCCAGGGATCAGCCTGGTAAACCTTCGCTGTACTCCCTCTGTAGCAAGGACATCCTTCCTCAGAAAAGGACACCAAAACTGCACACAATTCTCCGGGTTTGGCCTCACCAACATCCTATACAATTGCAACAAAAAATCCCTATCCTCAAATCCTTTTGCTGTGAAGGCCAACATCCCATTTGTCTTCTTTCCTGCCTGCTGTACCTACGCGCTTACTTTCAGTAACTGATACCCGAGACCAAGATCTCACTGAGTATCCGCCCCTCTCATTTTACACCCAATCAAGTAATAATCTGTCTTCCTATTATTGCTACCAAAGTGGATAACCTGATTTGATTTATTATTGTCACATGTATTAGCATACAGTGAAAAGTATTGTTTCTTGCACGCCATACAGACAAAGCATACGGTTCATAGAGAAGGAAAGGAGACAGTGCAGAATGTAGTGTTACAGTCATAACTAGGGTGTAGAGAAAGATCAACTTAATGCGAGGTAGGTCCATTCAAAAGTCTGATGGCAACGGCGAAGAAGCTCTTCTTGAGTTGGTTGATATGTGACCCCAGACTTTTGTATCTTTTTCCCAATGAAAAAAGGTGGAAGAGAGTATGTCTGGTGTGTGTGGGGTCCTTAATTATGCTGGCTGCTTTGCTGAGGCAGCGGGAAGTGTAGACAGAGTCAGTGGATGGGAGGCTGGTTTGCATGATGGATTGGGCTACATTCACGATCTTTTGTAGTTTTTTGCGGTCTTGGGCAGAGCAGGAGCTATACCAAGCTGTGATACAACCAGAAAGAATGCTTTCTATGGTGCATCTGTAAAAGTTGGTGAGAGTCGTAGCTGATATGCCAAATTTCCTTAGGCTTCTGAGAAAGTAGAGGCGTTGGTGGGCTTTCTTAACCATAGTGTCAGCATGGGAGGACCAGGATAGGTTGTTGGTGTTCTGGACACCTAAAAACTTGAAGAACATAACATAAGAACATAAGAACTAGGAGCAGGAGTAGGCCTGCTCTGGCCCCTCGAGCCTGCTCCGCCATTCAATAAGACCATGGCTGATCTTTTTGTGGACTCAGCTCCACTAACCTGCCCGCTCACCATAACCCTTAATTTCTTTACTGTTCAAAAATTTATCTAACCTTGCCTTAAAAACATTCAATGAGGTAGCCTCAACTGCTTCACTGGGCAGGGAATTCCACAGATTCACAACCCTTTGTGTGAAGAAGTTCCTCCTCAACTCAATCCTAAGTCTGCTTCCCCTTATTTTGAGGCTATGCCCCCTAGTTCTAGTTTCACCCGCCAGTGGAAACAACTTCCCTGCTTCTATCTTATCTATTCCCTTCATAATCTTATATGTTTCTATAAGATCTCCCCTCATCCTTCTGAATTCCAATGAGCATAGCCCCAGTCTACTCAGTCTCTCCTCATAAGCCAACCCTCTCAACTCCAGAATCAACCTAGTGAATCTTCTCTGCATCCCCTCCAGTGCCAGTATATCCTTTCTCAAGTAAGGAGACCAAAACTGTACACAGTACTCCAGGTGTGGCCTCACCAGCACCTTATACACTGCAGCATAATCTCGCTGTTTTTAAACTCCATCCCTCTAGCAATGAAGGACAAAATTCCATTTGCCTTCTTAATTACCTACTGCGCCTGCAAACCAACTCCTTGAGATTCCTGCACAAGGACACCCAGGTCCCTCTGCACAGCAGCATGCTGCAATTTTTTACCATTTAAATAATAGTCCATTTTGCTGTTATTCCTACCAAAATGGATGACCTCACATTTACCAACATTGTACTCTATCTGCTAGACCCTCGCCCACTCGCTTAGATTATCTATATCCCTTTGCAGACTTTCAGCGTCCTCTGCACACTTTGCTCTGCCACCCATCTTAGTGTCATCTGCGAGTTTTGAGACACTACACTTGGTCCCCAACTCCAAATCATCTATGTAAATCGTAAACAATTGCGGTCCCAACACTGATCCCTGAGGCACACCATTAGTCACTGATCGCCAACCAGAAAAACACCCATTTACCCCCACTCTTTGCTTTCTGTTAGTTAACCAATCCTCTATCCATGCTAATACATTACCCGTAACACCGTGCACCTTTATCTTATGTAGCAGTCTTTGGTGCGGCACCTTGTCAAATGCCTTCTGGAAATCCAGATACACCACATCCACAGGTTCCCCATTGTCCACTGCACATGTAATGTTCTCAAAGAATTCCACCAAATTAGTCAAACATGACCTTCCCTTCATGAACCCAAGCTGCGTCCTACCAATGGGACAATTTATATCCAGATGTCTCGCTATTTCTTCCTTGATGATAGATCCAAGCATTTCCCCTACTACAGAAGTTAAGCTAACTGGCCTATAGTTATCTGCCTTTTGTCTACCTCCATTATTAAACAGTAGCGTCACATTTGCTGTTTTCCAATCTGCGGGAACCACTCCAGAGTCCAGCGAATTTTGGTAAATTACCATGAGTGCATTTGCTATTTCTCCCGCCATCTCTTTTAGTATCCTGGGATGCATTCCATCAGGACCAGGAGACTTGTCTACCTTTAGCCCCATTAACTTGCCCAACACTACCTCTTCCGTGATAATGAGGATCTGATTAAAATGAAAAGGGAGGCGTACGTTAAGTCCAGGCAACTGAAAACAGATGGAGCTCTGGAGGAATACAGAGTAGGAAAGATCTCAAACGGGGAGTTAGAAGGGCAAAAAGAGGTCACGAGATGTTCTTGGCAGGCAGGATTAAGGAGAATCCTAAAGCATTCTATTCATACGTTAGGAACAAAAGAGTTGTCAGGGAGAAAATCGGACCTCTCAGGGACAAAGGAGGGGAATTATGAACAAAGAACAAAGAACAAAGAACAATACAGCACAGGAACAGGCCCTTCGGCCCTCCAAGCCCGCGCCGCTCCCCGGTCCAGGATTGAATCCTGAATCCAGGATCCCCGCCCAATTTTCCAGCCTATCTACATACCAATATCAATATGCTTAGAACCCAAGGGAATAGGGGAGATCCTAAATGAATACTTTGCATCGGTATTCACGAAGGAGAGGGGCGTGTTAACCGGGAGTGTCTCGGAGGGAGGTGTTGACCCGTTAGAGAAAATCTCCATTACAAGAGAGGAAGTGTTAGGTTTTTTAGGGAACATTAAAACTGACAAAGCCCCAGGGCCTGATGGCATCTATCCTCGACTGCTCAGGGAGACGAGAGGTGAAATTGCTGGGCCTCTGACGGAAATCTTTGTCGCTTCTTTGGACACGGGTGAGGTCGCTGAGGATTGGAGGATAGCGAATGTGGTCCCGTTGTTTAAGAAGGGTAGCAGGGATAACCCAGGAAATTATAGGCCGGTGAGCTTGACGTCCGTGGTAGGGAAGTTGTTGGAGAGGATTCTTAGAGACAGGATGTTTGTGCATTTAGAACGGAACAATCTCATTAGTGACAGACAGCATGGTTTTGTAAGAGGGAGGTCGTGCCTTACAAATTTGGTGGAGTTTTTTGAGGAAGTGACAAAAACGGTTGATGAAGGAAGGGCCGTGGATGTCGTCTATATGGATTTCAGTAAGGCATTTGACAAAGTCCCACATGGCAGGTTGGTTAAGAAGGTTAAGGCTCATGGGATACAAGGAGAAGTGGTTCGATGGGTGGAGAACTGGCTTGGCCATAGGAGACAGAGGGTAGTGGTCGAAGGGTCTTTTTCCGGCTGGAGGTCTGTGACCAGCGGTGTTCCGCAGGGCTCTGTACTGGGACCTCTGCTATTTGTGATATATATAAATGATTTGGAAGAAGGTGTAACTGGTGTAATCAGCAAGTTTGCGGATGACATGAAGATGGCTGGACTTGCGGATAGCGAAGAGCATTGTCGGGCAATACAGCAGGATATAAATAGGCTGGAAAATTGGGCGGAGAGGTGGCAGATGGAGTTTAATCCGGATAAATGCGAAGTGATGCATTTTGGAAGAAATAATGTAGGGAGTAGTTATACAATAAATGGCAGAGTCATCAGGAGTATAGAAACACAGAGGGACCTAGGTGTGCAAGTCCACAAATCCTTGAAGGTGGCAACACAGGTGGAGAAGGTGGTGAAGAAGGCATATGGTATGCTTGCCTTTATAGGACGGGGTATAGAGTATAAAAGCTGGAGTCTGATGATGCAGCTGTATAGAACGCTGGTTAGGCCGCATTTGGAGTACTGCGTCCAGTTCTGGTCGCCGCACTACCAGAAGGACGTGGAGGCGTTAGAGAGAGTGCAGAGAAGGTTTACCAGGATGTTGCCTGGTATGGAGGGTCTTAGCTATGAGGAGAGATTGAGTAGACTGGGGTTGTTCTCCTTGGAAAGACGGAGAATGAGGGGAGATCTAATAGAGGTGTACAAGATTATGAAGGGTATAGATAGAACATAGAACATAGAAAGCCACAGCACAAACAGGCCCTTCGGCCCACAAGTTGCGCCGATCACATCCCCACCTCTAGGCCTATCTATAGCCCTCAATCCCATTAAATCCCATGTACTCATCCAGAAGTCTCTTAAAAGACCCCAACGAGTTTGCCTCCACCACCACCGACGTCAGCCGATTCCACTCACCCACCACCCTCTGAGTGAAAAACTTACCCCTGACATCTCCTCTGTACCTACCCCCCAGCACCTTAAACCTGTGTCCTCTCGTAGCAACCATTTCAGCCCTTGGAAATAGCCTCTGAGAGTCTACCCTATCCAGACCTCTCAACATCTTGTAAACCTCTATCAGGTCACCTCTCATCCTTCGTCTCTCCAGGGAGAAGAGACCAAGCTCCCTCAACCTATCCTCATAAGGCATGCCCCCCAATCCAGGCAACATCCTTGTAAAGATAGATATATCCTTACTGATTGTGGTCTGTGAGATAGGGTGAACAGTGGGAAGCTTTTTCCCAGGTCGGAGGTGACGATCACGAGGGGTCACGGGCTCAAGCTGAGAGGGGCGAAGTATAACTCAGATATCAGAGGGACGTTTTTTACACAGAGGGTGGTGGGGGCCTGGAATGCGCTGCCAAGTAGGGTGGTGGAGGCAGGCACGCTGACATCGTTTAAGACTTACCTGGATAGTCACATGAGCAGCCTGGGAATGGAGGGATACAAACGATTGGTCTAGTTGGACCAAGGAGCGGCACAGGCTTGGAGGGCCGAAGGGCCTGTTTCCTGTGCTGTACTGTTCTTTGTTCTTTGTTCTTTGATAGTTTCTAGGTTCTCACCTGCCATAGCCTTCCTGTCATCAATTTTTGGCATGTTATTTGTGTCTTCCACTGTGAAGACTGACACAAAATACCTGTTCAATGCCTCAGCCATTTTCTAATTTCCAGTTATTACATCCCCCTTCTCGTCCTCTAAAGGACCAATGTTTACTTTAGCCACTCTTTTTCGTTTTATATATTTGTAGAAACTTTTGCTTCTGTTTTTATATTCTGAGCTAGTTTACTTTCATAATCCATCTTACTTTTCTTTATAGCTTTTTTTCGTGGCTTTCTGTTGACCATTAAAGATTTCCCAATCCTCTAGGTTCCCACTAATGTTTGCCACTTTGTATGCATTTTCTTTCAATTTGATACCCTCCTTTATTTCCTTAGATATCCATGGCTGATTATCTCTTTTTCTACAGTCCTTCCTTATCACTAGTATATACTTTTGCTGAGCACTGTGAAAGATCGCTTTCCTCCATTTCTTCTTCGTCCCCATTGATGTAGACAGGGGCATTTCTCCCCTGCGCTTCCAGAGGTTGATGACAATCTCCTTCGTTTTGTAGACATTGAGGGAGAGATTATTGTTGCCACACCAGTTCACCAGATTCTCTATCTCATTCCTGTACTCTGTCTCGTCATTGTTTGAGATCCGACCCGCTACGGTGGTGTCATCAGCAAACATGAAAATCGAGTTGGCGGGGAATTTGGCCCCACAGTCTTGGGTGTATAAGGAGAATAGTAGGGGGTGAGAACATAGTCTTGTGGGGCACCGGTGTTGAGGATGATCGTGGAGGAGGTGTCGTTGCTTATCCTTACTGATTGTGGTCTGTGAGTTAGGAAGTTCAGGATCTAGTCGCAGAGGGTGGAGCCGAGGCCCAGGCCACGGAGTTTGGAGATGAGTTTTGTAGGAATAATGGCGTTGAAGGCTGAGCTGTAGTCAATAAATAGGAGTCTGACATAGGTATCCTTGTTCCAGGGGTGAGTGCAGGGCCATGGAGATGGCGTCTGCTGTGGACCTGTTGTGGTGATAGGTGAATTGTAGTGGATCTAGTCAATCCGGGAGGCTGGAGTTGATTCGTGCCATGGCTAACCTCACATTACACAATGTTAGATTTTGATGAGGAAAAATGGGAGGAAGTTCAAATGCAGCCTGAACATTAGCATGCACTGGTTGGGCTGAGTGGCCTGTTTCCACGCTATCTATCCTTCGTGATCCTGTTCCTCTCTGGTTTTTTTCTACCAAGATTAATCTTCACACTCCCCTACATTGAACTTCATCAGCAGTGTGCCCACTCATTCTGCCAACCTCTCTCACCGTGCCAGCCTTGAAGTCTAAGCTCCTCCTTACTGTTTTGAATACTTAAAGTTTGTGTCATCTGTAAATTTTGAATTTATTTCCAGTAGACCCAAGTATAGGTCATTATTATATATCAGTGGTCCTGGGGAAACCTGAGCATACCCACCGCCCCTGTCTGAAGAATAACTGTTCATCGCTGCTGTCTGTTTTTTCTCAGTCAACTTCGTATCCAGACTGCCACTTGCCCTTTTATCCCAGGGGCTTCAGCTCTGCGGGAAAACCTGTTATGTTGCACTTTATGAAAAGTTCCTTCGCCGTTGCTGGGTCAAATTCCTGTAATTCCCTCCCTGACAGCAGCGTGGGTGTGTGTACACCACATGGACAGCAGTGCTTCCTGAAGGAGGCTCACCACCACTTTCATAAGGGCAATAGACATTGCCCTGACCAGTGTGAGCATGTTTCACACCATTACGACAAGCAGCCCCTTTTGCCCTTGGGAGTACAATAAGTATAATTGCACGCACTCACGCTTGCATTCACATACCTTGAGCACTCTAAGTTAAGGTATATGTAAGGTGGGCAGCACGGTGGCACAGTGGTTAGCACTGCTGCCTCGCAGGGACCCGGAATCGATTCCCAGCTTGGGTCTGTGCAGAGTCTGCGTGTTCTCCCCATGTCTGCATGGGTTTCCTCCGGGTGCTCCGGTTTCCTCTCACAGTCCAAAAAACGTGCTGGTTAGGTGCATTGACCATACTAAATTCTCCGTCAGTGGAGAGGATGTTTCCACTGGTAGGAAAAAGTATTCGCATTCCAACCATTATTCATGTAAATTGAGTCTGTGTCTTATAAGTTCTGTTTGTGAACAGAATTCCCACTCACCTGAAGAAGGGGCTCAGAGCCTCGAAAGCTTGTGTGGCTTTTGCTACCAAATAAACCTGTTGGACTTTAACCTGGTGTTGTTAAACTTCTTACTGTGTTTACCCCAGTCCAACGCCGGCATCTCCACATCAGGAAAAACGAGAACCAGAGGGCACAACCTCAGGCTAAAGGGTCGATCCTTTAAAACAGAGATGAGGAGGAATTTCTTCAGCTGGAGAGTAGTGAATCTGTGGAACTCTTTGCCGCAGAAGGCTGTGGAGCCAAGGTCATTGAGTGTATTTAAGACAGAGATAGATAGGTTCTTGATTAATCAGGGGATCAGGGATTATGGGGAAAAGGCAGGAGAATGGGGATGAGAAAAATATCAGCCATGATTGAATGGCGGAGCAGACTCAATGGGCCGAGTGGCCTAATTCTACTCCGATGTCTTATGGTCTTATGGTACCCGAACAGGCACCGGAGTGTGGCGACAAGGGGATTTTCACAGTATGTTTATGTAAGCCTCCTTGTGACACTAATAAACAAACTTAAACTTAAGCCCTTCATCCTGAATGTATTCTAAATAGAAGGCTTGCCTGTCGGACCTCGCAATTTGGCTGCTCTGACCTGATGACCTTTCCTCCGTTTGGCAGCCAGGGTCTGTGGCTGGTTCAGCCAGAGTTGAGAGATAATTGCGGCAGGAGCTGGAGTTGCGGGTTCTTGCAGTACACCCTTGAGGCTATGTCTTTTTTTTCAGAGTCTGGTGCAAATTTCAAAGCATGTGTTAAGTTTTATGTGATGCTGATTAAGATGGTGGGTCTCAGGAACTGGCAGAGTTGAGAACTACATCTGCCAGCAGGCATGTAAAGAAGTTTTTTTTGCTCCACATTAAAAAAAAATAAGAGGAGCCAATTTTTTTCTCTAAATTTCTTTGCACAACAGCCATGGGAAAGGAGTGAAAACAGATATCGTGCAGAGGGGATTTGTAGAAAAACAGACGGTAGAACTCTCAGTTAGTTTAATGCTCATTTGGTCCCTTTACTTTGTACCCTTTCTCTCTTTTTCAAGTAGTTTTGAAAAACTTGTTTGTGAGACTTTCTGTGCGAATGTTAGCCCGATTTGCTCTCATTTTAAGCCTCTGGTATTGCCATCACC
Organism: Mustelus asterias; assembly: GCF_964213995.1. NCBI lineage: Eukaryota > Metazoa > Chordata > Chondrichthyes > Carcharhiniformes > Triakidae > Mustelus > Mustelus asterias. The sequence continues at coordinate 193,082,317 of NC_135801.1, forward strand.
AATTCCAGGGCTGGTATAACGTGGATTTGTAAAGCTCCCTCCATATTGTCTCACCAAACACTTCCAGGGAAGGTTCAGCATGGGTTAGATACATTAAAGTTCCCTCTTTTCCACCACCGCCATCAACAGTCACAGGGTAGATGTAGATCAATGCTCTCTCTACAATGCTTCATTAACAACGTGCTTTGGAGGAGCATCCTTTGTGCTACAGTGTGGCATTTATTTCATCAGTCGTCTGGTAGGTCTTTGGGCGAGGTTGCCAATTTAGTGTCATTCAGTACTGATTTAAAGTTGGCTTTGCATTGTGGGCCATCCACCAGAATCTAAGTCGCGTGCTATACGAGACTTGCATCCTGCAGATTTCGCAGGAGTTTGAATTGGGTTGGTCAGAAGTTAGGACCAACCATGTGTTAAACTCACAATGGACCTATGATCAGAAGCTTGGGTGCAGAATTGGTGTGTTGCAGCTCTATTAGAGTCATAGAGTTATAGAGGTTTACAGCATGGAAACAGGCCCTTCGGCCCAACTTGTCCATGCCGCCCTTTTTTTTAAAACCCCTAAACTAATCCCAATTGCCTGCATTTGTCCCATCTCCCTCTATACCCATTTTACTCATGTAACTATTTAAATGCTTTTTAAAAGACAAAATTGTACCCGCCTCTACTACTACCTCTGGCAGCTCATTCCAGACACTCACCATCCTGTGTGTGAAGAAATTGCCCCTCTGGACACTTTTGTATCTCTCCCCTCTCACCGTAAACCTATGCCCTCTAGTTTTAGACTCCCCTACCTTTGGGAAAAGATATTGACTGTCTAGCTGATCTGTGCCCCTCATTATTTTATAGACCTCTATAAGATCACCCCTCAGCCTCCTACGCTCCAGAGAAAAAGTCCCAGTCTATCCAGCCTCTCCTTATAACTCAATCCATCAAGTCCCGGTAGCATCTTCGTAAATCTTTTCTGCACTCTTTCTAGTTTAATAATATCCTTTCTATAATAGGGTGACCAGAACTGTACACAGTATTCCAAGTGTGGCCTTACCAATGTCTTGTACAACTTCAACAAGACGAGCCAACTCCTGTATTCAATGTTCTGACCAATGAAATCAAGCATGCCGAATGCCTCCTTCACCACTCTGTCCACCTGTGACTCCACTTTCAAGGAGCTATGAACATGGACCCCTGGATCTCTTTGTTCTGTAACTCTCCCCAACGCCCTACCATTAACTGAGTAAGTCCTGCCCTGATTCAATCTACCAAAATGCATCACCTCGCATTTGTCTAAATTGAACTCCAGCTGCCATTCGTCAGCCCACTGGCCCAATTGATCAAGATCCCGTTGCAATTAGAGATAACTTTCTTCACTGTCCACTATGCCACCAATCTTGGTGTCATCTGCAAACTTACTAACCATGCCTCTTATATTCTCATCCAAATCATTAATATAAATGACAAATAGCAGTGGACCCAGCATTGATCCCTGAGGCACACCGCTGGTCACAGGCCTCCAGTTTGAAAAAACAACCCTCTACAACCACCCTCTGGTTTCTGTCAAGAAGCCAATTTTGTATCCATTTAGATACCTCACCCAGGATCCCATGAGATTTAACCTTATGCAGCAACCTACCATGCGGTACCTTGTCAAAGGCCTTGCTAAAGTCCATGTAGACAACATCAACTGCACTGTCCTCATCTACCTTCTTGGTTACCCCTTCAAAAAACTCAATCAAATTTGTGAGACATGATTTTCCACTCTCAAAGCCATGCTGACTGTCCCTAATCAGTCCTTGCGTCTCTAAAGGCCTGTAGATCCTGTCTCTCAAAATACCTTCCAACAACTTACCCACCACAGATGTGAGGCTCACTGTCCTGTACTTCCCGGGCTTTTCCCTGCAGCCCTTTTTAAACAAAGGCACAACATTTGCCACTCTCCAATCTTCATGAACCTCACCCGTGACAATCGATGATTCAAATATCTCGGCTAGGGGACCCGCAATTTCCTCCCTAGCCTCCCACAATGTCCTGGGATACACTTCATCGGGTCCCAGGGATTTATCTACCTTGATGCGCTTTAACACTTCCGGCACCTCCTTCTCTGTAATATGTACAGTCCTCAAGATATCACTATTTATTTCCCCAAGTTCCCTAACATCCATGCTTTTCTCAACAGTAAATACTGATGAGAAATATTCATTTAGGATCTCACCCATTTCTTGTGGATCCACACATTCATGACCTTGTTGATCCTTAAGAGGCCCTACTCTCTCCCTTGTTACTCTTTTGCGCTTTATGTATTTGTCGAAGCTCTTTGGATTCTCTATACTATATTACCCATGGTATAGTTCTTCCCTCTTTTCCCCCCATTCTCTCCCACCTAATCCCTGTTGTTATTGAACAGACTGGGTCTATCCAATGTGTATCCGTCCTGCCAAAAATCTGCTTCCACAGGTGTCAGAGGGCCCTTTAAATTAAAATGGTGGTGAACTGCAGTCCATTTGATGTAGATACACCCAAGGTGCTGTTTGGGAGAGAGTTTCCGGATTGTGACCCAGCGATATATTTCCATCTGAGGATGATGAGTGGTTTGGAGCAGGGCATCTTTCTCCCTTTTCCTTCTCGGTGGTAGAGGTTGCTGTTGAAGGAACCTTGGTGGGTTGCGGCAGTGCATCTGTAGATGGTACACATTGCTATCACTGTGCATCTGTGGTTAAGGGCAGTCACTGTCAACTCACCCCTGAAGTTCCGCTTGTTTGTCCATGTTTGAATGTCCATTAGTGTCACAACTAGGCTTATATTAACACTGCAGTGAAGTTACTGTGAAAATCCTCTAGTCACCACACTCCGCTGCCTGTTCGGGTACACTGAGGGAGAATTTAGCATGGCCAACCAGCACGTCTTTTGGACTGTGGGAGGAAACCGGAGCATCCTGAGGAAACCCACACAGACACGGGGAGAACGTGCAGACTCCATACAGGCAGTGATCCGAGCTGGGAATTGAACCCGGTCCCTGGCGCTGTGAGGCAGCAGGGCTAACCACTGTGCCACCGTGCCACCCTGTACTGAGGTTGTAATGAAATCAGGAGCTGAACGATCCTGCTGGAATGTAAAATGAGCCCCAGTGAGCAGATTATTTCTAAGCAAGTTTTGTTGGCGGCACGGTAGCACAGTGGTTAGCACTGCTGCTTCACAGCTCCAGGGACCTGGGTTCGATTCCCGGCTTGGGTCACTGTCTGTGTGGAGTTTGCACATTCTCCTCGTGTCTGCGTGGGTTTCCTCCGGGTGCTCCGGTTTCCTCCCACAGTCCAAAGATGTGTGGGTTAGGTTGATTGGCCATGCTAAAATTGCCCCTTAGTGTCCTGAGATGCGTAGGTTAGAGGGATTAGTGGGTAAAATATGTAGGGATGTGGGGGTGGGGCCTGGGTGGGATTGTGGTCGGTGCAGACTCGATGGGCCGAATGGCCTCTTTCTGTACTGTAGGGTTTCTATGATTTCTTCTATGATTTGCTTGACAGCATTGTTGATGACCTGTTCCATCATTTTGCTGATGATCGAGTATAGACTGCAGGGGCACTGATTGGCTGGGTTGGATTTATCCTGCTTTGTGTGGACAGGACATAGCTGGGAATTTCCCATATTGCTGGGTAGATGCCAGCTTTATAGCTATACTGGAACTAGAACAGCTTGGCTAGAGATGTGGCAAGTTCTGGAGCACAAGTCTTCAGTACTATTGCTGGAAGATTGATAGCGTTCGCAGCCTTTGCAAAATCCATTGCCTTCAACGGCTTCTTGATATCACATGGAGTGAATTGAATTGGCCAAAGACTGGCAGCTCTGATGCTGGGACCTGAGGAGGGAGAGAAAGGGAGAGTGAAGGAGAGAGACAGCCAAGTCACCACATGTCAACAGGAAAGAAGGCCAGAAAGTTGAATCCTCATGTTGTGCACTGAACTAATTACAGTTAATTACTCCACATGAGTTTATATATTTACCAAGGGAAAGTGCTGATTCAAAGAGAACAGTTCAGCACATGAACAGGCCCTTTGGCTCACCCAGCCTGCACTGACACATGACACCTTTTTAAACCAAAGACTTTTTGCCTCTACGCGGTCCAATTCCCTCTATTTCCTGCCTATTCATGTATCTGTCGAGATGCCTCTTAAATATTGTGATTCTATCTGCTTCGACCACCCGCTCTGGCAGCGCATTTCAGGCACTTCCTGGCCACTGTGAAAAGAACTTGCCTTTCACATCTCCTTTGAGCTTTCCCCCTTTTTACCTTAAACTTGTATTTGAAATTGAAATTTGTACCTTGGCAAAAAGATTGTGACTGACCATTCTATCCATGCCTCTCATAATTTAGTAAACTTGTATCAGGTCGCCCCTCAGCCTCCGCCATTCAAGTAAAAGCAAACCAAGTTTGTCCAGAAGAGAGGAAGATGAGAAAATATCCAGAGCAGTAATTGAACTTAGCAAATATCTGACCATTGGTCCCTGTGCTTTAAGCTATTATAAAACCACAAAGAATAGCTGAAGGAGAATATTTTCACTTTAGATTTGAACAAAGGTTGAACAGGTTTGCATGTCCAGGCATTCCACACATCTCCACCTGTGAGTCTCACTGACTTATGTGCTCAAACAGTTTTTGGATTGACCACATGTACATTACAGGGATGTCTGGCCTGGGTCGTTGAATGCCAGAATTCAACTGAAACATTTTGCTGAATGAATTGGAATGAAATTGGAACGTAAAGAGGGCATTTTGTAAAACAAAATGTATGTCTTCAATTTCCAAAGTCTTAACAGTGAGTAAGTAATGTGTCAGTGTTGTCAGAATAGCCTGCGACTGCAGGACTTCCTACACCTTTCCTCTGTAATAGAAGAATCAAATGAGTTTTTGATTTGTGGCATGTCCGTATATTGTTACAGTCGGGTATATGCAGGGAAATAAAATAATTTTGTGCAGTAAATGCCTGAGCAAATGGTATCTCAATTTGAACAATACTTCAATGCAACGAGACATATTTATCGACACTTAGCCGTTTCTTCATTCCATCGTCGAACTCAATGGATCCCTGTGATACTTCACACTTCATATATTGGACCAAGTTGAATCAAAATCATGTGAATTCTTTCTGTCTTTAATGTAATTTTGGAACCATGAAAGAGCAGTTCCTCTCTCTCTGTGATATTGTAATTTGTAAAGTTGAATAGAATGATCCGCTGTGCCAAAAGCTTTACCGAGACCCATGAAAGCTCCCACTACCTGTTGTTTCTGCGCTAAGGTTTATGATATCCTCTCAAACATGGCCACGAATGCTAAGTCAATGGACTTAGAAACCATGCTGGTCTGAGTTTAACAACAGATTTTGACATGATGAAAAGGAATATAGCCCATTATAAACAATGTGAAACAATAAACAAATCCTTCAAGAGCTCAAAGTGTCCTCTTGACTTCTTACTCTAACTTCAGCAAGACTAGATCACTGGTCACCATGGTAGTTCCTGTGCGTCTTTTTTATTGCTATTGCAAAATTATTATTGATTTTAAAACCTTACCACAGCTTATACATCTATACTTTCATTTGAACAATTGAACCTACACTAACTTTGTTTATCCCAGGACATTGGAACTGTGCAGCTTCCTCCTGCATCAATCAATAAACTTGCTCAACCTGATGTGGGTTGTTTGATCAATATTAATCCTGCACTTTACAATCTCTAATTATGTCCTGCATTCTCGGGCCTTAGTATTCCAGCAGGGATTAGGAGATATTCAGCTCCCTGGCCACACTGTTTCAGATGATCTCTGGATTTTCTCCAGCACGCTGAAGTAACGTAAGCACAAGTATTACTTGTTACTGGACATATAATTCAGAGAACGTGAGTTCAAATTCCACCTGGGCAGTTTAAGAATTTGGAATCAGCGTAGAAAAATAAAAAGCTGGTCTCAGTGAAAGTGACCATGAAGGGGTCAAACTGTTAACAAAACCTAACTGATTCACTGATGTCCTTCTGACCAGTCTGCTCTGACCTATATGAGAGTCCAGCCCCACATTAATGCTAACTCTTAACTTCCCACTGAAATGGCTTCGCAAATCACAGATTTAAATCACAGAAAAGTCAGTAAAGAGATAAGATGATTTTTAAAAATTCACTAATTATGATACATAATGCACTGTATGAAAAAGTGGTGGGAGCAGATGTGGTTTAAGAAGAAAGTCCAGCACTACAATGTAACTTGGGATAGGCAATAAATGACCACAGCCTCCGAGTAACATATTCAGCTTAGAATATGTGCTCAAGTCGCTTCAACTTTCAAACTCTGGTGAAAATGCACTGAACAAAGGCTGACGCTGTGTTGGAGGTTCATACATATTGTTACCATGGGTGGAATTGACATGGTCAATTACCAGTTAAAGAACCAGTGGAAAACATGTGGCGCTTCTGTGGAGGACACACGACTATATTTAGAATCCGTCAGGCACTTAACTGACCAGTGTCAGGCCTTCCCCAGGTTTCGAGGGGTGACTTTCAGTCGCTGTCCTGCTTGATGCAGGATCCCTTGATTCAGCACTAAAGTGCTTTTGAAAGAGGGACCCAGTAGAAGGTCGCAGGTTTGTTGGGATCTTCTGGAGACATGGGAAAGCTGTGCCACTCTATGTAATCCCTGAGCCACCACTGGTAGGCCCAGTGATAATGCGTGCCCATTGGCTCAATAAGAAACCTAATTGACCACCTGCTGTATGTAGGTGAGCAAATTTCCCCCATCAGCCTGTTCCTGCCTCCAACTTAATCGCAGGAGATTTTTCCACTATCAGCAGTCTGATGCCCTGCCTCCCCCATGATTAAATAGGCTTAACCGCTATGTTTCTCGCCGTGGTGTGGGCTACATTAAATCTAACTCCATGTAGGAAATGCTGAAATCTTTTGTTAAGATAAACTTTGCTTAACGTGGCCTGTCCTTTTAAAATCTCAAGGTTATATTGTAGTTGCAATTGGTAAGTGCCGTGGTCAACCACTGTGGCTAAAGCATAGTTGGTTATGTTGTGGCTTGTCAGCCCCTGGCTCCTTGTCTTGGAGAAGGTCAGAAAGATTATTTTTTGAAAGCCCTTTGATAATTTAAACTGCCTCAGACACATGTCAAGCACAAACCGCCTGCTCCTTCTCGCTTATTCTCTCTCACTTGCTGACTCGCATTCTCTCTTCTGTGTCCTCGCTCTCTTCCCTCTTTTTCTCGGCTTTTGTGTCTGAATGTTTGATTTGTTTATCCTTCATTGATGACCTGGCTGCATTACACTGCGAATAGTTTAGCACAGTAATGGCTTGTCTGTACTTGTCTGATCGCCAGCAGTTTTCCTTGCTGTAATTTGTCATTTTTCTTGAGGGTGTGATATCCTTCCATCTTTCCTGTGGCCACAGCTCAATTACAGTCACTTGCTCGGAACTGGTCAAAGAACCAGGGGATAAAGAGAAATTGTTATGATCTGAAATGCAGTGCTTGAAAGGATAGCGAGGCAGGTCCAGTCGTCACCTTTGAAACGAGAATTGGATAAAAATGTGAAATAAAGACATTTATAGTACTGTTGGAAAAGGGCAGGGTAGATGGCTTTATCAAAGAGCTGGCAGAGTCTTAGTGGGCTAAATGGCCTCCTGTGTCCTATGATTTTATAAACTGAAAAAAAGGCTGCTTCTGATTTGATATAAATCATATTACATCCTGCAGGAATCGAATCATGAGCATAACTGAAATGGGTAAAACCTTGGAATCAAACCTGTCCCTTCTCCTGCTGTTGCACTAAATAACAGATTTGTTTTAAGACTCTGACAGTTGCGCGAGAGAACATGCCATTAGTGAGTAATGACTTGGGGATAATTCTTAGCCTTCTGCATCTTTACTGCATTTTAATCAGAATCTTGTGCATGACAAATGCCAACGCTGTTTAATGTGGCCTTGTAACAAAAATTGGTTTCTGATCCTCGGTGAAGGTCTGGAAACCTTGGGCAGGGCAAAAGGCGCTGAGTTGAAAAGAAAGGCTGAGAGTCATAGACGTTTATAGCATGGAAACAGGCCCTTCGACCCAACTTGTCCATGCCGCCCTTTTAAAAAAATCCCTAAACTAATCCCAATTGCCCGCATTTGGCCCATATCCCTCTATACCCATCTTACCCATGTAACTGTCTAAATGCTTTTTAAAAGACAAAATTGTACCCCCCTCTATTACTACCTCTGGCAGCTTGTTCCAGGCACTCACCATCGTCTGTATGAAAAAAGTGTTCCTCTGGACACTTTTGCATCTCTTCCCTCTCACCTTAAACCTATGCCCTCTAGTTTTAGACTCCCCTACCTTTTGGGAAAAGATATTGACTCTCTAGCTGATCTGTGCCCCTCATTATTTCATAGACCTCTATAAGATCACCCCTTAGCGTCCTACGCTCCAGAGAAAAAAGTCCCAGTCTATCCAGCCTCTCCTTATAACTCAATCCATCAAGTCCCGGTAGCATCTTCGTAAATCTTTTCTGCACTCTTTCTAGTTTAATAATATCCTTTCTATAATAGGGTGACCAGACCTGTACACAGTATTCCAAGTGTGGCCTTCCCAATGTCTTGTACAACTTCAACAAGACGTCCCAACTCCTGTATTCAATGTTCTGACCAATGAAACCAAGCATGCTGAATGCCTTCTTCACCACTCTGTCCACCTGTGACTCCACTTTCAAGGAGCTATGACATGTACCCCTAGCTCTCTTCATTTTGTAACTCTCCCCAATGCCCTACCATTAACTGAGTAAGTCCTGCCATAGGTCGATCTACCAAACTGCATCACCTCGAAAAATTTATCTAAATTATCTAAATTTATCTAAATGGCTGCCATTCGTCAGCCCACTGGCCCAATTGATCAAGATCCCATTGCAATTGGAGATAACTTTCTTCACTGTCCACTATGCCACCAATCTTGGTGTCATCAGCAAACTTACTAACCATGCCTCGTATATTCTCATCCAAATCATTAATATAAACGACAAATAACAGTGGACCCAGCACTGAGGCATACCGCTGGTCACAGGCCTCCAGTTTGAAAAACAACTCTCTACAACCAAGATACCTCACCCTGGATCACGTGAGATTTAACCTTATGCAACAACCTACCATGCGGTAGCTTGTCAAAAGTCATGTGGACAACATCATCAGGGATGTCAGAAGTTACAGAGGGACATTGATAGGATGCAAGACTGGGCGGACAAGTGGCAGATGGACTTCAACCCAGATAAATGCGTCGTGGTCCATTTTGGTAGGTCAAATGGGATGAAGGAGTACAATATAAAGGGAAAGACTCTTAGTACTGTAGAGGATCAGAAGGACCTTGGGGTCCGGGTCCATAGGACTCTAAAATCGGCCCCGCAGGTGGAGGAGGTGGTTAAGCTGGCGTATGGTGTGCTGGCCTTTATCAATCGAGGGATTGAGTTTAGGAGTCCGGGGATAATGATGCAGCTATATAAGACCCTCGTCAGACCCCACTTGGAGTACTGTGCTCAGTTCTGGTCGCCTCACTATAGGAAGGATGTGGAAAAGATTAAAAGGGTGCAGAGGAGATTTACAAGGATGTTGTCTGGATTGAGTGGCATGCCATATGAGGTTAGGCTGAGGGAGCTCGGTCTTTTCTCCTTGGAGAGACGAAGGATGAGAGGAGACCTAATAGAGGTGTATAAGATATGAGAGGCATAGATTGGGTGGACTCTCAGAGGCTTTTTCCCAGGGTGGAAATGTCTGCTACGAGAGGACACAGGTTTAGGGTGCTGGGGGGTAGGTACAGGGGAGATGTTAGGGGTAGGTTTTTCACACAGAGGGTGGTGGGCGAGTGGAATTGGCTGCCGTCAGTGGTGGAGGCGAACTCAATAGGGCCTTTTCAGAGACTCCTGGATGAGTACATGGAGCTTAATAGGATGGAGGGTTATAGGTAGGTCTAGAAGGTAGGGATGTGTTCGGCACAACTTGTGGGCCGAAGGGCCTGTTTTGTGCTGTAGTTTTTCTATGTTTCTATGTTTCTATCAACTGCACTGCCCTCATCTACCTTCAAAAAACTCAATCAAATTTGTGAGATATGATTTTCCACTCACAAAGCCATGCTGACTGTCCCTAATCAGTCCTTGCATCTCTAAATCCATGCTTTTCTCAACAGTAAATACTGATGAGAAATATTCATTTAGAATCTCACCCATCCCTTGTGGATCCGTACATAGATGACCTTGTTGATCCTTAAGAGGCCCTACTCTCTCCCTTGTTACTCTTTTGGCCTTTATGTATTTGTAGATGCTCTTTGGATTCTCTTTTGCCTTATCTGCCAAAACAATCTCGTGTCCCCTTTTTGCCCTACTGATTTCTCTCTTAGTTCTACTCCTACACCCCCTGCACTGTAGGATTCTATGATTAGTTCAGGCCTCTGGAATAGTGGGCCATAACATATCCATGAGGATTGTAGGGCTGGAGGAGGTTACAGAGCTGAGGAGTAGTGGAAACATGGAGGGTTGGAAACTGGGATGAGAATTTCGCAATCAAAGTATTGCTGGATCTGGAGCCATAGTGGAAATGGGTGAACAGGACTTGGTGTGAGTCAGGGTATGGGTGACACTGCCTTGGATGGTCTGAAATTTAAGAGGGTGCAAGATGGGAGATAGACCAGGAAAGTGTGAACCAAATACTGAAGACAGGCGCTTTAAAGCACAAACCGGCACCTGTGAAGCATTCCCATTAGACGTCTGTAATGACCCCGAATAAGGAGAAGAGCTTTTGCATGGAACTGATAAAGGCACAAAGCAGAGGACAGAGCAGAGTAATCACTAATATAGTTCCATCGAGTCTGCACCAACCACAATCCCATCCAGGCCCTATTCCCGTAACCCCACATATTTACCCTACTAATTTACCCTGACGCGAGGGTCAATTTAGCACGGCCAATCAATTCACTCATCAGGCCGTTCCATTCAAATGCTACTCTGACCAAGACCGCAAGAAACTACGAAGGATCATAGCCCAGTCCATCACACAAACCAGCCTCCCATTCATGGACTCCTTCCACACTTCCCGCTGCCTCGGAAAAACAACCAGCATAATCAAGAACCCCATGTACCCCAGACATTCTCCCTTGCACCTTCTTCCGTCGGGAAAAAGATACAAAAGTCTGAGGTCACGTACCAACTGACTCAAGAACAGCTTCTTCCCTGCTGCTGTCAGACTTCTGAATGGGCCTACCTTATATTAAGTTGATCTTTCTCTACACCCTAGCTGTGACTGTAACACTACATTCTGCACTCTCTCTTTCCCTTCTCCCCATGTTCTCTATGAACGGTATGCTTTGTCTGTATAGCGCGCAAGAAACAATACTTTTCACTGTACCCCAATACTTGTGACAATAAATCAAATCAAATCACTGGTGCTACTGGAATATTTATTTTTCCCCTCCCTATCTGACTTAGGGTTTCAGCTATAGCTTAGTGAGCAGCACTCTCTTCAGTATACTGTGGGTTCAAGTCAAGGCACTGAATCCAGTGTATCACTGAGGGAATGCTGCACTGTCAGAAATGCTGTTGTTCTGATGGTAGATCCAAGTGAGGCACTCTCTGCTCTCAGGTGAATATAAAAGATGCCATAGCACTACATTGAAGAAGAACAAGGGTATTTTGACTGAACCCTGCTCAAAAATAATATTGCCGCCAACACCATGAAAATAAATGGTCTGGCCACCATTGCATCGCGAGCTAGAGGACTTGGTGTGTGCGCAAATTGGCTGCTGCATTTCTTACTCTAAGGGACTGACTACATTTGAAAAGTTGTTCAGCAGCTGTGAAGTTGTTTGGGATGTCCTGAGTTGTGAAATGAGCTATATAAATCCACATTTTTCTCTCTTTATTGCTGTTTTATTTCAGAGTTCCTTCCTTACCGATATGTGTCTGCCCTGCTAAGCTGCACCTGTCCTGTGAGCTTCTTGTTCTTGAATCACCCAGTGTCTGTGCAGAATAAAGGTGAACGGGCAGGAGTAACTTTGCAGTTAGACTTTCTTCTTAACTGGATGGGAAAGTGTTAAATATTATGGCGGCGGGGAAGGGGGTGGTTGTTGTTGCTCGGCAAAGCAGTTACATCAGGCATTCCTCTGGGACATGAACTTCTGAATGAGCCAGTTTAGCCCACTTCAAACAAACAATGTATTTTTGTTCTTGGCCTTCACTGTGCTTCACTTCAAAGCTGTCACATAAAGTATGGAGCACCTTGAAACACATGCAGGTCTTGCTGTGGGTTCCCCGTTAACTTTGAAAGGTTTTAATGGTGGACAATCACTCACCTGCGCATGTTGCCTCCCTGACTTCTGTACTGCAGAAGCTTGTCTCTTTGTTCTGGCTTGAAAAGTGAGTGCAGTCGACAGGTTTGTGGTGGTTGCCCTGTACTATCCTGCTTGTCTTGAAATGGGATGTTTGACTTGTGATCAAAGCAGAGAGCTTCAATCTTTTCCTGACCGATGCAGAACATGCACTGTGATGGGTTTTCAAGTGAACACTCAGTCCTTTTTCCCCCTTTTCTTTCTCCTTCCTGATTTGGCAGGCCCTTCTTGTTCTTCACAAGTACTTTCCTGCACCTGAAACAATTGTTCTTTAACTGATTGTGGTGTGGGCTTCAGATTGACAAACTTGAATTTTACTTGTTTCAATTTAAAAAGCATTTGGATGAGTACTTGAAATATCATAGCATTCAAGGATATGGGACAAGTGCTGGAAAATAGGATTAGCACTCCTCTAGTGGTAGTTATTGTTGGCCGAAGGGCCTTTTTCTGTGCTGTATGACTCTATGACCTCCTTCCCCAGGCTCCAGTTCTCTCCATCTCTCCTCGGTTCTATCCTTCTATCCCCCAGGCATTGATCAGACTGCATGAATACATACCATCTGATATCATTCTTCATTTTGTCTTTCACCTGTTTGAATCTGTGGCAACTTGTCCTGATGTCCCTGTTTATTTGATTAGGAAGCAATAGCCAAGATTTATGCTTTCCATATTTATCTTGAATGAGACCTTCTCCAACCCCAGTCACCTTTGAAGAGCTTTCTTTGCCGGTTTTTCATTATCCATTTGATGTTTGTCCTGCATTTTGCTCTAGTTTTGGGAAACTTAGTTCTAGAAGACCCTCACAGGGTTGGTGGCCAGAGTAAGACATATTACATTGGTATAATTTGACCTGGGCCTTGCATAGTCATGTCATCTTAAATGCTGCTGCTCATGTTGTATCTAGTTCTCATTAAATTGGTTGGAGTTGAGTGACTTAAAGGAAGAGAAAAGAACTTAGTCATCTGAAGACATGGCTGCCAGTGATGGCCTTTAATATTAATATTTAATACTCCTCATGTTTTTCTTAAAGGGTAATAAAGCATTGGGGCATAGAATGCAAAAGCAAGGAAGTTATGTGAAACAAAAATCGAAAATGCTGGAGAAACTCAGCAGGGCTGACAGCATCTGTGGAGAGAAAATAGAGCCAACGTTTCGAGTCTGGATGACCCTTCGTCAGAGCTGAAAACTCTAAAAGTTTTCTCTCAGGTTTGCATCCAACTTTGGGTGCCACACTTTAGGAAGTGGTGGCATTGGAGAGAGTACAGAAAAGGTTAATGAGAATGATTCCACGGATGATGAATATCAGTTCTGTCGATACGTGAGAGAAGTTGGAGTAGTTTTCTTGTAGATTTGAGAAGTTGGGACAGTTTTCTTGTACAACAGAAGCTTGAGAAGAGATTTGGTGAGAGATATTGGAAATCATGAGGCGTCCAGACGGAGTCGATTGGGAAAACTGTTCCCGTTAGGGGAGGGATTGAGAACAAGAGGGCACACATTGAAGATAATTGACAAATGAAGCAGTGATGACGTGAGATAAAGCCTTTTTAGTGCAGCGAGTCATTAGGAGCTGGGAATTGGATTGTTATCTGAAAATGAAGAATATGCAGTGCTATGAGGATAAGGTAAAAGAGTGGCACGAAGTGAATTGCTCCTCTGGAGAACCAGCAGAGACACAATGGGCCAAATGGCCTCCTCCTGTGCTGTAACCATTCTGTGATTCTGTTTTTCTGAATCATAGAATAGGATCCCTCCAGTGTAGAAGAGGCCATTCAGCCCATCAAATCTGCACCGACTCCCTGACAGAGCATCCTACCCTGCCCCTATTCCCGTAATCCCACACATTTACCATGTCGAATCCCATCTAACCTACATATCTTAGAACACTAAGGGGCAATTTAACATGGCCAATCCACCTAACATGCACATTTTTGGACTGTGGGAGGAAACCGGAGCATTCGGAGGAAACTCACGCATACACGGGGAGAATGTGCAAACTTCACACAGCCAGTGACCCCAGGCCAGAATCGAACCCTGGCGCTGTGAGGCAGCAGTGCTAACCACTGTGTCACCGTGCTTAACCTTTCTTGATAGACTTGGTGTCAGTAGTCACGTATGGGAATGCATTCTACGTCATTGTAAATCTTCATGTGAAAAGGCTTCTCAATGCCTCCCTCTTTATGCTCCAACTACTTGTCCTGAATCTCTGGTCTTTTGATACTGATCATTGGGAATAATCTTAAACCTCTGACATGGAGGGTTCTTGGTTGGAGCTACGCTTGAGCAGATAATCTCAGCTGACACTCCAGCGTGGTTCTGTGAAAGAGTACTGCATTGTTAGAAGTGCTATCCTTTCGATGAGTTGTTAAACCGAGGCCACTTGCCAAAGCTAGTGGTTTGAGGAGCTTTTCAGATCCCATGGCGGTATTCAAAAAGGAACAAAGATTTGACTCGATGATCAACAGGGATGCAGGCATAAAACAGAAACAGCTTGCATTTATATAGTGCCATAGTACATCCCCAGGATACACCAAAGCACTTCAAGTCCAATTACTTGCTTTTTAAAATGTGGAGCCAAGCTTGGGAGGCAATTGGCAGATGGCCAGTCAGCACCAGCGAGAACAGATTTAACTGGCCATTCATCTAATTTCTGTGAGATTTCTCTGTACACAGAGTAGCTGCAAACATTAGATTGTGCAATGTCAGTTATTGCACTTCAAAGTAAACCATTGTGTGGGATGGATCTGAGAGATGTGGCGAGAGGTTATGTAACTCCAAGTCTTTAAAACTATAAGAAATAGGAGCAGGAGTCGGCCATTCGGCTCATCAAGACTCCTCTGCCAATCAGTCAGACCATGGGTGATGAATGTGTCTCAACCCCACTCTCTCGAATAACCTTGACTCCCTGAGCCCCAGCGATCACGAATCTGTCAAACTCAGCCATGAATATATCCAATGACCCAGCTGCCACTTCTCTGGTGAAGAGTTATCCAAAAATTAACCACCCTCTGAGAGGAGAAATTCCTCCTCGTCTCCATATGAAATGGGAAACCACTTACTTTGAAACTGTGCCCCCCGTTCTAGCCTCTGCTACAAGGGCAAACATCCTCTCAGCATCTACCCGAACAAGCCCCCTCAGTCTTTTATGTTTCAGTAAGATCATCACTCCCTCATTCTTCTAAACTTCAATGAGTACAGGCCCAACCTGCTCAACCTTTCAGACAGCCCCTTCATCCCAGGTTTCAGCCCAGTGAACCTTTGATCTGTTTCCAGTGCAATTATATATCTTAAATAAGGAGACCAAAACTCTAATGCCCTATACAGTTACATAGAACATAGAACAGTACAGCACAGAACAGGCCCTTCGGCCCACGACGTTGTGCCGAGCTTTATCTGAAACCAAGATCAAGCTATCCCACTCCCTATCACCCTGGTGTGCTCCATGTGCCTATCCAATAACCGCTTAAATGTTCCTAAAGTGTCTGACTCCACTATCACTGCAGGCAGTCCATTCCACACCCCAACCACTCTCTGCGTAAAGAACCTACCTCTGATATCCTTCCTATATCTCCCACCATGAACCCTATAGTTATGCCCCCTTGTAATAGCTCCGTCCACCCGAGGAAATAGTCTTTGAACGTTCACTCTATCTATCGCCTTCATCATTTTATAAACCTCTATTAAGTCTCCCCTCATCCTCCTCCGCTCCAGAGAGAACAGCCCTAGCTCCCTCAACCTTTCCTCATAAGACCTACCCTCCAAACCAGGCAGCATCCTGGTAAATCTCCTCTGCACTCTTTCCAGCGCTTCCACATCCTTCTTATTGTGAGGTGACCAGAACTGCACACAATATTCCAAATGTGGCCTCACCAAGGTCCTGTACAGTTGCAGCATAGCCCCACGACTCTTAAACTCCAACCCCCTGTTAATAAAAGCTAACACACTATAAGCCTTCTTCACAGCTCTATCCACTTGAGTGGCAACCTTTAGAGATCTGTGGATATGGACCCCAAGATCTCTCTGTTCCTCCACAGTCTTCAGAACCCTACCTTTGACCCTGTAATCCACATTTAAATTAGTCCTACCAAAATGAATCATCTCACATTTATCAGGGTTGCAGCAAGATTTTTATAATCTATCCCACTTGCGATAAAAACCAACAATCCATCTGACTTTCTTAATGCTTGCTGTACCTGCGTGCTAACCTTTTGCGATTCATGCTGTGTCTCTCCATTTAAATAATATTTTGGTTTTCTATTCTTCCTTTTTAAAGTGGACAATCTCCAACTTTTCCACATTCTACTCCAGCAGCCAATTTTCTTTCCACTTACTCAACCTTTCGAGTCTGCACTGATTCTCTGAAACAGCAACCTACCGAGGCCCAATCCGCTGCCCTAAACCTGTAACCCCGTGTATCGATCATGGCCAATCCATCTAACCGGCAAAGCTTTGGACTGCGGGAGGAAACCGGAGCACCCGGAGGAAACCCACGCAGACACGGAGAGAATGTGTCCACGTCGACAGTCATCCAAGACTGGAATTGAGCTTGGGTCCCTAGCAATGTGAGGCAGCAGTGCTATCCACTGTGCCACCATGCTATCCCAATAAGGCTGCCTGTGTGGAGTTTGCACTTTCTCCCCGTGTCTGCGTGGGTTTCCTCCGGTGTTCCGGTTTCTTCCCACATTCCAAAGATGTGCGGGTTAAGTGGATTGGCCAGGCTAAATTGACCCTAGTGACAGGGGGATTAGCAGGTTAAATATATGGCGTTATGGGAATAGGGCCTGGGTGGGATTGTGGTCAGTGCAGACTCGATGGGCCGAATGGCTTCATTCTGCAATGTAGGGATTCTATGAAAGCAAATGGACTTTTGGCATTTATAGTTAAAGGATTAGAGTATAAAAGTAAGGAAGTGTTGCTCCAACTATAGAAAACATTGATGAGACCGCACCTGGAATACGATGTACAGTTTTGTTCCACTTATTTGAGGAAGTATGTAGTGGCATTAAAGGCAGTTCAGAGGAGGTTCACTAGATTGATTCCAGAGATGGGGGTTTGTCTTATGAAGAGAGATTGAACAGTTTAGGCCGATACTCTCTGGAGTTTAGAAGAACGAGAGGCGATCTAATTGAGGTTTATAAGATGGTAAAGGGTATTTGGGTGTCAGATTTAAAACAGAGATAAGGAGAAACTACTTCTCAAAAAGTGGTGAATCTGTGGAATTCACTACCCCAGAGTGAGACCGGGACATTGAGTAAATTTAAGAAGGAGATAGACAGATTTTTAATTAGCAACGGGTTGAAGGGTTCATAGAAATCATAGAAGCCCTACAGTACAGAAAGAGGCCATTCGGCCCATCGAGTCTGCACCGACCACAATCCCACCCAAGCCCTACCCCCATATCCCTACATATTTTACCCACTAATCCCTCTAACCCATGCATCTCAGGACTCTAAGCATTTAAGCATGGCCAATCAACCTAACCCGCACATCTTTGGACTGTGGGAGGAAACCGGAGCACCCGGAGGAAACCCACGCAGACACGAGGAGAGTGTGCAAACTCCACACAGACAGTGACCCGAGCCAGGAATCGAACCCGGGACCCTGGAGCTGTGAAGCAGCAGTGCTAACCACTGTGCTACCGTACCGGTTATGGAGAACGGGCAGGAAAGTGAAGTTGAGGCCGAGATTAGATCAGGCATGATTGTATTGAATAGTGGAGCAGGCTCGAGGGGCTGAATTACCCACTCCTGCTCCTAATTCTTATGTTCTTAACATGATTGTAAATAGTTAAGACTCCAGCAGTAATCCTTGTGGCACTTGACCACTTACAGTTTGCCGATCTGAAAATTAACCATTTATTCTGACTCTGCTTCTTGTTAGTTAGCCAATATCTTATCCATGTTAATATATCACCCCAACACTCTGAGCTCTTATCTTGTGCAGTAATCTTTACACGCCACCTTATCAAATGCCCTTTGAAAATCCAAATAAACTACATCTGCTGGTACCCCTTTATCCACCCTGCGTGTACCCTCCTCAAAGAACTAATAAATTTGTCAAATACAATAAATCTTCCACAAAACCATGTTGGCCCTGTCTGATTCTGTTATGATTTTCTAAAGATTCTGCTACTAGCTCCATAATAATGGATTCTAGAATTTTCCCAGTGACAGATGTAAGGCTAACTGGCCTATTGTTTCCTACCTTCTGGCCCCCTCCTATCTTGAACAGATATCTCATATTTATGGATTTCCAACCTGCTGGAACTTTTCCATAATCCCAGGCATTTCGGAAAATTGGAACCAATGTATCCACAATCTCTGCAGCCACTTCCTTTAAGACTGTTAGGTCCAGGTACTTGTCAGTCACATGAATTTTCCTAGTACTTTTTCTGTAATAATAATTTTAAGCTTCGCCCTCCCTTTGTTACTTGACTTACCACTATTTTCAGGATGCTTTTTGGGTCTTTAACTGTGATGACAGATACAGATATGGGCAGCACTGCTGCCTCACAGCGCCAGGGACCTGGGTTCAATTCCTGTCTTGGGTCAATGTCTGTGTGGAGTTTGCACGTTCTCCCCATGTCTGCATGGGTTTCCTCCAGGTGCTCTGATTTCCTCCCACAGTCTGAAAAATATGCAGGTTAGGTGAATTGGCCATGTTAAGTTCTCCCTCGGTGTACCCAAACAGGTGCTGGAATGTGGCGACTAGGGAATTTTCACAGTAGCTTCATTGCAGTGTTAATGTAAGCATGCTTGTGACTAATAAATAAACTTTAAACTTCACTTTAAAATACTTGTTCGAAGTCTCTACCATTTCCTTGTTTAATTCCCCAGTCTCATTCTCTAAGGGACTAATGCTCAAGTTAGCTACTCTACTTTTCTTCTTAAATACTTGCGTTTTTATGTTTCTCGCTAATCTTGTCTCGTACTCCAATTTCTGCCTTTTTATTATTTTTTTAGTTGTCCTTTACCTTGTGTTAGGCTCTTTGAGCCTTCTGAACATTTCGAATTTCATCGCTTAACCTTTTCAGCATCTGCAATTGCAGTCTGAGGTTGTGAATTCCAAGTTTTTTATTGAAACTATTCCCTGTGTCTAGGTGTATCCAAGAAAGAAAAGCAATCGTGGGGGGAATTATTTTCAGGGTGAGGAAAGGAACTAAAACAGGATCAGGATTAACAGGGTTAGACTGGGTAGATTCAGAAAGAATGTTCCCGATGATGCAGGAGTCCAGAACTAGGGGTCCTAGTTTGAGGATAAGGGGTAAACCTTTTAGAACTGAGGGGAGGAGAAATTTCTTCACCCAGAGGGTGGTGAATGTGTGGAATTCACTCCCACAGAAAGTAGTTGAGGCCAAAACATTGTCTGATTTCAAGAAGAAGTTACATATCGCTCTTGGGGCTAAAGGGATCAAGGAATATGGGGGGGAAGGCAAGATCAGGATAAAAGCAAAATACTGCAGATGCTGGAATCTGAAACAAAGACAGAAAATGCTGGAAAATCTCAGCAGGTCTGACAGTGTCTGTGAGGAGAGAATAGAACCAAAGTCTAGATGGCCCTTCATCAGAGCTCAATGCAAGATTTTGAATTTGATGATCAGCCATGATCAAAATGAATGGCGGAGCAGGCTCAAAAGGGTCGAATGGCCTACTCCTGCTTCTAGTTTCTATGTTCCCATGTAATCAGACTGAGTGAGTGAAGTTTCAAGTGCCTGAGCCACTGGGGAAGGTTGCAGTTCTAATTGTTGTGTGCATGAGGTTCTGGAATCTGTTCCATTTGGAAGCTGGAAACCAATGACTGTACAGGTATGCTGTGTGTCAGGTCTGATCTGCAGAACCCTGGTCATTATAAGATCAGTAAAGAGCTTGGAGTTAATTTAAGACTCAGTAGACAGTGTCTGTCTTATGGTTGAAAATTCTGAATGGCAGTGCTTCAGTCCTTTACCCTGCCATCTCACCAAAAAATAGGCAACATGCAGGTTATGTCAAGATTACCATGGAGCGCAATAAAAACAGAAAATGCTGGAAAATCTTAGCAGGTCTGACAGCATCTGCGGGGAGAGATTAGAGTAAGAGTTTTAACAACACCAGGTTAAAGTCCAACAGGTTTATTTGGTAGCAAATACCATAAGCTTTCGGTATTTCGGTATTTGCTACCAAATAAACCTGTTGGACTTTAACCTGGTGTTGTTAAAACTCTTACTGTGTTCACCCCAGTCCAACGCCAGCATCTCCACATCGGGAGAGATTAGAGCCAATGTTTTGAGTCTAGATGATCCTTTGTGACGAAGAGTCATCTAGATTCCAGCACCCGCAGTATTTTGCTTTTACCACGAAGCGCAATTGTCTTTGTTTCCACTGCACAACAAGGTAAATAAGCCTCAGAATTGACCCTGTTTTAGCGTTAACTTTATTTAGTGATCAGCACTGCTCATAAGTCAGATATCAGCACATAATCTAGGTTGACAATTTAAGTGCATTGCCGATGCAGTTTTGCATTGTCTTTTGGATGTGATGTTGAACCCAGACACCGTTTTCCTGTTCAGATGGACCGCCAAGATTCCATGGCACTATTTGAGGCAAAGCACAGCGTTCCTGGAGTGTCCTAACACTCCTCTCAATCCTGCCTGACAGTAACACTGGTAAAGTTGTGGCCAACACTCAACCAGAGCATCATAATTTAATCCAAGAGCAATGAAGCCTCCTGGTTCCCCTTCGAATCACACATCATCATGACTTGAATATGCTAGGTCAAAAGATGTGCAGGTTGGGTTGATTGGCCATACAAAACTGCCCCTTACCGTCAGGGGGACTAGCAGGGTAAATATGTGGGGTTACGGGATAGGGCCTGGGTGGGATTGTTGTTAGTGCAGGCTCGGTGGACCGAATGGCCTTCTTCTGCACTCTAAGATACTATGAAAATCCTAGAGCTCTTGACCAAACAGCACTGTGGAAACACCACATGGACTGCAACGGTTCAAGTAGAAGGCTTCTTCAGGGCAATTAAGGGTCGGCAATATATGCATCCTCAAATTAATTTAAGAACAATACACCAGTATTTAAGGAGGCCAGGGTGCTGATTAAGACAAGGCTGAGTTTGGAAGCCAGGACCCCATGTAAATAGTTGGACTCAACTTCCAGCAACAGGCCTGTGCAGAGGAGGTTTTTATGACTCGCAAATATTTTATGAAATATAAAGTCTCCTATGAACATACCCACCCACGGACAAATCTTTTTTAAATTTAAGTTTTTAAATTATTTCCTTTAGACAATCCCCTAAAGGCAGCACTACTGAACACTGCTGCGCGTAATTCGCAGAATTGAGTTTTTGTTTAAAATAAGAAGGCGAAGGGCATGTACAACAGATGTTGCTCAGCATAATTTTGGAAAATACATTGATATAAAAAAAAGCGATATAAAACAGCGGATCCATTGTGTTTCTGCTCACTGTGAGTTGGAGGATACTATGTTCCATAACAGTGGAGGTGTGATTGGTGAAAGTTTGATGTGGAAAGTGTTATGACATTTACAAGAAAAACTCTACATCCAGGGCTTTCAAAATATTGCCTGTCAGTGTCCCGTGGCATTTCACCTCAGAGTGAAGACCAAATGTAGTCTTCACGGGAGGTGGTGTCAGATGGTGAGCGATAATTGGGCCCATTAAGTCAAGAGGCCATTCAACCCTTTGAGCCTGTTCCATCATTATTCTGCCATTTCAAGGCTAATCTGCATCTTAACTCCATTTACCTTTCTTGTTTCCTCGTCCCTTAATGTATTTGCCGAATAGAAACCTTACTTTGCTGAGCTTTGAACATTTGTTTTGAATGCGAGCCCCAACAACTTGGGTGACATGGTGGCACAATGGTTAGCACTGTTGCCTCGCAGCGGCGGGGACCCGGGTTCAATTTTGGCCTTGGGTCACTCTCTGTGGAGTTTGCATGTTCTCCCCATGTCTACGTGGGTTTCCTCAAACGATGACCTCCAGTTCTGAACTCCCCCACCATTGGGAATATTCTTTCTGAATCTACCCTGCCTAACCCTGTTAGAATTTTATAAGTTTCTATGAGATCCCCTCTCACTCTTCTAAACTCCAGTGAATATGATTCTAACCGACTTAGTCTCTCCTCATATGACAGATGTGTCATCCCAGGAATTAGCTTGGTAAACATTCGCTGTATTCCCTCTATAGCAAGGACATCCGTCCTCAGATAAGGACACCAAAATTGCACACAATACTCCAGGTGTGGCCTCACCAATGCCCTATACAACTGCAGCAAAACATCCCTATCCCTATACTCAAATCCTCTCGCTATGAAGGCCAACATACCATTTGCTTTCTTTACTGCCTGTTGTACCTGCGCGCTTACTTTCAGTGACAGATGCATGAGGACACCAAGGCCTCGCTGAGTATCCAGTTAGTTATACATTCTATCCATATTCTCCATAGTATTTTGATTTCATATGGACATAGAATTTCTCTGCAATGTACACTAAGTAGTTGGAAGATATAAATTTGAGGCACCTGTTCCATCTTGAGAGAGACCATTAACTTTCAGAACTCCCAGTTATTAACTAAAAGCCACGAGATTTCAAATTTTAAACAAAAACTTTTACCTTGCAAGAGTTAAACAAAGCAAGTATAACTAATTTGCCACCATATACTTCGTAAACACATAAAACTGAAAATATCAACAGACTACTTACCATTCAATTTCAAATTTCATCTATTGAGTAACTCTGTATGTTTCAAGATCTTGAAAGTTCCTTCGCTTCTGCTGAGATCAAACCAAGGTGTGCCACAGCCCTTAGGAATTCACTTTGATTCCCCTGGATGTTCCTGCTATTGTTTGAATTATGAGACCTCAGGTGACCTTCCAATTCTCTTTAAACACCTCACAATTGCTCAAACACTAACTTCACTCTTTTCTTGCTTTGTGACTCCAAAATCAGTAAACATGCTTGTTTCTGACAGCCTTTTTGCCACTTGTCTCAGCTGCCTCCAGGATCCGCTGCTGGCAGCTTTCTCTCCCTTTGGCTATGAGAAAACACATAGATAAACCCGAATACAAAAGACTGCCTCCCTACGATCTTTCCCCACCGCAATGAGGCACATCGGGGATGTCCCAGATAGAGCTTTTGACATGAAAAATACATGGATACTTTAAGAACTTCCCATGTTTACTAGTTACTTTTCAACCTTTCTTTGCTCAGGGGAATTGTATGAACATTTCACATCTCTAACAAACACAAGGCAATTCACCTCAGACTTACTGTCTTCAGTTCCCCAGTTAAACTGACCCACCTACTGTTTTATAGCTCTTGCCCTCCTACCTCGGATTTTGTAACTGTGCATGGAAGAACCTTTGATGTGTGAATGCCTTAGCTGATCTGGCAACTTCTAAATTCCAGAGTTGCAATCACCTTACATTTACAAATCTATTTTCCCCAAAACTGCCAGTTGCATTTCGAGCAGCGTATGAATCGTGAAGTTAGACATGTTTATAACACACTATCAGTAAGGGAATCAAGGGTTATGGAGGGCAGGAAAGTGGATGTCAGGAATGTTGGATCAGCCATGATCCTATTGAATGGCGGAGCAGGCTAAAGGGGCTGAATGGCTTACTCTGTTCCTATTTCTTATGGTATTGACACCACCAATGGTGGGACACTGTTATTACAGTTTGAGAAGTTTACATTGGCAGTTTACATACTTCATTAGCTTATAGAAAATCATATTAGCTTGAACATTCGCATGTCCGAGACTGAAACCGATAGATTTCTGATACTAATGGCATCAAGGGATAGAGGGATTGTGGGGGGAAAATGCAGAGCTAGATGATCAGCCATGATCGGTTTGAATGGTAGTGTAGGCTTGATGGGCTGAATGGCCTGCTGCTACTCTTTCCTACGTTCCTTTATCATTGTAATGGTGGCCATGGGAAATGCAGTAAGATTTCTAGTGGAGTTGTTAATCATGCAGCATAAGGTAATGCACAATTTGAGATACAGGAGTTATCACAAGACATGTTTCATGTTCTGACAGCAACGGAACAGTTCAGAAAATAACACACAAGACAGCATTGGTTTCTGTGTGATACCTCTAATCATCAACTTAAATTGCACCCACCACAAGTCAGACAGTAAGTCATCCTAACGTTATGAGGTTCAAAATGCTTTCGCCAGACAGAACAGATGCGGCGAAGTGCAAAACATACTGAAAATGCCCTGTTTATGCAGATTCTCAATTTGAGTATTGCTGAGAAAAGAGACGAGTCAAAGCTTTTTGTCTTGTACTCATCAGGATAATATGCAATAATACTAGTGTAAGGGGAAAACAACAATTTATACTTCATGAGAAGAGAATGCTGATTGATTGGCAAGTACCAGCGACACGGTGGCACAGAGGTTAGCACTGCTGCCTCACAGCGCCAGAGAGCCGGGTTCGATTCCCGGCTTGGGTCACTGTCTGTGCGGAGTCTGTACATTCTTCCCGTGTCTGCATGGGTTTCCTCCGGGTGCTCCGGTTTCCTTCCAAAGTCCAAAAGACGTGCTGGTTAGGGTGCATTGGCCACGCTAAATTCTCCCTCAGTGTAACCGAACAGGCGGCGGAGTGTGGCGGCTAGGGGATTTTCACAGTCACTTCATTGCAGTGTTAATGTAAGCCTATTTGTGACACTAATAAATAAACTTTAAAAAAGTGGACTCTGATTGGTAGAGGCATTATCTGGCGATTGACAGATAACTGCCAAGAATTGTTCAAAATTTAAAACAGGCAGCTTGACCCTGATTGGTCAAGATATTGGCCCTAGGAATATATCAGCCAATGGCGATCGCTAATCACTGGTAAATACATTTTTTAAAATACTTACTTTGTTTAGCTAAAACAGGCAGAATGTGTGTGCATGTTTTTTTCTGTCTGCAAAGAACAGAGCCCTGTGTATTAATATACAAGGCTTCCAGAACACACATGCACCACACTCCAATCCAACGGACAATCTTAAATAGGCTGTCGATGTAATTTTTAGCACATGTTAAGCAAATGTTGTAGAATCACTAGATCATATCTAATGTTGGATGGGTACATGGGCTGCTTGGGTGCTGTTTGTATCTTGCCCATTGCGAATAGTGGCTGGGACTTGCTGCTTGATACGATTCGCCAGTCTTTGCGATGTATGGTCTGCGTACCTAGCATCGCACTGGTACTGAAATCAACTACCTGGGGGTTACCATTGATCAGAAACTGAACCCCAGCCATATAAATACTGTGGCTACAAGTGCAGGTCAGACAGAGTAACTCCTCTCTTGACTTCCTAAAGTCTCTACCATCTACAAGGCTTGAGTCAGGAGTGTAATGGAATGAGTGCAGCTCCACTCAAGAAGCTTGATTCTATCCAGGACAATGCATCTCGCTTGACTGGCGCTTCACCCACCATCTTAAACATTGACTGTCTCCACCACTGAAGACCAGTGGTAGCAGTGTGTACCATCTGCAGCAACTCACCAAGGTCCCTTTGAACACACCTTCCAAACCTGAGACCTCTATCACCCAGAAGGACAAGGGATGCAGAGGCATGGGAACACTACCAGCTGCAAGTTCCCCTCCATGTCGCACGACATCCTGACTTGGAACTATATCACCGTTCCTTCACTGTTGCTGTGTCAAAGGCTGGAATCTTACCATTGTTCACAATGATGGGATTTTCCCCGTCCTGCCACAGTGAACGGAGATTTGGCTGGCCGCCAAATTCTCCGACTTCGCTGCAGCGGGAGAGTAGCGTGAATGGCTGGTAAGATCACGCCCAAAATCCTGAAACTCCCTCCCAAACAGGGAGGTGTACCTACACCACGTGGACTGCCGTTGTTCAAGAAGGTGGCTCACCATCACCTTTCCTGAGGACAATTAAGAATGGGCAATAAATGCTGGTCTAGTCAACGACGCTCACATCCCATGAGGAAATTTTTAAAAATTACTGAAATATAAGTGGGAATCGTAAAGAAATTCAGAAAATGACTTGTAGAACATGGAGTTCATTTTTTGAAGAATGAACTTGCATTCCATCGCTCCTTTCAGAACTACAGCATATCACAAAACCTTTGACAACCAGTGAAGTGCTTTTGCCATGTCATCTTTGTTGTAATGTAGAAAATATGGCAGCCAATTTGCACTCAGCACACTGCCACAAACAGCAATGTGATGATAATCAGATCATGTTGGTTGAAGGCTAAATATCGGCCAAGATTCTGGGAAAAACAGCCTTGCTTGTTCTTCAAAAAATAGTGCAGGGGGATCTTTTACGTCCACGTGAGTCAAAGTTTTGATTCAATATCTCATCCGAATATGACCTGTCTGACAGTGAAGCACTCCATCAGTGTTGCATTGGGCGTGTCATCCTTGATAATGTGTTCAAATCTCTGGAATGGGGAATTAAACCGACGAACTTCTGACCCGGAGGCGAGTGCTACGACTGAGCAAAGCTGGCACATTATTTTTTAAGAAAGAGACTATTTAATTGATGGTTTCAGGTACAAACAGTAGAAGTAACAGACATTTTGCTGATGATGACCTATCTAACAACTCACTTACCACTTATTGCTTGTCAGTTATGAGGTATAATTACATGTATGATTCAGGTGTTTAAAAGTTATAAGGCTGCAATTTACTCTGATTGCTCAGATAACTAACCACAAATGAGGTATGGATGATTTGCAGCTAAACTTCATGAAGGAGACTTTAAAAAAAAGGAGCAATTTGGAATCGTATTTTTTTAAATAGATAAACATTTCCTTGAAGATGCTGATCATTGGCTGAGGTAGGGCCAAACAGACAACCATGGCTCTTTCGTACCCTTCACAAGTGATAGTTCTTTGTTTGTGAGCCTAAAGGTGAGTGTTAGTTGGCTCTTCACTGGGCATTTCACGTCATGTCTTCAATTTACAATCCTGTATGCATTCAGACAGAAGTACAAATGTAACCACATATCCACCCAAATCCATGCAGAAGCACACACTGATGTAAATATAAGCACGGGGAATGTACAATCCAATTGTTACTGTTGAATGATCAGTTAATTTTTCAACTCAGCCTAACACAACTGAGCTGAACTGTTAACAACCTTACTGCTTCTCCTGTTAAAATTAGCTATAGGGTGAGAGAGAGGAGGTTGTGTGGAGCATAAACTGGCATGGATCGGTTGGGCCAAATGGCCTGTTCCTGCATCACAAATGTTTTGGAACATATATAAAGTAGGGACCCAGTTCCACACTGGCAGTGAACTTGCATATAAATCTGTCACTGATGGAGAACTCTTGCCCAAAAACTTTCGGTACCAGTTATTTTTCAAGGTAAATCATAGAAGCTAAATCATAGAAACCCTGCAGTACAGAAAGAGGCCATTCGGCCCATCGAGTCTGCACCGACCACAATCCCACCCAGGCCCTACCCCCATATCCCTACACATTTACCCACTAATCCCTCTAACCTACGCAACTCAGGACACTAAGGGCAATTTTTAGCATAGCCAATCAACCTAACTCGCACATTTTTGGACTGTGGGAGGAAACCGGAGCACCCGGAGGAAACCCACGCAGACACGAGGAGAATGTGCAAACTCCACACAGACAGTGACCCAAGCCGGGAATCGAACCCAGGTCCCTGGAGCTGTGAAGCAGCAGTGCTAACCACTGTGCTACCGTGCCACCCACAAATACCCCACAATTAACACCACCGAAAGCAGCTTCATCGATCAAGGTTTGGGAATTTTAGATCTCATGGTTCTTTCCTGTGTCTATCGCCCTTTGCCCTTTTTGAGAGTTCTGTGTTTGTTTTTGCATTTAGACGAGACTGTCCCAGTACATTGACATCTCCGTGTGAATGTGCTTTATGATGTAACCAAACCAAAACATTGCGTGCCTTTGTGTGACTGATAATTCTGACATGGATTACAGCACAGAAACAGTCCACCCAATTCAACGAGAGTGTTTTATGTCCCCTTTAGTGCATGGAAACATAAGAAATCTAGTCAGGTCGGCCCCTTGAATCCAATACAGCACTCAGTAAGATCCCATGGCTTATCTCCGAAATCTCAACTCCACTTTCCCTCTGTTTATCCCTGGATTCCTTTAGTGCTGAAGAATAAGTCGATCTCGGACTAGACAATACTCAATGACTGAATATCCGAACTCTTTGGAGTAGAGTATCCTACTGCCTGGTGTGGAGGGTATTAGCTATGAGGAGAGATTGAATAAACTGGGATTGTTCTCCCTGGAAAGACGGAGGCTGAGGGGTGACCTGATAGTGGTTTATAAAATTGAGGGGTATAGATAGGGTGAACAGTTGGAAGCTTTTTCCCAGGGCAGAAATGACAATTACAAGGGGGCACAAGTTCAAGATAAGGGGGGAAAGGTTCAGTGGAGATGTGCGGGGGAAGTTTTTTACACAGAGGGTGGTGGGGGCCTGGAATGCGCTGCCAAGTGAGGTGGTTGAGGAAGTTACGTTAGCCACATTTAAGACTTATCTGGATAGACACATGAACAAACGGGGAACAGAGAGATACAGGCGGTTGGTCTAGATAGGACAACATGATCGCCGCAGGCTTGGAGGGCCGAAGGGCCTGTTCCCTGTGCTGTACTTTTCTTTGTTCTTGTTTCACAACTCTTTGAGTAGATTTCTCCTTGTTTCATCTGTACATGGCTGCCACCTGATGCGTGTCTAGTTCTAGACTCTCCAGCCATGAAAAACAACTGCTCAGAAATCTGCAACAGTTTTTATTTGGATTTGGAAGCCAGATGGCCCCCATGAATTTGAAGCGATTACCATAATGAACCAAGCACCTGGTTCTTGGTTGGATCTGTGAAGTGGAGAGGGTGGGGTGGGGGTTCCTTTTTGTCATCATCCTTTAATTAGCAGAGTCACCTCTGTTGCTCACTGTCGTACCTACGGCTGAAGTAAGAGGCAGACGAAAAGGATATGCTCCAATGGGGAGACCAGTCAGTGTTGCTCAAGCATTGCTATATCTGCTGTACTCTTTACATTATAACGGAGACCAATACATCAAGTAAGCCTCTCGTATTGAGCTATTCTTCGGTATCATCAGATAATGGTCGTTAGCTACTAACGTCTTTCGGCTGAAAGAATGTCCGGTGCAAATTTTTATAGAACATAGAACATAGAAAAGCTACAGCACAAACAGGCCCTTCGGCCCACAAGTTGCGCCGAACATGTCCCTACCTACTAGGCTTACCGATAACCCTCTATCTTACTAACTTCCGTGAACTTATCCAAAAGTCTCTTAAAAGACCCTATCGAATCCGCCTCTACCACCACTACCAGCAGCCGATTCCACGCACCCACCACCCTCTGAATGAAAAACTTACCCCTAACATCTCCTCTGTACCTACTCCCCAGCACCCTAAACCTGTGACCTCTTGTGGCAGCCATTTCAGCCCTGGGTAAAAGCCTCTTAGAATCCACCCTATCAATACCCCTCAACATCTTATACATCTCTATCAGGTCACCTCTCATCCTTCGCCTCTCCAAGGAGAAAAGACCTAGCTCTCTCAACCTATCCTCATAAGGCATGCCACCTAATCCAGGCAACATCCTTGTAAATCTCCTCTGCACCCTTTCTATGGCTTCCACATCCTTTCTGTAATGAGGCGACCAGAACTGGGCACAGTACTCCAAGTGGGGTCTGACCAGGGTCCTATACAGCTGCAGCATTATCTCCCCATTTCTAAACTCAATTCCTCTATTGATGAAGGCCAGTATTCCATACGCCTTCTTAACCACAGCCTCTACCTGCGACTCTGCTTTGAGCGTCCTATGAACCCGGACCCCAAGATCCTTCTGATCTTCCACACTGTCAAGCGTCTTACCCTTAATATTATATTCTTTCATGCTATTCGACCTGCCAAAATGAACCACCACATACTTATCTGGGTTGAAGTCCATCTGCCACTTCTCCGCCCATTCTTGCATCTTATCTATGTCTCGTTGCAACTACTGATATCCCTCTACACTACCCACAACCCCACCATGTCTCATTGGAACGTTGCTGTGTAGAGCTCCAGACAAATTTTCCTTGAAGATTTGCCACATTTCTTCTGTACATTTCCCTGAGAAAACCTCCTTCCAATTTATGCCTCTAATTTCCTGCCTAATAGCCTCATAATTGCCCTTACTCCGAATAAACACTTTCCTAGCTTGACTGATCCTATCTCTCTCCAATGCTAATGTAAAGGAGATAGAGTTATGATCACTGTCCCCAAAATGCTCTCCCACTGAGAGATCTGACACCTGCCCAGGTTCATTCCCTAATACCAAATCAAGTACAGCCTCTCCTCTTGCAGGCTTATCCACATACTGTGTCAGGAAGCCCTCCTGAACACACCTAACAAACTCTTTCCCATCTAAACCCCTTACCTTTGGGAAATTAAAATCTCTCATCACGACCACTCTGTTATTATCACATCTCTCCAGGATCTGCTTCCCAATCTGTTTCTCCATGTCCCTGCTACTATTGGGCGGCCTATAGAAAACACCCAGTAAAGTTATTGACTCCTTCCTGTTGCGAACCTCCACCCACAGAGATTCCGTAGACAATCCCTCTGTGGCGTCCATCTTTTCTACAGCCGTGACACTATCCCTGATCGACAGTGCCACTCCCCCACCTCTTTTTCCTCCTTCCCTGTCCATCCTGAAACATCTGAAACCTGGTACTTGAAGTATCCAGTCCTGTCCCTGAGATAACCAAGTCTCTGTAATGGCCACCACATCACACTTCCAAGTCGTGATCCACGCTCTAAGCTCATCCATTTTGTTCACTACACTCCTTGCGTTAAAATACACACATCTCAACCCTTCGGTCTGAGCTCTCCCCTTCTCCGTCACCTGCCTATCCTCCCTCTCACACTGTCTGCAAGCCCCTTTTATTTTTAAGCTAACCTCCTCTCTCCCAGTCACCTCATTTTGATTCCCACCCCCCCATAATTTATGAAGTACAATGCGCTGCAGATAATTGCTTTTTTTTTGGAACTTGGCGAGGCGGGGGCCAGGGTGGGGAGAGGAGGTGGAGGGCGCGGAGGTGAGTTCAACAGGAATATTGGAAAGAAAACAAAAATTCAGCACCTAAGTACAGGAGTAAGAACTGTCTTTTATAAAAATGGAAGTTACAAAGGTTAGGGAGTTAGTTAGTCATTGCAAAGTACACGACCTCAAAAGTAGGGTTTAACGCACAATGTTTTAAGTGTGATGGAATTCAGGGTAATTGTTGGAGCATGCGGTGTTTGGCAGTGGAGTGGGAATTTGGGAATAGTTACTTTCCAGATGTCGGAGATGGCCTCGAGGATTTGAGGCTTTTGATATGTATAAATATATATATAAAAACATACATTTTTCATAGATTGCTCTGTGTCCCAGGAGTTTCACTTGTAAAATTAAATATAAAAGTCATGAGGAGCGGGGAGAAGGATCTTGTTTTGTACTCCAGCCTGTAATGTTACTGGAATCCCTTAATTTCTTAATTCCAGTTCAGTTTGTGGTTGGAAGACTTGTATTGGGTGGGGGCTGGGGGTTGCACAGTCCCACTGGATGATTCTTTCATAATAGCACCAAGTGATTTATTATAAATATTTTTGAAAACCTTCTCACTGTTGTGATTTTTCTTTAAAAAGTAAACTTACTTACAATAAACTTCCAAACAAGTTGATGGCGGTGTAAGTAATATCGAGCAATCTCATGCCATCTTTCTAATTCTCAAGGCATTAAAAGCTTCTCCTCCTCCCCAAAAGGGTCATGCAGCCTCCAGACGTGGTGTTCAGATGTCCATTGCAGCAAGTTCCAGGTGAATTCCCAACTGAAAGAAAGACTTACACTGACCTTGCATAATCTCAGGGTGTTCCACAGTGCTTTACACCTTTGAGTTGCAGTCACTTCTGTTGTGTTGGAAGTGCTGTAATGTACTGAAATTAATTGATTTCAGCCAGTGTGGCAGTAGGGGAAGGGGGGGATTTAAAAAAGCATCCAAAGGGAGAAAGGTGCATGCACAGTGTGGATTCACCAGACTGATGCAAGGGATGCAGAACTGAGTGTGAATGCTTTTATGTAGTTTCGATAGATGGGATGGGTTGACCCATTTCCTTTCAATGGGTTTAAATTGTCAGAGACTGAGGAGTGAGCTGAGAAGTGTCTGGACAGCAGATTGTTGGAGCAGGAAATATTTTTGCAAAGGGACGGGACATTTTTGGAAAATGTCATCCATACCTGAGAGTGGCAACCAGAGTGAATTCTCTGCAACTGGACCTCCAACAGGAGTCTTAAAGTTTATTTATTAGTGTCACAAGTAGGCTTACATTAACACTGCAATGAAGTTACTGTGAAAGTCTCCTCGTCGCCACACACCGGCGCCTGTTCGGGTACACTGAAGGATTTGATTTGATTTGATTTATTATTGCCACATGTATTAACATACAGCGAAAAGCATTGCTCCTTGCACGCTATACATTCAAAGGATGCCGTTCATAGAGAAGGAAACGAGAGAGTACAGAATGTAGTGTTACAGTCATTGCTAGCGTGTAGAGAAAGAACAACTTAATGCAAGGTAAATCCATTCAAAAGTCTGACAGCAGCAGGGAAAAAACAGTTCTTGAGTTGGACTTGACTCAGACTTTTGTATCTTTTTCCCAAAGGAAGAAGGTGGAAGAGAGAATGTCTGGAGTGCATGGGGTCCTTAATTATGCCGGCTGCTTTGCCGAGGCAGTGGGAAGTGTAGATAGTACCAATGGATGGGACGCTGGTTTGCGTGATGGATTGGGCTACATTCACGACTTTTTGTAGTTCCTTGCGGTCTTGGACAGAGCAGGAGCCATACCAAGCTGTGATACAACCAGAAAGAATGCTTTCTATGGTGCATCTGTAAAGGTTGGTGAGAGTCGTAGCTGACATGCCAAATTTCCTTAGTCTTCTGAGAAAGTAGAGGTGTTGGTGGGCTTTCTTAACTATAGTGTCAGCATGGGGGGACCAGGACAGGCTGTTGGTGATCCGGACACCTAAAAACTTGAAGCTCTCAACCCCTTTCTACATCGTCCCTGTTGATGTAGACAGGGGCATGTTCTCCCTTACGCTTCCTGAAGCCGATGACAATCTCCTTCGTTTTGTTGACATTGAGGCAGAGATTATTGTTGCCATATCAGTTCACCAGATTCTCTATCTCATTCCTGTATTCTGTCTCGTCTTTGTTTGAGATCTGACCCACTACGGTGATGTCATCAGCAAACTTGAAAATCAAGTTGGAGGGGAATTTGGCCACACAGTCATAGGTGTATAAGGAGTATAGTAGGGGGCTGAGAACACAGCCTTGTGGGACACCAGTGTTGAGGATGATCGTGGAGGAGGTGTTGTTGCCTATCCTTACTGATTATGGTCTGTGTGTTAGGAAATTGAGGATCCAGTCGCAGAGGGAGGTGCCGAGGCCCAGGACATGGAATTTGGAGATGAGTTTCATGGGACTAATAGTGTTGAAGGCTGAGCTGTAGTCAATAAATAGGAGTCTGACATAGGTGTCCTTGTTATCTAGGTGTCCCAGGGTTGAGTGCAGGGCCAGGGAGATGGCGTCTGCTGTGGACCTGTTGCTGCGGTAGGCAAACTGTAGTGGATCCAGGTAGTCCGGGAGGCTGGAATTGATTCGTGCCATGACTAACCTTTCGAAGCACTTCATAATGATGGATGTCAGAGCTACCGGCCGATAGACTTTAAGGCACGCTGCTTGGGAGAATTTAGCATGGCCAGTCCCCTTAACCAGCAGCTCTTTTGGACTTTGGGAGGAAACCGGAGCAGCCGGAGGAAACCCACACAGACAACGTGCAGACTCCGCACAGACAGTGACCCAAGCCAGGAATCGAACCGGGTCCCTGGGGCTGTGAGGCAGCAGTGCTAACCACTGTGCCACCATGCCGCCCACGTCGACACCTTAAAAGAAGAGGGGGGGTGGGGGGGGGGAAACAGTTGAAAGACTTTCAAACTAAAACAAAGTGCTCTTCAAGTTTATAAACTGATGCAGAGGATGGGTGTAATTGGAATTGTCACTTTAGCGTCTCTTTAAAAAGTGGATGTTTTTCTGAGTGTTTTGTGCCGTTGCAGAATGAGAACACTGGGGAAATGGTGTTGAACAAATCTAATGTCAAATCCTCTTTTCAAGGTCGTGCACTTTTATCATGAGTTTATTTTTCCTTTCTACTGTTTTAAGTTTTTTTTACAATTCCCTCTTCTGCCTCATGGTGCTGACAAAGGGAAAAATACAAATGCTTACATTTCCCAAAATAATTTTCAGTGGGCACTTTGCCATGGAGATCCCTTGTAAAGTGGGAGGGAGGGGCCTCCTCACTGGAGTCGTTTACTCAAAACAAACCTACATTAAAAAGAATTGATTCCAGCCTCCGTTGGTAAATGAGCTTGAAAATACGCTGGCGTAGAACAGCCAGCACAGGCTGTTGAAGTGAACACATCACAAACACCCTGTGCTACCGTCAGTATCTTTATCCAGCTTCCTCTCACTGTCACTCAATAACCCGTCTCCCTAGCGCCCTGTGTTACTGACTGTATTTCTACAGTGTTGTCAGTATGAAAAACAAAAATAATAATAAATTTAAGAAAGCAAACCAGTTGTTTTTCACTTCGAGCAAATTTGCATTGAACATTTCTTAAATGTGTTGCCCCTTTCTCCCACTCCCCCCTGTTCCCTGAAACCACCTCCCCCCACCTTAGATATACACACACACACACATGCAACACGCGCACATGCACGCAACACACACACAAAGCAACGTGCAACACACACATGCAACACACACATACATGCAACACACATGCATGCAACATGCACACAACATGCACAGAACACATGCAACACACACGTTGCAACACATATGCAACACACTCACGCAACACACGCAACCACAGCGCATGCACTTCACACACATGCAACACACACACACTATACCCACATGCAAACACATGCAACACACACATGCAACACACACACACACAACATACACACAGATGCACACTCACACAACACATGTGCAACACACACACATGCAACACACACACACATGCTCACACACGCATCTAGTTTGGACAACCTGCGCTCTGATGTGGAACAGTTTGAGGCTGGTCAGCGTACCCACTGATACAGGACCTTGCATAGAGCTCCAATGTAATTATGTTGTTGAATGTTCCTCTACTAATTTTGTTGAATCCCTATTTCACTGTGCTCTTCTGACATTCGTCCCATTTCTAACTTTCTTAACTCAGAGCAAACTTGCATAAAGCAGTACTTTTTTGTGTTTTGTTTAAAATTGTAAAGCATATCTTGCAGAAGCGGAAAGATTTCCCTGCAAGTTCTACTAAAAGCTTGGGGTACAGCTGAGACAGACGTTTCAAGCACTCCCAGGTTAAATATCAGGTGTGTACCGAGTTGGCTGATTTCATTTGAAGATGGAGGGTTGGGTCTCTATAATGGGACCTCAGTGCTGTTGAGCTTGGACAAGGGGGAATAAAGTAAACCTGGACCAGAGGCAGCAGTCCAAATTCGCAGCTGAATCTGGAATTGCAAGCTCAGTAATCAAAGGAGACCAGAGAAGTGAATTGATAAGATTGCAGAATGGGTTAAAAGAAAAAGCCAGATGGATTTTGATGTCAGTAAATGTGAGGTGATTTGTTGTTGTTTCCTTTCTATTAAAAATGTACTAATTATAAACAAGGGAAAAGCTATGCTTTGTGGGATTCAGATTCAGGTGACAGTAAAAACAGCGCATCACGTGGATAAAGCCATTAAAAAAAGCCAATGGAATAGTGATGTTTTTGGTGAGGTACATTGTTTTTACAAGTTGAGACGTAACAGTGAATCTGTGTTTAGTAAGGTCATAGTTAGAGTACTGAGAACACTTTAATGACCTGGTATCAGTTGGAATACCTGATAAGTGTTGTGTAATATGTTGTGTACATCTTTAAGGTCAATACTCGGTTGTTTACTTCAGGGCTCATGATACCCCGGGGAGTTCATTTAATTTTTAACGGTGAAGGGTGAGTAGTCTGATTTCTCTTCCAGCTGATGTCTTTTCCATTTTGCCTTCCTGGTTTCTGAATGCCGTCCTTACACCTAGTCCTCTGACCCCAGGAACCAGGCTCTTGGTGCGTCACTGCAGTACCTTCTGATCTTGAGTGTTTCTTGACGAAAACTGAACGAAGTGCAGTGTGACCAGTGCAACTGCTGGCAGATTGGATTCAGCTCCTGTTACGGAAAAGACCACTCGATTGAGGATGCTTTGGTGCAGTACTGAGAGAGTGCTGCACTGTTGGAGGGTTGCTGTCTTTCAGATGAGGCATTATATTGGTGCCTTGGCTGTGAGCTGAAGTTGGAGCCTCATGCATAAATTATCTGGTTATTTATCTAATTTCTCTTTGTGAGACTCGACAGTACCTACAACCCTCCAAGAAAACTGCATCCTTCCAATTCTGGCCTCTTGTCCAACTCTGATATTTTTCAACGCAACATTGCCAGTCATGCTTTCAACTATCTGGACTTTATGGACTTTAGTAAAGCGTTTGGCAAGGTCCCACATGGCAGACAAAAGCTGAAATCACATGGGATTCGGGGTGGGCTGGCTGGATGGATACAGAACTGACTTGGCTATAGAAGACAGAGAGTAGCGGTGGAAGGGTGTTTTACAGAATGGAGATCTGAAGCTAGTGGTGTTCCACAGGGATCAGTGCTGGGACCTCTCTCATTTGTAGTATATATATAAATGATCTGGAGGAAAATGTGGGTGGTCTGATTGGTAAGTTTGCGGATGACACAAAGATTGATGGAGTTGCTGATAGTGCCAAGGATTGTCAGAGGATACCACAGGATATAGATAGATTGCAGACTTGGGCACAGATATGGCAGATGGAGTTTAATCTGGACAAATGCAAGGTGATGCTTTTTGGAGGATCAAATTTAAGTATGAATTATACTGTAAATGACAGAACCCTTAGGAACATTAACATGCAGAGGGATCTGGGCATGCAGGTCCACAGTTCCCTAAGAGTGCCAACACGGGTGGCCAAGGTGATTAAGAAGCCATATGGCATGCTGCCTTCATCGACTGGGGCATTGAGTACAAGAGTTGCGAAATCATGTTGCAGCTATATAAAATCTTGGTCAGGCCACATTTGGAGTATTGTGTGCAATTCTGGTCACTACATTTATAAGAAGGACATGGAAGCTTCGGAGAGAGTGCAAAGAAGGTTCACCAGGATGTTGTCTGGTCTCGAGGGAGTTGGCTATGAAGAGAGGTTGAATAAACTAGGATTGTTTTCACTGGAAAGATGGAGGCTGAGGGGAGACCTGATAGAAGTCTACAAAATTGTGAGAGGCACAGACAGGGTGGATGGTCAGAGGCTTTTTCCAAGGATGGAAGTGTCAATTACAAGGGGACACAGGTTCAAGGTGAGAGGGGAAAGTTTAAGGGAGATGTGCGGGGGATGTTTTTCACACAGAGAGTGGTGGGTGCCTGGAACGCGCTGCCAGAGGATGTGGTCTAATGCAAGCACATTTGCAACATTTAAGAGGCATCTGGATGGGTACATTAATAGGGAGGAAATCGAGGGATACCGACTGAGTAAGGGTAGAGGTCTTTTTAGTTAGGGCATCATGATCAGCACAGGTTTGGAGGGATGAAGGGCCTGTTCCTGTGCTGTACGTTTCTTTGTTCTTTGTTTTATCTATGCCTTAAATAAACTTTGGAATTTCCTCCATATACCTGTCACTCTTTCCTAAATGCCTTAAAATCTATCTCTGACCAAGACTTTGGTCAATTCTCTTAATATCTTCTCCTTTGGATTTTAGATTTTAGATTTTATCTGCCAAGTATCCTGTGAAACATGTTGGATATTTTACTGCTGTAGGTGCTGTATCAACGTAATTTGTTGTAACTTGGTTCGCTCCATTGGGCTCCAAATTGATAGTGTAAAATATTCCATTGGCTTTGAAGTGCTTCAGGACGCCCTGAGGGCTTCTATGTTAATGCAAGTTAATTTTGTTTCACAGGATTCACTGAGCACACTGATCAACAGTATTCCGTTGTTCATTTGTAATAACTATTATGATAGCTCTGCTGAATACAAGTTCCCTGGGGATTGGTAATTAGCCAACCAGGTGGAGTTCGTGTACCGAGTCCTTTATAAAGCAAGACCCCGAGAGGATCCATTATCCTTTTAGTCCCGGTTGGGACCTGTTGTGTTCACCACAGTGGTTTTTATTTCTTTCTATTTTTGCAATAAAGCACGGTTCCTTCTCAGCCGATTCCTGGAGTTATTATAAACTCATAATCCCAGTTGCTGATCAGAACTGACCTAGCTGCTGCTTGAAGCCCACTGAGACTTGTTCAAAAACAAGATGGTGCAGAAGACGGAAATCGGAAATGAAAGTGAAATGTGCTGGATATGCTCAGCGGGTCGGTCGGCATCTGTGGAGGGAGAAGTTAATTCATCAGGTCAATCAGAACTGGAGAAAATTAGTGATGCCGCAGGTTTTGCATATGTACAGAGACAGGGAAAGGTGGAGGATAGAGTGGAAGGCAAGAGAGTCAAAATGAGAAAAGGGTCAATGCTGCAAGGCAAAAGGAAAAGATCAATGGGAAGTAAAGCAATGAAAGATGTATTGAGAGGAGGTGTAAATGGGAATAGCACGATGTTCACCAACAGCCGCTGTCTGAAAAAATGGGGGTGAATTTGCTTTCTGTCCCCCTAACCGTGCGATTGATTTTATTCTTCATGCTTACCACACCTTTAGTAAAAAGAGTGCTCCTGTATTTCCGATTTTCATTTGTTGTCTTTATTTTGTAATCATGATCCTTTGGGCTTAAGTTTCGTATTTTGTGTTATAACTGAGTGTCACACAAGAGAGGAAGTGAAGTTCCCAATTAGAAATGTTGCAGGTAAGTCACGCAGTTCTGTCGCTGAATTACAGTGTGGTAGAACGGTTGGAAGCAAGCCATTCTGGTCAATGCGCACACTGGGATGAACCTGTAAAAACAATCATTCAGAAACTCTCTACCGCAGAGAGTAATTGAGGCAAATAACAATAGATGTGTATGAGTGGAAACTAGATAAGCCCAGGAAAGAGAAAGGAACAGACGGCTATGTCGATAGAGTGAGATCAAGTGTTGCGAAGGAGGTTCACGTGGAACATAAAACACCAAAATGTCCTGTTGGGCCGAAAGGGCAGTTTCTGCCCTGTAATATGCTGCGTCATTTTAGAGCAGAAAAATATACTTGCATACAATTTGTCTGAACCTTTCCCAGCACAAGGACATTTGACATTTGTGGACTTGCTGTTACAATGTTGGCGCTGTTCACCAAGGGTTAAAAGGAACTAGTGAGTGGGATAGAGGGGTGGGGGGGTAGAGAGACAGAGAAAAAAATACTTGAAGAAAATGAATACAGTGTGTTCCTGTACATGGACAGAAATGATTTAAAGCTGTATGAAACCATAAACCAGAACCTCGTAGCGATCCTGTGAACCTTTCAGCGATTCTTTCTCATGGCGTCAAAGCTCCTCAGTGAGATTTACTCAAAATAGATAACCGTCAGAAGCACATGTGGGAAAGGC
The DNA here is from genome assembly GCF_964213995.1 of Mustelus asterias. NCBI lineage: Eukaryota > Metazoa > Chordata > Chondrichthyes > Carcharhiniformes > Triakidae > Mustelus > Mustelus asterias. The sequence goes on from NC_135801.1 coordinate 193,122,334, forward strand.
ACGTTTGCTGTTTGGAATGGTTTCACACACACTTGCGTATTTCTGGGAAAGCTGAAAGCTGGACAATTGCCATTGTTGTGTCAATCACGCACGCACATACTCTCTTGCTGTCTCCATCGCCCTTTATCTGTTTAGTTCATTCACTTGCCCCCTTGTTCGCTTGCTGGCTCTCTCTTCGCTCACTCGTTCTTCTATCTTGCAAACTCCCTCCTTGCTTGTTCTCCCCTCTTGTGTGCTCCTCCCTTTTCACTCATTCTCCTCTCACCTTACTCCCTCTTGTGCTCCCCCCTCTCTCAGTCTCCCATCTATCTCATCCGCTCGCTCCCCCACTCTCGTCTGCTTGTTTCCCATCATTCATCCGCTTGTCCCCCCCGTTGCCCATTTGCTCTCCCTCTCTCGCCTACTTATTCCTCCTCTTGTGCCCGCTTGCTCCCCCTTTCACGCCCACTCGCTCCCCTCTCAGCCCGCTCACTCCCCCTTTCACGCCCACTCGCTCCCCTCTCAGCCCGCTCACTCCCCCTTTCACGCCTGCTCGCTCCCCTCTCGGCCCTTTCGCTCCCCTCTTGGCCCGCTCGCTCCCCCTTTCACACCTGCTCGCTCCCCTCTCGGCCCGCTCACTCCCCCTCTGGTGTCCGCCTGCTCTCCTTCTCTCGCCCAACCTTGCATGTCTCTATCCTGCTTACGTGCATTCTCTTCCATGCACAATGCCTTGTTCAAAATTACTAGTCAGCCTCTATTGCTCTGACCAGCTACTCGCAGATTATGAAGTGATAGATTCTTACAAACGATTTTTTCCCTCTTTGTAACTGTGTTGTTCTTTTTTATTTTTGTTCATGGGATGTGGGCGTCACTGGCTAGGCCAGTATTTATTACCCATCCCTAACTGCCCATGAGAAGATGGTGGTGAGCTGCCTTCTTGAACTGCTGTAGTCTTTGTGTACCACAGAATGTAGTTGAGGCCAAAACGTTGTCTGATTTCAAGAAGAAATTCGATATAGCTCTTGGGGCTAAAGCGATCAAGGGATAAGGGGGGGGGTCAGGATATTGAATTTGATGATCAGTTATGATCAAAATGAATGGCGGAGCAGGCTCGAAAGGCTGAATGGCCTACTCCTGCGTCTAGTTGTTATGTTTCTATGTAATAACACCCATACTGCTGTTAGGAAAGGAGTTCGAAAGGAGTTTGACCCAGCGACTGTAAAGGAACTTCTGCCCCATGCCCGTCTGTATAGTGCGCAAGAAACAATACTTCTCACTGTATACTAATACATGTGACAATAATAAATCAGATCAAATCAAAAACTTCCCTTTGCTCCCTCCAGTTGAAAAGCTTTTCCTCCTTCATCACCTCTCGTTACTATTATTGCCTTTACCACTGGCACCATGAATATCTACATTCTTCTTCATGGGCACCCTATTCAAAGAACAAGAACAAAGAAAATTGCAGCACAGGAACTGGCCTTTCGGCCCTCCAAGCCTGCACCGACCATGCTTTGGATTCTTTGAATTGTCCTCCATACGATTCCATCTCTCCTTCGTAGAATTGCACAGTGCAGAAGGGGTCCTTTGGCCCATCGAGTCTGCACCAAAACATCTGAACTCCCACCTAATCCCACCTACCAGCACTTGGCCCATAGCCTTGAATGTTATGACATGCCCATTGCTCAGCCAGGTACTTTTTAAAGGCTCGTCTTTATGATTGCAGAACAACTGGGATTAGATTTTGTTGTGTGAAGGGCATTAAATGGAACATGGGTTCCGACTGTGACCGAGACGGGAGAGAGAAGCTGAGTTCAGAGCTCCAAGTGCAGGGACTGCAAGGGGCTGAGATGGAAGCTGTGGCCAGAGCTCCCTGCAGCATTATGCAGCTGGATCTCTTTACCAACCTTTAATTGGTTAAGCTTGAAGTTTGTGATGTTGCTACACCTGTGCTCATAAAACCTGGAGCTGCACTTGCCAAACATGGACCGTTTGTTGCTATTAAGAGCAGATTTACGTTTTCCAACAGAAGATCGCTTTCACCAGGAAATCGCCTTGTCTGTGGTGCTGGTTGATCTCCAAGCCCATGGCTCAACTAAATTGCTCCCAAACAGCATGTAACCCAGTGAGTGTAGAGCAGGATTTTAGTAGGTACTGGGTAAAACCGCACCCAGTGATATATATGTAGTGTTTGAGTTTGGCAAGACATCTGATTTCGGTTGATGTTTCTCTCCAATCACTTGAGTGATGTATAGCCTCTTTGAAGTAAGAAAAAAACTATCTCTTTGCCACAATGGAACCGCCTACTAGAAATTGCATTTATTTTGCACCTTGGATGTAGAAAACTGTGCCAAATGGCTCATGGGCTTCTTCTTGGATGGTTATTCTCATGGGCTTCTACAGATGATCACCCAGAAGTTGCCTGCAAGTTATGGGCCCAGGTGACCTGGTCTTAATTTTACATCTCTTGGAGTTCAAAGTGAGGTGTGTTTGTGGAAACGTCAATTCAGTTGCTCACGGGTATAACCCCTTAGCACAAGAACTGTTTGCAGCCAGGCGCTACAAACATATGAACATACTAATTAGGAGCACGCCATTCAGCCCCTCGAGACTGCTCCAATAAGATCGTGCCCGGTCTGAATCACAGTCCCAATTTCACATTTTTTAAAAATATAAGTTAGCGCCTTCAATCAGAGAGGCCTCTGTTGGAATTTTCACTATGGAGCCTTATGACTTGAAGATTATTCAGTAAAATGGAGGGTCTGAAGTTCCGTATCGCACCTGCAGAGGCAACTGATGAACAAGGTCGAGGGGGCTTTACTCTATGTCTAATCTTAAGGGCAAATTTTAGGCCAGGTAGAGGGAGCTTTACAACTATAACTGAGTCATTGAGCATAACTTTTACTTTTTAATCTCTTTTTTCCTGCCACCACTTGAGCCTTCTGGAGTGTAATCTGAAAAGCACTGTATTAAGGCAGAATTTGTTGTAGTTTGTTTGCTGCTCTGGGCTTCGATTGGAACTGATTGAAAAGCAGAAGTTCACAATTGTTGAAGTATTCTGTCTCCTTCAATCATGGGCCAATCTCTGCACTCCCAGGCATCCACATCATTTAAACTAAACAGAGCCTGCTCACCTACCTTCATTCATGGAGTCACTAAATCACCGTCTTGGGTTCTGCTGTAAAGGCCCCGACACTTCATCACTTGGGGCTAAAAGGATCAAGGGATATGGGGGTCTCAGGATATTGAATTTGATGATCAGCCATGATCAAGATGAATGGTGGAGCAGGCTCGAAGGGTCAAATGGCCTCCTCCTGCTTCTAGTTTCTATGTTAAGTGAGATCTTGCCCTTGAATGGCATACATGCACAAACTTTCCAGTTACGTGTGTCAATCGGGCACAGAAACCACAACCAATTTCCTCCCCTACCTTTCCTCTGGCAAAGGGAAACCCTCTGAAGTCTAGCTCCCTATGAAAGACTGGGAATCAAGGCTGGAGTCTTCTGATCTCTATGGTTCAAGCCAATCTAGCTATGTGACACCTTTACCTACTCAAAGACAGAAAAACTATCCTCATAGCACTTCAGAACAACATGAATTACCTTTGGAATAGAGCCATAGTTTTTGTGGCAGAAAATAAGATTGAAAATTTCCTCAAAGGAAGTTCTCACAGACAACCATGAGATAGATGAACAATTTGTATGTTTTGGTATTGCTTGAGGGATGAATGCTGATCAAGACACTGGGGACAACTCTCCTGCTCTTCTTCGTATGACACAATAGAGTGGAAGGAGAAGGTGGCATGGTGGGAATGTCACTGGGCTCGTAATTCAGCGACCCATGTTAATGCTGTCGGGACATGGGTTCAAGTCTCACCATGGCAGCTGGCGGAATTTAAATTCAGTTAATAATAAATCTGGAATTGGAAGCTATCCTTAGTAATGGTGACCATAAAATTAATTACTGATTGTTGTAAAAACCCACCTGAATTGCTTCTCAGCCTTTTGGCTAGGATCAAGCATCACATCGAGCTCAAGATGCAATGCTTTTTCTTGTCAACTTGAATCTTGTATGGACCATTAATTGGATTCAATTTGAACTGCTTTTTGGAGCAAGCAGGGAGATGGATTAAGGGTTTGCCCTGTCCACTCTGCACATTGACTTTGTAACTTTAAGAATGGGGTTCACTCATATCCTTTAGGGAAGGAAATAGAACCATAGAATTCCTACAGTGCAGAAAGCTCACATTCAGCCCAACAAGTCTGCGTCGACTCTCTGAAAGAGCTTCTTACCCAGACTAATCCATTTAATCTTCACATCTTTGGACTCTAAGGGCCAATTTAGCATTACCAATTCATCTAACCTGCACATCTTTAGACTGTGGGAGGAAACCAGAGCACCCAGAGGAAACCCATGAGGACAAGGGGCAAACGTGCAAACTCCACACAGACAGACACCCAAGGCCAGAATTGAACTCGGATACCTGGTGCTGTAAGGCAGCAATGCTAACCACTGTGCCACTGTGCCGTTCATGAAATTTGCCTATCTCACCTGGTCTGGCCTACTGTATATCTACAGAAATGTGGTTGACTTTTAACTGTCTTCCACAATGGTCAAGCAAGCCACGAGGTTAAAGGGTAATTGGGGATGACCAGCAGATGCTGGCCTTGCCAGCAATATCCACGCCCCATCAAAATATATATATTTAAAAGTCTTTTACTTTCACCTGACAGGGTCTCGGTTTAATGTCTCCTGTGAGTGACAGTATATCAGGCAATGCTCTCAGCCAATGCTAACTTTGCTGTTGGTCTGGATTACGTGTTCCAAGTCCTGGATTGAGACTTTGGGGGTGTTTCTGCTGAGCCAAGCTGACATTGTCATTGGAAGCAGTTCACTGTCATCTTCAATCTCTCCTCACTGTGCAGGATGTAATGATAAAAAGAATCAAAAACAAAGCTTTTTTTCTTTAAAACAAGTTTTTTAATAAACTAGATAAAGACTAACAAATGTCTGGCAGTGAGTTGAAAGCAGTAATCCGATCTTGGTGGGTTCTGCTCGTGTTCATAAGCTGTTCTGGCTTCACTCTTGGGCTTTGAGATACTATCAGAACCACTCAATTAAATTACAACCTTGTAACTTGCTACCGGCCATCTGTTCTAGTGCAAGCATTGGAAGGTTTTTAGTAATTGGCTGTGGGGTCGTTAATGCGGCAGACCGCAGGATGAAAGGGTGTAGGATCCCCATAGACCACTGGGGTGCACAATGACTAAAATAACTTATGTTCAGAGTAATGGCAAGGGTTCTGGAGTAATCAGATGGTTATGTATCAAATAATAGATACCCAGGAATGACTTACTGGCTGGACCCGAAACAAGTTCAGATTATTTAAATATATAATAGTGAATACCTGGGATTGGGCTATAGGTTTTAATCAAGAGGTTTATGTGTCGTATAAGATATACTGTATAGAATGACATCATGTGCCCAGCACAGAAACAGACCACTTGTTCCAGTCACTTCATTTATGTTCCACTTGAACCTCCTCCCATGCTCCTTCGTTAAGATAACCCTCTATTTTCTTCTAAATAAAAGCAAATTACTGCGGATGCTGGAATCTGAAGCCAGAAGAGAAAACGCTGGAAAATCTCAGCAGGTCTGGCAGAGTCTGTAAGGAGAGAAAAGAGCTGACTTTTCGAGCCCAGATGACCCTTTGTCAAAGCTTTGAGCATGGGTTCTTTGGGGAGCCTGGGGAGCTTTGACAAAGGGTCATCTGGACTTGAAACGTCAGCTCTTTTCTCTCCTTCCAGATGCAGCCAGACCTCCTCTATTTTCTTCTTCCTCTTCTGCTTATCTGCTTCAATGCATCTGTACAATTTGCCTCAAATTCTCCCCGTGGTAGTGAGTTCTACATTCTCAACACACTCTGGGTGAAGACATTTCTTATGAATTCCCAGTTGGATTTCTTGATGACCATTTTATGCTGATGCCCTTTAGTTGTACTCTTCCCCATGAGTGGAAACACACTCTCTGTACCTACTCAATCAAAACCTTTCATAATTTTAAAAACCTCTGTAAGGTCACCTTCCATTCTGCTTACCCTTTCCTGATTAATATAATCTTGCAGATCTGGCATTACACTGTAAATATGTTTTGCAACCTCTCCAGTGCAATGCTGCCTCTAATTTTTCTTGTGTGCGACCTGTTTGTTGCACTGCATGATCCCTTTAAGATTGTTGTGTAGCCATGCATTAAAAATATATATTTCATGGAATTTGGGCATCACTAGCAAGCACAACATTGTTGTCCATCCCTAATTGCCTTTTGAATTGAGTGGCTTGCTAGGCCATTTCAAAGACAGTTAAGAGTCAATGATGTTGTTGTGGCTTTGGAGTCACATGTAGGCCAGACCAGGTAAGGACGGCAGATTTCCTTCCCTAAAGGACATCAGTGAACCAGGTGGGCTTTTATGACAATCAATGATAGCTTTTTGGTGACTAGTTTTGTATTCCAGGTTTTATTATCTGAATTTAAATTTCACCAGTTTCCCTGCTGTGATTTGAACCCATATCTCCAGCGAATTAGCCTGGGTCTCTGGATTATTAGTTCAGTGACATTACCACAAAGCCACTGTCTCCCCATACCCCGTCTTAAAGGGAAAGTTGATTGTGCGCAGACTGTTTACGCTGCATAGTATGTTCCAGGTTGCTGCATCATTACATACTCACACAGCATAGAGGGAATATTGCTTCAGTTCCTCCATGTCCTTCACATGATCACCAAAACCGAACACAGTTCTTCACGAGTGTGGCCTAACTGAGGTTCAATACAAGAGTACTATGACGTCTCCACTTTTCAAATTGAGTCTTTGCTTTGCTTTTTTTTATTGTCGCGTATTAACCTGTGTTGCTACTTTTGGATTTGTGTGTCTTTGTCCCCCAATCTATTTGCTCTTCCACTCGGTTTAGATTCTTAATTTCCAAGTGACATGGAAGAAATAATTTCCATATTTTGTTTTCTGAAATGTAATACCTCACACTGATCTCTGTTGAGTAATTCCCAGGCTGGAATGTAATTGAAGGGTTTGAAAGATTTATAGAATAATGGATACTTAGGAGTGCGTTGTTAGCTGGAATTTATTTATATATACCATACACAAAAGCCAAGAGTGAGTTAGGCTGGAGCTGAATCAAGGATTTCCATTACACCCTATATTGAATTCTGAAAGCGTAGGATCATCTTTGTCAGTGGGATTTCAGTTTAGTGCATGCGAAATTTGGTCTCTGAAAAGCATCTAGTAATACACTCATAGACCTGGGGTGGGAGGGGGAGGTGGTCGGATGGGCTATGGGACACAGTCATTTTGGCGAATGGAGTTGGTGCCATTCACATTCATTTTTTGAAATGAAAAGCAGGCTCCAAAAACCTCAAAAGGAGGAAATAAGAACAGAGCAATTTTCGAGTCATACAAGCTAACATATATATCTGATAATCTAGGAGATGCTGAGCACCCCTTCATTGGCCCCTTCCTTTTCTAATCTACCTGCTGCTCAGTGATTCCAGTGCTGTGGAAAATATTCCTGCAGTAATTCTCACGTGGTGGTACATTCTATTGTGGGGACTATTCTCTTTTATTTTCAGCATTGCTTTGTAGCAAATGAAAAGAAGAACTAACTGGACGTTGGATGTCTCCCTCACACAGCTCTTGCCACTTCCCTGCTTCCCTTCCATCCCCAACTTATAGAACATAGAACAGTACAGCACAGAACAGGCCCTTCGGCCCACGATGTTGTGCCGAGCTTTATCTGAAACCAACTTCTGAAAGAACAGCTCTTGCAAAGATTCGTGCCCACTCTTTTGCTCCTCGGAGGAGCGCCTTGGGACCTTATTCTGTGAAACGCAAGTTGTCACCGTTTGTACAAAATGTGATGAATTTTATTCACACGGAATGAATTGCTTTGAAGTGCAGGGACTGTTGTTATGTATGGATGACAAAAATGAAAACACTTGAAGTCAATTAAAAGCCAAGATTATCAAAGCATTTCTATTCTCATCGCAGAACAAGGGGGTAATTGGCACTCAACACAACTTCCCTGCCTGGCGGGAACATAAGCTTGATTTCCCACCACTGCTTCCTCCCTTCGCATGTGTCGCCTTTGATAAATGAATTCAAAAATAGGAAAATAATTCTGGATGTACATACCACACCAGCATTTGAAACCAGAAAAAAGGGAGGCATCATCAGAATTTGTCGCGGTCGAAAAGGATGGCTGCTTGATGAGATAGCCTTCATCGAAGAGGCCAGGAGAGAGGGTAACATCAAGGAGATACGCGATTACCAGAGAGGTAGCTGCTGGGTTTGCAATCCATGAATGGGCTTTTAGTTAATTGAAAATAGGGAGAGAAGTAGTTCAGGTTTTTGAACTATTTCCCGTCGTGAGACAGGTTAGTTTTATCCGACTGATGATACAAAGTATTGTTACAATAGTAATCCTGCTCAATAAAGAACAAAGATCTTACAGCGCAGGAACAGGCCCTTCAGCCCTCCAAGCCTGCACCGACCATGCTACCTAACTTAACTAAAACCCTCTACCCTTCCGAGGACCATATCCCTCTATTCCCAGCCGATTCATGTATTTGTCAAGACGCCCCTTAAAAGTCACTATCGTATCTGCTTCCACTACCTCCCCCGGCAACGCGTTCCAGGCACCCACCACCCTCTGTGTAAAGAAATCTGCCTCGTACATCTCCTTTAAACCTTGCCCCTCGCACCTTAAACCTATGCCCCCTGGTAATTGACTCTTCCACCCTGGGAAAAAGCTTCTGACTTTCCACTCTGTCCATGCCTCTCATAATCTTGTAGACTTCTATCAGGTCACCCCTCAATCTCCATCGTTCCAGTGAGAACAAACCAAGTTTCTCCAACTTCTCCTCATAGCTGATGCCCTCCATACCAGGCAACATCCTGGTAAATCTTTTCTGTACCCTCTCCAAAGCCTCCACATTCTTCTGATAGTGTGGCGACCAGAATTGAATTCCAAGTGCGGAGGAACCGCAGGTTCAGACATTTGGTGTATGTGCTTGGCTGAGGAGCCAATGGTGCGAAGCTACCACCTGTGGGATTATGACTGAACGCCTCTAAGTCAGAATCTGGCCTAAAAGTATAAAGATGGTGTTTGACTCTGGCTGCATGGCCCCTCATTCATTCACCATGCACAAGACCAAATTGGGAACAGCAAGCTGAACATTGCTACTCGCTTATGCATACCATCTACAAAGTTCCTGGGATATGAATCAGGCTGCCTTTGTTTTTCACCTTAGCTTAGAGAAGCTGAGGCCTCGATGTTTGTCCCTAACTGGCTCTGGTTGTGATCAGCTCCATTAATGCAGGCTAGGGATGGATTTTGGGACCTTGTGCTATGCATGGCGTAGCACCATAACACATGATATATTTGCCTTCTGAGCTATTGGAGAGGGATGTAATGACAGGTTTTAACATGTATATATGAATCCCAATTGAGGATATCATCGCAAACAGCATTTGACTTTATAGCTTGTGGCCGGTGTGGTTGAGTGTCCAACGGATCATCAGTTCCTTCGTCTTTCATTCAGGTTTCTTAAGTTAATTCCAAAATTACAAGACATCACCGGGATTAATAAGAATGAGAGAGAATATAAAACATGTCGGAAAGTACTGTTCGAGTGGCATTTGAATTGTCAAACTTTGTAAGAGAGAAGTAAGGAGTTGCAAGGCTTTAAGGTTTAGGGAAATTATGGGGTGGTGTGCTGTGTATTGAATTTAACATCGAGAACTTGGGAAGAAGAGGCAACACAAAAGCCAAAAATTATGCAGCTCAGGACAGCAAGGGAAAACATAAATGGCATTTAGGTAGGGCTTTAAACGTCAGAAAATGTCTTTGGGTGTTTAATAGAGTGGTAGTGGAAGCATGACTGTTGAAGCAAAGTAGCGATTCATAGAAATCATAGAAACCCTACAGTACAGAAAGAGGCCATTTGGCCCATCGAGTCTGTACCGACCACAATCCCACCCAGGCCCTACCCCCATATCGCGACATATTTACCCACTAATTCCACATCTCAGGACACTGAGGGGCAACTTTAGCATGGCCAATCAATCTAACCCGCACATCTTGGACTGTGGGAGGAAACCGGAGGAGCCGGAGGAAACCCACACAGACACGAGGAGAATGTGCAAACTCCACACAGACAGTGACCCAAGCTGAGAATCGAACCCAGGTCACTGGAGCTGTGAAACAGCAGTGCTAACCACTTTGCTATCGTGCCGCCCAATTGGGATTGGGAAGGGTGGCCAAAGATTTGACGGAAGAGGTCAATTTTGAGGCACGTCTTATAGAAAGGTGGAATAATATGGTCAGCACATGGCCAAGTAGCTGAAGGGGCAGCCGCCAATGATGGGAGGAAGATGTGTGTGTGTGTGTGTGTGTGTGTGTGTGTGTGTGTGTGTGGGGGGGGGGGGGGGGGGGGGTGGTTGGGGGGTTGTTGTTGTCAGCAGGAACTCGGGTGATTAAAGTCAGAGGAACAAAAAGAGACGAGGAGGTGGATTGTTGGCTGGATGAGGTGACAGAAAGGACTGTGTGGATGAGTCTATTTAAACAGAAGATTTTTAAATTCGAGGCTTCTGTAGGTCAGTTAAGATGTGGCAATGGGTGAGGAGGATCTGGCGTGGGATATTTTGGATTAGCTGAATTTTAATGGATGTCAACTCGGCGAGCATTTGAGGAATTGAGTTTGTAATTGCCAAAGGCATGGCTGAGGGTCTTGATTGCTGAAGGGAGATGTGAAGACGGAGCTATTACAGAAGTTGAAGTACATGGTCTTTGTAATGGAGAGGGTGTGGTTAGACACAGTGATGAGATTGCCAACAATCTAGTTCAACGTGATATAATGGCCAGAGTGGAATATGGGGTGATGGCAAGGCTCAGAGTTTGAAGTAGGAACTTCAAATGATACTTTTAGACTTAGCAATGTTTAGCTGGAGGAAGTTATGCCTTACCCACACTGGACGTTGGACAATCAGTCTGATAGTACAGAGATAGTGGAGACATAGAGCTGGGAATGACTGGCATGACTGGCCCCCCAGTATTGAATTGATATTGCCAAGCTGTTTTTTAAAATTCTTCCATGGGATGAGGGTGTCGCTGGCTAGACTAGCGTTATTGCCCATCCCTAACTCCCCTTGAGAAAATGGTGGTGAGCAGCCACCTTAAACTGCGTCAGTTCATCTGGTGCAGGTGCATAGTGCTGGTGGGAAGAAAGTTCCAGGATTTTGGCCTTGCAACAGTGAAGGAACATCAATAGAATGCCAAGTCAGAATGGCATGTTACTTCGAGAGGGACTATGCATCGGATACCCTTGTCTTTCTAGGTGATAGAATTCAATGCTTTGGAAGGTGCTATTGAAGGAGCTTTGGTGAGTTCCTCAATTTTATATATCATACACAATATTGCCACTATGTGTGAGTGATGGAGGGAGTGAATGTATCAGTTGGTGATGGGGTGCAAGCAGGCTACTTTTTCCTGGATGGTGTTGAGCTTCTTGAGTGCTGTTGGAGCTGCACTGATCCGGCAAGTGGGGAGTATTCCATCACACTCCTGACTTGTGCCTTGTACATGGTAGACGGGCTTTGAGAAGTCAGCAGGTGAGTTATTTGCTGCAGAACATTCTCTTCCCTGCTGACATGAGACTTTTGAATGGACCGACTGAAGTTGATCTTTCTCTACACCCTTGCTATGACTGTAACACTATATTCTGCACCCTCTCCTTTCCTTCTCCCCTATGTACTCTATGAACAGTATGCTTTGTCTGTATAACGCGCAAGAAACAATACTTTTCACTGTATACCAATATGTGTGACAATAATAAATCAAATCAAATCAAATCAAGGATTCCCAGACCTCTGGATTACTAGTCCAGTACCATCACCGCTATGCCACCATCCCCACATGAAACAGAATATCATTTCACTTTCGCTTATGACTACGACACATGGGATTTCAGGTCTCAAATTGGAAAGGGACAATGTAAGAACTTATATCAGGAAGCCTGACTTTGCACAAGGAGCAGTCAGTACTTGGAATGGGACCTGGATATGGAAGTGGAGAAAAATAGGTAGGAATCATTTAATATGCAGTAATCAGTGAATTGTAAGGACAATGGAGTAGATGGCCAAGCCAACTCCCTCTGTTTTGCTCTATGTCATGGTGTCACTTACCTTTGATGTAACAGGCATCTCAGTCACATACATTCAATCCCATTTAAGAAGAGCGTAACATAAAATCTGTTTTATATGGAAAGCTTCAAGCTCTCCATTATGTGTTAAAACAATACCAGACACCTTGGAGTGAACTCCAGGACAGCAATCCAGTGTCCTGGTTCAGATAATAGTTTTAAACTCTTGTCATCTGATTTTGATTGGACCACTGTTTTTAATTCAGTCAGCGGCATCTGGTATGATCTCTCTAATTCAGTCCGGCTTTCCTCTATCTTGTATGTAACTTGTACAAAGACATCTCCACGACCCCCTTGATGATGACCACCGTAGACTGGAATTAGATTGCTACGGGGCTTTAAAGAATTGCATTGGACAGCCCAGATGTCTCTTTTGCATTGTGTGGTAAAGAAAGGATTTGCTTTATTGTATCAATGATACAATATTAAAGGGGCAGCAGGAACACAAGGTCCTTGGAGGGTAGGGAACACATACACAAATCTTTTGAAAGTGGCAGGACTAGATACAAAGGCTAGTTATAAAAGTGATTGGGACCTTGTGAGATATTTTTAGAAAATAAAAGTATAGCGTCAAAGAGCAAGAAAGTTATACCAAAGTTCTGCTAAACTGCTATAAAAAGCTGTAAGTATTGTGAACTGTGAGGAGCATATTAATAGATTCCAGGAGAACAGAGGGTGGAATTGATGGACTGATGGCCGATTAGATTTAATACGGAGAAGTTTGAAGTGATACATTTTGGTAAGGAAGAATGAGTAGAGACAATATAAGATAAAGGAGACAATGCTAAGGTGGTTGCAGCAACAGAGTCACCTGTTGTACATGTGCACAAATCATTGAAGGGGGTAGGTAGGTTGAGAACGTGGTTAATAAAGGATGTGGGATCCTGGGCTGTAAAGTAGAGGCAAAGACAAGGAAGTTAAGATGAACCCTTGTATAAAGCACTGGTTCAGCTTCAACTGGAGTATTGTGGCCAGAGGACAAAAGCAGCAGATACATGGCAACACTGTCACCTGGAGGTTTCCCTCCAAGTCACTCACCATCCTGATTTGGAAATATATCGCCATTCCTTCACTGTCGCTAAGAGTCAACCACATTACCTGTGGATGAGGCGATGTAGGCCAGACCAGGTAAGGGCGGCAAATTTCCTTTTCTAGAGGACATTAGAGAACCAATCGATAATAGTTTCATGGTCATTATTAGTTTTTAATTCCAGATTTTTGATTGAATTAAAATTTCACCATCTAACATGGTGGCTTCCAAGAGCATTACAAGAACTAGGAGCAGGAGTAGGCCACCTGGCCCCTCGAGCCTGCTCCTCCATTCAATAAGATCATGGCTGATCTTTTCGTGGACTCAGCTCCGCTTACCCGCCCGCTCACCATAACCCTTAATTCCTTTACTGTTCAAAAATGTATCTATCCTTGCCTTAAAAACATTCAATGAGGGAGCCTCAACTGCTTCACTGGGGAGGGAATTCCACTGATTCACAACCCTTTGTGTGAAGAGGTTCCTCCTCAACTCAGTCCTAAATCTGCTTCCCCTTATTTTGAGACTATGCCCCCTAGTTCTAGTTTCACCCGCCAGTGGAAACAACTTCCCTGCTTCTATCTTATCTATTCCCTTCATAATCTTATGTTTCTATAGATCTCTCCTCATTCTTCTGAATTCCAATGAGTATAGCCCCAGTCTACTCAGTCTCTCCTCATAAGCCAACCCTCTCAACTCCGGAATCAACCTAGTGAATCTCCTCTGCACCCCCTCCAGTGCCAGTATATTCTTTCTCAAATAAGGACACCCTGGGAGACCCTGGGTCTCTGGAATACTAGTGCAATGACAATACCTTTGCACAATTGCCTCCCCAAAACTGAACTGGACCAGCCATATAAATACTGTGGCCACAAGAACAGGTCAGAGGCTGGGAATTCTTTGGCAAGTAGCTCACCTCTTGAATCCCAAAATCTATCCAACATCTATGAGCAAGAATCAGCAGTGTGATGGAATACTCGCCACTTGCCTGGGCGAATGCAACTCCAACAATACTTAAGGAGCTTGACACAATCTAGGACAAAGTAGCTCGCTTGATTCGCACCCATCCACCAGTTTAAACATTGACTCCAACACCAATACACAGTGGTAGCAGTGTGTACCATCTACAAGATGCACTGCAGCAGCTCTCCAAGGCTCCCTCCACAGCATGCTGTGGAGGGAGCCCTAAGGTCTAGAATTCCCTCCTGAATCTCTGCCTCTCTACCTCACTTTCCTCCTTTAAGCTATTGCTTAAAACATACCACTTTGACCAAGCTTTTGGTCATCTGGCCTAATATCTCCGCATGTGGCTCTGTGCCTTATTTTATTTGATAATGCTCCTATGAAGAGTCTTCGGATATTTTATTATGTTAAGGGCACTATTGTTGAGTTATTGTATATATTACAATAACCCACAACCTCTAACATCTAGAAGGATGAAGGGCAACAAATGCATTGGTATACTACATTCAAGTTCTCCTTCAAGCCCCACACTACCTGACTTGGAACTATTATGAACGTTTCTTGACTGTCACTGTCTCAAAATCCTGGAACTCCCTCCCTCACAGCCCTCTGGATGTGCGTACACCATATGGACTGCAGGGGTTCATGAAGGCATCCCACCATCACCTTTCAAGAGGCAATTGGGGATGGGTAATAAATGCTGGCCTGGCCAGCGATCTCTACATTCCATGAATGAACAAAGAGTCATCCCCAAATGCTTCATGTACAGTGAACATCCTTCCTCAAGTGCAGCGCCCAGAACTGGATGCAGTACTCTTGTTGAGGCCTCACTGGTGACTCAGACAAAATCAGTATAATCCCCTTTCTCTTGTACTTCATGCCCCAAATGGTTTCCCACAGTGGCACAGTGGTTAGCACTACTGCCTCACAGCACCAGGGACCCGGATTTGATTCCCGGCTTGGGTCACTGTCTTTGCGGAGTCTGCACGTTCTCCTCATATCTGCATTGTTACATCGGATAATGTAGCAGAAAGGTCTCCATAAAGTGGGCAGAGTGGATAGGGAGAAACTGTTCCCACTGGTGGAAAAATAAATAACAAGAGGCCACAGACTGAAAATAATTAGCAAAAGATGCAAAAGTGACATGAGGAGAAACTATTTTTGCTCAGTGAGTGGTTAGGGTTTGTAATGCACTGCTTAAGAGTATGGTGAAGGCAGATTCAATTTAAGCATTCAAAGAGAATTAGACAAGGACGAATATGCAAAGTTACAGGGAGACGATGGGGGAATGGTACTAGGGGAGTTGATTGAATAAAGTGAATGAGACATGCACAGTGATAAAGCCTGGGGTTTGCTGTGTAGTTTGTGCCAAGCAGTTGGGGCGGCGGTCAGGAAGCTGGACCCACTAAGAAAATCAGCAAGGGTCTTGCTTCTGCCTTGTCAGTGACCTGTTGCTGGAATGTATGTGTGTACCTTAGTTAATGACAGGGTCGATTTAGGTCATGATATCTTACAGGACTAATGAATGACCACTTGAGCAGTGGTAGCCATGATGTGGAGATGTCAGCTTTGGACTGGGGTGGGCACAGTAAGAAGTCTCACAGCACCAGGTTAAAGTCCAACACATTTATTTGGAATCACGAGCTTTCGGAGCGCTGCTCCTTCATCTGGTGAGGTCACCTGATGATAGGAGCAGCGCTCCGAAAGCTCGTGATTCCAAATAAACCTGTTGGACTTCAACCTCACAACTTGTGAGACTTCTTACTGTGCATTTGGTGTCTGTAAAGCCACACACCACTGTCATTTCAAAGAGGAGGGAGAAACTGGTGAGGAATATACTGACTGCAGAGCAAGGAGATTCATTTGATTTTTCAGTTTGCCTGCTGCGCTCATCCTCATGTTACTCATCCTCAGAATATTTTTGAAGGCATTTAAAGGTGACCATTTATTGTAGATGAGAACTATTGTGCTGGCCAGACAGTTTCCCTTCCCTAAAGGTCATGAATGTACCTGTTGGGATTTTCTGACACTCGAGTAGATTTCACTCTTGGGTCCAAGTTGCAGATTGGTTTCAGTTTCGCAACTTGCCAGGCTGGGGTTTGGGCTGGCAACCTTTGAATTGCTATTCCAGAACGATAACTTCGATATTAGGTACCATCTTTCCAAAATATCAACCATTACTAGCTTCACAGAATCATAGAATTGTTATGGCGCAGAAGGAGGTCATTAGGCCCATTGTGCCTGCACTGACTCTCCAAATGAGCAACTCCCCGAGTACCATTCCCCCATCGTC
This sequence comes from Mustelus asterias, assembly GCF_964213995.1. Taxonomy (NCBI): domain Eukaryota; kingdom Metazoa; phylum Chordata; class Chondrichthyes; order Carcharhiniformes; family Triakidae; genus Mustelus; species Mustelus asterias. The sequence continues at coordinate 193,138,862 of NC_135801.1, forward strand.
TCCCTGTAACTTTGCATATTCGTCCTAAACAGATAACCTGTCTAATTCTCTTTGAATGCTTAAATTGAATCTGCCTTCACCGTACTCTTAAGCAGTGCATTACAAACCCTAACCACTCACTGAGCAAAAATAGTTTCTCCTCATGTCACTTTTGCATCTTTTACTAATTATTTTCAGTCTGTGGCCTCTTGTTATTTATTTTTCCACCAATGGGAACAGTTTCTCCCTATCCACTCTGCCCAGGCCCCTCATGATTTTGCACACCTCTATTAAATCTCCTCCCAACCTTTTCTTTAAGGAGAACAGCCCTAACCTCTCCAGTGTGTCTTCAAAACTGTTACCATTCTCGTGTATATTTTCTGCAACTTCTCTACAGCTTTCACATCCTTCCTCAAGTGCAGCGCCCAGGACTGGATGCAGTACTCTTGTTGAGGCCTAACTAGTGACTCAGACAAATCCCCTTTCTCTTGACTCCATGCCCCAAATGGTTTCCCACGGTGGCACAGTGGTTAGCACTACCAATGACCCCCGGATTCGATTCCCAGCTTGGATAACTGTCTGTGCGGAGTCTGCACGTTCTCCCCGTGTCTGTGTGGGTTTCCTCCGGGTGCTCCGGTTTCCTCCCACAGTCCGAAAGACGTGCTGGTTAGGTGTATTGGCCATGCTAAATTCTCCCTCAGTGTACCCGAACGGGCGCCGGAGTGTGGCGACTAGGGGTCTCTTCTTTTGACAGATACGAGTTTTGATGAGTGACTGGTTTATAGGAAATGTCTCTCTCCTCACGCTCCCCTGAGGGTGATTCGTTGGTTTCTCACCTTTACCTTGGAATGTGAACTTGCATGTTGAAGTAGTTTCAGTTCAAGCTGCAAAATTTCCAGTAAGTTGAAAATTGAAAAATCATATTTTTGAAAATAAAGGGGCACAGCCTTGTAACAAACTCCATTCACCAACATAAGAAAATCTATCGGCTTCAGTCTTAACAGCTCCATGCGAGTAGGGAAATGGGATCAAGGTTTAGTGGGCATATCTGAATGAACACTCTTGACAATACAACTTCCTCGTTCTGAAGCCTAGATTATGCGCTGGAGTCCCAGTGTTGAGTTTTGATCTGAACCTTCTGACCCAGAGGTGAGAATACTCTCAGCGCAGCCTGACAATTAATTCTCAGTTCAGCCGGCCAACATTGCTGCTGTTACAAGGTGCAACTGCAGCTCTCAAACAGTTAATGTCCTGAAGGGATTGTAAAAGGGTCGTACACCTATGCTGTGTCTGCACATGTATAGAAATCTGTCAGCATATGAAAACATTTAATTGCAGATTCACACTCTCCAGTTTTGAGTCATTAGCAATCTGTTTCCAGTTTATTTTCAACAGAACTATGTGCCGGCAGCATATTCTGCCTTTTACTCTCGTCACTTTGCTTTGAGTGGTGGATTTTTTGAATGTTTTAAAACCCACATCTTTCAACATTTTTCTCAGTATATTATCAAATAATTCATAAATATGGTAAAAAAAAGAGGTCTCTGAAAACCCTCTTCAGTGCTTTTCCCTTCTCATATTCTGACTACCCTGTAGCCTAAGCTATAGAATTCTGTTAATTTAAAACATATAAAGAATTGGTTTTTTTTTTTCTGTCCCCAGAAACTTGCAAGCATGTTTTACTGATTTATTTTTGTTGAACTCCCAGTAAACAAATGAAAGAGATTTTGGATTCGCGTTGCCAGATTTTTTGAAACTTTTGCATTTGTTAATTCCCCTCGATCTTCACCCGGTCTTCGAAACAGATCATCCATAAAAGAATGAAATTGCATTTACATGTCACCGTTTCAGAGTTCAGGAAAGAAGCATCTTAGTATTTTGTGCTTAATTAATGTTTTATATCGGATTTGTTTGAAGAACAAGGAACCATAAACATTAATGAGATGAATAATTAATTAAACTGTTTTAAAATAGTGCTGCTGGAGGGAGAGACGCTGGCCAAGACACGGGGAGAGTTCACATCTCGTGGAGCATGTCTCTTACATTCCATACTCATAACGGCACCTCTGACAATGCGGCACTCCACTGCTGCACTGAAGTGTCAGATTATATACACACAAACGCTAGTGCAGCAGAAGCGAGAGCGAAACTAAGCCGACACTACAACTAGGGAGCTGCAGTTGATTTGAGGCTCAAATTAAAGTTAATTAGTGTTGATCCCTTAAGTAGAGAATAGTTTATTAAAGGCTAATAGAAATTATGCAAATCAAGAAATCATTAAGTAGCCTTCCAGAGCCAAGTACTTGGGTATAAATTGTATTGGGTCTGCTATTTCCAGTTACCTGCACAAGATTTTCATACTTTAGCCATTTGAACAGAGGAAGAATACGCAGCTGTATTATTAAGATTTTGATTTGTACCTGAGTATCGACAAGGTGAAGATAAAGAGATGAAAGAACAAGCTCAGAGAAATTTTCTCTCTCTAAATGTTGTGTTTGTTTTATCTTTTGGCATGTTCAGTTGGGTGTTGACTTGGGGATGTGTGATTAATCCGTGCAAATCATGTAACATAAACTGTCATTACTTTACTGGTGATTCAGTTGGCCCGTGTGAATTGCATGATCAGCCATTTTGCTCCAACGAGAAAGCAGCATTCCTACTTGTATTTGGCTACTCCCAGAGTATCCCTCAGGGAGGAGTAGGAGGTATGAAGATTCACTGACTCTGGGAGAGAGTTTCACAGGGAGGAGAAGTGGATTTGTAGATTTATTGATTTTTGATGGAAGAATCACACGGAAGAAAAGAGGATGTGATGATCCCCTGACTCTTGGATTGAGTACCACAGGAAGAGAAGCTCGGGGCATGGGGTGGTGGTGTGACAATTGGTCTCTATTCCATTCTCCCAGTTTCTCTGTTTCTGTCGCGCCGGTCCCATTGATATAACTTTCCATTCTAGCACTCGCGATATGTCTTTTTCCTCAAATGAGGATTTCCTTGGTGTGGTTGACCCTCCACCATGTCCGATGTATTTTACCCACTTCTGCTGTCACCCCCCTCTTCCTCCCAATACGACTAAGGTTCTCTCTATCCTCACTTTCAGCATTCATTGGATTAGCCTGCCATTCCCTGCTGCCAAGGCGTATTTAAGATTTTAAAGTTTATTTATTGGTGTCACAAGTAGGGTTACATTGACATTGCAGTGAAGTTACTGTGAAAATCCCCTAGTTGCCACATTCTGGCACCTGTTCGGGTACACTGAGGGAGAACCTACCATGGCCAATGCACCTCACCAGCACGTCTTTTGGACTTTATTCTTTTTCCTCTCTTTTTTGTGTAGGGCGGCATGGTGGCACAGTGGTTAACACTGCTGCCTCACAGCACCAGGGACCCGGGTTCGATTCCCCGCTTGGGTCAATGTCTGTGCGGAGTCTGCACGTTCTCCTGGTGCTCCAGTTTCCTCCCACAGTCCGAAAGACATTCTGGTTAGATACATTGGCCACGCTAAATTTTCCCTCAGTGTACCTGAACAGGCGCCGGAGTGTGGCCACTGGGGGATTTTCACAGTAACTTCATTGCAGCGTTAATGTAAGCCTACTTGTGACATTAATAAATAAACTTCAAACTTAAAAAGTTATTTTTTACTTTGATCTTTCCATGACCATTCTCCAGCTTCAAAACCAAACAGCATTAGATGGAGATCTATGAAACCCTTGCTTTCTTAATATATCCCAGGTTGCCCTGAAGGCAGAAGGGCAAGTTAGTAGGGTGGTGAAAAAGGCACTTTATCAATCAAGGCATCGATTATAAAAACAGGGAAGTCATGTTGGAGTTGTATTGAACTTTGGTGAGGCCACAGCTAGAGTACTGTGTGCAGTTCTGGTCGCCAAATTATCGGAAGAATGTGATTGCACTGGAGGGGGTGCAGAGGAGATTCACCAGGATGCTGCCTGGGATGGAACATTTACGTTATGAAGAGAGGTTGCATCGGCTATGTTGTTTTCGTTGGAGCAGAGAAGACCAAGGAGCGATTTGATTGAGGTGTACAAGATTATGAGGGGATCGGGAGCAGTTGTTCCCCTTAGTTGAAGGGTCAGTCACGAGGGGACATAGTTTCAAGGTGAGGGGCAGGAGGTTTAAGGGGGATGTGAGGAAACAATTTATACCCAGAGGATGGTGACGGTTTGGAATGCGTTGCCTGGGAAGGTGGTAGAAGTGGGTTGCCTCACATCTTTTCAAAAGTACCTGGATGAACACTTGGCTCATCATAACATTCAAGGCTATGGGCCAAGTGCTGGCAGATGGGATTAGGTGCGTCAGTGTTTCTCGTATGTCGGTGCATACTCGATGGTCTGAAGGTCGTCTTCTGCGCTGTATGATTCTATACTTATTATTCTCGATGTACAAAATATATATGTCAAGGAATATTATCACCGCTTGTGGGATGTAACAATGAAGTTATAGTCTCCCCCCCCCCCCCCCCCCCCCCCCAATCCACTTAAATATCTCCCATTTTCTCTGCCTTTTAGCTTTGACAAAGGGTCGTCTGGACTCGAAACATCAGCTCTTTTCTCTCCTTACAGATGCTGCCAGACCTGCTGAGATTTTCCAGTGTTTTCTCTTTTGGTTTCAGATTCCAGCATCCGCAGTAATTTGCTTTTATTAAGTTATAGAATCTTATTGAATAGATGGAGGCCATCTCAAGAGAGTCCATTAGGGAGAATATCTAATTTCCCACCGGTTCTTCTTTCATAGAATCCCTACAGTGCAGAAGGAGGCCATTCAGCCCATCGAGTCTGCATCGACCACAATCCCACCCAGGCCCTATCCCCGTAGTCCCATATATTTATCCTGCTAGTCCCCCTGACACTGAGGGGCAATTTAGCATGGCCAATCTGCCTAATCTGCACATCTTTGGACCTAATCTATCAATTAGTTAAAATCTGTAACCTCTGGTTACTGGTGCACTTGTCAAAGGAAACAGCTTTTCCTGCGTCCCTTATCAAAATGCCTCAGTTTTGAATACCTCTGCTGGTTCCCTCCTTTTCGCCCTCACTGTCTTCAGCAGATTTCTCCACATAACTTAAGCCCTTTATCTCTGGTATCATCCTGGTAGACCGCTGTAAGCTTTCCAAGCTCTTGTCATCCTTCCTAAAATGTGGTGGCCAGAATTGCATACAGTACTCGAACTGAGGCCTAATCAGTGATTTATAATGGTTTGCCATGACTTGTTTTGTACTTCTCAGCCTTTTGGCTAAGATCAAGTGTAGTTATGCGGATGCTGCACTTGGTTGAGGTCATTAGGTTACATTGAAGCTTCATATGTTTCATATGAAGCAATTTTTAAAAGCGGCATCTTGGCCTTTTGGCTAGGATGCAAATGAGCTCAAGTTTTGGAGGAGGAATTGCTTTCCCTCCTCCAATCAGCTTGGCTCATGTAGATCAGGCCCAGGACAGGGTAAATGGTCGCTCGCCCTGTCTTGCCAGCCTGGATCGGAAATGTCTCAACTTGTTGAGACACTGAATTGGACTTGATTTGCTTGAATTGGAAAAGTATATTAAAAAAAAGTACCTATTTTGGCCTATCTCGGCCTTTTGGCTAAGATCAAGTGTAGTTATGCGGATGCTGCACTTGGTTGAGGTCACTAGGTTACATTTAAGCTTCATTTTCATATGAAGCAATTTTTAAAAGCGGCATCTCGGCCTTTTGGCTAAGATGCAAATGAGATCAAGCTTTGGGGGCGGAGATGTCTGCCTACTCCAATCAGCTTGGCTCATGTAGATCAGGCCCAAGACAGGGTAAAGGGTCGCATACCCTGTCTTGTCAGCTTGGATCGGAAATGTCTCAACTTGTTGAGACTCTGAATTGGACTTGATTTGATTGAATTGGAAAAGTATTTAAAAAAATATGTCCCTATTTACAATGCCAAGTATTCTGTACTCTTACACAAGCCACATGAATTGTGAATGTGGAGCCCAAGGTCCCTCTGCTCATGCACCTCATCAGAGTCGTATCATACACCATGAAAATCAAAGACTGTGAGACAGCAGTCTTTCAGATCTGAGAATTCATTAAGAAAATGAATTGGCCATTTAGCCCCTTGAGTCTGCTCCACCATTCAGTTAGGTCATGGCTGATTTGGTACCTCAACTTGCTATGACCATGTGAGAAGTGTGAACTGGCTTCCCTCTATGGAACCTCCTCTATTGGTCACGAAGATTTAAGTTTCTTTTTCATGAGGCGATGCCTTTTCCAAATCAGGAAGTATTTTGCTATTTAAGCTTTGAGCAATAAGGAGCCAATCAAACAAGGTTTTCTTGAGTCAAAGAGCAAATTTATTAACCAGTAAACCAGAGGAAAGAGGTAAAAAGTGACATTAAGCATTCGGCCCTCATGCAGTTGTTTGGACACACGCACACACACACACAGACAGACATTGGCAGATACACACGTGCAGATGCACACACTCACACAGAAAGACACACACACACTTCATGAAAAATGGAAAATGAATATGTGGTCAACTTGAGATGTTGATTTTGAATGTTGCGGCTGATTTAGGTTAGCTGGTATTTTGGAAGTGTGCAGATGCAAAAGATACTTCGATTATTACGAGATCATGTTTCGCTGGTAGACTTCTGGTAGAGTTAGCTTGTTGAACTTGGCGACACTCATTTCAAAAGAGAAGGGGAGAGAAAAAGCCCTCAGCTTGTTTTCTGTGTGGAAGACTTTCTTGACACTGCCTGTGTCATTTGCATCTCTCTCTAGTGGCTGACAGCCTTGTGTTGAAGTACTTCACCCAAGAGGTTTTGTGCCTGTCTGTGGAAGCCATTGTTTCAATATATTGTGCTTTGCATTGTTAATGTCTCTTCTTTCGACAGATACAAGTTTTGATGAGTGACTGGATTATAGGAAATGTCTCTCTCCTCTCACTCCCCTGAGGGTGATTTATTGGTTTCTCACCTTTACCTTGGGATGTGAACTTGCATGTTGAAGTAGTTTCAGTTCAAGCTGCAAACTTTCCAGTAAGTTGAAAAATCATATTTTTGAAAATAAAGGGGGAGAAAGGCCTTGTAACAAACTCCATTCACCAACATAAGAAAATTTATCTGCCTCACTCTTAAAAGCTGCGGTTGTCCCTCAGCATCGAGAGGATTTCATATTTACATTACCTTTTCTGTGAAAACCCATTGTGAAGTTACAAAAATAGACATGATTAAAGTTCCGCATTTTCTGTCTCAGGCAACTGGGATTTTTGGTTTCAGTTCTTGGTTTTCTTTCCTCCTCCCCTTTCTAGTGAGGGTGGAAGTCTCACTGGGACTTCATTTATTCAGTAGGTGCCTATGTCCACGCATTTTAATGTAGAACTTGCTTGTTGAAGTCTTTGAAGCAGATAAAGATGGTTATACTGATTACATTGCTTTCCAGGCCTGTGATAATTGCAATCTGAAATGATGATATCTTCCTGTGCATTGGGCATTTCTCTAACACAGGGTTGTTTTTTATCCACTTGCATTGAAATTACTTAGGCTAGGTCTCCTTGGCTCTTCTGTCTTTTCCCCTTTCTTTCATGAGGTGGCAAGGCCAGCATTTGTTGCCCATCCCTAATTGCTCTTGAGAAGGTGGTGGTGAGCCACTGCCTTAAACCAATGCAGTTTGCAGGGAAGATGGTTAGAATCTCTCTTGATGGAGGTGGCACGAGTGCCACTTGTCAGCCCAAGCCTGGGTACTCTCAAGGACTTGCCGCGTTTGGACATGGATTGCTTCAGCATCTGAGGAGTCGCGAATGGCGTCAAGCATTTTGTAATCATCAGCGAACATCCACACTTCTGATCTCATAATGCAAATAAGGTCATTAATGAAGCAGCTGAAGATGGTTGTGTCTAGGACACTAACCCTGAGGAACTCTTGCAATGATGTTCTGGAGCTGAGATGATTGACCTCCAACCACCTCAAACATTTTCTTTTGTCCTGTGCATGACTCCAACCAGCAAAACGTTTCCCACCTAATTCCATCAACTCCAGTTTTGCTCAGGCTCCTTGATGCCATACTCGGTCAAATGCTGCCTTGATGTCAAGGACATTCACAGCCACCTCCCCTTGACTTAAGGGTAGTTGCTGTCTCTTTAGTCCTCGACTGAGACAAATGATGAAAAGCTTGGGAACGTTCTGGTCCAAGAAGATCTCGGGGTTCATGCACAAAAGTGTAAAAAAAATTTAAAAATCAAAATAGCTAATCGAATGTCAGTCTTTATAACTAGAGAACAAGAAAATAATGGGGAGCACGTATTGCTACAGTTATCACATAGGAATTAGGAGCAGTAATAGGCAATTCGACCCATCAGTCTGCTTTGCCATTCCATAAGATCATCGCTATGACAACGGATGAATGGACACCACTCGACAATCACCAGGCAGGAGTGTTCCCTTCCTGTCGGGGAACATTTCAGCAGTCAAGGGCATTCAGCCCCTGACCTTCGGGTAAGCGTTCTCCAAGGCGGCCTTCACGACAACACAGAATCGCTGAGCAGAAACTGATAGCCAAGTTCCGTACACATGAGGACAGCCTCAACCGGGATCTTGGGTTCATGTCACACTACCTGTAACCCCCACGACTTGCCTGGGCTTGCAAAATCTCACTAACTGTCCTGGCTGGAGACAATATACATCTCTTTAACCTGTGCTTAACCCTCTCTCCACTTGCATTGTCTGCACCTGTAAAGACTTGATTACCTGTTAAGACTCGCATTCCAGCCATTATCTTGTAATTGAGTTTGTGTCTATATGTGCCCTGTTTGTGAACACAACTCCCACTCACCTGATGAAGCAGCAGCGCTCCGAAAGCTTGTACTACCAAATAAACCTGTTGGACTTTAACCTGGTGTTGTGAAACTACTTACTGTGCCTACCCCAGTCCAACGCCGGCAACTCCACACTCTTGGTTGTAGTCTCAGCTTCACCTTCCTGATTCCCCCCACTACCTCCTCCATAACCCTTGACTCCTTTATCAATCAAAAATCTATCTAACTCAGGCTTGAATCCTTAGTTAGTCCTGGGATGTGTAGGTTAGAGGGATTAACGGGTAAATTATGTGGGGGTAGGGCCTGGGTGGGATTGTGGTCGGTGCAGACTCGATGGGCCGAATGGCCTCCTTCTGCACTGTAGGGTTTCTATTTCTATGAATAAATTTAATGACCCTGCCTCCATTGCTCCCTGGGGAAGAGAGACTAACGAGCCCCGAAGAGAAAAAGGAAACCTCATCTCCGTCTTAAAAGGGAAACCTCTTATTCTTAACCTGAGCCCCCCCTGGTTCTGGGCCCTGCTGCCAGAGGAAGCATCCTCCCGGTATCCACCTGATCTAGTCCCTTCAGAATGTATATGTTTCACTGAGATCACACCTGATCCTTCTAAACTCCAATGGCTAAAGATCCAGCTTGTTCTCGGGAGGTCACATCGCACCACTCAGTGGAGGCTTCTGTTGAGGGAAACCTAGCGGTATCAATTAGAGGCTGCAAGACCCATGGCACAGGGGTTTTTCGATATGAGGTGTGAAACCTCCTGGACATCGCATCTGTTGGTGCAGCTGCATCCCAATGCAAATCGCAGCTTTTAAAAACAATGATTTTTAAAGCAAGCTAAACATTTTTTAAAAAAATGCCATTTCTAACATCATCAAATTGCCAACAGACACAGCGATTTTGCTGTAAGACGAAAATTTAACCAGTCACTGGATGCCACTTTGTGGTGTTACATTGTCCCATGGGTGGAAAGCAGTGGGGGCAGCAGTAAACTGCAGTCTGCTGATCTGATGTCGAGTCTGTATTGTAACAGTACTTCTAATCTTTGAAAGTTTCACACATGTGGAACTTAGTCACATGCTTTCTAAATACTCAACTAAATTGATTTTACGATCCCCTTGTGGATGGCAGGGGGTCTGAGTTCATAGATCCTGTGGTTCCAACCTCGTTCCCAGATCAGCGTCTGTTTATGGTGACAAAAATATAGTAAAGCTTAGTTCAGCTTCAGGTGGGAGCTACTCAAATTCTGAGGTGTCTTGTGATGTTTGCTAACCCACGGCTTTTGAAACTCTTCCCACTGCACACAGCCGAATCGAGAGGACATTAAATCACAGAAACCAGGAACACACAAGGGGGCCAGAGTCTTTCCAAGCTGCAGGAGCTTAAAGTTTACAAGTTTGATCTGCAAACAGAGTTAAGGGCTATGGGGGTTATGCGCGCAGGAAATTGGAGTTCAGGCCACAGTTACATCAGCGATGATAACTGAATGGTGGTGAAGGCCTGATGGGCTGAATGGCCTCCTCCTCCCCCTCTGTTTTATAAGCTGAAGTAATAGAAACCCTGAACGTGTGATGCAGATTCTTTAACTGTGTACTTTTTTCTGAGCTGTTTTGAATTTGTGTTTTCCTTCATTGCTGCTGATCTGACGAAGACACAAATAGCTCCCTAGAAATGTGAAGAAATCAAGGGCCAACTGAGACGGAGGAATTGAAGGAAATTAGTATTACTAGAAAAGTAGTTTTAGAGAAATTAATTGGATTGAAAGCCGATAAATCCTCAGGACCTCATAATCTACATCCCAGGATGCCAAAATTCTGTAGATTCTGCAACAGTCCCGACACGTTGGAGGGTAGCAAATGTAACCCCACTATTTATAAAAGGAGGGAGGGAGAAAACAGGGAATTACAGACTGGTTAACATAACATCAGTAGTAGGGAAAATACTCGAGACTAAAGGATGTGGTAATGTGACACCTAGAAAATATCAACGAGATTAGATAAAATCGACATGGATTTATGAATGGGAAATCATGTTTTGAAAAACATACTGGAATTTTTTGTGGATGTAACGAGTACAATAGGGAAGGTTGTACCAGTGGATATGGTGTATTTGAATATTCAGAAAGTTTTTGATAAAATCCCACATAAGAGGTCAGTGTGCAAAATTAAAGCAAATGGGATTGGGGGTAATATATTGGCATGGATTGAGAATTGGATAGCAGACGGGAAACAGAGTAGGAATCAAAGGGTCTTTTTCAAAGTGACAAGAGGTGACTTGTGTGGTCCTGTGGTGATCAATGCTCGCGCCCCAGCTATTCACAATATGATTTGGATGAGGGAACCAAAAGTAACATTTCCAAGTTTGGTGGGAAGGTGAGTGGTGAGGATGATGTTAAGAGGCCTCAGGGTGATTTGGACAAGTTGAGTGAGTGGGTAAATACATGGCAGATGCAGCATAAACATGGGTAAATGTGAAGTTATCAACTTTGGAGGAGGCAGCAAAATGGTGATAGATTGGGAAATGTTGATATACAAAGAGAGCTGGCTGTCCTTGTACACCAACCACCCAAAGCAAGCATGCAGGTTTAACAAACAGCTAGGAAGGCAAGTGGTATGTTGGCCTTCACTGCAAGAGGATTTGAGTACAGGAGCAAGGATGTCTCGCTGCAGCTGTAAAGGCTCTTTGTGAGACCATACCTGGAGTATCGTGTGCAGATTTGCTCTTGTTATCTCAGAAAGGATATACTTACCATAGAGGGAGTGCAGCGAAGGTTCATCAGACTGATTCCTGGGATGGCAGGATTGCTGTATGAGGAGAGATTGTGTTGATTGGGCCGATGTTGACTGGAACTTAGAAGAATTGAAACTTATAAAATTCTGACAGGGCTGGGCAGACTGGATGCAGGGACTTTGTTTCTTCTGGCTGGGGTGTCGAGAACAAGGATTCACGGTCTCAGGATACAGAGTGGGTCATTTAGGACTGAGATGAGAAGAAACATCTTCACTTCAGGGTGGTGAACCTGTGGAATTCTCTACCATAGAAAGCTGTGGAGGCCAAAACACTGAAAATATTTCAGAAGGAAATAGATGGATTTCTCGGGAGCGATCTTACAAAAAAATCCAAAGTACTGAACGAGCATGAAACGTAGAAACAGAGAAGCTAGGAGCAGGAGGAGGCCATTCGGCCCTTCGAGCCTGCTTCACCATTTATCACCATCATGGCTGATCGTCCAACTCAATAGCCTAATCCTGGTTTCTCCCCATAACCTTTGATCCCATTCACCCCAAGTGCTATATCCAGCCGCCTCTTGAATACATTCAACGTTTTGGCATCAACTACTTCCTGTGGTAATGAATTCCACAGGCTCACCACTCTTTGGGTGAAGAAATGTCTCCTCATCTCCATCCTAAACGGTCTACCCCAAAACCTCAGACTGTGACCCCTGGTTCTGGACACCCCCATCATCGGGAACATCCTCCCTGCATCTATCCTGTCCAGTCTTCTTAGAATTTTATAAGTCTCTATGAGATCTTCCCCTCAACTCCAGTGAAAACAATCCTAACCTAGTCAACCTCCCATCTATAAGATGCACTGCAGCAACTTGTGATACCTCCTTTGACCTTCCAAATTCACAATCTCTCCCACCTAGCGTCCTGTGGCTCCGACATCCATCATTATGAAGTTCTTCAAAATGTTAGTCATGGCACGAATCAATTCCAGCTTTCCGGATTGCCTGGATCCACTACAATTTGCTTACCGCCGTAACAGGTCCACAGCAGACGGCATCTCCCTGGCCCTGCATTCAACCTTGGAACACCTAGATAACAAAGACACCTATGTCAGACTCCAATTTGTTGACTACAGCTCAGCCTTCAACACCATTATTCCTACAACTCATCTCCAAATTCTGTGTCCTGGGCCTCGGTTCCTCCCTCTGCGACTGGATTCTGAACTTCCTAACCCACAGACCACAATCAGTAAGGATTGGCAACAACACCTCCTCCACGATCATCCTCAACACCAGTGCCCCACAAGGCTGTGTCCTCAACCCCCTACTATACTCCTTATACACCTATGACTGTGTGACCAAATTCCCCTCCAATTCGATTTTCAAGTTCACTGATGACACCACCGTAGTGGGTTGGATCTCAAACAATGACGAGACAGAGTACAGGAATGAGATAGAGAATCTGGTGAACTGGTACAGCAACAATAATCTCTTCCTCAATTTTAACAAAACAAAGAAGCGAGTCATCGACTTCAGGAAGCGCAGTGGAAAACATGCTCCTGTCTACATCAATGGGAATGAAGTAGAAATGGTCGAGAGCTTCAGGTTTTTAGGTGTCCAGATCACCAACAACCTGTCCTGGTCTCCCCATGCCGACACTATAGTTACGAAAGCCCACCAACATCTCTACTTTCTCAGAAGACTAAGGAAATTTGGCATGTCAGCTACGACTCTCACCAACTTTTACAGATGCGCCATAGAAAGCATTCTTTCTGGTTGTATCACAGCTTGGTATGGCTCCTGCTCTGCCCAAGACCGCAAGAAACTACAAAGATTTGTGAATGTAGCCCAATCCATCACGCAATCCAGCCTCCCATCCATTGACTCTGTCTGCACTTCCCGCTGCCTCGGAAAAGCAGCCAGCATAATTAAGGACCCCACGCACCCCAGACATTCCCTCTTCCACCTTCTTCCATTGGGAAAAAGATACATAAGTCTGAGGTCACGTACCAACCGACTCAAGAACAGCTTCTTCCCTGCTGCTGTCAGACTTCTGAATGGACCTACCTCACACCAAGTTGATCTTTCTCTACACCCTAGCTATGACTGTAACACTACATTCTGCACTCTCTCGTTTCCTTCTCTATGAACAGTATGCTTTGTCTGTAAAGCACACAAGAAACAATACTTTTCACTGTGTGCTAATACATGTGACAGTAATAAATAAATCAAATCACCTGGAAGGACATGAGGATCAGCTGCATGGGACATCACCGCCCTGACTTGGAACTATCCATTCACTGTCCCCAATCTGAAATCTTGGCACTCCTTCCCGAACAGCACTGGCTGTACCAAGACCACAGGGACTGCCACGGTTAAAGAAGCTGGCTCAGCTCCATCTCGAGGGTAATGAGGGATGGACAGTCAATGCTGGCCTAGCCAGTGAGGCCTACGTCCTGTGAAAGAGTAAAATAAATCCTACAAGCGTACCCCAGACATACGGGCACTTGTTTCTGATCCATTGCTCGCTTACGTCTAACCTTTTCCCCTTTTTTTCTTTTCATGCGTTTCTGTGTGCAACGTTAACAGCACAGCAATGGACCATTCTGCCCTTCAAGCCTGTACTGGTGCTTCTCACTCCTTCTGCATCACTCACCAACACTGCTGAAAGGTGTGGGGAGCGAGCGACAGAGTGGGATTAACTACTTTCTGGCTCGTTGCCCGTATGCTCAAATATGCATCTTTTTTACCTGGCAGCTCCCTGTTAAGAGTTTATGGGCCCTGCCTCAATGTTAGTTTATGGTAGAGAACTTTATAACAGCTATTTCCCCAGCAACAAGTTGCTTGATTTATTTTTTTCTGTTTTTACACAATTAACTACCAACCTAGGTTTTGATTTTTGGTTATAAAATTAATATTGGGTGAGTTTTAAAAAACAAAATCCTCCCCATGCCGAGCACTGGGTAACTTTTAAAACTTCATTCCAACATTGTTTCTAATAAGGGAAACATAAGAGATATATAAATAGCACCTGACATGAGGGAGTGATTTAAATGCTTAAGTCATTAAACATTTACTTGTTTAACCTCATTCTATTTGTATTTTGGCTCACCCAATGCCTTTCAGCAACTCCATCTACCTTTATTTTTTTCTTAACTCTGCCTCTTGTTTCACTTATCCTTGAGCTGTGGCCAGGCACCCCACCTTTTCACCAGCTGTTAAAACTAGGTCAAGTTAAATCAGGATGCTTTCATTTGCTTCTTAGAGGGGAGCCCTGTATACACAGGACTGCTCATCGAGCCAACACAACCATGACCGCTTTGCTTGGAGAAGTTTGCAACAATGGCGTGCAGCAAAATGGAGGCTGCAGATACGGTAGCAGGGCAACTGTGTTACTGGGACTGGCATCGTCAGTGGCTCAGTTGGTTACACTTCCTTGCATGAGTCAGACGTTGTGGGTTCAAATGTCACTCCACTTGAGCACGAAGTCTGGCTGACACTTCAGTGCTGAAGGAGGGTGTGCTGGGCTGTTGGAGGTGCCGTCTTTCAGATGGGATCTATTGCAGTCTCAGCTGGACGTTAGGAGCCCATGGCACTTTTCTAAGATAGCCATGATGTGGAGATGCAAGACTGGGGTGGGCATGGTAAGAAGTCTCGCAACACCAGCTTAAAGTCCAACAGGTTTATTTGGAATCACAAGCTTTTGGAGCGCTGCTCCTTCATTAGGTGAAGGTTCATTGGTAACCACTCACCTGATGAAGGAGCAGAACTCCAAAAGCTCGTGAAGCAGCGAGGTGCAGATAGATTAGCAGAATGGATAGACTAGAGGCAGATGGAAGTTAATGAGAAGTATGAGTTGATGTGTTTTGGCAAATGGGACAGGTCGTGACAATGTCGACTTGGTGGCACAGTTGTAACAAGTGCCGGGACAGAGGTACCTAGGGGTACATGTGCACAGATCTTTGAAAGTGACGGGACATATTGAGAGAATGGTTAGCAAAGCACCTGGGATCTTGGACTTCATAAATTGAGGTATTCAGTGCAAAAGCAGGGAAATTATGCTGAACCTTCATAAAGCTCTAGTTAGGCCTGAACTAGATTATTGCATCCAGCTCTGGTCCCACAGTTTAGGAAAGATGTGAGGGTCCTTGAGAGGGTGCAGAGGAGATTGATCAGAATGGTTCCAGGGAGTTACAAGGTTAGGCTGGAGAAGCTGGGCTTGTTCTCCGTGAGCAGAGGAGGTTGAGGGGAGATTTGATCAAGGAGAACAAGAATATGACAGGTTTGGATAAGGTAGACATGGAAGAACTGTTTCCATTAACTGATTGTTAAAGGACCAGGGAACACAGATTGAAGATTTAGGGCAAGTAGAATGTGAGGAAGAACTCCTTAATGCCACTGCATTACCATTCACTCATGGTAATGACCTGGAACTCGCTGCCTGCGAGGATGGTGGAAACAGAGGTGATGACCAATTTCAAAAGGAAATTGGATGGGCCCTTGAGGGAAATAAACTTGCAGGGTTCTGACGATAGAGCAGGGGAATGGGACCAGCTGGATAAGCTGAATAAAAAGAATAATTAATAAAAATGAGCAGAGTCTGAGAGGGTCAGTGTGCGCGTGTGTGCGCGTGTGTGCATCACTCCCAGATTCAGGGTGCTCACTCACTGTTACACACACCCACTCAGTGGATGAGTATGTGTTGGTGTGCGGTTGTGAGACTGAGTGAGAAACCACAGACTTCAAGTAAGGCAGACACACACTCAACTCTCTCACACACACCTGTCAGCCTCTACCCACCTATCTCCTTCAACCCGAGGTTCCACAGTGTCTCACTCCCGGAACGCAGCCAGCCTCTCCCTCCGTGGGGCCCTGGCACTCTGATTCCCAGTCCCCGAGTCTTGGCTCTCGTGTTCCTACTCTCCAGGCCCTGGCTCTTGTGTTCCCCGCTCCCTAGGCACCTGCACCTGTCTTTCCTCATGGACTGCCCTGGAAGAAAACCTCTTTCCAGAAAACTCACCACTGCTGGCGTTTGCTGCTGCTCCAATCACAGCCTGTTTCTCTATCACATTTGCTTCTGATGGGCTCACTGGTAAGCGTAAAGGGAGGTGGAATATTTGGCTGACTAGCTGTGGTTTGATCTGAGTTTTGTTTTGGCAACATTCCAGGACAGGCTGGGTTTCCTGAATGCAGAATTGAAGAGATTGAGAGTGGCTTGAGAATCGGGTGCAGAGTGGACAATGACACTGCAGTCGTTCGCAAACTGCAGATCATGTATCTTTATGACTGTGTGGAGTTTGCACCTCCTCCCCATCTTTGTGTTGGATTCCTCTAAGTGCTCCAGTTTCCTCCCACAGTCCAAAGATGTGTAGGTTAGGTAGGTTGGCCATACTAAATTTAAATTGCCCCTTAGTGTCCAGAGATGTGTAGGTTAGCTGGATTAGCCATGAGAAATGTGCGGGGTTACAGGGATAGGGCAGTGGGGTGGGCCTAGTTAAAATGCTTTTTCGGAGAGTCGGTGCAGACCTGATGGGCCAACAGGCCTTCTTCTTTACCTTAGGGATTCTATCCTATGGATCAGTGGGCCATTTTGGGCTGGCATGCTGTTGTTATTAGTGGAACATAGAACATAGACCAGTACAGCACAGAACAGGCCCTTCGGCCCACGATGTTGTGCCGAGCTTTATCTGAAACCAAGATCAAGCTATCCCACTCCCTATCATACTGGTGTTCTCCATGTGCCTATCCAATAACCGCTTAAATGTTCCTAAAGTGTCTGACTCCACTATCACTGCAGGCAGTCCATTCCACAACCCAACCACTCTCTGCGTAAAGAACCTACCTCTGATATCCTTCCTATATCTCCCACCACGAACCCTATAGTTATGCCCCCTTGTAATAGCTCCATCCACCCGAGGAAATAGTCTTTGAACGTTCACTCTATCTATCCCCTTCATCATTTTATAAACCTCTATTAAGTCTCCCCTCAGCCTCCTCCGCTCCAGAGAGAACAGCCCTAGCTCCCTCAACCTTTCCTCATAAGACCTACCCTCCAAACCAGGCAGCATCCTGGTAAATCTCCTCTGCACTCTTTCCAGCGCTTCCACATCCTTCTTATAGTGAGGTGACCAGAACTGCACACAATATTCCAAATGTGGTCTCACCAAGGTCCTGTACAGTTGCAGCATAACCCCACGGCTCTTAAACTCCAACCCCCTGTTAATAAAAGCTAACACACTATAGGCCTTCTTCACAGCTCTATCCACTTGAGTGGCAACCTTTAGAGATCTGTGGATATAGACCCCAAGATCTCTCTGTTCCTCCACAGTCTTCAGAACCCTACCTTTGACCCTGTAATCCACATTTAAATTAGTCC
The DNA here is from genome assembly GCF_964213995.1 of Mustelus asterias. Classification (NCBI taxonomy): domain Eukaryota; kingdom Metazoa; phylum Chordata; class Chondrichthyes; order Carcharhiniformes; family Triakidae; genus Mustelus; species Mustelus asterias. The sequence goes on from NC_135801.1 coordinate 193,156,741, forward strand.
TACCAAAATGAATCACCTCACATTTATCAGGGTTAAACTCCATTTGCCATTTTTCAGCCCAGCTTTGCATCCTATCTATGTCTCTTGGAGTGCCACAGGAATCTATGTCAATGACTTAGATGAAGCGGCTAAATGTATGGTAACTAAATTTGCTGATGACATGATAAAAGGTAGGAAAACAAGTTGTCATGAGGACATAAAAAGTCTGCAAAGGGATTTAAATCGGTTAAGTGAGTGGGCAAAGAGATTGGCAGATGGAGTATAACATGTGAAAATGTGAATGTTGTTCACTTTGGCAGGAAGGATAGAAATGAGTATACTATTTAACTGAAGACAGAGTGGTGAACTCTGGTGCAGAGAAATCTGGATATCTTGCTACATGAATCTTAAAAGGTGGGCATGCGGGTATAGCAATTGACTAGGAATGTTGGTGATTATTGCAAGAGGAATTGAATATAGAACTACACAGTTTTGGTATCCTTATTTAAGAAAGGACCTGATTGCGTTAGAAATATATCAGAGAAAGTTTACTTGGTTGAGTCCTGGGATGAAGTGGTTACCTAATGAAGAGAAGTGGAGCAGGTTGAGCCTATACCCAATGATATTTAGAAGAATGAAAGATGATCTATAGGAAACAGATAAGATGTTGAGGGAGATTTGGACGCTGAGAGAATGTTTCCCTTTGTGAGGGAATCTGGAACTAGGGATTCGGTTTAAAAGTGAGGGGTCTCGCGTTTAAGAGACATGGAGAATTTCTTCCTCTAAGCCTTGTTAGCCTGTGGAATCCTCTTTCCCAGAGAGAGTAGGGAGGCCATTGAATATATTCAGGTCTGCGTTAGATAATTTTTTGATTGACAAGGGAATTAAGGGTATGGATGGGAAAGTGGAGTTGAAGCCAGAATCAGATCAGCCATTATCTTATCAAATTGCGGAATAGGCTCAAGGGGCTAAAGGGACTACTCCTGCTCCTAATTCATGTATTCTTGTGAAAGCATTGCAGGGCTATGAGTAAAGATGCTAGTTTGGGACTAATTGGATCATTCTTTCAAAGAACTTGCGCAGGCATGTTGGACCAAATAGCTGTCTCCACGCTCTCCTAATCTAGCATGTCTGCAAATCGCCTGATGGTCAGATAGGATGAGGGAAGAATTGGTGCTTTGAGTAAGCTAGATATTGTTCCTCAGATTTTTCCTCTTGGCAAGACGCTCTAAAATCTTTGCTTTTTAAAATTTATTTTGCTTGATATTTTTAAAGCAATTCTTCATCTTAATCTAGTAAGTAAAAAAAAATCATAATCTGTTCAGATTTAAGTTAAGATCATTTATCAGAGTCTTGTGTACGTATTGCTTATTCACACAAAGAAGTCCTTTTGAGATCAAGACTGTGTATTACCTCAACCCAGTTCATGCACTTTTGACCGTGGCTCAGGAGTCAAAGAAAGGCCAAGTCAATCTGTCACGTCCCTGTCCATTTACAGAGAGTTGTTTTTAGATCTGATCTATGGGGAAGTGGGTTGGAAGATAACAGTAGCAGGGGCAGACAAATCATACAACTCTTATCATTCTTGTGGGTTTGTGTTTCAGTTCAGGAGAAAGGGAAAAACAATGTTAACATGTTGACTTTGCACTTCTCAAAAATAATTCTGCACTTGTCTGATTTGAGGGACAAGAGGTCATTGTCGTTTCTGGAACGTTTGCCTGGCTCCTTGCCATTGTTTTAGTGGCTGTGTTGTATGGAGTATTGTTATGAACTCCCTTTACAACTGTTTTGGGTACTTTAAACTGTTTTATTTCAAAATCTGTATTCCTGCACTCTGACGGCCTTTTGTTCGCTCAAAATTTACGTGCCCTCTTATTTTTATATTGCAGATAAGGATTTGTGTTGTATGCCTCCACACCTGTGAACCCACTATTTCTTTTTCAAATTTTTTTTGTATTGAAGGCTGAGCGGTTGTGTGTGTGTGGCTGGGATGGGGGTTAGTTTTAAAGTTTAAAGTTTATTTACTCGTGTCACAAGTAGGTTTACATGAACACTGCAATGAAGTTACTGTGAAAATCCCCTAGTCGCCACACTCCGGCGCCTGTTTGGCTGCACTGAGGAAGAATTTAGCACGGCCGATGCACCTAACCAGCATGTCTTTTGGACTGTGGGAGGAAACCGGAGCGTCCGGAGGAAACCCACGCAGACACGGGGAGAACGTGCAGACTCCGCACAGACAGCGACCCAAGTCAGGAATCGAACCTGGCTCCCTGGCGCTGTGAGGCAGCAATGCTAACTAATGGGGTGGGGGTAGGAAGGAAAGGAGTGCTGCAAATGTTGCAGTGCTTCTCTGGAGCCCCCAGCAAACAACGACGTTCTCCAGGGAATCCCCGTGTTGCTTCCAAGGGTCCCTTTGCCAATATGTCTGACATCACAAGCCTATAAAATACTAGAATGTGCCTTGAAGGAAGAATTAATGAAATACCTACAGCAGTGTTGATGGTGTCAGCCTAACTCCATAGCTGGCAGGTTGTGGTTGGGATAAATGATGGTTCCTCATGGATATGCTGATCTCAATGGACCTAAGATATTAACACTTTTAGCCAAAATATTAACACAGTGCTGCATGGGATATTAGTTACATGTTAGAAGACAAGGAATAAAACATAGAAACACATGAAATAGGAGCAGGAGTAGGCCATTCTGCCCTTTGAGCCCATTCCACCATTCACTATGATCACGGCTAACCCCCTATCTCAACAAGAAGTCTCACAACACCAGGTTAAAGTCCAGGTGTGTATTGTCTCCAGCCACGACAGTTAGTGAGATTTTGCAAGCTCAGGTTACAGATAGTGTATCATACTATCGGATAGTGTGTACCACGCTATCTGTAACTCCCACGACTTGCCTGGGCTTGCAAAATCTCACTAACAGTCCTGGCTGGAGACAATACACACCTCTTTAACCTGTGCTTAACCCTCTCTCCACTCACATTGTACCTTTAAGACTTGATTACCTGTAAAGACTCGCATTCCAACCATTATTTTGTAAATCGAGTTTGTGTCTTTATATGCTCCGTTTGTGAACACAAGTCCTCACTTACCTGATGAAGGAGCTTGAGACTCCGAAAGCTAGTGCTGCCAAATAAACCTGTTGGACTTTAACCTGGTGTTGTGAGACTTCTTACTGTGCTTACCCCAGTCCAACGCCGGCATCTCCACATCACCTCTATCTCAACAATGTACTCCAGCACTCTCCCCATACCCCCTTGACACCTTTAGGGTCTAGAAATCTATATATTTCCATCTTAAGCATATTCAATGATGTGGCCTCCACAACCTTCTGTGGTGAAGAATTCCACAGGTTCATCATTGTCTGGGTGAAGAAATCTTTCCTCGTCTCAGTCCTAAATGGCCTGCCCCATATCCTGACTTTGTGAGCCCTTGTTCTCGACCCTCCAGCCAGAGGAAATAACATCCCTGCATCCAGTCTGTCCAGCCCTATCAGAATGTTATACTTTTCAATTAGATCTCATCTCATTCTTCTAAATTCCAGTGAATTCAGGTCCAGTTGCCTCAATCGCTCCTCGTATGACAATTCTGCCATCCCAGGAATCAGTCTGGTGAACCTTCTCTGCGCTCCCTCTATGGTTGGCAGGTGAGGAACCCAAAATTGCATGCAGTACTCCAGGTGTGGTCTCACCAAGGTCCTGCACAGCTGCAGTAAGAATGAGGATGAGAGAAACTTCTGAAGTAGGTCAGAAATTAGTTATATCTCTAGAGAGTCCAATAGCAGCTGCACATGGAACCATGTTAGTTGAATAATAGGTAACCAGCAGGTGTCTCAGCAGTTTTTGCTGAAACCATGGATTTTGACAGTAGCACCAAAATGATTTGCAAGTGGGGAAAGTTTGAAATCACAAGTGCTGCTGATGATACAGCACTTGGAATCCGGAAGCTGGCCGCATTTAACAAGGAACAAGTGAACAGAGTTCAGGGAATTTGTAAGAATTGAGAGGTAGAAGGAAAGATGGACTTGCATTTGTGTGGTGTCTTTCAATGCCTCGGGATGACCAAAAGCATTTTGCGGCACGGTGGTTAGCACTGCTGCCTCACAGCCCCAGGGACCCGGGTTTGATTCCCGGCTTGGGTCATTGCCTGTGTGGAGTTTGCACATTCTCCCCGTGTCTGTGTGGGTTTCCTCCGGGTGCTCCGGTTTCCTCCCACAGTCCAAAAATGTGCGGGCTAGGTGGGTTGGCCATGCTAAGTTGCCCTTAGTGTCAGGGGGACTAGCTAGGGTAAATGCATGGGATTATGGCGATAGGGCCTGGGTGGAATTGTGGTCAGGGCAGACTCGATGGGCCGAATAGCCTCCTTCTGTACAGGAGAGATTCTATGATTCAATGAAGTGTAGTCAGTGGTGCTGTAGGACAGGTGGGAGGTAGTTTGTGCACAACAAGTTTACAGACGATGACTGTTAGTCAGTTTTTAGGTGTCAGTTGAAAAAAGTAAATATTGGCCAGACTGGGCAAGAGAATGTAAGTTGTAATATCTGGTAGTAGTAATAGACCACAGGATTTAATAAAAAGAAGAGATTTGAATAAGAACAAGAACAAAGAACAGTACGTCACAGGAAACAGGCCCTTCGGCCCTCCAAGCCTGTGCCGCTCCTTGGTCCAACTAGACCACTCGTTTGTATCCCTCCATTCCCAGGCTGCTCATGTGACTATCCAGGTAAGTCTTAAACAATGTCAGCGTGCCTGCCTCCACCACCCTACTTGGCAGCGCATTCCAGGCCCCCACCACCCTCTGTGTAAAAAACGTCCCTCTGATGTCTGAGTTATACTTCGCCCCTCTCAGCTTGAGCCCGTGACCCCTCGTGATCGTCACCTCCGACCTGGGAAAAAGCTTCCCACCGTTCACCCTATCTATACCCTTCATAATCTTGTATACCTCTATTAGATCTCCCCTCATTCTCCGTCTTTCCAAGGAGAACAACCCCAGTCTACCCAATCTCTCCTCATAGCTAAGACCCTCCATACCAGGCAACATCCTGGTAAACCTTCTCTGCACTCTCTCCAATGCCTCCACGTCCTTCTGGTAGTGCGGCGACCAGAACTGGACGCAGTACTCCAAATGTGGCCTAACCAGCGTTCTATACAGCTGCATCATCAGACTCCAGCTTTTATACTCTATACCCCGTCCTATAAAGGCAAGCATACCATATGCCTTCTTCACCACCTTCTCCACCTGTGTTGCCACCTTCAAGGATTTGTGGACTTGCACACCTAGGTCCCTCTGTGTTTCTATACTCCTGATGACTCTGCCATTTATTGTATAACTCCTCCCTACATTATTTCTTCCAAAATGCATCACTTCGCATTTATCCGGATTAAACTCCATCTGCCACCTCTCCGCCCAATTTTCCAGCCTATCTATATCCTGCTGTATTGCCCGACAATGCTCTTCGCTATCCGCAATTCCAGCCATCTTCGTGTCATCCGCAAACTTGCTGATTACACCAGTTACACCTTCTTCCAAATCATTTATATATATCACAAATAGCAGAGGTCCCAGTACAGAGCCCTGCGGAACACCACTGGTCACAGACCTCCAGCCGGAAAAAGACCCTTCGACCACTACCCTCTGTCTCCTATGGCCAAGCCAGTTCTCCACCCATCGAGCCACTTCTCCTTGTATCCCATGAGCCTTAACCTTCTTAACCAACCTGCCATGTGGGACTTTGTCAAATGCCTTACTGAAATCCATATAGACGACATCCACGGCCCTTCCTTCATCAACCGTTTTTGTCACTTCCTCAAAAAACTCCACCAAATTTGTAAGGCACGACCTCCTTCTTACAAAACCATGCTGTCTGTCACTAATGAGATTGTTCCGTTCTAAATGCACATACATCCTGTCTCTAAGAATCCTCTCCAACAACTTCCCTACCACGGACGTCAAGCTCACCGGCCTATAATTTCCTGGGTTATCCCTGCTACCCTTCTTAAACAACGGGACCACATTCGCTATCCTCCAATCCTCAGGGACCTCACCCGTGTCCAAAGAAGCGACAAAGATTTCAGTCAGAGGCCCAGCAATTTCACCTCTCGTCTCCCTGAGCAGTCGAGGATAGATGCCATCAGGCCCTGGGGCTTTGTCAGTTTTAATGTTTCCTAAAAAACCTAACACTTCCTCTCTTGTAATGGAGATTTTCTCTAACGGGTCAACACCTCCCTCCGAGACACTCCCGGTTAACACGCCCCTCTCCTTCGTGAATACCGATGCAAAGTATTCATTTAGGATCTCCCCTATTCCCTTAGGTTCTAAGCATAATTCCCCTCCTTTGTCCCTGAGAGGTCCGATTTTCTCCCTGACAACTCTTTTGTTCCTAACGTATGAATAGAATGCCTTAGGATTCTCCTTAATCCTGCCTGCCAAGAACATCTCGTGCCCTCTTTTTGCCCTTCTAACTCCCCGTTTGAGATCTTTCCTACTCTCTCTGTATTCCTCCAGAGCTCCATCTGTTTTCAGTTGCCTGGACTTAACGTACGCCTCCCTTTTCATTTTAATCAGATCCTCAATTTCCCTGGTTATCCACGGCTCTCGAATCCTACCTTTCCTATCTTTCCTTTTTACAGGCACATGCCTATCCTGCAGCCTTATCAATAGTTCCTTAAAAGACTCCCACATGCCAGACGCGGACTTACCCTCGAACATCCTCTCCCAATCAACATCCACCAATTCCTGCCTAATCTGACTATAGTCAGCCTTCCCCCAATTTAGCACCCTGCCCGTAGGACAGCACTCATCCTTGTCCATTACTATCCTAAAGTTAACAGAGTTGTGGTCACTATTTGCCACATGTTCCCCTACTGAAACTTTGACGACCTGACCGGGTGGCATACTAGTGGATAAACCACCAAAATATTGTCAAGAGGGAGAGACCAAGACACGGGAAATTATACATTGAGCATTGGTCCCGTTCCATCTGAGTGAAGGCTTGGAGAGATCTTATTGGAATAATCAAAATCCTAAAGACTATAGGCAAGTAGAATCCTTGAAGTTTCTTCAGGATGGGCACAATTATTCAAGGATATAAAAAAAAACCAGACTCGGAAGAGGGAAGGCAAACAGATAGTTTAAAGTAGCTATGTTAAAACAAAGGATAGCGGATATGTGGGAGGATATTAACAGACTGGCTTGTGTTGTAAACCCAAGGAGTTGGATTAATATTTTCCAAGGGAATCAATTGAATGGTATGAGTGATATTTGCTTGTGAGATTGGCCTGATGCATTGTGACGGATATACACGGATATGGAAAATATTCTGATGACTTAGAATTTAGTTCCACACCAGATTTTTGCATAAACACATTGGCATTCAGGAAGCCAAATGGTCTCCCCCTTTGCCATGAATTTCTATAATTCTGCAGCAGATAATTTTACATTGTGTATTGACTTTTGCTTAAGCTGCAAGTTAGATATGTTCTCAACAGTTACCTGTGGATAAACCGGAGTTTATTTGGTAGCACTCCTGCCTCCGAGTCAAGTTATGTGTTCAAGTCATAAGACATAGGAGCAGAATTAGGCCACTCGGCCCATCGAGTCTGCTCCGCCATTCAATCATGGCTGATATTTTTCTCATCCCCATTCTCCTGCCTTTTCCCCACAATCCCGATCCCCTTATTAACCAAGAACATATCTCTCTCTGTCTTAAAGACACTCAGTGACCTGGCCTCCACAGCCTTCTGCGGCAAAGAGTTCCACAGATTCACCACTCTCTGGCTGAAGAAATTCCTCCTCATCTCTTATTCCCCCTCATCCCACTCCAGAGGTTTGAGTACAGACTGATACTTCAGTGCATGTGGAGGGAGTGGTGTATTGTCGAAGATGAATGAAATGTTAAACCAAGTTCCTCTTAAGTGGATACCAAGGTCCCACACCACTATTCGCAGGGCACTTTCCTGTGGCATCCTGGGCAGCAGTGATTCCTCAACCAACATCTAAAGCATGTATTTCATTATTGTTTGTGGAACCGTGCCTCTGTAAATTGGCTGCCATGTTTTCCATGTTACAATGGTGATTACACTTCTAAAAGCGTTTTATTGGTTGTAAAATGATTCGTGGTGTCCTGTGGTCATGGAAAGCCCATTATAAATACAAGCCATGAATTTCGTGCTGCTACTGTGTGAAAATTATGTTTGAGTGGGTGTGAGCTCTGTACATTGGCGGTGTCTGCAAGTTAATAGTACTTCTATTTTTGTCCTGACTAATGTCCTTTCCCCAACCAATACCACCAAAAACACATTAACTGATTATACATCCCATTACCGTTTACAGGACATTGTTGGCACAGAATGGCTAGCATGTTTGTCTCACTAACAGCAGACACTTTGCTTCAAAGTAATTGTTTGTGAAGTATTTGAAAATGTTTCTGAGAAACATAATAAGGTGCTACATAAATACAAGGATCCATTGTTTAATTTTCAAAAAAACTGTAGACAAAGGTGGTCGGGATGTGAATGAACTTATTTTGAGATCCCACCAGTGCAATACAAGGTCAGTCACAAGGTAATGCAGGAACTCATTGTCAACTGTGGCTCAGTTGACAGCATACCCACCTCTGAATTGAAAGGTCGTGAGTTTAAATTCCACTCCAGAAACTTAAGCCCAAAAATACTAAGCTGCAGTTTTGATGGAGTGCTGCACTTCAGAGATGTACCATCTTTCAGATAAGACACTAAAACTAAGGACTGTCTATTCTTATATTCTCCCTGGCAGTTTGAGGAAGCTGGGTGATCATTCAATCTCCAATTTCGGCACAGACAAGAAGGGCCAAAAGGCCTGTTTCTGAGCTGTAATTTTCTAATAAAATGTTGCATAAGGATTGAGAGCATTGGGTTAAAACACTTCTGCAGGAACACACAACCAACTGACACTTCAGTATAATAGTGAGAGAAGCAGTGAAGGAAGTGATTCACAAGGCAAAATTGCCTTGTTTTAATTGAGAAGTTAAACACAGGCCCATTGTTACCACTGAGCAGGACCTATTCCAGGGTACTTCTCGAATAAGAACACAGGATTTCTCCCATTGTCCTGGCCAACATTCACCCCCACCAACAAACAGTGACAAAACAGGTCACTTAATCATTTATCCAAGCACTGGTTGTCGAGCAGTGCTGTGCACAAATTGGTCTCTCTTATTTAAAGTTCATTCCTTGCCCACATTGCAACCGGAATTTTACCGTCCAGCCCGCCACAGGAATTGGAGCAAACTAGGGGGCGGACCATGAAAAGGTCTTACCTCGGGGGTTGAGGGGGGGGGGGGGGGGGGGAGATTTACAGTTTCGGGCAGAGCGAGGCCATAAAATCCTGCCCCACATTTCAAAAAGCAGTTTGAAGATTGATTTGATTTGATTTATTATTGTCACATGTATTAGTATACCGTGAAAAGTATTGTTTCTTGCGCGCTACACAGACAAAGCATACCGTTCATAGAGAAGGAAAGGAGAGAGTGAAGAAATTGAATTAAAGCATTGTTAGAGAGTTTAAAAGAGTTAGAATGAAGTTTTAGAAGCATAGAACGAGAGTAAAGGTTAGAATTAGAAGGTATGCTGGGCACAGCTTGCAAGAAGTTGCCTCACTCCAGCGCCATCTTGGTGCAGACTGTGAGGCATTTTGAAAGATTGCAAGCTTACGAAGTGGACTGGAACTCGACTTATGTTTTGCCACATTAGAAGCTGAGCTAACATTTGCTAGGCCCTCGTGCGTGCCAGCAAAATTTACGGTAAACTTTTGATTTAAAGATGCCTTGTTGCTGCTTTTTTAATTTTAGGCCCATCAGCAGAGGAACCTGGATAACATCGTCTCTCAGCAGCACAAGGTTGGAACTGGGAAGAAAGTGAAGAAAGATGGCGGCATCGGTTTAGACGCAGAAGTGGACAATACCAGCCCGATGTCTGAGCAGGATTCTGGAATCTTAGACGTTGAAGATGAGGAAGACGAAGAAGAGGTAATTACTTATTTCCCAGAGCTACTTTGAAGGCAATTGTGCGTCAACAGGTTTAAATGAAAAGGGGCAGAAGGGGCATAAGCAACAGTGGACCGGCTGAGCCAAATGCCCTGTTTCTCGGCTGTGCATCCCATGCATCTAACCATTGCCTCTGAGCAAGTGCTGCATGTTTTAGTCCTTGTTTATTCAGTCCAGGGACGGATCTAGCATCGTGACGGGGTTTTACAAGTTAGAACATTTATTTGTTTGTGGGTTGCAGGCTGTATTAATTGACTGCCCCTGGGTTCTCTAAGAAAGTGGCAGTTGGCCTCCTCCTTGAATCACAAAATGGCAACAATCTGCTTTAGATCAGCAACTCCAGAGATCAGAAGAAGTAAGTTTGCCTGTGGGGCAGTTGACATCTGGAAATGGCTCTCACAAAAACGCACCTGAGCTGTGTTAAACTCCTTCAAGACGAGAACTGGGTTAATATCTGGTTTCAGAATAAGATTAAAGGTTATTGGGATCAATGTAGATAGAAATAACTAAAAACTTCATTGAGCATGATAGCCCTTCTGGTGCCGTGAGCAAGGAACTGCCATCTGTGGAGGGCCAGTGGTGGAGATGTTGGAATAGAGAAGCATTTTTAAGCTTTTCTCGATTAGGAAAGAATTTATCTCATGCCCTTTTCCCATGCTGAGGGTATCCCAAAGCATCTCACTGCCACTTCATTACTTTCTAACATATACCTACTGGTCATGTTAACAAAAACAGCAGCCAATTTTTATGTCGCAAGATCCCACAGAAAGCAATAAGATAAATGACCACCCTTTTGTGGCTGAGGGAGCCACAAAGGCGAGCCTGGATACCGGGGACCATTTGCTCGGACAGTATCACGGATGTTGTATCGTTCACGTGACTGGGAAGAAGAACCCTTGTTCATGCATCTAAAAGACCCAACACTCCCTCGGTAATTGGTGGCTGTCTCAATTATGGGCAGATCTTGAAGAGGCAAAGAACAAAGAACAATACAGCACAGGAACAGGCCCTTCGGCCCTCAAAACTTGCGCCGCTCATGTGCCCAACTAGACCATTCTTTTGTATCCCTCTGTTCCCAGTCTGTCCATGTGGCTATCTAGATAAGTCTTAAACGATCCCAGCGTGTCCGCCTCAATCACCTTGCTTGGCAGTGCATTCCAGGCCCCCACCACCCTCTGTGTAAAATACATCCCCCTGACATCTGTGTTGAACCTTGCCCCCCTCACCTTGAACCCGTGACCCCTTGTGTTCGTCACCTCCAACCTGGGAAAAAGCTTCCCACTGTTCACCCTATCTATGCCCTTCATAATTTTATACACCTCTATTAGGTCGCCCCATATCCTCCGTCTTTCCAGGGAGAACAACCCCAGTTTACCCAATCTCTCCTCATAGCTAAGACCCTTCATACCAGGCAACATCCTGGTAAACCTTCTCTGTACTCTCTCCAAAGCCTCCACGTCCTTCTGGTAGTGTGGCGACCAGAACTGGACGCAGTATTCCAAATGTGGCCTAACCATCGTTCTATACAGCTGCAACATCATATGCCAACTTTTATATTCTATGCCCCGTCCAATAAAGGCAAGCATGCCATATGCCTTCTTCACCATCCTCTCCACCTGTGCTGCCACCTTTAAGAATCTGTGGACTTGTACACCCAGGTCCCTCTGTGTGTCTATACACCTGATGGTTCTGCCATTTATTGTATAGCTCCCCCTTACATTAGATCGACCGAAATGCATCACTTCGCATTTATCTGGATTAAATTCCATCTGCCATTTCTCCGCCCAATGTTCCAGCCTATCTATATCCTGCTGTATTCTCTGACAATGTTCATCACTATCCGCAACTCCAGCAATCTTTGTGTCGTCCGCAAACTTACTGATCACACCAGCTACATCTTCCTCCAAATCATTTATATATATCACAAACAGCAGAGGTCCCAGTACAGAGCCCTGCGGAACACCACTAGTCACAGACCTCCAACCGGAAAAAGACCCCTCCACTGCTACCCTCTGTCTTCTATGGCCAAGCCAGTTCTCCACCCACCTAGCTAGCTCACCTTTTATCCCGTGAGATTTAACCTTTTGCACCAGCCTGCCATGAGGGACCTTGTCAAATGCTTTGTAGTCCACAATCTTTTGGTGAAACTGGTGAACGCGCTGCAGACAGAAATGTCATTGGAAACGGGAGGTAGTTTTGAAGAGTCTCCATCAGCTTAAATTGGTTGGGTTGAACCCTTGGAGGTAGATTAGGTTTGATGCCAGGATTGTTTGTGCTTGTCTCTTCTGGTGTAAAATTCAGATGAACTGTTGGAGCAAGATTCAAGATTGAAGGATATAAGAAATAGGAGCAGGAGTAGGTTGGATTTGATTTGATTTGATTTATTATTGTCACATGTATTAACACACAGTAAAAAGTATTGTTTCTGGCGCGCTATACAGGCAAAACATACCGTTCATAGAGAAGGAAATGAGAGTGCAGAATGTAGTGTTACAGTCATAGCTAGGGTGTAGAGAAAGATCAACTTAATGCAAGGTAAGTCCATTCAAAAGTCTGTCAGCAGCAGGGAAGAAGCTGTTCTTGAGTCGGTTGGTACGTGACCTCAGACTTTTGTATCTTTTTTCCCAAAGGAAGAGAGAATGTCTGGAGTGCGTGGGGTCCTTAATTATGCTGACTGCTTTGCCGAGGCAGTGGGAAGTGTAGACGGAGTCAATGGATGGGAGGCTGGTTTGCGTGATGGATTGGGCTACATTCACGACCTTTTGTAGTTCCTTGCGGTCTTGGGCAGAGCTGGAGCCAAACCAAGCTGTGATACAACCAGAAAGAATGCTTTCTATCAATGGAGCATTGCTGTCGGCACTGTAAAATGCAGGCTCAAGCTCCACCCCGAACGTAAATCATTCCTTCCTTCCACATTTTCAATGCAACATTTACATTTCGCCACTAGACCTGCATATACGCTCCTGTGCAGTACTGAAAGAGTGCTACACTGTCAGAGGTGCCATTTTTTGGATGGAACATTAAGCAAAGACCCCGTTTGCTAGTTCAGGTGAATGTTAAATGGCACTATTTGAAGAAGTGGAGTAGATGCTCCCCTCATCCCGGACAAGGTTCATCACCTAACCAACACTTCCAAAGCAAAGTACCTACTCATTCATCTTATCACTGTCTCTGGAGATGCTGCATGCAGCTTCGCTGCTATGTTTGCTACCAAAGTAACACTGATTGCATACCAAAAGTGCCCATGCCTGTCTTTGCCCTTAGAACATAGAAACATAGAAAAACTACAGCACAAACAGGCCCTTCGGCCCTCAAGTTGTGCCGAACACATCCCTACCTTCTAGACCTACCTATAACCCTCCATCCTATTAAGCTCCATGTACTCATCCAGGAGTCTCTTAAAAGACCCTATTGAGTTCGCCTCCACCACCACTGACGGCAGCCAATTCCACTCGCCCACCACCCTCTGTGTGAAAAACTTCCCCCTAACATTTCCCCTGTACCTACCCCCCAGCACCTTAAACCTGTGTCCTCTCGTAGCAGACATTTCCCTTGCTTAGCCTTGCTCATGCTCACCTACACCCTCTGTTCTCCCTCACTTGCCCATACTCCTGTTGCATGCTTAAAAGCAGAAACATCAAACTACAGACAGAGCTAAATGATTCCACAGCTAATGGATCAGATCACAACTCCGCACTCCTGCTACGTCCAGTTATGAATGGTGGTGGACAAATGAACAATGAGCTGTAGGAGGCTCCTGAAACGCCCCTATCCTCAATGATGATGGAGCCCAGCTTGTTAGTGCAAAAGAGAAGGATGAAGATTTGTAACCATCTTCAGCCAGATGTACTAAGAGGATAGAGTCATAGAGGTTTACAGCATGAAAACAGGCCCTTCGGTCCAACTGGTCCATGCCGCCCTTTTTTTTTTAAAACCCCTAAACTAATCCCAATTGCCCGCATTTGGCCCATATCCCTCTCTACCCATCGTACCCATGTAACTATCTAAATGCTTTTTAAAAGTCCAAAGATGTGCGGGTTAGGTTGATTGGCCATGCTAAAAAAATTGCCCCTTAGTGTCCTGAGATGCATAGGTTAGAGGGATTAGTGGGTAAAATATGTAGGGTTATGGAGGTAGGGCCTGGGTGGGATTGTGGTCGGTGCAGACTCGATGGGCCGAATGGCCTCTTTCTGTACTGTAGGGTTTCTATGAGTTCTTTCTAAAAGATAAAATTGTACCCGCCCCATCTACTACCTCTAGCAGCTTGTTCCAGACACTCACCACCCTCTGTGTGAAAAAATTGCCCCTCTGGACACTTTTGTATCTCTCCCCTCTCACCTTAAACCTATGCCCTCTAGTTTTAGGCTCCCCTACATTTGGGAAAAGATATTGACTATCTACCTTGTCTATGGCCCTCATTATTTTATAGACCTCTATAAGGTCACCCCTCAGCCTCCTACGCTCCAGAGAAAAGAGTCCCAGTCTATTCAACCTCTCCTTATAACTCAATCCATCAAGTCCCGGTAGCATCCTAGTAAATCTTTTCTGCACTCTTTCTAGTTTAATAATATCCTTTCTATAATAGGGTGACCAGAATTGCACACAGTATTCCAAGTGTAGCCGTACCAATGTCTTGTACAACTTCAACAAGACGCCCCAACTCCTGTATTCAATGTTCTGACCGATGAAATCAAGCATGTCGAATGCCTTCTTCACCACTCTGCCCACCTGTGATTCCACTTTCAAGGAGCTATGAACATATACCCCTAGATCTCTTTGTTCTGTAACTCTCCCCAACGCCCTACCATTAATTGAGTAAGTCCTGCTCTGGTTCAATCTACCAAAATGCATTACCTCGCATTTGTCTAAATTAAACTCCATCTGCCATTCGTCAGCCCACTGGCCCAATTGATCAAGATCCCGCTGAAATTGGAGATAACCTTCCTCACTGTCCACCATGCCACCAATCTTAGTGTCATCTGCAAACGTACGAACCATGCCCCCTATATTCTCATCCAAATCATTGATATAAATGACAAATAACAGTGGACCCAGCACTGATCCCTGAGGCACACCGCTGGTCACAGGCCTCCAGTTTGAAAAACAACTCTTTACAACCACCCTCTGGCTTCTGTCAAGAAGCCAATTTTGTATCCATTTAGACACCTCACCCTGGATCCCGTGAGATTTAACTTGATGCAACAACCTACCATGCGGTACCTTGTCAAAGGCCTTGCTAAAGTCCATGTAGACAACATCAACTGCACTGCCCTCATCTACCTTCTTGGTTACCCCTTCAAAAAACTCAATTAAATTTGTGAGACATGATTTTCCACTCACAAAGCCAGGATGATCCATCCTGTCCTTTTTTTCTATGTCCCCAACATCACAGATGCCTGGCCACCATCTTCAAGGCACCACTTGCCTGGATGAGTGCAGCTCCAACAGCACTTTGGAATCTCAACACCATTCAGGACAAATCTTGATCAACACTCCTTCCACCACCTTAAACATGCACTCTACTCCTGACTGGAGTAGGTACCATTAACAAACAAACTGCACTGCAGCAACTCGCCAAGGCTCCTTTGACAGCATCTTCCAAACCTGTGACCTGTACCACCTAGAAGGACAAAGGTCAGCAGATACATGGGAACATCACCACTTGGACGTTTCCCTCAAAGCCACACAACATCCTGACTTGGAAATATATCACCATTCCTTGACTGCCGCTGGGTCAAAATCCTGAAACTCCCTTCCTCACAGCACTGTGGGTGTCCCTACACCACATGGACTGCAGCAGTTCAAGAAGATGATTTACCTACACCGGCTCAAGGGAAATTAGGGATGTGGCCTTTCATTCTCTTGCTTGGGCTCTTTCTCACTCGGACTCTCTCTCGCTGCACTCTTGCTCTCACTCCCGCTTGCTCTAACTCCCGCACTCTCATTCACGCTCTCACTCACCCAGTCTCTCTGTCACTCACTTGCTGTCTCCCACTTGCTCTGTCTCTGATTTGCTCTCTCCTCCTCCTCATCCACTCGCTCCTGCTCTCTCTCACAGAATTGTTACTGCACAGAAGGAGGTCATTTAATCCAACGTGTCTGCACCGGATCTCCAATTGACCATTACGACTTAGTGCCGTTCTCCTGCCTATTCCCCGTATCCCTGCACATTGTTTCAATTAATAAAAAAGGAGCAAAGGAACCTGGGTGCATAGACCTTGGGGAAGCACGGTGGCACAGTAGTTAGCACTGCTGTCTCATAGACCTGGGTCCAATTCCCAGCTTGGGTCACTGTCTGTGTGGAGTCTGCACGTTCTCCCTGTGTCTGCATGGGTTTCCTCCGGGTGCTCCGGTTTAAGGGGGAGGCGATGGACTAGTGGTATTATCGCTAGACTATTAATCCAGAAACTCAGCTAATGTTCTGGAGACTCGGGTTCAAATCCCGCCATGGCAGGTGGTGGAATTTGAATTCAATAAAAAATATCTGGAATTAAGAATCTACTGATGACCATGAAGCCATTGTCGATTGTCGGAAAAACCCATCTGCTTCACTAATGTCCTTTAGGGAAGGAAATCTGCCGTCCTTACCTGGTCTGGCCTACATGTGACTCCAGAGCCACAGCAATGTGGTTGACTCTCAACTGCCCTCGGGCAACTAGGGATGGGCAATGAATGCTGGCCAGACAGCGACGCCCATGTTCAACAAATGAATTTTAAAAAATCATCTAATGCCCTCTTGAATGCCTTGTTTGAACCAGCCTCCACCACACTTCCAGCCAGTGCCCTCCAGACCCCAACCACTCACTGAGTGAAAAACGTTTTTTTCTTGCATCACATTTGATTCTTTTGCAAATCAGTTTAAATTTGTGTCCTCTTGTCCTTGGTCCTTTTCCGACTGGGAACAGTTTCTCCCTGTCTACTGTATCCGGCTCCCTCATGATTTTAATCAAATCTCCTCTTCACCTTCTTCTCTCCAAGAAGAACAGTCCCAAACTCTCCAATCTATCCTGAGAACTGAAGTCTCTCATCACTGGAACCATTTTTATCAATCTGTTCTGCACTCTCTCCAATGCATTCACATCCTTCCTATAGTGTGGCATCCAAATCTCAAGTAGGCTTACATTAACACTGCAATGAAGTTACTGTGAAAATCCCCTAGTTGCCACACTCCGGCACCTGTTCGGGTACATTGAGGGAGAATTTAGCATGGCCAATGCACCTAACCAGCATGTCTTTCGGAGTGTGGGAGGAAACCGGAGCACCCGGAGGAAACCCATGCAGACACAGGGAGAACGTGCAGACTCCGCACGGACAGTGGCCCCAGCCGGAAATTGAACCCGGGTCCCTGGTGCTGTGAGACAGCAGTGCTAACCACTGTGCCACTGTGCCGCCCCAATGTCGATGTACCCAGGTGCCTTTGCTCCTTTTTTCTTTATTCTTGCATGGAATGTGAGCATCGTTGGTAAGGCCTGCGTTTGTTGCCCGTCTCTAACAGCCTTGAGTTGAGTGGCAGTTAAGATGTTGCGAGTTGCTGTGGGTCTGGAGTCACATCTGGACCAGGTAAAAATTATTTTAATTCTTTCATGGGATGTGGGCATGGCAAGGCCAGCATTTGTTGCCCATTCTTAGGTAAGGACAGGAAATTTCCTTCCCTAAAGGACATTAGTGAACAAGATGGATTTTTACAACAAATGACAGTGATTTCATGAGACTTTTAATTCAATGCAGATTTCACCATCATGGTGGGATTTGAACCCGGGTCCCCAGAGCGTTACCCTGGGTCTCTGGATTACTAGTCCAGCGACAATACCACTACCCCACCGCCTCTCCCTTCAGAATTTTATCCTTTATTTAATATTGTCTGTCCTCGTTCTTTTTACCAGAATACACCATCTCACACTTCTCCACATTGAACCTCATCTGCCACCTATCTGCCCACTCCAACAACTTGTCTGTGTCCTTTTGAAGACACTGTCCTTTTCACAGTTTACAATACTTCCAAGTTTTGTATCATCTGCAAACTTTGAAACTGTCCCTGGCACACCAAGATCTAGATCATTAATAAATATCAGGAAAAGCAAGGGTCAATGCTGACCTCTGGGGAACACCAATACAAACCTTCCTCTAGCCTGAAAAATATCCATTGACTGTTACTCTCTGCTACCTATTATTCAGTCAGTATTGTATCTAGGTTGCTCCTGTACCTTTTATTCCTTGAGCTATAACTTTTTTCACCAATGCCTTAAGGCAAGGATAGATAAATTTTTGAACAGTAACGGAATTAAGGGTTATGGTGAGTGGGCGGGTAAGTGGAGCTGAGTCCACAAAAAGATCAGCCATGATCTTATTGAATGGCGGAGCAGGCTTGAGGGGCCAGGTGGCCTACTCCTGCTCCTAGTTCTTATGTTCTTATGAAAACCATTTCACAACGTCACTCTCTCACACACACACACACACTCGTGCACATACTTGCGCACAATCTCACTCATTCGCATGAGTACTCATGCACACTTGCTTAATCTTGATCAATCTTGCACAATCTTTCTCACTTGCATGCACTCGTGACACAACCTTGCTCACTCTTGCACAACCTCACTTTCTTGTGAAATGTCACTCACTCCTGCTCAACCTTGTTCACTTGCACACTTTCACATACTTGCTCACTCTTTCACAACCTCACGCGCCTTGCTTTCTTTGCACTCCTCCCCCATGTCTCTGTCGATGATGTGAAAAAGAAGTCTTGTAAAAGTTTTACCAGCTTTAGTTGCTGCAATGCTCCAGGTTGTAAAGGGAGTTTATCTTACTCAAACTTTCTCAGCCTCAATCCACTGGCAATAAGACGAAGGAAAGTATTAGCTAAAAATGCAGTGAACCAGATGTCACCTTTCCATGTTCGCAGCTGGACAGCTGACAATCATTCGATGCTGTTTTAGATTACTTTAGAGACGGCTTTGTAACCAAAATAACTATTCCTCAGAGTTCGCAACTGTAATTAGTGAAATTCTTAACAGCTTCAAAAAGGGAGAGAATGAAAAAACTCTGCTTTTCACCTCTTTCCCCAAAGGAATATGCTGCAAAATGTGTCAAGTTGAAAGCAAAGACACATCAATGCTTGCATCGAGCTAGAAACACAGGAGAATACTTTTTCATTCCCGACATGTGGCAGGTTGGCATTTATTTAGCACCTCCATTTGTAGGTGGTATGGTGTCATGCCTTCCTGAACAACTGTTTGATACAACTGGGATACTTAACGAGCAATTAAGAGTTAACCATGCGCCATCGCTGAGACCACCTATTTCTACCTTTAACAACACTTGACTGTAACCATGCCTGTTCACATCTGCTGCTGAAATCCTTATCCATGCCTTTGTTACCTCTATGCCTGACTTATTTCAATACATTCCTGTTTGGCCTCCCACCTTACACCCTCTGCAAACTTGAGGTCATCCAAAGCCTAACTCGCACTGTGGTCCCATTCACCCATCGGTCCTGTGTTCATGACCTGCATTGGCTCCCGGTAAATCCTTGATTTAAAAGTTCTCAAATCCCTTTATTGCCTTGCCCCCCTTTCTACTTCTGTAATTTCCTCCAGCCGCAAAACCCTCTGAGGTATTTGCATTCCTCCAGTACTAGCCACTTGAGCATCCTAATTTTACTTGCTTCATGGTTGGTGGCCAAGTCTTTGGCTCTCTAGGTTCTATGTTCTGGAATGCCTTTCCTGAACCTCGTGCTCTCTCTCACACTCTTGTGCTCCCTCTCACTCTATCTCGCTCCCTCTTGCTCCCTCTCCTCTCTCTGACCCTTTTTAAGGCACTTCTTAAAATCATTCTCTTCTGGTAGCGCTCCGATGAAATGCTGTGGGACATTTCACTGCATTGAAAGAACTATATAAATGCAACTTCTTCATTCTTTCATGGGATGTGAGCATCTATGGCTGGGTCAGTATTTATTGCCCATCCCTAATTGCCCTTGGAAAGTGGTGGTCAGCTGCCTTCTTGAACCACTGCAATTCCTTTGGTGGAGATATATCCATAGTGGGAAGGGAATGTTGTGAATAGTGGGCCTACCTACTCTCGTAGCCAGTATTTATACGGCTGGTCCAGTTCAGTTTCTGGTCACTGGTAAACCTCAGGATGTTTATGGTGGTGCAAGACAGGTGGTTAAATTCTCTCACGATGGAGATAGTCATTGTGTGGCACGAATGTTACTTGCCGCTTATTGGCCCAAGCTTTAATGTTGTCCAGGTCTTGCTGCACACGGGCGTGGACTGCTTCAACAGCTAAGGAATCGTGATTGGTGCTGAACGTTTTGCAGGCATCAGTGTTTTTTAAGTTTATTTATTAGTGTCACAAGTAGGCTTACATTAACACTGCAATGAGGTTACTGTGAAAATTCCCTAGTCGCCACATTCCATTGCCTGTTCGGGTACACTGAGGGAGAATTTAGCATGGCCAACCAGCACGTCTTTCGGACTGTGGGAGAAAACTGGAGCACCCGGAGGAAACCCACGCAGAAATGGAGAGAACGTGTAGACTCCACACAGATAGTGACCCCAGCTGGGAATTGAACCCAGCTGGTGCTGTGAGGCAGCAGTGCTAACCACTGTGTCACCGCGCCGACCTAGTCATGATTATGATGGAGGGAACATCTTTGGCGAAACAGCTGAAGACTGTTGGGCCTAGGAAACTACTCTGAGAAGCTCTTGCAGTAATGATGTGGGGCTGCGATGATTGACCTCAAACAACCAGAACCATCTTTCTGTGCGCGAGGTATGAGTCCAATGGATTACTGTTTTGCTAGATTACTTGATGCCATGCTCGGTCAAATGCCTTAATCGTCTCACCTCAGCCTCTTGAGTTCAGCTTTTCTGGTCATCAGTAGATTCTTAATTCCAGATATCTTTTATTGAATTCAAGTTCCACCATCTGCCGTGGTGGGATTTGAACCTGGGTCCCCAGAACATTAGCTGAGTTTCTGGATTAATACTTTAGCGATAATACCACTAAGCCATCACTTCCCCGTGCTCATGGTGTTGCCCCTTGCACTACAAGAGCAGGTCAGAGACTAGGAATCCTACAACGAGTAACTCGGCTCCTGACTCCCCAAAGTCTGACTACCATCTACAAGGCGCAAGTCACGAGTGTGATAGAATATTCTCCACTTGCCTGGATGAGTGCAGCTCCAACAACACTCAAGAAGCTCGACACCATCCAGAACAAAGCAGCTCGCTTGATTGCTAATCCTTCCACAAACATTCATTCCCTCCACCCCTGACGAATAGTGGGAGCCGTGTGTACCATCGACAAGATGCACTGCCAAAATTCACAAAAGGCACCTTCCATACCCATGACCACTAACATCTAGAAGGACAAGGGCACCAGTCACTTGGGAACACCATCATCTAGATGTTCCCCTCCAAGACACTCAGCATCCTGATTTTAAAATATATCGCCGTTCCTTCATGGCACGGTCTCTGGTTCAAAATCCTGGAACTTCCTAACAGCACCCAGGGTGGACCTACATGGACTGCAGTGTTTCAAGAAGGCTGGTCACCATCTCAAGGGCAATGAGGGATGAGCAATTAAAACCGGCCCAGCCGGCAACACCCACATCCCATAAATGAATAGTAAAAAATAGCTAGCTGATAACACTCTCTGGAATGAGCTAGTTCATATCAATTTACTGGAAATAACGTGATTCTATTCCTTCACCCAGTGGTGCACTTTTCCAATTAGCCACAGAGGGCACTGTAGCATAACCTAATGAGGAAAATGCCATTGCGACATTCTGGTGAAAGGTTGTAAGGACAATGTAATGAAATCATGAAGCGTTTGTTGTGTTTTATTTGTGAAGAGAGGCTGATTTTCATTTGACATTCATGCTACTTTTTAACTCTGATTCCCTCAAACCTGTTGTTTTGTGCTGATTTGCCTTTTAATACAGGCCACACTCTTCCATGGTTTTCCTACTGATGCAGCCATCTGCATAAGGTTATCTGCCCTGTTGTCATAAAGGACATCTTCTCTTCTTGATCCTAACTTTCCCATTGTGGTTTGATGGGAACGCTCTTGCCTTTGAGACAGAAGATTGTAGGTTCAACTCCCATTCCAGAGACTTAAACACGTAATCCTGACGCACATTTCATTGCACCACTGAGGGCCTGCTTCACTCTCAGAGGTGTTGTCTTTCAGATAAAGGTCTCATCTACCTCCGAGGTGAATGTTAAATATCTTGTTGGACTTTTCAAAGCAGAGCAATTATTTTTGGTGTTCCAGCCAAAACTTATTTCTCAACTAACTTTCTTAAAAACAGATATTCTCATCTCTCTTCTTATTATGCAAATTGGCTGCCATGTTTCCCTCATTGTCGTAAGTGACTACATTTCAGAAATATCTAATTTGCTGTGAAACATTTTGGGGCATTACATAAACACCGTTCTTTCATTGTTTTTAAAAAAGAATCAAGCCACGAAAAAGCTAAAGCCTGGGTTCAAAATGTTTCCAGAGTTTAATTTTCCAGACTTCCAGTCTACTAGAGGAACGAGATCAACCTGTGAAGTGGACTTCTATGTCATTGGCTTTGCTTTCCGTTCTGATGGATGAAGTATCCTTGTGCACGGAAAGTGTTGTTTCAATTACCTTCTCCTCCTGCACAAAAGGTTACACTCTTCATGTGTGTGTATGCGTGAGAATGGTGGGTTTTCTGATGTGTAACACATGATATTAATCAACCCCTGGGAAACGTAACATCTTGGGGGCATTTGGTTATAAATCAGAACAGGTCATTTTAGCCCAGTGGGTGATTGATGAGGTTGCAGCTGGAATAGTGGGAGATGTTTTGGGCACCCTGCCCTTGAAAAGGACATTTTGGAAAGGACACAGAGCGCGACAAAGGCTGATTTCAGGACTTAAATGTCCCAAATCGTCAAGATTGGCTGACTGAATTGTTGCCAGGAGAATCGAGAGAAGACATGATTCAGGTCTTTCAAGCCTGTGGAAGGTATGGTTGAAGGAGGTTACTCAAGTTAAACTGGAAAGCCGCACGAAAAGTTACTGGCAAATGCTGCGATGGGGTTAAATTTGGAAGCAGTTGATTTCATTCAAAATATAGATACATTGCATCTTGCAGAAACCATTGCTGCAATGTTAAATAATGTTTATTATTTGATAAATGAGGTGATTGCCTGTCTGCTTACAGTAAGGGCTGAATAGTATCAGGGTAAATTTATCTTCATAAGAGTCAAAGTAATTGCTGTATTATTTGCAGAGAATCACAAAGCATTTACAGTGCAGAAACAAGTCATTCAGCCCAACATGTCTACTTATGGCTTAAAATTTATTGCCTGGACTTGTGGCTGCTGCAGAGTATTTCTAAGTCTGGTGCACTTTGGTTCATGATTTTGTTGGACTCTGTGACCGTCACAGGTGCACTGCAACCAATCAACCTCTGGCATTTATTTTCATCCCTAGAAGCCCAGAAAAAAGTGATGGTGGTTCTTCCGCTTGCATTGTTACAGTATGTTTGATGGAGGTGTTCTCACGTGGCTGTTCCAGGGTTTTGTTCTTCCTTATAGCCATTCAATACAGTTGAATGCTTTGCTAAACCAGAGCAGAAGGTAGCAGGCTGCTGGTTGACCAGACGGATGGCAAGTTTCCCTTCGTGAACCAATTGGATTTTCACAACAAACCAATTGAATCAGACCTGAGATTCTCAAACTGCTGCAGTGGGATTTGAACTCCTTCTCCCTGGATTATTCATCCAGGTTACTGACTCTGTAACATAACCACTACAATCAAATTCTGGCGTTTACTCTGTTTGAAGGTTTTACTTGCATGCTCATAGAAAATAGAAGCAGGAGTAGGCCATTCAGCCCTTCGAGCCTGCTCCGCCATTCAATTTGGTCATAGCAGATCATCAAATTCAATATCCTAATCCTGCTTTCCCCCCATATTCCTTGATCTCTTTAGCCCCAAGAGCTATATCTAATTTCTTCTTGAAATCACAGAAAATTTTGACCTCAACTACTTTCTGTGATAGTGAATTCCAGAGATTCACCATCCTCTGGGTGACTCCATGATGTCTGTTGGAATTCGTTTGACAAGCCGAACAAAACTCTTCTAATTTTTATTATTATCTTTATTATTTTATTAGCTTTATTTTATTCTTATTTTGTTTTTATCCAATTTGCTCCTGTCTTGCTCTCCTTCTCCCCCAAAGGCATTGTCTTCCAACAGGGCTAGTGTTCCTCTGGCCCTTCCTGCCAGGCAACCCATTCTTCAAGTGTGGTTCTGGTGCGTGCAGGTCAGTTGACTGTGGAGGGGCCTCATAGCTGATCCCACATTTACATAATGTCCACAACCGTTCACAAGGGACAACAGATGAGTAAGATAGCACAGTGGACTACTTACTGGGAGAGCGCAAGTGTAGATTCAACCGTGGCAATTTGTGAAGTTGCATTCAATAAATCTGGTAATTCATGGTCTGGCAACAGAAAAAAATGATCATGGAAGCTGCCAAGTGGCCATTAGAAAGCCAACTGGCTCACTCATGTCTTTCAGAAAAGTGATCCTGCCATCCTGACCCAGTCCCACACTAGTGGTTGACTCTTAATACCCGCTTTGAGGTTGCTTAGCAAGGCGCTCAGTTGTCAGGGCAACTAGGGATGGGCAATAAACGTGTGTCGCCAATGTTACTCACATCCTATTTAAAAATTCCAAGCAGGAACCCAGTCCAATGTTCCCCTCCCTATTCCTGTAACCTGAAGCCAGTTATTGGCCCATTGCTGACTCTAGCTGAGGTCATCAAACTCAGTTTTGTACTCTTTCTTTATGACTTTTTTTTCTCCCCTTCTGATTTGCACTCCACATACTTGAGCACAACGTTTAGGCTAACATTACAGTGAATTATTGAAGGAGTGCACTGCTGGAGGCGCCAACTTATCAATAAGATGATAAACCGAGGTTCTGTTTGACTGTTTGGATGGACATGGAAGATCCCACAGCACTATTCAAAGAAGAGCAATGGAGTTCTTCCCGTGTGTCCTGGCCAACATTTATCCTTCAACCAATGCCTAAAACTGCCAACCTGGTCATTATCAGGCTATTTGTGGAAGCTTGCTGTGCATAAATTAGTTGCTACATTCTCTCTGACTGCACTTCAAAGATTACTCCATAGTCATGAAGTTGTGGGCAATGCTGTTGAAGTATAAGCCTTCTTCTTTTCCTAAAACTCCTAAAAGTGCTTAATATTTAATGAATACTTCTGCGTGCAATAATGCTTGCTCCATCGATAATGCGGCAGCCAATTCCACTCACTGAGCTCTCTCAAATGGTAATGAAATGAACGGTCAGCTCTCTTCTTGCCCAGTACCATAGGTGTGTTTCTTTTTGCCGTGAGACTTTCTATGGCCACCAGCAAACAGGAGCTCGATTTAATGCTTTACCTGAAAGTTGATACCTCTGGCATTGCAGCACTCTTTTGCCACAGTGTAAGCCTGCACTACACGCTCAAACTCCTGCTGTGGGGTTTGAACATTCTGACCCAGAGGCTACCATCGGAGCTGCAACATAAGAAAGGCTGGAAAGGTTCCAGCTTTGTATTCTCATTATTCGGTGACCCAGTCAGCATAAATATTTACAGTCATTATTTACTGTCTGACTTATGTTGGCCATTTTCAGCCCTTTTTTTCCCCAAGCTCCCAAGAGGCAGGTGGAGCAGAAAAGTTTTTATTATAATTGCTGCTTGGAGGAAGAGAAAACACTTTTTTAAAGAAAAAACTTTCTTCAGTGGCTTTAGTTTTAAACTGTTTGCTGGCTCTTTGCCCCCAAGCATCTTCCGCAAGATGAAAGGGCGGATGAACTGCGTACAATGTCCTTTGTGTTCTCCTCTCCCCCCACTAAGTGGTGTTGATGAGAGTTGCCAACAGGACTTATTCAACAACAATAGCTCCGCTACAGCTTGCCTGTAGAGGTGCCTTTCATGTAGGAAAGGATCTTAGCCGCTTCACAAAGGAACAGAATTTGTTGGCGAGTCGAGAGGTGACCAAGGCTTTGGGTGGCGATGTGGAGAGGTTGAAGGGATTTCAGTGAAGGAGGGGCAGGCGGCAAGATAGGGAGCAGGAAACATGAAAAAACAATCCCATGATTTTATTTTTCTCCCACTTCCTTTGTGAGCGCTTTAATTGATTAACGGGCAGCACAGTGGTTAACGCTGTGAGGTTTGGGCAAAGTAGATATAGGAATCGACTCACTCTGATGAGCACGCCAGTGGTGGCACGGTGGCACAGTGGTTAGCACTGCTGCCTCACAGCGCCAGGGACCTGAGTTCGATTCCCGGCTTGGGTCACTGTCTGTGCGGAGTCTGCACATTCTCCCCATGTCTGGGTTTCCTCCGGGTGCTCGGTTTTCCTCCACAGTCCGAAAGACGTGCTGGTTGGTTGCATTGGCCGTGCTAAATTCTCCCTCAGTGTACCCGAACAGGTGTCGGACTGTGGCGACTAGGGGATTTTCACAGTAACTTCATTGCAGTGTTAATGTAAGCCTATTTGTGACACTAATAAATAAACTTTAGTGACAAATATATTGGAAATGGGCTAAAAGGTTGTTTGATGCAGATGAAGAATCCTGTTGGGTAACAAATAAAATCCGTTTGTTTTTCTAGTTGGTGTGGGAAACAGGAATGCTGTGAGGATGGGGAAGCCAATGACAGGAACCCGGGGCTGGGGCAGCTGGAGGCAGGAGGCCTTGTGAATCCCCAGGAAAATATCCACCCAGCACTAACCTGGGTCGATACAGGCCAGTGTCTGAAGACCAGCAGGCATAAGAAGGACTTGAGGATATTGCAGAGTAGGCAAAAAACATATAAAGTTAAGAAATTACATTCGGAACGAGTGTGGTGCATTAATGCATAGCCAGAAAACCACATATTAAAAGGCTGCTGCATTCCAGCAATGGAAGGCAATGCAGGCAGAGTTTTTCTTTATTATCATCAATGTACACTGCAGATCCTAACCTCAAAATCACTGGTCATCTACCTGTGGGGGAACGAAAAGACATAGGGCGGAATTTTCCTGTCCCGCCCGCCATGGGAATCGTAGCGGGCGAGGGGCGGACCATGCAAAGGTCCGTTGACCTCAGGTGGGATTTTCCAGTCTTGTGGCGAGTGCGGCTGGAAAATCCCACCCATAGGGCCCGATTTTACCATTTTGATTCGAAGTGCTGAATCTGGGAGTGTTTCAGATCCGACTTTTAGACCCGTTCTCTGGCGCTCCCATACGCACTCGGCCTGAAAAAAAAGCAACGATTCTGAATCGCGCTGCAGAAGCCTGTGGGCAGGGCCTAACGCCCCCAAAACCCTGCAGCTCTGATCGGAGCCTTCAACTGCGCACGCACAGTAAAGAAAAACACTCCCCCTGCCACATCGCTCAGAGAGCCGCTGGAAGCTCCGAATTAACCTCCTCAGAAGCTGGAGCGCCCGAATCGGACCTTTGTGGATCATGTCTGTTTCGTGCCAAACCTGGACAGGCGAACGCGGTGGTAAAGGGGGAAATGCCGGTAAATTTGGGCATACAGCTCATTAATTCAATTTAAATGCATGCAAGGCCATTTTCGGCGATTGGTAAAGGGGGAAAGGCCGCGGAGGTGGTCGCAGATCATGTTACTCACCTCACGCCCAACTTTACCAAGTTTTTGCGCCCGAAAACTGGCACAACTTGATGGTAAAATCGGGCCCATGGTGTTGTTTTCTCACCTTGGTATGCTAACCTTCTTCCAGCTGTTGTTACCAAACACAATTTGATACAGGTATCAGGACAAGTGACTAAAACGTTGGTGAAAAGAGGTGTGCTTTCAGGAGTGTGTTAAAGGCAGAGAGAGGGTTCGGGAGGGATTTTTCAGAGCTTAGGGCCTTGGCAGCTGGTGCCATGTCTGCCAATGGCGGAGCGAATAAGATCTGACAGTGCAGGAGGTCAGAAGTGGAGGAGTGTTGCTATCCTGAGGTTTTAGGGCTGGTGAAGGTTGCAAATATAGAGTCAGTGCTCTTAAGAACAGAGATGACAAGTCATAGAGGTTGTAGCATGGAAACAGGCCCTTCGGCCCAACTTGTCCATGGCATCCTTTTTTTAAAAAACCCCTAAGCTAATCCCAATTGCCTGCATTTGGCCCATATCCCTCTATACCCATCGTACCCATGTAACCATCTAAATGCTTTTTAAAAGACAAAATTGTACCCGCCTCTGCTACTACCTCTGGCAGCTTGTTCCAGACACTCACCACCCTCTGTGTGAAAAAATTGCCCCTCTGGACACTTTTGTATCTCTCCCCTCTCACCTTAAACCTATGCCCTCTAGTTTTAGACTCCCCTACCTTTGGGAAAAGATATTGACTATCTACCTTGTCTATGCCTCTCATTATTTTATAGACCTCTATAAGGTCACCCCTCAGCCTCCTACGCTCCAGGGAGAAAAGTGATTTGATAAAGGTAAATAAGATTGTATGGAGAAGTTAGTTTCAGAATTTTACTGTGAGAGTAGAGCAACGGGAGATGGTTTATTCCGTAAATTTATCCACAGAAAGCAAGACACTTCCAATCTGGCCAGTTACCACCCTACCAGTCTATGATCAGTCATCAGCAGAGTGATGAAGAGAGTTGTTGACAGTGTTATCAAGTGGCATTTATACATCTCCCTCACCGATGCTCAGCTTGGGTTCTGTCAGAGCCACCCAGCTCCTGACCATACTGCAGTCGTGTCAAAGCAAGGTCGAAAGAACTGAATTTGGGATAACAGTGACTACCCTTGACATTAATGCAGCTTTTGACTGAGTGTAGAATCAAGGAGCTTTAGCAAAATTCAAAGTCACTGAGAATGGGGAAAGACTCTCCACTGAAATCATACACAGCACAAAGGAAGATGGTTGTAATAAAAGCAAAATACTGCGGATGCCGGAATCTGAAACAAAAACAGAAAATGCTGGAAATTCTCAGCAGGTCCGACAGCATCTGTGGAGAGAGAATCGAGCCAATGTTTTGAGTCTAGATGACCCTTCGTCAGCTCTGATGAAGAGTTATCCACACTTGAAACATTGGCTCTACTCTCTCTCCGGAAGATGGTTGCGGTTGTTGGAGGTCAGTCATCTTAGCTCCAGTACATCCCTGCAGGAGTTCCTCTGGGTATTATTCTCAGTAAGAAGTCTCACAACACCAGGTTAAAGTCCAACCTTGGTTGGACTTTAACCTGGTGTTGTGAGACTTCTTACTGTGTTCACCCCAGTCCAACGCCGGCACCTCCACATCATATTATTCTCAGCCCAACCATCTTCACAAGTGACCTTCCCTCCACCATCATGTCAGAATGTGGGGATGTTTTTACATTGTGTTCAGTATCATTTGTGACTCCTCAGATACTGAAGCAATTTGCTTCCATATGACGCAAGACCTGGACAGCACTCGGGCTTGGGCTGGTAAATGACAAGTAATGTTCATGCCGTACAAGTGCCAGGCAATGGCCATCTCCAATAAGCGAGAATCCATTGATCTCCCCTTGACATTCAACAGCATTATCATTGCTGAATCCCCTACCATCAACATCCTGGGGGTTACCATTGATGAGAAACTGAACTGGTCCAGCATATCAATAATGTGGCTACAAGAGTAGGTCAGAGGCTTGTAATTCTGCAGCGAGTAACTCACCTCCTGACTCCAAAGCCTGTCCACCATCTACAAGGCACAGGTCAGGAGTGTGATGGAATACTCTCCAGTTGCCTGGATGGGTGCAGCTCCAACAACACTCAAGGAGCTTGATACCACCCCGGACAAAGCAATCTGCTTGATCAGTCACCACCTTAAAAATGCATTCTCTCCACTACTGCTGCACGGTAGCAGCAGTAAATACCCCAAGCTACCCAACTGTAGCAACACACCAAGTCTTTTTTTGACAGCACCTTCTAAACCCATGACCTATATCACCTGGAAGGACAAGGGTAGCAGATGTATGGGAACACTAGAACCTGCAAGGTCTCCTCCAAACCACATACCATTTTGATGTGCAACTATATTGCTTTGCCTTCACTGTCCCTTCCTAACAGCGTTAGACCACATGGACTACAACAATTGAAGAAGGCAGCTCATCATAACCTTCACAAGGGAAATTGGGGATTGGCAATAAAATGATGGTCTTGTCAGTGATGTTGACATCCCATGACAGCATGGGAAAAAATTACTCACACAGTGAGCAGTGAATCACATGGGGAAGTTGAAAATGCTGCAAACATTTTGGAAATGAATGAGATGAGATGGTAAATGGGTCTTTCTGGGTGAGTTAAAGTGGGCTATAATACCTTTTTCGATGAAGCAATTTGCTTGCCAGCTCGATACAGTCACCAAAATGAAGGACCCAATTCAAAGGAAGTGAACTTCTGAACTTGAAACTGACTCATTGCATTAGTGACTTGAAATATTTGGCCCAGTAAATTGATTTAACCATTTACTGAAGGATTAATATTTTAATGTTGCCAACCTGTGATTAATAACCAGACAAACCCAGAAAAGTTGCATTTTGTACCAAAGGAGCCAGGATTCTTCTCAGGGGGAGGCCCTTCACCTATTGAGCCTGTGCCTGCTCTTTGAAAGCGCTACCCAATTCGTGCCATTCTCCCCTTATCTTTCACCATGGCCATGCATACATTTCCCTGTAAGTATATATCTAACTCCCCCTTGAATCTGCTTCCACCACACTTTTGTACAGTGCATTCCAGTTCTTCACACTCAAGAGTTAAAAAAAACTCCTCCTTGATTTTCTGTCGGATAGAAGGCACTGCCCAAGATGATGCTGGAGCGAGGCAACTTCTTGCAAGCTGTGCCTAGCATACCTTCAAATTCTATCTTTTACTCATGTTCTGTGCTGCCTACCTTGCATTAAGTTGATCTTTCTCTACACCCTAGCTATGACTGTAACACTACATTCTGCACTCTCTCGTTTCCTTCTCTATGAACGGTATGCTCTGTCTGTATAGCGCGCAAATCAAAGAAGGCGATCCCAGCTTCTCTTGTCTCTCTGCATGGCTGAAGTCACTCATACCATTCTTGTCACTCTCTTCTGCACCCTTTCCAGTCCCTTGGCAAATTACTAAAAACTAACAGGAAGAAAAAGTCATTTAAAGGCCTCTGAAAGGCAATTGTCCTATAAAGTAGGTTTGTGCACTTTCTGAAATGCTTGTACATCAGTAAAATGCATCATGGTGTAATAAAGTAGGCAGCATTTTTAAAAAAAACACACAAAAGATTAAATTGTCTTTTTGGCAGGAGGGATGTCAGATTTTTGGTATTGATCTTTGGAGAATTGGGGTTTGTCGATAAGAAAAAACCACATTTACCAAAAGAATCTTCAACTGGTGTGTCAACTGCTTCCCTTCGAAAGCCACAATGTTTCATGAAAAGCAGCTTGCAGCAAACATGAAAGATGCCAAGAGAACGTCCCAACATCCCAGAATAGAATGACTGAGGTTGACGGTCTCTGCCTGAAATTCTTATTGTCTGTCCATAGCCCCTTTGAAACATTCCATATCACTTGCCTGACACATTTTGAGAGGAAGCAAGAAAGACTTGTATTTATATACCACATTTCAAAATGTCCCAAAGTGCTTTACTACCAATGAATTAGATATGGTGTGTCGTCACTTCTGTAATGTAGTGTGTCCACAGCAAGGTCCCACAATCAGCAATGAGGCAATGACCAGATTACCTTCTTTCTAGTGATATTTGTTGAGGGATAAATATTGGCCAGGCACCTGCAACGTATTGTCAAGACGTGGAGATGCCGGCGTTGGACTGGGGTAAGCACAGTAAGAAGTCTCACAACACCAGGTTAACACACCCCCACGACTTGCCTGGGCTTGCAAAATCTCATTAACTGTCCTGGCTGGAGACAATACACATCTCTTTAACCTGTGCTTAACCCTCTCTCCACTCACATTGTCTGTACCTTTAAGACTTGATTACTTGTAAAATCTCGCATTCCAGCCATTATTTTGTAAATTGAGTTTGTGTCTTTATATGCCCTGTTTGTGACCAGAACTCCCACTCACCTGATGAAGGAGCAGCGCTCTGAAAGCTTGCGGCTTGTGCTACCAAATAAACCTGTTGGACTTTAACCTGGTGTTGTGAGACTTCTTACTGTACGTATTGTCAATGCAGAGGATAGACAATTTTATGAACTCCATCACTTGCAAGTTCCCCTCTAAGTAGCACATCATCCGAACTCTCTTTTGCAGTCAGTTTGATCAAATTCCTGGAACATTTTTCTTAACAGCACAATGGGTGTACCTTCATCAAGTGAACTGCAGTGATTTAAGAAGATGACTCACCACTAACTTCTCAAGAGCAATTGCACAGTAAATGTTGGCCTTGCTCAAGCTAAATTCAGAGAGGCTTCCTTTTCAGATAACAATCCAATTCTCTCTTGAATGCCTCAATTAAACCTGCCTCCACCACATTCTCAAGCAGTGCATTCAGACCTTGACGACTCACAGCGGGAAAGGTTTTTCCTCATGACTCCGTTGTTTCTTTGTGTCCTCTCATTCTCGATTTTTCCATGATTGGAAGTTTTTCCTTATCCACTCGGTCCAATCCCCTCAGGATTTTGAATACCTCGATCAAATCTCCTCTCAACCTTCTCTTCAAGAATATTGTTCCAACTACTCCAATCTATCTATGCACCCATAGAACCATTCTCGTGAACCTTTACTGCACTCTCTCCAACGTCTTCACACCCTTTCTAAAGTGTGATGCCCAGAACTGGACAGGTATTCCAGTGGTAGAGGCAGGTTTAATTGAGGCATTCAAAAGAGAATTGAATTATTATCTGAAAAGGAAGACTGCAGGATTGTGGGGAGAATGTGGAGGAGTGGCACTCGGTGAATTACTCATTCAGAGGGCCTGTGCAAATACAATTGGCCAAATGGCTTCCTTATATGGTGTGACTACTTTGTGAAATTACTGATAGCTCTTCCATGACATTGCTCAAGCTAAATTCAGTGGCTTTATTTTGTAATGACCTTTCAAGGGTGGTACATCCGCATTCTTCCAGCTGCATAAGGTAAAGGACATGCAGCAAATCGGTTGTGGATGAAGTAGCTTCACATTGTGCATTTGTGCTGATGGCTGAAGCAACCAATCTGTGAGAAGCGGATTTGGACACAAGTGCTTGATGTGAAGTAGCTCTCAGGTGCTTTGGGTTGCTATTTTCATTGTTGGCGCCTGTTGCCAAGCTGCTTTAGCCATTGATCATCATGTTGCGTACCCTGGTGCACAGATTATAATCACCTTTTTCCTCTGTCATCAATTAGTGTCTCCCAGGTGTGAGAATCAATGGTTAGGGCCTTCAAATCATGCTCACAAGCATTCTAGAAGAAGAGCTTTGGTCGTCCTACAGGTCACCTGGCTCCAGTTAAATCACCAGACAGAAAATCCTTCGAATGCAAATGCCTTCCATCCTGTGAATGTTCCCGAGCCGGTGAAGCTGTCTGTACTTGATGAAAAATTATGCTATGTTAGACAGGGTGATTGTAGCATGCAGCTCAAGTGAAGCAATGTGGAACGGGTATGCCACTTCAAGGTAATTGTTGTGTGGATGTGCTGGGTTGTCAGTCACAGGTAAATTGCTCTTGGGCAGATTCTCAGGGTCATTGGAGGGTAAGTGGAAACAACAATTAGAGTCAGTGTCAGTTGTGGCTTAGTTGGGAGCACTGTTGTCTCTGAGGCAGAAGGTTGTGGGTTTAAGACCCACTCCAGAGACTTGAGCTAATCTAGGCTGACACTCCAGTCCAGTATTGAGAGAGTGTTGCAATGTAGGAAGTAATCTTTCAGGTGACACCTTAAACCCAGGCCCCGGTCTGCCCTCTCAGCTGGATGTGTAAAATCTCACGGCACCAGCAGTGAAATTGTCCCCGTTTTCCTGGTTAACATTTACCTCTCAAACAATATCATTAGAACAGATTATCTGGTCATTATCTCATGCTGTTTGTGGAACTGTGCTGTGCACAAATTATCTGCTGTGTTCCCTACATTATGGCAGTGAACTGCTTAACTTGAAAAACACTTTGGAGCATCTTGAGGTTGTGAAAATCACTATGCAAATGCACGTCTATTTTAACTGCTTCGCTCTAGATTAACAGTTTATACGTGCTTACTCCCTCAAAAAAAAAACCCGACAGGAAATACTCATGGGTCCAGCTTAAATATCTTGATATATTTGCCTTATTAGCAACAAGAATCAAACTGCAACTGCATGCACTTTCTAGTATGATAGTGGTGCCCTCCTCCTGTGGTTGTGTTTCTCCTCGTGGTGTTGGCTGTATGCCCAGTACCAGTACTGCTTGACAGAACAGCACTCAAACTTTATTTACATATTGTTCTTTTAAACACCTGTATAATGTCTCCCGTCAGTCTTACCTCCAGTGATAAATTCGTGAGTACGAGGATACAGAAAGACCTCTTAAACTTCAGTTGTACAATTGCAGGTAACAAGAAACAAGTGAGACAAGATGGCAGGTCAGAATTCGGTCACCTCATTTCACAAAACCTTCACCCTGAGAAATATATATATTTTTAAAGCAACACCTCTCGTTAGGAACTGGTTAACGATTGGATTGGAGGCTATACAGACAAGTCTTAGGTTAATGATTCTTATGTTTATTAACAATATAAAGTACTGGGTCGACTTCACTTCAAAATGTTAATGAAAAGGAACTAGGAGAAGTTGGGAACAAATTATCTTGATAGATTTAGGGGCAAATAGATGAGCGACCTTTTATCGTCCCATACTTTCTTACCTGCTTATGTTCTTAAATTTGTGTAGTTGCAACTCTGTTTGGGATTTTGTTCTTCAGACTTACAATGTTGTACGGAATGGAGATGCACAAGTGTAACCACCAACAGTTATGGACAATGTTAGCAATATTTCCAAACCTTTTTGTCAAGTTGGAGATTAATTGGCCACAATTTTGCAAAGAAAACTAAATGCCCAATGGGTCAGAAAGTGGGAATCGGTGGGGAGGGGCTAATCTCACCCGAGAGGCCGGCATCAGAGTGTTGAGGGGGCCAGCGTGCAAGCGCCATTCTCCCAGTGTACCGGGAGGTCGGTTGACATGTGCCTCCCCTCCGGTCGCTGGCCTGACCCCCCCCCCCCCCTCCCCTCCACACACAGTGATCACCGGTCCCGAACACGACCCCCCCCCCCCCCATCCTCGAGTGGCCGGCCTCCTGATGGCCGGACCCACCTCCAGCCACCTCCCCCCCACGGTCCCCAATGCATCAAATGTTTAGGTGTCCAAATCGCCAACAACTTGTTCTGGTCCCCCCATGCCGACACTATAGTTAAGAAAGCCACCAACGCCTCTATTTTCTCGGAAGACTAAGGAAATTTGGCATGTCTGCCACAACTCTCACCAACTTTTACAGATACACCATAGAAAGCATTCTTTCTGGTTGTATCGCAGCTTGGTATGGCTCCTGCTCTGCCCAAGACCGCAAGGAACTACAAAAGGTAGTGGATGTAGCCCAGTCCATCATGCAAACCAGCCTCCCATCCATTGACTCTGCCTATACTTTCCTTTGCCTTGGCAAAGCAGCCAGCATAATTAAGGACCCCACGCATCTCAGACATTCTCTCTTCCACCTTCTTCCGTTGGGAAAAAGATACAAAAGTCTGAGATCAGGGACCAACCGACTCAAGAACAGCTTCTTCCCTGGTGCCATCAGATTTTTGAATGGACCTACCTTACATTAAGTTGACCTTTCTCTACACCCTAGCTATGACTGTAACACTACATTCTGCACTCTCTCGTTTCCTTCTCTATGAATGGTATGCTCTGACTGTATAACACGCAAGAACCAATACCTTTCACTGTATACTAATACATGTGACAATAATAAATCAAATCAAATCAATGCAGAGTTCTCTCCATTCCTTCCCCTCCTACCTCCCCCCACTCCTTGCTCTGCCTCTGCCTCCTCAGGCCCTGTCCCCTTGACACCGCCCAGTGTCCGCTGATCACTGTCAGCATGTCAGGTTGGCAGTGCCCAAGGGGCACCCCTCCCCTTGCCCCCGACCTCCCGGGAGACCTCAATGGCCTTTGGTCCCACCAGTGAGGCCATCACGCCTGGTCCCCGTGGCTGGGGACCATACATGATCCACGCTGGTGTGGACCTCCACCAGCGGGGTCAGAAACTTTAGTGAGCCCAGACGATTGTGTCCTGGGCTCACTAAATAGATGCAAATCGAGGTATAGAAACTAGAAGCAGGAGTAGGCCATTCGGCCCTTCGAGCCTGCTGCGCCGTTTATTTTGATCATGACTGATCATTGAATTCAATATTCTGATTCCCTCTTCCCCTGTTGCAGAGTGTAATCAGCCTCGGGCCATTCCCTGCCTTGAGCCTGATTATGTGGGAAACAATGGCCTTGGAAGATTCCCGTTTCTGGCTACCCGCTGACATTTCCCAGCCCGCTATGCTACTCAAGCAGTGCAGCGCACTGGGAAAATCGCGCCCGTTACGTTTAAAGAGATTGCTGATGAGAGTTAATTGTTCTACCTGACCCTCCCCTGACCTTTCCAGCAGCATAAAACCCATCACATTTCGACCTCTCTTCAGTTCTGAAGAAGCGTCACATTGGACTCGAAACATTGACTCTGTTTCTCTTTCCACAGATGCTGGCAGACCTGCTCAGTTCTTCCAGAACTCTCTGGTTTTATGACATTGTCCATGTTGGATTTTTAAAAAACTAATCACCTGGCACGTTATGTGCAAGGCCCTGAAGGGACTTAAGCCCACAGCCACTTGACTAAATTTGCAGCTTTGAGTTTATCAATCATTTCGGCAGTCTCTGTCAGACTGGGAGTGATAATGTTTAAGACTTGTTTGAACTAGAAATAGAAAGACTGAGTTTGCTTGGAATAGTGTATTTCATGTCACAAAGCGATTCACAGCCAATGCAATACTTCTGAAGTATAGTCATTGTTATTATGTACTGGTAGCAGATACTTTGTGCACAGTAAACTCCTACATGTGCCTCCCCTCTGATCGCCAGCCCTGACCCCACCCCAGTAATCACCGGTCCCGAACATCCCTCTCCCTGATTGCCCCCCCCCCTCTCCGAGCGGCTGGCCTCCTGATGGCCAAACCCGCCCCACCCCCCCCAATGCAGAGTTCCCCCCATTCCCTCCCCTCCTCCCCCACTCCCCGCTCTGCCTCTGCCCCCTTGACACAATGGCAAGTTGATTTGTCTGATATAAAAACGGAAAATGCAGGATAAAACTCAGCAGGTCCGGCAACAACTGTGGAGAGAGAGAAACACAGAGTCAATGCTCTGAGTTGTATGACTCTTCTTCAGAGCTAAAAAGGGAGAAATGTGATGAGATGCCGACGTTGGACTGGGGTGGGCACAGTAAGAAGTCTCACAACACCAGGTTAAAGTCCAACAGGTTTATTGGAATCACGAGCTTTTGGAGCGCTGCTCCTTCATCAGGTGAGTGGAGGTAGGAGCTGCACTCCGAAAGCTCGTGATTTCAAACAAACCTGTTGGACTTCAACCTGGATTTTATACTGTTAGAGAAGGGGGAGCAAATTAAAAGGTGTGAGCTAGGAAAGATTACACAAAGCTGTTTAGGGCACAAGACAAAGGCAGTTTTAAGGACGAGGAGGCACTGATAGTGGCATGAAAATAAGATATGTGTTAACAGGTATACAAAGGTCAGTGCTTGGTGAAAGGAAAACTAAAGAACAAGTGACTAGCTTGTTGTTTGGATTTGGATTAAAGGTAGATGTTCATCAAGACACTAAGATATCTTGTTGTTATTCTTCTACATTACACTGAACAGGCAAACTTGAATGCTATATCCAGAGTGTGGTGAGACTGTGGAATTATCTACCACAGGGAGTGGTGAAAGCAAATAGTTTAGATACATTTAAGGGGAGGTTAGACAAGTACATGAGGGGTATAGAGGGTTTTGCTGACAGGAGGAGGCTTGAGTATAAATGGTGGCATGAACTGCTGGGGCTGAATGGCCTGTTTCGGTGCCACATATTCTATATAATTCTATGCAAGAAGGCACCTCCGAGAGTGCAGCACTCCTTCAGTATCAGGCTGGATGGTTATCCAACAATCTGTGCTTAATGTTCTGGAGTGGAACTTGAACCCACTTCTGAAACAGAAACAGGAGTATTACCAACTGAACCAAGCTGGTGGATATATCTTTTCTGAAGAGACAAATTTTAGTGGAGTGGCATTAGAGGGAGTGGACGGAATTGGAAATTCCCTTGTTGCTTTAGTTTCACTGAACTGCAAAAACAAAGTGCAAACATGTCTAATGTCCATATTAGAATATTGGGCGGAGGTGGAAGTGTGTCAATGATACATAGCAATATGTGCTGTATAAATGTCCTTGTGGCTTGCTGATCTCATCAGCCTGCTTACACTGCTGGGGCTTGGTTTCCCATGCATACTTGTGGGAGACAAGATCTTCTGAGCATGATTGATGTCACATACAATTGTTATTGTGCAAGGATAGTGCTGGGCAAAGCCATGTGTCCAGCAGAGAGCTGGTCATGTTTTGCAGAGTTTGTCGGTTGATAAGTCACAGTTATTTATCTTCGCCCTTCCGCTCATCACTGTCCAGCAGTGAGCCTCTCGAATTCGTTACCACAGGAAGTAGTTGATGTGAAAACATTGAATGTATTCAAAAGGCGGCTAGATGTAGCACTTGGGGTGAATGGGATCAAAGGTTATGGGGAGAAAGCGGGATTAGGCTATTGAGTTGTACGATCAGCCATGATTGTGATGAATGGCGGAGCAGGCTCGAAGGGCTGAATGGCCTCCTCCTCTCCTACCTTCTATGTTTCTACGTCGTCCATATTTTACATAGCAAAAACATGCCCACCGGGGCAGGTAAAATCCAGCGCGCAGTTTATTCCAGCAGCTTTCCAGTATATCCCCACATTGCCCATCCTTTGGATGGAAGCCCAGAATATGAGCGTTCGGATGTTGTTTGACCATGTGGGGGGCATCACAGTCAAGACTATGTTTGCTGATTGCCCACTCTTTAGAGCAGGGTTGCGGGGGAGGCAGGAAAGCTGACCGATTATTCCTTTTCCCGTATTGGGACTGAAGAGACTAATTGTCCTGCCTTAATGCCACAGTAGATGAGATCATCCAGGAATAGAACCTGTGACCTTCTGGTTTAATGTGGCTCAGCACCACATCATGAAGGGGAGATGCCCTTTGCTCGTGCAGATAAGTCTGAGGATGTTTACAAGTTTACCCTCCCTGTTTCAGACTTAAATGAAAAGTGCGTCTGGATCAGCCAAAGAAGCATGCCTTTGGCTGGTGACACGACTGACACTCAGCTTTGTCCAGCACTATCAGATCATGTCGTTGTTTTTACCAGCAGTGTAATCAAACTTGGCATTTCTCAACGGGCCCAGCTATATGTTTTTGATGTCGGACTATTTAGGTTAAAAAAAACCTCTCACTTTTAACTCTGATTGCCCATTTCCTCCTTCCTCTGCCGAGGAACAGGACCATTGGAACCCTGCCCTTCTTGTCTGACGTAAGCGGTTTCCGTACCCCATGGGCCAACAACACGTCCAAATTCCATCGACGTGCAGCTCAACAGACATGAAGGTTGCTCTTTGTTTTGTTTCTGTTTTACTCAGCTCCTTATGGCTGTTTAATGGTTCTGAAGGAAACAAACAATGATCAATGAGATGGTCTGATTATCGCAATAAGTGGATGTTTTTTATGTGATAGTCTTGCGGTATCAGCCAAAATTCCTTTACTTTGTATAGTGTGGTGACAAGCCAGCTCACTTGATGAATTTGTGCAGGGCATTTAATTGGTTGGGGGTGTTGCCGTTTTCCAAGATGTACATGCGAAGAACAGTTCCTGCAAACAACAGAACTTGAGCTTAATCACTTTGTGGAATGGAATACCTGAAGACTAGGAACATAGAAACAGGGATAGGCCATTCAGCTTCTTGAATCTGTTTTGCCATTCAGCTCCATTTCGGATCCATGGGCATCAAGGATCATGAAGCCTTAGCTTCATGATCCTTGACACCCATACCGAGCAAAGGTCTAGCTCTCTGAGTCTTGACACTCTGGTTGATCCCCCAAGCATCCACATGGCCCCCCACATGGTCAAACAACATCCGAACGCTCATATTCTGGGCTTCCATCCAAAGGATGGGCAATGTGGGGATATACTGGAAAGTGGGAGGAGGGGAAGAATTCCAGTTTTTATCAACCCTTCGCTTGGAAAGAATGCTTTGTGATTTCCCCCCAAATGTCAAGCACTGATTTTAATATCACAGCTCCATATTTTTGATTCTGCCACCAGTGGAAATACTTTATCTACTTTTTCCACCAAGTCATATCCTTTCAACATGCAAAACACCCTCAAATAGATCATACCAAATCATAGAATCCCACAGTGCAGAAGGAGGCAATTAGGCCCATCGAGTCTGCACCGAGCACAAGCCCACCCAGGCCCTATCCCCACAACCCCATCTATTTATCCTAGCTAGTCCCCCTGACACTAAGGGGCAATTTATCATGGCCAATCCACCTAACCCACACATCTTTGGACTGTGGGAGGAAACCGGAGCACCCGGAGGAAACCCACGCAGACACCAGGAGAACGTGCAGACTCTGCACATACAGTGAACCAAGCTGGGAATCGAACCCGTGTTCCTGGCGCTGTGAGGCAGCAGTGCTACCACTGTGCCACCCTTTTAAAGTCAAGGGAATATAAGCCACATTTACGTTAACTGTTCCCATAATTTAGCCCACTAAGCCCCAGTAACGTCCTGAAGGATAATGGTGCGGAATACATGAAAGGATAGTAAAGTGATCACAATACATTCAAGAGAAAGTTCCTTCACTGTTGTTGGGTCAAAATCCTTATTGGTTAGTGGACTGCAAACAGCAGGAATAGGTGGATCATTTTCAGGATGACTAGGATATACATTTGGACCCGACTATAACACAGTCCCCTATATTGTGGAACTTAGTATAATGTGGGTCTGTCTTGGACCCCAACATTTTCATTTTGCAAGCCTTCCTGCACTACAAACCCAGGTGCCCACTTTAAAAGAGAAAAACTGGAAGCAGCCATTTAATTATGTGTTTGATTTGACACAGCATCTACTTTATTCATTTATTTTGGAACATGAGGATGGGAATCTGTAGGGACAAACATGTAATAACGGCCTTGACACTGGGGGGACCAAGTCTGAGCACCAGGCGCCTGCAAAAGGCACAACTATGAAATAACCTGGTATCATTTATAACACGCTTTCAAGACTTTGTCCTCATGGACCACGTTCAGGGGGGTGGTGAAGTTCCACAAGTATAAATGTTGGGGCCTTATTGCATCAATGACATAGATGAGGGGATTACGTATAATATATCCAACTTTGATGACTTTATAAAAGAGCAGCAATACACTAACAGTTGCTGCTTTGTTGTAAAGTTGCATCAAGTGTCTCTGATTTTTTATTTATTTCAAAAATATACTTTATTCACAAAACAAACTCTCAAATAAGACAT
Organism: Mustelus asterias; assembly: GCF_964213995.1. Lineage (NCBI taxonomy): Eukaryota > Metazoa > Chordata > Chondrichthyes > Carcharhiniformes > Triakidae > Mustelus > Mustelus asterias. Next base: position 193,198,350 of record NC_135801.1, read on the forward strand.
TTCAAACGGCAGATCCAATAGTTACAAACAGTCCAATAAATGAATCATTTTTACCCCACAATACAGTGCTTATTTACAAAACATTACATTCATTACATTTCATTACTTAAAACTATGTACATGCATCATCAGAGTTTACTGTGTGCCGTTATTTTTCAGGTTGGCACACACTTACGCAGGCCGAGGGTATTCTGCAGTTACCGGGCCCTCGGTCTGCCTCGGTTGAGACGCTTTACACGGTGGCCTTTCCCCATTGTGCCTTTGCGGCGGCTGCCCCAAGCTTGAGCGCGTCCCTGAGCACACAGTCCTGGACCTTGGAATGTGCCAGTCTGCAACACTCGGTCGAGGACAATTCTTTTAGCTGGAAGATCAGCAAGTTTCTGGCAGACCAAAGCGCATCCTTCACCGAGTTGATGACCCTCCAGCAGCAGTTGATATTTGTCTCGGTGTGCGTCCCCGGAAACAGCCCGTAGAGCACAGAGTCCAGCGTCACCGAGCTGCTCGGGACGAACCACGACAAATACCCCTGCATCTCACTCCAGACCTTCTTTGCAAAGGCACATTCCACAAGGAGGCGTGCGACCGTCTCATCACCCCCGCAGCCGCTTCGAGGGCAGCGTGCGGTGAGGTTGAGCCCTCGGGCGTGCATAAAGGATCTGACGGGGAGTGCCCTTCTCACCACCAGCCAAGCCAGGTCTTGGTGCCTGTTTGTGAGTTCTGGTGATGAGGCATTCTGCCAGATGACACTGACAGTCCGCTCAGGGAACCATCCGACAGGATCTGCCGTCTCCTTTTCTCTCAGGGCCTCAAGGGACATTACGTGCTGACCACTGCTTGATAGCCATGTGGTCAAAGGTGTGTTTCCGGAAGAATTTGTCCACGAAGGACAGGTGCTGCGGTACGGTCCAACTACTTGGAGCGTTCCGCGGCAATGTGGCCAGACCCATCCTCCGCAACACTTGGGACAGGTAGAACCTCAATAAATAGTGGCACTTGCTGTTACTGTACCGAGGATCTACACACAGCTTGATGCAGCCGCACACAAAGGTGGCCATCAGGATGAGGGCGGCGTTGGGAACGTTTTTCCCTCCGTTCTCTGGAGATTTGTGCATCACCTCCCTCCGGACACGATCCATCTTTGATCTCCAGATAAACTTGAAGATGGCCCGGGTCACTGCTGCTGCGCAGGATTTGGGAAGAGGCCACACCTGCGCCACGTACAACAACACGGACAGGACCTCGCATCGGATCACAAGGTTCTTCCCAGTGATGGAGAGGGAGCGTTGCTCCCACAATCCCAATTTTTGTCTGGCTTTGGCGATGCGCTCCTCCCAGTTTTTGGCGCATGCCCCTGCCGCTCCGAACCATATCCCCAGCACCTTGAGGTAGTCTACCCTAATGGTGAAGGGGACAAAGGATGTGTCAGGCCAGTTCCCAAAGAACATGGCCTCACTCTTACCCTGGTTGACTTTGGCCCCCGAGGCCAGCTCGAACTGCTCACAGACTCGAAGAAGCCTGCGAACAGACGAGGGGTCCGAGCAGAAGACAGCCACGTTATCCATGTAGAGGGAGGCTTTGACTTGCGTCCCTCCGCTGCCTGGGGTTGTAACCCCTTTGATGCCTGGGTCACTTCTGAGGGCCTCAGCAAAGGGTTCAATGCAACACACAAAAAGGATGGAGGAGAGAGGGCAGCCCTGCCTGACTCCAGACCTGATCTGAAAACGATCTGATTCCCACCCATTGATGAAACTGCGCTACTGATGTCTGTGTAGAGCAGTTGGATCCAATTGTGGATTCCCTCCCCAAAGCCCATTTTGGAGAGCACATCCGTCATGTAGCTGTGCGATATTCTGTCAAACGCCTTCTCCTGGTCTAGACTGATGAGGCAGGTGTCCACCCACCTTGCACGTAGGCGATCGTATCCCTGAGTAGCGCGAGGCTATCAGAGATCTTCCTGCCGGGTACAGCACAGGTTTGATCAGGATGGATCACTGACCCCAGAGCAGACTTGACCCGGTTGGCGATGACCTTGGCCAGAATTTTATAATCCACGTTCAATAGTGAAATGGGTCTCCAATTTCTAATTTCTTCCCTTTCTCCCTTCTGCTTGTAGATGAGGGTAATGATGCCTTTCCTCATGGATTCTGACATGCTGCCTTCCAGAAGCATACTCTCGTATACTTTCAGGAGGTCCGGGCCCGTCAAGTCCCACAACGCCGAGTAAAACTCAGCCGGTAAGCCGTCGCTACCGGGAGTTTTACCCTTCTGAAGGGACTCGATGGCCTTTGTCAGCTCATCCAGAGCTACCGGTCTGTCCAGGCTCTCCCGCTCGCCGTCGTCTAAGACCTCTGTGATAGAGGACAGAAAAGACTGGGAGGCCGTGCTGTCTGTTGGCTTCAGGACATACAGTCTGGCATAGAAGGATTTGCAAATCCTCAGAATGTCAGACTGCGATGACCCTACAAAGCCATCTTCTTCCTTCAGGCTGCTGATCACAGAGGTTTCTCTGTGCACCTTCTGGAAGAAGAAACGCGAGCACGTTTCGTCCTGCTCCACGGAGCGGACCCTGGACCGGAAGATAACCTTGGAGGCCTCCGAGGCAAAGAGCGAGGCTTGCTGGCTCTTCACCTCCCGGAGAACCTCCTTGACATCAACCCCCATCAACTGCAGTTGGAGCAGCTCCTGCTTTTCTGGAGTCGGGACATTTCCCCCCGTCTCTCCCTGGCCTTCTGAACCCCTTTGCGGATAAAGAACCTCTTGATGTTGCCCTTGATGGTTTCCCACCAGAGCGATGGAGACTCAAAGAAGGGTTTCACGGTTCTCCAACCGTGGTAAACCCTTTTGAGTTCCTCGAGGTTCTGTGGGGTCAACAGTTCTACATTTAGCTTCTAGGACCCCCTGCCCACTTTCTGGGTTTCCTCCAGCTGACAGTCTGCCAGCAGGAGGCAGTGGTCAGAGAAGAACACCGGCTTGACGTCGGTGGACCTGACCGTGAGCGCGCGGGATGCAAACATCAAGTGTCTCTGATAATTGATTAACAGAGGTAATGAACAGGGATGACATTAACTCAAGATATTTGTCTGCCTGAAGCTCCTTCTTGCTTGTCTTTCAAGGCGAAGGTGCCTATCCAAGCAGTGTGCCTTTCTGCTTTTTCATGGCCACTCCAAAGGAATGTGTAACCTGCACAGACTTCCTCAGGTGGACTCGCTGAACCCGTGTCTGCCCATGAGTTCTTAATCACCAACGCAGTTTTCTGGCTCCCTCATGATGACAAAACATCTAGCACGTAACCCCTTTCTATGCATTGTCTCAAGTCTGTCGTCTGTGGCTTTGTCCCTAAGGGTGTGCACCTTCCATGCACCATGATGACAGGTGTCACCTTTATTTTTTGAGATTAACTTATGACTGCGTTGAAAGAACCCCTGCCAGCTGCGGCTTACTGACCAGGGAAGCAAAGCAGACAACATTTCGGGCATCTTTTCTAGTCCCTCCCTCATACTAAGAAGGTGGCCCTGAAAAAAACTGCCTCGTCAAAAAGGGGGCTGCCGAGTTCCACTTCTGCTTCCTTCCACTGTAAAGTGGCCCAATGGCCTGAGCTGCCTGCGTCCTGCTCCACACCTGCTCCCACGTTGCTTGTCCATAGCCACAGGACTTGTAACCTATGGTAGAAAGATGATGAACATGATTTGCGCTTGTGTTAGATTATAGTGAGGAAGAGTTGTGCATCTTAACCCTCAATCTTTTGTCCTAACCTCCCTTGGTCCAGGGGCAAGACCAATTTAGACAGTTGGAGATAGATCTGGATGCAATGGGTGACCAGGACGTTTTGTCAGACTTTACATGTTCAACAACACGGTGACAATCCACTTTTAAGACAATCGGACTAAGATTGGTCTCATCCACGCAGTCCACTGGAATCAGTCTCTGTCTGCCAGGGCGAACAAATCCTTAAGTCACCAAGACCCGGTGGCTACTCTAACCTTTTTTTGGCCCGTCCATCAAAACGGTTTACCGGGGAGTGGCCACTGCTGCACATTAACAGTCACAGGTGAGAGTGAAGGTGAGGACCAGTACAGGAGCTGCTACAAAGAGTATGGTGAGTCGACCTGTGAGGGGTACTACTTCTCCCATACACTCCTTACATCCCCAGATGCAATGGGAAGAAATTTGCATGAAAGAGCAGAATTTATCAAAGAATATGAGGTATGGTATGGGATATGTAAAACTCAGCCTAGATTTATTGAGTGGTGGACCAGGCTTGAGGGGCTGTGTGCCTTTTCAGTAAGGGTGGAGTGTCACATCTAACAAGGTGGAGTTGAGATGAAATCTTTTGTGCAGCTAGAATAGCATCAGCTAATTCATGGGTATAGATGGAAGGAGAATTTTGATGGAAAAAAATGGCTTCTTTTTGATCAAAATTCATATCTTTGAACGGTTTGAGTAGGCAGACTTGGGGAGTAATGGTATTTTAGCAAGAAATGAAGAAGAAACTGCCTGTTAAATTCCAGCTGCTTTGTGATTGATGACCAGCTGATGTGATTGATGACCAGCTGATCTGCTTGACGTTTGAGTGAACTGTGTCTGCTTATATCCCATCATAATGAACCACTACATGAACATAATTGTGATATGCTCAGAGTTGGCGCATCCATAGCCATCTTGCTGATCCCTCAACAGAAGTTTAAGGCTAATCTCAATCTCCTTCCAACCCACTCAATTAGATGATGCGCAAGGGTTGTTGTCCTGCTTAATCCTCATATCCCATTCTAGTTCACTGCCTGGACTTTCTACTTCTGTCCCTGAAGAAATGGGGATCCCAGAGAGGACAGAGTTGTTTTGAGGAAAGCTCGAATTGTATGGACCTATACTCATTGGAATTTAGAAGAGTGAGTTATTGAAGCAGGTACAGTTCTGAGGGGGCTTGGCAGGGTGCTTGCTGAAAGGATATTTCCCCTTGTGGGGGTATCTAGAACGAGGGGACACAATTTATAAGCAAGGCGTCTTCCATTTAAGATGAGGAGGAATTTTTCTCGGATGATCATTAGTGTTTGGAATTCTTCCAAAGAGATTAGCAGGGACTGAGTCATTGAATATACTCAAGACTGAGATGGACAGATTTTTGATCAAGATGGGAATCAAAGGTTAAGGGCGGAGGTCGGAGTGGAGGGCAGAGCAAGAAAGTGTATTTAAGGTCACTAACAGTTCAGCCATGATCTTATTGAATGGCGATGCAGGCTTGAGGGACTTATTATTACCTGTCTTTAATCCTATTTCACTCCCACGCCAGTTGACACCTGATTCATGTCTTTGAGACTTTCAGACCAGACAAATTTCATCCTCGTGGGTCTCCTGAATTCCACTTCAACTGATGATACACAAAGCTCTTGTTTCCCTTGTTCTTGTCAGCCTCCTTATTCATCAGCACATTCACTTCAAGATCCTGTTCTAAGCACCCTTTCCAAGCCTTGTTCTTCCTGTCTCTGCAACCTGCTCCAGCCCCACACCTCTGCTCACTCTCTTTGTTGCTTTTGTGTGTGTGTGTTCTGCCCTCCGTCCACTTCGCCATTGCTGAGAGCCTTCAGCCATTTTCCCCAGGCTCTAACTCTCATCCTGAACCTCATACATATCTCCTCCCTGGAGGGGCCACATGGCAACCCACTTTCTTCACTGCACATTTGACCAGTGCTATCATTTTCCTCTCACTTGGCTCTAATATCCAACTGTAAACTGTCTTTCAACTTTAAAAGAACTATGTAACACAAGTTCTTGAATAGATCCATTGCATTGTCAAGCTAGAAAGTTAAGGAACCTTGCATTTTTTGGAAAGTTTGCTTGTTATTTACATTTCAGCTGGACTGTCAAACAAGACCTGCCCTTCACAAAGCCGTGCTGACCCTGGTGAATGGAGCATTGCTGTTCCAGATACTCAGTCACATCCTCCTTAATGATTCACTCCAGCAACTTTCCCACCACAGAGGTCAAACTGACTGGTCTATAGTTTCCCATTTTTTGCCCCTCTCCTTTCTTGAATATGGGCGTCACATTAGCATGTTTCCACGAGTACCTTTCTGAGATCCAGGGAATTTTGGAATATCATAACTAATGCATCCACTATCTCTGCTGTGACCTCCTTTATCACCCTAGTGTATAGGCCATCAGGTCCCAGGAACTTGTCTACTTTTAAACCCTTCAGTTTACTGAGTACCTCCTCCCTGGTTATAGAAATTTCACCAAATTCCACTGTATTAACTGCAGTTTTTGGGACAGAATTATTATCTTCTGCTGTGAAGACAAGAGACAAAGTATTGCTTTAGTGCCTCTGCCATCTCCAAGTTTCCCATTATTACATCACCATTTCCATCCTCTAAAGGGCCAACATCTACTTTCACCATTCGCTTCCTTTGTAGATACTTATAGAAACTTTTGGTGTCAGTGTTTATGTTTTCAGCTAGCTTCCTTTCATAGTCCATTTTAGCATTTTTGATATTGTATTTGAAGTCCTCCCAATCCTCCATGCTGCCACTAACTTTTGCAGTATTATATGCCCTCGCTTTTGCCCTGATGTTATCCTTGATTTCCTTATTAAGCCATGGATGATTTTTCACCCTTTTGCAATTCCTCGTCCTCTCAGGAATGTCCGTAGTTAAGATGTCTTGAATATCTCCCTAAACAACTGCCACTGTTCTTTTACCCTCCTTCCCTTTAATACTCTTGCCCAGTCCACTTGGGCCATCCCTTTCCTTAGGCCTACATAACGACCCTTGCCCAATGCAAACTCGAGTATGTGATTCTGCCCACTCACTTCCAATCTGAATTTTGTCCAGTGGCCCCGCACCTTGCCCAGTATCTGTGCCAAGACCACCCTGTGACATCGGTGGACAGCTTTGTCCAATCAGGCTGGCTGTCTACCAGTGTCACCACTTCAGTGGAGTCATTGCCGGTAATGGCCCCACAAATGTGCATCTCAGTCACCCAAACCAGGTCTGGAGCCTCTCTCTAGCTGTTGATACCAGTGCTCTGTTCTCGAGCACCAAAATTCCCTCACCCAGTCAAACACAAAATGAGAACTGAGCTACCCTGAGGTGAGTTTTAATTCTCTCAAAACAGCTTGTTTATATTTAAAGTTCTCTGTAATTGAGAATTAACCCTGTGAGTGGGATTTATCTGGTTTTCATTGATCCCATGCCACTGAAAATGTATGTCATTACCTCTTATTAAACCCAATCATCATTAATGGTAATGGAATCCAGAGACTGCAGAATAGCATATTTGACATGATGTGGAGTTGCAGCAAGAACTCTTAAGGACTTAATGATGTAATAACTCCAGGGTAATTGGCTCATGTTACCTTCATGGAGTCCTGAGAGTTGGGAAACACAGAAATCCATCTGTCCGCTAGGAGGTGCAGGGGAGAAAATAAGCATGAATTTGACCATGATTGTTATAACTCCAATTTTAACTCTGACAACTTGTGCTGGGCAAGGTTGTAAGGATACATTTTTTTTTGTACTTGCACAAGCTGACGCAAGTACCATATTGTGAGCTTAATGTTGTCTTAATTTCCGGGCATGGTTACAGCCAAGACAAGATTGGAAATTTGGCATTGGTATGTATCTCTGTCCTGTCAAGTGTCCGTTGTAGCGATGCAGTGAAACTTTAGCCTCTGAATTGGTAGTTGTGAACTGAAGGACATATTCCACTGCAGTATATTCTGAACACTGTCCCGCCCGATCAGAAGCACTCTCACCATTTGAAGAAGAGGAGAAATTCTCCCTGGTGCCATCCCCAGTAGTTATCCTTCAACCAACACCATAAAATGGGTTATCTGGTCATAAGAACATAAGAACATAAGAAATAGGAGCAGGAGTAGGCCATCTAGCCCCTCGAGCCTGCCCCGCCATTCAATAAGATCATGGCTGATCTGACGTGGATCAGTACCACTTACCCACCTGATCCCCATAACCCTTAATTCCCTTACCGATCAGGAATCCATCCATCCATCCGCGCTTTAAACATATTGGTCAACATCTCAATACTGATTGTGGGAGCTTGTTGTGTGCAAATTAACTCCCTGCCACCCACATTACAACAGTGACTGTACTTAATTACTGTAAAGTACTTTGGGACATCCTGAGATTGTGAAAAGCACTGTATTAATGAAGCATTTTTTTCTCTTTTCATTCAGCAGTTACTCTTACTTTTCAATGCAGTATTGTTGCATAATTGACAAATCCAAACAAAATCACCCTGTTAACAATCTAACTGATTCACAGAAAGTGATGGTCACTGGGCGGTTGACTGATTCACTAAATGTTGCAGTGAGTTGCCAATCCTCAAAAGTAGATATATATTACTTCTCCGCAACTTTCACTGCACACGGCGCTATCTGCCATGAAAGGATAGAATAACCTCTTCCCCCCCCCATTACTCTCCACAAGTGAACACGGCAATGTGCATGTCAACCGGTGGATAGATGGTAGAGAGCTTAAATCTATAATCTCATCTCTGGATTTAGTTGTGGTTTGTAAACATCCTCTGAACCCTAGAGTTGTGATTATAACGTTGAAAACAGTCCAAGACCATCTGTAAATTTTGAATATATTTTGTATCTCTGAACTTCTTGGGAGGTTTTTCTTTTCTTTGAGCCTTATTTCAAAACACCAATTGTTTTAAGTAAATGTTTTATTTAGATGGAGCCTAAAGTCCATTTTATAGGATGATGCGGCACAGAGGAGGCTGCTGAGCCTATCATATCCGTGCTTCATTCTACATCTCTGCTTGTGCAGGGATATGGCACTTTTAAGGTGAAAAAAATAATGTCCCAAAGCACTTCATTAGTGTTGCCAAACCTGGCTTGATGTACTCCTGGAGGTTGATCATGTAACACGTTTCTGCCAGTAGTTTTCCCTTGGCAAGGTTGAGTCCCTTGTGTGAGTCACAAGCTAGTTTATTACTGAGGTCTCCAGCATCCTTAAGATAATGTAAGATAATTATATTATAGTGCACAAAAATTGTTTTATTAAATTCGAAGCACAACATGGATCAAGCGTTTTGGAACCATGTCCTGGATACGCTTGTTATGTGTGTCAGGATTGGAGTGCATGAAAATCTATGGCAAGCTACCCTTACATATCAGCACAGATACAGAGAACTACTTTGTTGTAAATGGCTGGCTCTCAATTACATGTTACAAAATAAACTAGTTGAAAATGTGTGAGGAAGGAGCCTTTTTAAAAAACAAAATATTGATATATAATGTTGGTGGAAATCTAGAACTCTTTCCCCCCAAATGGTGGGGGTCATTTAAAAATGTCCAAACTGAGATTGATAGATTTTTGGATATGAAGGGCTACAAAACTAAGCCAGGAGGATGGAGTTGAGATACAGATCAGCCATGATCTAACTGAACAGCGGAACAGGCTTGAGGGGCCTTCTCCTGTTCCCATATTTCTACTTCATTCCAGAGACAGCAAATGAATCGATATCAACGGTTTGCAAAGTGCTGTAGCTTTTTTTGTACTCTGTCTAGTCAGAGTAACTCTGCCGGGAGACAAGTTCCGTAACCAGTTTCTTTGCTATAGATTGTTATAGTGAGCAGAACAGAGAGCACAAAGTAGTAGGGGAGCATCCCAGTATGTGGATGGGCCGACTAGAGAGGGGGAAATAAGGAAGGGCAGTCTGTGGGAAGGCAAAGGGACATCTGGTAAGTGGCAGGCTTTCAAAAGTGTGTTAACCAGGGTTCAGGGTAAGCACATTCCTCTTAGAGTGAAGGGCAAGGCTGGCCGAAGTAGCGAATCCTGGATGACTCGGGATATTGAGGCCCTGGTCAAGAGGAAGAAGGAGGCACATGACATGCATTGGCAGCTGGGGATCAAGTGAATCCCTTGATGAGTATAGAAGGTGTAGGAGTAGAGATAAGAGAGAAATCAGGAGGGCAAAAAGGGGACATGAGATTGTTTTTGGCAGATAAGACAAAGGAGAATCCAAAGAGCTTCTACAAATACATAAAGGCCAAAAGAGTAACTAGGGAGAGAGTAGGGCCTCTTAAGGATCAACAAGGTCATGTATGTGCGGGTCCACAAGAGATAGGTGAGATCCTAAATAAATATTTCTCATCAGTATTTACTGTTGAGAAAAGCATGGATGTTAGGGAACTTAGGGAATTAAAGAGCGATGTCTTGAGGAGTGTACATATTACAGACAAGGAGGTGCTGGAAGTCTTAAAGCGCATCAAGGTAGATAAATCCCCGGGACCCGATGAAGTGTATCCCAGGACATTGTGGGAAAGTAGGGAGGAAATTGCGGGTCCCCTAGCAGAGATATTTGAATCATCGATAGTCACAGATGAGGTGCCTGAAGATTGGAGGGTGGCAAATTTTGTGCCTTTGTTCAAAAAGGGCTGCTGGGAAAAGCCTGGGAACTACAGGCCGGTGAGCCTCACATCTATGGTGGGTACGTTGTTGGAGAGACAGGATCTACAGACATTTAGAGACGCAAGGACTGATTAGGGACAGTCAGCATGGCTTTGTGAGTGGAAAATCGTGTTTCATAAATTTGATAGAGATTTTTGAAGGGGTAACCAAGAAGTTAGATGAGGGCAGTGCAGTAGATGTTGTCTACATGGACTTTAGCAAGGCCTTTGACAAGGTACCACATGGCAAGTTGTTGCATAAGCTTAAATCTCATGGGATCGAGGGTGAGGTAGCTAAATGGATACAAAATTATCTTGATGACAGGCCAGAGGGTGATTGTAGAGGGTTGGTTTTCAAACTGGAGACCTGTGATCAGCGGTGTGCACAGTAAGAAGTCTCACAACACCAGGTTAAAGTCCAACAGGTTTAACCATAACCATAAAACCCCTACAGTACAGAAAGAGGCCATTCGGCCCATCGAATCTGCACCGACAACAATCCCAACCAAGCCCTATCCCCGTATATTTACCTGCTAATCCCTCTAACCCTCATATTTACCCGCTAATCTGCGCATCCCGGGACACTAAGGGGCAATTTAGCTTGGCCAATCAACCTAACCCGCACATCTTTGGACTGTGGGAGGAAACCGGAGCACCCGGAGGAAACCCACGCAGACACGGGGAGAATGTGCAAACTCCGCACAGACAGTGACCCGAGCCGGGAATCGAACCCAGGTTCCTGGAGCTATGAAGCAGCAGTGCTAACCACTGTGCCACCATGCCGCCCAGAGTTGCTACCAAATAAACCTGTTGGACTTTAACCTGGTGTTGTGAGACTTCTTACTGTGTTCACCCCAGTCTAACGCCGGCATCTGCACATCATGACTACCAGCGGTGTGCCTCAGAGATCAGTGCTGGGTCCACTGTTATTTGTCATTTATATTAATGATTTGGATGAGAATTTAGGAGGCATGGTTAGTAAGTTTGCAGATGACAGCGAGATTGGTGGCATAGTGGACAGTGCAGAAGGTTATCTCGGATTGCAACGGGATCATGATCAATTGGGCCAGTGGGCTGATGAATGGCAGATGGAGTTTAATTTAGTTAAATGCAGAGTTACATAACAAAGAGATCTAGGGGTACATGTTCATAGCTCCTTGAAAGTGGAGTCACAGGTGGACAGAGTGGTGAAGAAGGCATTCAGCATGCTTGGTTTCATTGGTCAGAAAATTGAACACAGGAGTTGGGACGTCTTGTTGAACTTGTACAAGACATCGGTAAGGCCACACTTGGAATACTGTGTGCAATTCTGGTCACCTATTATAGGAAGGATATTATTAAACTAGAAAGATTGCAGAAAAGATTTACTACTGGGACTTGATGGTTTGAGGTATGAGGAGAGGCTGGATAGACTGGGACTTTTTTCTCTGGAGCGTAGAAGGCTGAGGGGTGACCTTATAGAGGTCTATAAAATAATGAGGGGCACAGATCAGCTTGATAGTCAATATCTTTTCCCAAAGGTAGGGGAGTCTAAAACTAGAGGGCATAGGTTTAAGGTGAGACGGGAGAGATACAAAAGGTCCAGAGGGGCAATGTTTTCACACAGAGGGTGATGAATGTCTGGAACAAGCTGCCAGGGGTACAGTTTTGTCTTTTAAAAAGCATTTAGACAGTTACATGGGTAAAATGGGTACAGAGGGATATGGGCCAAATGCGGGCAATTGGGATTATTGTATGGGTTTAAAAAAAAGGGCAGCATGGACAAGTTGGACCGAAGGGCCTGTTTCCATGCTGTAAACCTCTCTGACTCTATGCCTATGTTTAAAATTGACTCAAAATGAGACACAATGGCCGGAATTTTACCATCCCGCCCGCCACGGGAATCAGAGGGGCGACCATAAAAAGGTCTGTTGGATCAAATTCAAATTCCTCTAGCTGCCATTGTGGGCTTTTCACCCATGTCCCCAGAGCATTGACTGGGCCTCTAGATTACTAGTCCAGCAACATTACCACAATGCCACTGTCTCCCTGGTGCTTAAGAAAAGGCCCGTTGCCACAAATTTACACTCTGAATAATAATAGTGTTTACCAGTTTCAAAAAGTAGTTGAAATTCTTACAAGCAATAGGCCTGAATTTCCTGGTGACTTGGTTTGCAACATTAGCAATGAGGAAACTTCAGTTTTAACTGCAGGGCTCTGAGCACCAGGAATGCAACAATGAAGGCACGAGTGGCGTATGGGAAGGGTTTTGAGTGCAGACACGAGCTAACAATGTCACATACCTTTATCAGAATTATACCAGCAGCGCACCCAGGATCAGTCTCCCATTCAGGAAAAGTGCTGGGTGATTCGCACCACCGAGACACAATCTGGCAAGGCGATACTGGGGCCAAGCAGGAGTTTTAGGAAGGTTGACAAAATTAAACATGATCATTGCGAATCTGTATCTCAACTTCACTTTACTGTATTTGTTTCATAAGACTTGATACCCTTGGCCAACCAATATCCGTGAACAAATAGCAAAATACCGCAGATGCTGGAAATCTGAAATCTGAACAGAAAATGCTGGAAGTGCTCAGCAGGCCATAAGGATAGCTGAATTTAAATCTTGGAAATTTCAATAGATGGAGCTTCAGTCTGTATCTAACCCGTGCTGTACCTGTCCTGGGAGTGTTTGATGGGGACAGCGTAGAGGGAGCTTTACTCTGTATCTAACCCCATGCTGCACCTGTCCTGGGAGTGTTTGATGGGGACAGTGTAGAGGGAGCTTTACTCTGTATCTAACACCGTGCTGATCTGTCCTGGGAGTGTTTGATGGGGACAGTGTAGAGGGCGCTTTACTCTGTACCTAACCCCACGCACCACGGACATTCTCTCTTCCATCTTATTCAGTCGGGAAAAAGATACAAAAGTCTGAGGTCACGTACCAACTGAGTCCAGAACAGCTTCTTCCCTGCTGCTGTCAGACTTTTGAATGGACTTACCTTGCATTAAGTTGATCTTTCTCTACACCCTAGTTATGACTGTAACATTACATTCTGCACTCCCTCGTTTCCTTCTCTATGAATGGTATGTTTTGTCTGTATAGCGTGCAAAAAACAATACTTTTCACTGTATGTTTACATGTGACAATAATAAATCAAATCAAATCAAACTCTGTATCTAACCCCGTGTTGTACCTGTCCTGGGAATGTTTGATGGTGACAGTGTAGAGTGAGCTTTACTCTGTATCTAACCCCGTGCTGTACCTGTCCTGGGAGTGTTTGATGGGGACAGTGTAGAGTGAGCTTTACTCTGTATCTAACCCCGTGCTGTACCTGTCCGGGGAGTGTTTGATGGAACAGTGTAGAGGAAGCTTTACTCTGTATCTAACCCCCTGCTGTATCTGTCCTGGCAGTGTTTGTTGGGCATGATGTGGAGATGCCGGCGTTGGACTGGGGTAAACACAGTAAGAGTTTTAACAACACCAGGTTAAAGTCCAACAGGTTTATTTGGTAGCAAATACCATTAGCTTTCGGAGCACTGCTCCTTCGTCAGATGGAGTGGAAATCTGCTCATAAACGTTTGAGCAGATATCCACTCCATCTGACGAAGGGGCAGCGCTCCAAAAGCTAATGGCATTTGCTACCAAATAAACCTGTTGGACTTTAACCTGGTGTTGTTAAAACTCTTACTGTGTTTGATGGGGACAATGTAGAGGGAGCTTTACTCTGTATCTAACCCCGTGCTGTACCTGTCCTGGGAGTGTTTGATGGGGACAGTGTAGAGGGAGCTTTACTCTGTATCTAACCCTGTGATGTACCTGTCAGTGTTTGATGTTGTTACTGGCTGCCTGAAATGGAACAGTGATATCCCTCACCTTGATGTGCCATTAGCTCTCAAAAAGTTTAAATGTTAAAAATCTGTGAGTAATTTAGTGGTAAGCAGTAACATTTCACAGCACTTTATTCGTTGTGGGACCATTATCCCACAGGATTCCTTTAAGGCCAGTGACACAACTTAATAAAAGCTCTAATCCCAGTAAAGGAGGCCTGGTTGCATGTGTTGAGGAAACAGGCCAAACCCAAAACATACAGGTCTGGTATTGTCCTGATCATTTCCAACAGCTGCAGCACACCTGTCTTTTATAATAGATATCTGCTTGGGAGCTTTTGATGTTTTTATGGAAGTGTTACCTTGATTGACAGTGTTATTGATTGATATGGATGTGGGCCATGCACTAAGTTTCACCTTCTCTCCTTTTCTTTTTGTGTGTGTGTGTTTTTTCATGTGTTTGACAGGTACTAAGTGCCCAAGATCTGGTTGACTTTTCCCCCGTGTACAGATGTCTGCACATATATACTGCGCTGGTAAGTCACTTGGCTCCAAATCATGCTATTCCGTTTTGGGGTGGGGGATGGTGCTGAATATGATGAAAATTGACGGGAGGTGCAGGAAGAATGAACATCTTTGATCCAGATCTGCAGAGATTTGCTTGCCTGTCAGCATGTTGGAGCAATGAGTGTTTGCTCAGATATTTGGGAATCATGGCTTGAACCTCTTGCCTGTTTGGTGGCAGTGGGTTTTAATATGATCGCGACGCACACTTGGCGATAAGTATTTTCACACCGGCGGGAAAGAACACACGTTCATACCAACTGTGCTGAGAGTTGCGCTGCTATTTCGAGCTTCAGGTACTCTTGTGTAGTTAACCGACTTCTGATAAGCACGGTGGCACAGTGGTTAGCATTGCTCCCTCACAGCGCCAGGACCTGGGTTCGATTCCCGGCTTGGGTCACTGTCTGTGTGGAGTTTGCACGTTCTCCCCGTGTCTGCGTGGGTTTCCTCCGGGTGCTCCGGTTTCCTCCCACGGTCCAAAGATGTGCGGGTTAGATGAATTGGCCATGCTAAATTGCCGCTTAGTGTCAGGGGGACTAGCTAGGGTAAAATGCATGGAGATAGGGTCTGGGTGGGATTGTGTTCAGTGCAGACTCGATGGGCCGAATGGCCTCCTTCTGCACAAAAGGATTCTATGACATTCTATGATAAGATGACATTCCAGAACTCATGACCCTATGAATGCAAACAGTGCATCACAGGAGAGAAGAAATGGCCCAAAGTTATGTCGGGGGATTTGGGTTCAGTAGCACCGTTACACCAGAAACCAATATACAATTGGAAGGTTTTACAGAAATGATTCAGGTATTCTTGCTTTGCAATGGATTTAAAAGAAATAAAAAGAGCTTCGAGCTTCAGAAGCCTGAAATATGAACCAGTGCTTGAAAAGATCCTTCAGTATCAGGAAAGGGAAAAGACACATTCATGTTTCAGGTTGGCACCCTATGACAGGAACTAAATATTAACCTGTGCGACCTCGATCTAACCTGTGAACCTCCAACTCATTTCTGATTTCCATGACATACTGACTGTAGTATGTAGTGGAAGATTGGTATTACACAACCTGCAACTTCATGGAAGTGCCAGCTTGCTACCTTGCAAAGTATTTTTAGCCCTTGGCCCAGGAGGATATCACCACAACTGGGAAAGGTATTTGGCCATTGCTGCTTGCCATTGTGACTGCTGTTCAACCCCTTGCCTACCTAGAGTCAAATTGTGACGTTCAGACAACTGCCTCTCTAAGTGAGGAGTATTAAATATGTCACTTTCCTTTTCATTTATTTCCAATCCTCGCAGTACGATCTAGTTTTTAAAGACAGAAATTTTTACTTCAGGTCATTTATAACTCATAGCGCTGCTTCTATCGAATGCTCAAAGCACGGCTGAGATGGGAAGGAAAGATACCACAAGCTTGGGCGTGCAGCACTAGCTCCTTGTGCTTCCCTCCTGCTTATCTGCAGGGTAAAAGTTCAGCTTTGTGCTGCGGTTTGTGCCTCGAGGTCAGTCCATGGTCAGGGTCTTGGTGACCGTGGGTGTAGGTATCTGTAATTCCCACCATCAGCAGCTGGAAGTTGGGAGAGACTGAGCTATCTGGGAACTGGTGCCACTGCCACAGGAAGCCCTGAACTCTCTCAGGAAGGTCAAGACTGGCAAAACGTTAGCCCCCGGGGTCAGTGGCAGGGCAGCGGCAAGTAAGCTTCAAACCTTTTAATTTATCTATTGTTCCTGGTAAGGCTGTAAAAAATAAACGCTCATTTGTACCCTCCATAGAAATCTGAAGAGTTTCCTCAGTTAGAAGTAATTTCCTGAGTCCGTCAGTCTGCGTAAATAGCTGAAAGTAGTGTATGCAAAGACCCAGTATCTTAACAACTCTCACAAAAACAGGATAACAATTAGATGGTGAAATAATCGCACATTAAGTCTTAAACACTGCAGATCTCTATGACTACTTTTTGAGCATGATTTATTTACTAAGTTTTGTTTATGTTGCAGTTTTCCTGCTTGCCTGAAGACGCTATTACTAGAATTCGGTTTGGTAGCTGTCGTAACTGGCAAATTTAGTTTTCTCTCCTCTATCCCTCACCTACTCACCCTCACTCTTATGAGGATCATTTCACCAATGGTCCCCCAGTACAATAAAAGTTGAGATCTGTTTCATTAATTTGTGTGCAGAATCACACCAGTCAATCTGCGTATTAATGGGTTCACGGTGTTCTTTCTCCATGTTTATTTTATTTTTTATTTTGTTTTCCTTACTTTTCTTCATTCTTCCTAGACATCTGAAGATGCTGGGGTGCAGTTCCAAGTGCACTGCTCAGTTTATGACCCCATGACCAAGAAAACATTCTTCCTTTTTTCAACTTGCATTGATGTGGTTCCAAAGTACTTCATGGGCAATGATGCACCTTTAAAATGTTGTCACTGTTTGGAACGCAAGAAATAGGAACAGGAGTGGAGTATACAGCCATTCAGTACGATAATGGCTGATCTCTGACTTCAACTCCACTTTCCCACACGCTCCTTTAACTCCCCTGAAAGACCACAAAATCTGTCTTCTGTGCCTTAAATATACGCAGTAGCACTTGAATACTTAGTAAGATACACTCAATGAGGGAGCAGCTACAGCCCTCTGGGGTAGAGAATTCCAAAGATTCAATCATTTCTCCTCATCTCTGTCCTACATATCTTCCCCTTATCTTGCGACTGTGTCCCCATGTTTTAAATTCCCCGACAGTGGAAACAACTCTCAGCTTCTACTCTGTCAGGCCTTTAGAATCTTGTATGTTTCAGTGATATTGCCTCATTCTTCTAAGCACCAGAGAAGATAGGATCAATTTACTCAGCCTGTCTTCATAGGATTCATCCCAGGGACCAATTTAGTGAACCTTTGCTGTACCGTCTCCAATGCAAGTATGTCCTTCCTTAAATATCGAGACTAAAACTGCACACAGATGTACTCTTACCAAAGTCCCGTACAATTGTAGCTAGATTTCTTAATCTCTCTATTCCAATCCCTTTGCAATAAAGGCTGACATGCCATTTGCCTTCCTAATTGCTTGCTGTTCCTACATGCTAACTTTCTGCGCTCCTTGTATGAGCACACTCAAGTCTCCCTGAATATCAACATTTGCGGGTTTCCCACTTTTCAAAAACTTTCTTGCACCCAAACTGAGTAACCTCACACCAGGGCTCTTGTTTCCCATCTCTAATTTGCTCTTTCGAGGCCATGGTATTTTACCTGGAGTTTTTCACAGCGGTGTCCCGGAGATTAATTGGAACTTTTCCAGGAGGGCTGGGACAATTTGCAACATTGGCTAAATTAGCTTTGCTCAGGAACAGAACGCTTACTTATTAAGCCAGTGGCTTCCGTTCTGTAAAGCTGTGCAACTGGCTGCATTTTCATTCCGAGACTGAGCTCCAGGAGGGAACCTTTAACTGCAGTTATTGCTCTCCTTCAGAAGACGAAAGAGGTTGGGAAGAGTCTGTGGTTATGTTGCAAGGGCAAAATGGTCTGGTTGGCCATTTCCTGCGCTGTGCTCACTCACTGATGATCATAAGATGATTTTGTTGGTTAAGTTCTCAAGTGTATGGTGTCTGTCATGTGCTCCAGGGCAGGACTTTTACCCATAAACAAATAATCACACAATTCCATTGAACTGCCTTGCCAGTTCTTTGAACCCAAATTCCATTGGATTAGCCAAAAACAAGAGAGAAGCCCTAATCTGTCATTTGAGCGCATCCTGATTGATGTTAAGAAAATGTTTCCCTTAAGTGTCAAAGCCTCAGTCGTAGCCGCAGCATTTTTCATTTCCATTCTCATCATGTGCAAACTATTTGTGTTCCATCAGAGTTTAATAATTCTTTTTTTGCAGTAATTTCCAGTATTTGAGCCTCCGTTTTCTGTGTCTCTGAACACTGGGGAGGTGGTTGGCACTGGAGAATGTCTGAATTCTTTCCCTCGTGCCAACTTTTCTTCCGTTTCCTCACTAACCACCAAATCCTGCCTCTGTAGAGAATGGCAAACCTGGTTTCGGTTACGATTCCGCAAGCGCTGGCGACCCTTTGCCTCGTCCCTGGGTTAGGTGGGACTAACTGTGGAACATTGACTGCACTACGATCTGCTAATTCGTCACAGGCTAGGGATCAAATCTACATTCGCACAAAGTGTAGATGTTACGTAGAATTTACAGCACAGAAAGGGCCCTTTCTGCCCACTCTTCGCAAGTACCCCCTCCCACTTTCCAACAATGCTTGCATTTATTTCACACCTTTAACAGCGGAAAATGTCCAAAGGCTTGTTATCAAACAACATTTGACACCAAGCCACTTCAGGGGATATATTAGGACAGGTGACCCACAGGCTTGATCAAAGTGGAAGGTTTTAAGGAGTGTCTTAAAGGAGGAGAGAGAAGTAGGGAAGCTTCATCCCACCCTATGAACATAACCTTCCATTCCTATCTCACTTTTGTTCATCTAGTTTTCCCTTGCGTGAATGTTATTCTCAGCTGTTCCATGTGGTAAAGAGTTTAACATTCTCAGCACTCTGGGTGAAGAAGTTTAGCCTGAATTCTTTGCAGCCGTATTCTTGCTTGTGTATAAATTTTGCAAATAATCTTGCAAGTGCAGCAAGTTGTTTTCCCTGCTGAGGTGAGTATTAGATCACTCATTCATTGGCCTGCTTCCAAATAATCTAGTTAATCAGCTGCTGCCAGAATGAGAATGCAGCCACTTAACAGGATAGTTTGGACTTTGAAATGTGATATCCAAACAGATAGCTGTGATTATTTCGTTCCCACGCTGTCAGTTTCTAACTCGTTATCGAGTGAAAGTTCAAAGGTTGCTGAATGTATAAGGATCTGAAATTGACAATAATTGAGAGGGGATAAGGTTGATGATGTGATAGTTCCAGGATTTGCTGCGGGCCAAGGGATTTTACCTCAATTTGCCCGGTTAGTTCCATAATTGTTGCTCATTGTTTGCTGTCCCAATAAACCTTAAATGCTTTGCTGGAGACCTAGAGTTATCGTGAATAGCATCTAATTTATGGGCAATCGGCTTACTTCTTTGAGTGTTCAGCTATTGCACAGAGCCATTTAGGTCAAACACTGCTTTTTCCCTTTGCTTTTCTCACCCTGGGTTCGTTCTCAAACTCCCAACAACCCTTTGTGTAAAGAAACATTTCTTAACCTCTTGTCTCCCTCTGAATGAACATGTTAATCTGATGACCCCCCTCATTTGCTGATCCCCCATCCTCAGGAAATAGACTTTGTGCAGATTTCGTAATTATAGAATCCACAATTAATCTCCTTTTAACCTTCTCTGCTCCAGTGTAAATAGTCCCAGTCTCTCCTCATAACTCACTGACATCATCATGTAGGATCTGCTCCCAATCCTCAGTTCTGCTGTTTTTTTCTGGCCAATTTGAATGCCCCTTCCTTGATCTAACACTATCTCTAATTTCCCTTGTAAGCCCTTCGCGTTTAACAAATCCAAGATAGTTGTTGGTTTCTGTGTGTCTTTCGGGTGCGATGTTAAACCGAGACCCCAACTGGGTAAGATGTAAAAAATCCCCTGGCACTATTTTGAAGAGTAGGGGAGTTATCCTTGGTGTCCAGCCCAATAGATTATCTGGTTATTAACATATTGCTGCTTGTTGAAGCTTGCAAATTTTCTGCCATGTTTCCTACATCAGCTACATTTCAAAACTGCTTTGCTGGCTGTAAAACGCTTTGAGACATCCAGTGGTCATGAGAACTGGTGTCAGTCTTTTTTACGTTTCTCAATTTTAACTTGAAATGTGGATTCTTGGAGTTTTACATCAGAATAACTGATTGATTTAGTCTTTCCCTTCTTTCACCTTATCGAAAAATAGGATTTGATCGGCTATTCCCCATCATGTGTTAAAGGGGGATTGCGGGATTGTGGCTAGAGTATCACTACCTGCACTCTGACTCTTCAAGTAGCTCAGGGTCCATGCCATCAGGGTAAGGTTTGGATGGTTAGATGATGAGAACTGGCAGCTGCGCTTCTTTTTTTCTACTTCTTGGGCAGCTCCACGGAATTGAGGCTGACTTGCTTCCACACTAAAAAATAAGTTCTGAGGTAGCTGAGCAGTCCAGTGGGTGACCTACAGGCTCCATCACGGGTGGGGCAGGCAGTGGTTGGAGGACAGGGAGCTGCTCAGGAAGGTGGAGCAGAAGGCACCTGATAGTCTGATCTTGAGTTAATGGAAGCATAAATCAAGGTTTCAGCCACTCTAGAGAGGAAGTAAGCGACTGCACAGTTTTAGCATTGAGAGTTGTACGCTGTTGCTTTCGCTGTATACCTATTCTTTAAAAAGGCGGAATTTAGATTTATGAAGTGCCTTTCATATAATCAAGACGCTTTACAGTTGACTGGATTATTTCTGAAGTGACTGTTACGGCTGTGGCATCTAAGTTGCATGCAAGCTCCCTTAAAATGAGGTAAGTGATGGGTTAATCTATTTTACATGTTTTAGTTAAGGGAAGAATGTTGGCATGGACACCAGGAGAATTCTCCCTAAGTTCTTCCATATAATGTCATGGATTCTTTTGCATGCACCTGAACAGGTTGACTTAATTTAGTATAATTTCTGAAAGATAGTGTGGCACTCTCTCAATAGTGGACTGGAGTGCCTGTCCAGATTTAGTGTTCATCTGGAGTAGGACTTAAATTCACAACCTTTCTGACACTAAGCTGCTATCAAGCCAAGCTAACACTGGTTTACTCCCTGCTGCTTAACATTGATTATACATTCTAAGTGTTATGTTTATTGTCATTCCCAGATGTCACTTAGTTTGACCCCTAGCCAGTTCAACATCATTCATTGCAACAGACAGAGGCCATTCAGTCCCAAGGACCTGCTCCACCGTTCAATTAGCTCAAGACTGATCTGTATCTTCACTCCTTCAGTTGCCTTAATGTACTTAATGCCGTTGCCTAATAAAAAAAAATCTATTGATCCCAGTTTTGACATTTTCAATTGAGCCCCCAGCCTCAATAGCTTTTTGGGAAAGACACTTCCAGGTTTCCACCAACCTTTTTATTCATTTGTGGGACATGGTGTCGCTGGCTGGCCAGCATTTATTGCCCATTATTAGTTGCCCTTGAACTGAGTGGCTTGCTAGGCCATTTCAGAGGGCAGTTGAAAGTCAACCACGTTGCTGTGGCTCTGGAGTCACATGTCGGCCAGACTGGGTAAGGACGGCAGCTTTCCTTCCCGAAAGGACATTAGTGAACCAGATGGGTTTTTCTGACAAGTGACAATGGTTTCATGGTCATCAGTAGATTCTTAATTCCAGATATTTTTTTTGTTGAATTCAAATTTCATCGCCTGTCATGGCGCGATTCCAACCAGGGTCCCCAGAACATTAACTGAATTTCTGGATTAATACTTTAGCGATAATACCACTAGGCCATCGCCTCCCCTGCTTGTGTGAAGCAGTACTTATTGACACCCTTGAATGGTCTAGCTCAAATTTTATGGTTATGCCCCTTTTGTTCTGGGCTCCCTCAGCAGAAGCAATAGTTTTTCTTCAGTTACCCTATTACTCTTTAATCATTGTAAGTACTTTGAATAATAGATCACCCTGTTAATCTTCTATTTTCCAGGGAAGTCAAGCCACATCAATGCAAACTGTCCAGGTATTTTAACCTCTTCAACAGTGTAGAATAAATATCTCCTGATTAAGCATTAAAAAATTGGGATACCGAGCCTTGTGTAAGATTAATCTCCTTGTATGGTTCCTGTCAGTGTTTATTTGCTGTTATTGCACTTTTTTTCATTCCTGTGGTTCGTATGTGTATGACCAAACTCTCAATTATGTGCCACTTTTCATAACCTATTATCGGTTCCCATCTATTGCGTTGTTTGCCTCTGACCCGTTTATAGTTTCTGCTCCAGTGGTAGCTCTTGCCATTTGGCTGGAAAAGAACAGCTTGGTTCCTCTTCTTATTCCCATTACATACCTTGTGTTCCCTTGTGTTTGAGCGCTTCAACACAACACTTCAACACTGCCTATATCAACTTTATCACTTAACTGTAGGGATACAATATACTGCTCATCTGAGCCACCTGAGCTGGCAAATGTGGTTTCCGTATAATGTCTCATTCCAGGAACACCACTCCTGACAATGACAGTCTAGATTATATCCTTAAATTCTGGAATGTTTTTCAATTCATTTTTGGGATGTGTCTGTTGCTGACAAGGCTGGAATTTATTGCCCAACCTTAGTTGCCCTGGATACAGTGGAGTTGTTTGCTGAACCCTTTTGGAGGCAATCACTTGACCATGTTTGGAACAGAGTTGCAAAAAGGGTAAGGATGGCAAGTTGCCTTCTCTAAAGTGCATATGTGAATTGGTCAAGAATTTATGGCATTCTGACACCTTCATGGTCACTTCTACTCACTTCTAGATCACTTCTGGCAGTGGTTAGCACTGTTGCCTCACAGCTCCAGGGACCTAGGTTTGATTCCCGGCTTGGGTCACTGTCTGTGCAGAGTTTGCACGTTCTCCCACGTGTCTACGTGGGTTTCCTCCGGGTGCTCCAGTTTCCTCCCACACTCCAAAGATGTTCTGGTTAGTTGCATTGGCCATGCTAAATTCTCCCTCAGTGTATCTGAGCAGGCGCTGCGGTGTGGCAATTAGGGGATTTTCACAGTAACTTCATTGCAGTGTTAATGTAAGCCTACTTGTGACTAATAAATA
Source organism: Mustelus asterias (assembly GCF_964213995.1). Taxonomy (NCBI): domain Eukaryota; kingdom Metazoa; phylum Chordata; class Chondrichthyes; order Carcharhiniformes; family Triakidae; genus Mustelus; species Mustelus asterias. The sequence continues at coordinate 193,221,867 of NC_135801.1, forward strand.
AACTTTTTTACTTTACTCTGTTTGCCCTCCCTTTGTAATTGACTTAAATTCTCAAAATGCCATGGTGGGATTTGAACCCACATCCACTGCATTGTTGGTTCAAGCTTCTGGAGCTTGTTTGGCAACCCTCCGCCCTACCATTGCACAAATATTTTTTATTGCTGTCATGACAGAGGGACGTAGAACAATGCTGAGTGATTGGGTCAGGTGATTCTTAAATTAACTCTATACTGTGGCAATCCGGTGCTTCACATGAACCTTAAGGATTTACAACAAAGAATCACTGGTGAAGAGAATCTTTAGGGGGCGGCAATGGCTAGTGGCATCATCGCTCGACTATTAATCCAGAAACTCAGCTCATGTTCTGGGGACCCGGGTTCGAATCCCGCCACGGCAGATGGTGAAATTTTAATTCAATAAAAATAAATCTGGAATTAAAAGTCTACTGATGACCATGAAACCATTGTTGAATGTTGTAAAAACCCATCTGGTTCACTAATGTCCTTTAGGGAAGGAAATCTGCTGTTCTTACCCAGCCTGGCCTACATGTGACTCCAGACCCACAGCAATGTGGCTGACTCTCAAATGCCCTCTGAAATGGAGGGCAGTTAGGGATGGGCAATAAATGCTGGCCCAATGAACGAAAGAAAAATCTTGAGATACTAATTGGACACAGCTAGGAGTGGGTTTGTGGTGGGTGTGCTTTGGGGAGTGAAGTAATGAAAGGGAGTTTGTGCACCTACCTGATAACGACATGAGAAATGCCCATTGCCGTAAGTTGGCGATATGTATCAACCGTCCTGCGGCGCGTGCATTTCTCTGCCCTCTAACTGTTCCCTTGACAAGGCGGCATTAAATGTGTGTGTCACCTTTTCCTGACCTCCTGGTTTTCATTTATCGCTGTGCCTGCCCTGTGTTTGACGCCCGGATAGAGTTGGGTGAATTGCAAACACTTTTTATTGTGCATGAGATGGCAGCAGGCGATACGGCCACTGGACTTGAGTGATCTTTCATTATGTTATGAAGGTTGTTGTGTTTTATGTTTTGATGAACTTGTTGAGAGATTAGTGACAATGGAGCACTGAAACCTATGGGTTAACCCCTCAGTTGCTGGGTTATGATGAATGTTTCTCAGATTAGACTGGAGAAGCTGGGATTGATCACCATAGAACAGAGAACAGCGAAGGAGAAATTTACGAGAGCGATGTTCAAAAGGTTTCGATGAAATAGCTGGGGAGAAACTATTTCCAATAGCGAGGGAATCAGCATTGAGGACTTTGATTTAAGATTGTTGGCGAAAGAACCAGCAGAATGATGAGAATGTTTGGTCCTCAGTGAGTTATTGTGATCTGGAATACACTACCTGAAAGTGTGGTGGAAACAGAAGAGAATTAAATACATAAGTGAAAAGAAAAAGAAATAGTGGGCTGTAGGAGGAAATGAAAGTTCTGAAGATGGGAAAGGCATTGTTGAAAAAGTAGTTAATCAGTTCTAAGTTAAAGGTTGATTAGGTCAAGAATCAGAACACCAGCTATTAATTATAACGAGAAATAAATCTGAGATTTTTAATTATTTGCAGTCTCAGGGAATCAAGTAGATCGTATTGACTCTGTGACTCATATTGACATATATTTTACAATGCAGAATCAGGCCATTTGGCACAACAGATCTGCAATAGTGTTAATGCTCTGCATGAGCCTCCCTCCAGCCCACTTCACCTAACCCAATCAGAATGTCCTTCTGTTCCTTTTCCCCCTCATTTTTGCATCTTTTAAGGCTTTTCCTTAAATATATCCATGCCCTTAGTTTCACCTAATCCTTGTGGTAGCTGGTTTCACTTTCTTGGCATGGTTTGCTCGCCTGACTCCTGAATTAGATGTATTGGTGACTCTTTTATATTAATGGTCCTATTAAATCCTGTCACAATCTTAAAAATCTCTGTCAGCTCACTCCTCATGCCTTGTCGTTTTGAGAGAAAGGAGCCCCACCCTGATTAGCCTGGGCTTAGTTGAGTTTTGATGTGGAGATGCCGGCGTTGGACTGGGGTGAACACAGTAAGAGATTTAACAACACCAGGTTAAAGTCCAACAGGTTTATTTGGTAGCAAATACCATTGGCTTTCGGAGTGCTGCTCCTTCGTCAGATGGAGTGGAAATGTGCTCTCTTTAGTTGAGTTTGCCAGCGATGCCCACATCCCATAAAAAAAAAACTCTTCTGGCTTCCTCTTCCATCCTGATTTTGAATTTTAAGGGTGCAATTTTTTTTTTCTTCATTTGTGGGACATGGGCATCGCTGGCTGGCCAGCATTTATTGCCCCGAGACCAGACCAGGTAAGGACGGCAGATTTCCTTCCCCAAAGGACATTAGTGAACCAGCTGGGGGTTTCTGACAATTGACAGTGGTTTCATGGTCATCAGTAGATTCTTAATTCCAGATTTTAAAAAAAATGTTACTTTTTATTGAATTCAAATTCCACCATCTGCCGTGGCGGGATTCGAACCCAGATCCCCGGAACATTCGCTGAGTTTTTGGATTAATAGTCTAGCAATAATACCACTAGGCCATTGCATCCTCGCAAAAGAAAACATGAGCTTTGTCTGTTTTGCTTCCTTCAGTCCGGCTGCGTCCCACGCCAACATCCTCCCATTTTACAATGTTCAGCAATTTCTCTTAGCTCTGGGTCCGTAGCCGTGGATGGCATTTCTGGCGTATGTCCAATTGTATTTTTATAATGAGGGTTTCTGCCTCTGCCACTCTTTCAGGCAGTGAGTTCCAGACCCTCATCATCCTGAGGGAGAGAAACAAACTTAACTTTTCTGATCAAGAACCAAGACATAAGCTAATTGACCTGGAATGGTAATTTTGTTCCTCTCTCTCTCTCCATAGACTCTGCCTGACCTACTGAGTATTTCCAGCAATATTTATTTCTGATTTACAGCATTTGTCGTATTTTGCTTTGCTAAGTGGTAACACACTCAGCTTTGAGCCATGAAGCCGTAGGCTGAAACCTCACCCCGGGACTTCTCTCAATAATTGGGGCTATATAGGATTCTTATCACACAAGGCTGGATGGGAGGGTGAGCTGTGAGGAGGGTGCAGATATCCTTCAGTGTGATTTGGACAAGTTGAGTGAGTGTGCAAGTGAATGGCAGATGCAGTATAATTTGGATAAATGTGAGGTTATCCACTTCAGTAGCAAAAACAGGAAGGCAGATTACTATCTGGTCATAAATTAGGAGAGGAGAATGTGCAACGAGACCTGGGTGTCCTCATGTACCAGTCACCGAAGGTAAGCATGCAGGTGCAGCAAATGGTATGTTGGCCTTCATAGCGAGAAGATTTGAGTGTAGAAGGATGTCTTACTGCAATTATACAGGGCTTTGCGTGTGGAATATTGTGTACAGTTTTGGTCCCCTTATCTGAGGAAGGATGTTCTTGTTCTGCAGGGAGTGCAGGTTTATCAGGGTATACAGGGTAGACCATTTAGGACAGAGATGAGGAGAAATTTCTTCACCCAGAGAGTGGTCAGCCTGTGGAATTCACTACCACACAAAGTAGTTGAGGCCAAAACATCGTGTTTTCCACGTTTTTCCTCCTTGGAGAGACGAAGGATGAGAGGAGACCTAATAGAGGTATATAAGATGTTGAGAGGCATAGATCGGGTGGACTCTCAGAGGCTTTTTCCCAGGGTGGAAATGTCTGCTACGAGAGGACACAGGTTTAAGGTGCTGGGGAGTAGGTACAGGGGAGATGTTAGGGGTAAGTTTTTCACACAGAGGGTGGTGGGCGAGTGGAATCGGCTGCCATCAGTGGTGGTGGAGGCGAACTCAATAGGGTCTTTTAAGAGACTCCTGGATGAGTACATGGAGCGTAATAGGATGGAGGGTTATAGGTAGGTCTAGAAGGTAGGGCCTGTTTGTGCTGTAGTTTTTCTATGTTTCTATAGCACTTAGGGTGAAGGGGATCAAAGGATATGGGGGGAAAGCGGGATCAGGCTGTTGAATTGGATGATCAGCTATGATCACAATGAATGCCGGAGTAGGCTCGAAGGGTCAAATGGCCTACCCCTGCTCCTATTTTCTATGTTTCTGTTAAAGAGCTTTCCCCTCAGGAGAGAATCTAGACCCAGAGGGCATTGTCTCAGAATAAAAAGGCACCAATTTAATACTGAGATGAGAAGGAATTTCTTCTCTCAGATGGTTGAGAGTCTTTGGAACTCTTCGCCACGGAAAGCTGTGGGGGCAGAGCCTTTGTGTATATTTATGACTGAGATAGATTTTTGATCAGTAAGATCCCACAAAAGACAACGAGATTTGAAAAAAAACAGTTAATCTGTTTCTGAATGGTTGACCAAGCAGCATTGGTTTTAAATCTCATTATCTTTTGTGGGATCTTGCTGTGCACAAAAGTTAGCTGTGAAACAACAATACTTCAGAAGCGATTTGTTTTCTGTGAAAAATCTGAGACATCCTTTGAATGGGTGTACTCCGTTGTAGAGCATTGGGTTCAGTCGCCTGACTCGACTGACTTCGTTGATCTCTGTAAGATAGCAGTTAATGTTTTACACTTGCCCTCAGGGCCTGTGGGCTAGGAAGGGAGTCAAATATTAGCCAGAGTTTCAGCTCATGAACACCAACCAGCATCGAACACCCCCTGGAAGGCATGTGTGGTTATTAGGTGAGAGCGAGATCAGCTTCAGCTGTGATAATGTGCTGCTGTTGATAGAGCCACTGTCGAGACTTGGAGGTACAGAATGGACTCCATGGGCAGCAAATCAGAAGATGGCTGATGCTCGTGGAACTGTATCCTGGCAAGAGTCAGTGCCTTCAGGGAAGAAGGAGTGAACATTACAACTTTTATATTGTCCTTTTAGGCCAGCTCCACAACCCAGCACTTGTTGGAAATCAGGGTTACAATGGGTCATATTGTATTAACCTTAATGTTTGTTTCTTTTTCCCCTCCAGAAACTATTGGCTATGATAACAGTGTGTAGGCGCTGTTGTACGAAGTCTTTGTGATAGCAATCTGTCGTAGTATAGGCAGTAGTTGGCCCCTAGAGGGGAAGTTCCTTGTTAGGTCAGGCCTGGGACAAGCCGTGAGGAATGTGCCAAGAGAAACAAGGTCTTGCAAAATGCAGCCTTGCTAATAAACAGCCCAGTCATTAGTGAAGGGCTGTGCACCTCATAAATGGCTTGGGAGCCAGCCAACACTCTCTAACTTGTGCAGTACCGCACAGTGGCTTTCAATGTCTTGTCACTGAGAAGGAATATTCATTGGGGGGGGAGGGGGGGGATGGTGCTGAAAACCAGGAAGTTGGTAGTGTTTAGGGGGCCTCAATGTTTGTTTAGTCTGGGGGGTATATAGAGCGTGCCATCCTCCACCCCAGCTTCATTTGCGTCACACTTTCTTTGGCCTGCCCCCTCTCTTTCGTCATCTCCAGCATTCTGCAGTATCCTGCACGTAGGTCATGGCTCCCATACTGATCTCCAGCTAATCTATTATCTTTTGTTCTTTACTTCTTCTTTCACACCCTCCCCCAACCCAGATCCTTCCCTTGATTTGGTCAGTGAAGTGGCTGGTTCTTTGCACTTCTTCCTGAGTGTTGTATTGAGCAAGACTAAAGGTGCATCTCAGCATAGTGAGGGTTGCTCACTCTTCGTTCCCATCCCCTACACCCTCTTCCATCTTGCTTCCTAAAGAGGTGTCTCAGTGCCCTCAGAAGCTCTGGGTAGAAAGGTAAAGATCTCTTTGACAGACAGGAATGAGATCTACGCCACTCTTTGGGCAGTTTTCTCATGTCTTAATATGTGGATCTTCGGTTGGTGATGAAGATAGGTAGCTTAGTGAGTAAATGGACCATGTGGTTTTAGTCATGCAAGTCTGGTTTAACCACTGGACACAAATGAGCTGAGCTGAGTTGGTGGTGGCAGGAGAGACATGCTGTGGTTTTCCTCTACTCCCTTGGTCTCGGGTGGAGGAAAGTCAGCAAGGGCTTCCCCAGCATTCCAGTGGCCCGTTTCTGGACATCAGCTTGTTCGGATCAGGATCAAGTTCATGACACCTCTCCAATTCCACCCCTCTCCCTGAAAACACCGGCTACTGGCTCACACTTGAATAATGCCCACTTGGGCTTCAGCTGGAGATTAGTGCTTTTGGAGAGGTGGGATGCAGCGGTGCATGCAGAATAATGTAGCCACTGTTAGATGTTTTCCCTCCAGAATATGTGTTTTCTTCCCTTTATTTCTAGTAGCTGCACTCTCAGCAGTGCAGGGGGACTGGAGTATCTCAGCATGTTCTGGCAGGGGACCACTGCCTTGACAACATTGCTCTCGGACACCTGTATCCAATGTTTTCTAACAAACAGTCAGTCTATTCTTTCTCTCGGTGCTAGGCAGGGCAATAAATCAAGAAGTCAAATTAGCAGTGTTGTCGTTATCAAAAAAATCAACAGAAGGAAAAGGAATGAACAATTTAATGTTAAGCAACTCCTGTTTTGCCAAATTGGGTCTCCTCCTTTGCCAAAGTTCATACTTGCCATTTAGATGTAATGTTTGTGCAGTACTTAGCCAGGTCGGCTGAGAATCAGAAAAACTTTAAATGTGCTCATTTTAAGCATCAGTATTTTTCTGATACTGTTCCCCACCCATTGCAGGTTCTGTTGGGATTTGCCACTTTGTGTTGGGCCAGTACTTCACCCAGTGGTGGTTGTTCAGGGTAAGGTGGCGCACTGGTTATGCTGCTTGGATTAACAACCCAGGGACCATGAGTTCAAACTCTTCCACAGTAAATGGTGAAATTGAATTCAGTAAATCTGGCGCCAGAAAAACAAATGACCATGAAAGCTGCCAGATGGTTGCAGAAGTCTACAACTAGTTCACATATCAAAGATTGCGTTTAATGCCAATCCTGGGTTTGAAGAACCAACCATGTCACGTGAATTAGGCACATGGAGCCCATAGAATCATAGAATCCCTCCAGTGCAGAAGGAGGCCATTCGGCCCATCGAGTCTGCACCGACCACAATCCCACCCAGGCCCTACCCCCACATATTTACCCACTAATCCCTCTAACCTACACATTTTTTAGGATTCTAAGGGGCAATTTTTAACCTGGCCAATCAACCTAACCCGCACATCTTTTGGACTGTGGGAGGAAACCGGAGCACCCGGAGGAAACCCACGCAGACACGAGGAGAACGTGCAAACTCCACACAGACAGTGACCTGAGCCGGGAATTGAACCCGGGACCCTGGAGCTGTGAAGCAGCAGTGCTAACCACTGCGCTACCATGCCGTGTCTGCGTAGGTTTCCTCCGCCCAAACTACATAAAGTAATAAGTCAGCTGCAATAAATTTTTTGCCTCAACTCTCTTGATTTGGAATTACTACTCTCATCTAAGTTATGCTCTCCCCATGGAGCGGCACAGTGGTTAACACTGCGGCCTCAGAGCATCAGGGACCAGGGACTGATTCTGGCCTTGGGTGACTGTATGGAGTCTGCGCATTCTCCCCGTGTCTGCGTAGGTTTCCTCCGGGTTCTCCAGTTTCCTCCCACACTCCAATCCAAAAATGTGCAGGATGGATGGATTGCCCCTAACCCCTGGTTAGGTTAAATTGCCCCTTAGTGTCCCAAGATGTGTAGGTTAGGGGTATTTGCAGGGTGAATATGTGCACAGGGGAGAAAGAAAGGAGAAGGTGCAGAATCGAGTGTTTCAGTCATAGTTAGGATATAGAGAAAGATCAGCTTAACATATGGTCGGTCCATTCAAGCTGTTCCTGAGTTGGTTGGTTCTTGACCTCAGACCTCAGTATTTTTTTCCCAACAGAAAAAGGTGGCAGAGAGTTTGTCCGGGGTGCGTGGGGTCCTTAATTATGCTGGCTGCTTTGCCAAGGCAACGGGAAGTGTAGACGGAGTCAATGGATGGGAGGCCTTTGAGTATTTTTAAGGCAGAGATGGATAGATTCTTGATTCACAAGGGAGGTGAAAGGTTATTGGGGGTAGACAGGAATGTGGGATTGAAATGACAATCAGATCAGCTGTGATCTTATTGAATGGTGAAGCAGACTCGAGGGGCCGAGTGGCCTTCTCCTTCTCCTGCTCTTCATATGCTCGTACATATGTACACAAATTCATTTATTTTCTTGACTTATTAGGCGTTTCACTGATGTAAAAGTTTGATTACAACTATGCTGCTTAACATGCCATGTGTTCTCAGTAACGCCTGTGACTCAGATACTCAGGACCAGTTCACCTCTTCACTGCCAACACTTCATGCACGTGCATCGCACTCTGCTTGTCACACAAAGCTCAGGATTCTTGAGCTCCTAATTCAGGACGACTGCAGGACTGAGGCAGTGTTGAATTGTCAGAGCTTCTGTCATTCCAATGATACGATATGTCTGCTCTGGTAGGCGTACATAAAGGATCCTGCAGTCCGATTTGTAGAAGAGCAGAGAACTCTCCATGGTGCATTGGCCATTATTAATCCCTCAGCCAATACCACTACAACATGCTGTTTACCACGTTGCTGTTTGTGGGACTTCCCCTTCGCAAATTGGTCGCTGCACAAGTTGGGATGTTCTCCTTCGAGGCAGGAAGCTTGAGAGCAGGTTTGATAGAGGTATTCAGAATCATGAGGTGCCCGGGCACAGTACATAGAGAGAAACTGTTCCCACTGGTTGATTAAAGGTGGTTGGCAAATGGACCAAAGGCTTAAGGAGGGGAAACTTGTTTCCGCGATGAGTGGTTAGGAACTGGAATACGCTACCCAAGAGTGTGGTGGAGGAAGATTCAGTCGTAGACTTCAACACACAATTGGATAAGCACCTCAGCAGATAACTGTTGCAGGGCTATGGGTAAATGACGGGCTGAGTTTCCTTTGCAGAGAGCTGGCAAAGACTTGACAGGCCGAATGTCCACCTTTTGTGCTGTAACCATACTGTGAATCTGTGAAAAACTCAGTGAACAAGATTAGCCGCACTGTTTGTTTGGTGTGGCAGAATGTCTTAAAGAAAACAGCAGAGGGCATTGCAGAATCTACAATGAACAACTTTGCGTGGCCTTCCAGTGAGGTTATTTAAACTAAAACAACATTTTGATCATCTGTTGAATCTGAAGGATTTCTCAGAGTACAGAGGAGCACAACTTTACCCAGTCTATACAGGGGGGTACTTTAACCCTTGCCATCCCAATGTAAATGAATAAGGATGTTTCTGTCACCTTTTGACGATCTATCATTTGACAGTAGCTCCTGCAATATAAGGCTTATTGGGTGTCAGTTAAGGCACCTCCACCCTGGGGCCAATGTTGAATGCTCCATCTGAAATGCAGCTGTGCCTCAGTAGCACACTGTAGCGTCCACATTGTTTATATACTCAAATCCTGGATTATACGAGTCTAAAGAAATGTTGTGAGGGAACTTGCCCTTGTTTTAGCGATCATTTTTTTTTCACTCCTTCCCCATTTTTGGACATAATCCAAAAGCATTCTTCCCCCAGCACCCTGTCTTGGCCTCAGTGGCCACCTACCCTACTACCCCCTCACTATAAAAAAAAACAACCCCCATCTAAAATACATTTTGCGTAGCATTCTTCACCTGAGCTCTCATTTCATTCAGTGCTATCAGGGAATATCACCTTCTGACCTTGAGACAAAGTGTCTCTAACTGAATGGTAACTCTTTACCTGACTTGCCCCGCGCTTTCAGATGCACAGACTTTGTGTTTTTGCTTTCGCAAACAGAGAAAATCAAAGATTATACCATGCATTCTGTTTTGTGCTTCCCATAAGTGTGGCTGACCGATCTGTGTGAAAAAGACTAAAACAAGTCCTTCTGGAACCTTTTGATAATCTCGGAGGTCGCAATATGACAATGTGCAAGAAATTGGAAAATAGCACACGGATCCATTTAAGGCAGGGGTGCCTGGGAGGGGAAGATGGGTATGAATCTCTGTTTGGCATTGGGGATGCATCACATTGTTGCATCAATGATGGGGCATTTGACATTTCCACCTCACCCATGCTGTACCTGTCCTGGGAGTGTTTGATGGGGACAGTGTAGAGGGAGCTTTACTCTGTATCTAACCCCGTGCTGTACCTGTCCTGGGAGTGTTTGATGGGGACAGTGTAGAGGGAGCTTTACTCAGTATCTAACCCCGTGCTGTACCTGTCCTGGGCGTGTTTGATGGGGACAGTGTAGAGGGAGCTTTACTCTGTATCTAACCCCATGCTGTACCTGTCCTGGGAGTGTTTGATGGGGACAGTGTAGAGGGAGCTTTACTCTGTATCTAACCCCGTGCTGTACCTGTCCTGGGAGTGTTTGATGGGGACAGTGTAGAGGGAGCTTTACTCTGTATCTAACCCCGTGCTGCACCTGTCATGAGAGTGTTTGATGGGGGACAGTGTAGAGGGAGCTTTACTCTGTATCTAACCCCGTGCTGTACCTGTCCCGGGAGTGTTTGATGGTGACAGTGTAGAGGGAGCTTTACTCTGTATCTAACCCCGTGCTGTACCTGTCCTGGGAGTGTTTGATGGGGGACAGTGTAGAGGGAGCTTTACTCTGTATCTAACCCCATGCTGTACCTGTCCCGGGAGTGTTTGATGGTGACAGTGTAGAGGGAGCTTTACTCTGTATCTAACCCCGTGCTGTACCTGTCCTGGGAGTGTTTGATGGGGACAGTGTAGAGGGAGCTTTACTCTGTATCTAACCCCGTGCTGTACCTGTCCTGGGAGTGTTTGATGGTGACAGTGTAGAGGGAGCTTTACTCTGTATCTGACCTTGTGCTGTGGTTACTTAAAAATGCTTCGCGCTGGCAGTGAGTGATTGAGTCGGAAAGTATGTTGTTCCACAGCATTAATGCTCCTCATCTCGGTGAACTTACAATTCATCAAAAAAAACTAGCATACTTTTATTCATGGTTTGATGATTCAACCTCCAGAGCCACACAGAGTGCAGATTCCCTCTTTCCCCCACCCAAATCCCATTGGACAAGTAAATGAAGAGTGTATTGTTTATGCTGGGATTGTATAACAGCACGACCAAGGATATCGTGATGGAGATCGGCTTGATTGGAACTTGAGAAGGCAGCTGCGTTTATCCTATTAAGCTTTTTTTTTGTCTGTGCTTTTGACATTTTAACTGCATCTGGGTCAAGTGAGATTCATTTGGGACAGGTAATTCTACTGTGTCTCTGCTAGTGACAGGTGATGAGTGTGTACTTTTTTTTGTAGATCTTGCTCAAGTCCATCTGAAATTCCCAGGGCTGGATTTTACATGCTCCGTCTGGCGGGTTTGAAGGCTATTCTGGGGGCTGGTGGAGGAGTTAGTTGGCTCACACACCCTCGGGCCTGTTCAGGTTTTTACACAGTCAATTAATAGTCATTCAAGGGCTGCTTCTTTACCCAAGGCAGAGAACAGAGAACGGTACAGCACAGGGGCAGGCCCTTCGGCCCACCAAGTCTATGCTGACACAGATGCCTCTCTAATCTAATACTTTCTTGCCTCTAATTGGTCCATATTCCCTGCCTATTCATGTATCTATCCAGATGCCTCTTGAACGTTGTTATAGAATCTGCTTCCACCACCTCCTCCGGCAGCGCATTCCAGGCATTCACCACCCTCTTTGTGAAAAACTTGCCCCTGACATCTCTTTTAAACTTTCCCCCTCTCACTTTCAATCTACGCCCCCGAATAATTGCCCCTTTGACCCTGGGAAAAAGACTCCGACTATCCACTCTATCCAAGCCTGGTCATAATGTTGTAAACCTTTATCAGGTTCCACCCCCTCCCCTCATCCTCCAACGCTCCAATGTAAACAATCCAACTTTGTTCACCCTTTCTTCATAGTCCATATCCTCCAAACCAGGCAACATCCTGGTAAATCTCTTCTGCACCCTTTCCAATGCATCAACACCCTTCCAGTAGTGTGGCGACCAGAATTGTACACAATACTCCAAATGCAGCTTAACCAAAGTCTTACAGAGCTGCAACATGATTTTCCAATTCCTAAGGCCAACACCCCGACCGATGAAGACCAACATGCGATACACAAAGGGTTAGTGTTTCGTGCGGGGAAGGGAGGATGAGCTTTCATTATAGGTCCCCTTTGCACATCGGAGAACCCAGATCACACTTGCCCTTTTAACACCCCCCCTCTTACCCCCCCCCCCCCCCAACACCAAAGCTCCCCTCTTCTCCTCTCTCGCTCGCTCTCTCTCTCTTATTCTCTCTCTCTCCCCCTCCCACCTTGACACACACACACGATTCAGTACAAAAACTGCTCTCGAGCTCCATGCTGACCAATCCCTGGGTTGGGAAAGATGGCATCCAGCTGACTTGGCTTGGCTTGGCTCCACTGGATCTTCAGGGTGCAGGTTCAAGCCCCATGGCAGCCCAGAGCCCCAGCTGAACCTGGGTCTGGTACTCGGGCAGAAGCTGCCCATGGTTTAGAAGGATAAGTGAAAGCATACAGGGAAAGTACAGGCTAATGAAATTTGATCACAGACATTTCCAGTTGAAGAAGTTAAACCAGTACAGAGTTCAGTGGATGAAATGACCACCCAGTGTGCTGTAAAACCACCCAGTAGTTTAGGATATGGGTAGCAGCATTCTGGATGAGCTTTAGTTTTGAAGGTGGGGCTGGGAGGGCAGCCAGGAGAGCATGTGAGTAATTGGGTCTGAAAAAAGTGTGAACGATAGTTACTCAACTTGTTAAATCTGGACTTGCCAACCATTGTAATGTCAGGCGTGTACCGTGAGTGGAATCCATGTACAATTGGAAAATTCTGCCAATAAACACTTCACCTAATGATGTGGAAAAATAAGAAAGCAGCATTCAACATTTGCAGATTTGATTTTTCTCTCCAATCTGGCTACAAGCCCCACTCTAGGACTTGAGAACATGAACCAGACCAACCTTTCAGCGCAGTACTGAGGTAGTGCTGCATTGCCAGAGGTGCTGTCCTTTAAACAAAACATTTACACCACCTGATTGTCCTAGTAGGACTTTGAAAATCCCTTATTGCTTTGAAGAAGAGCAGTGAACTCACTGTGTCCTGGCCAATTCTTGTCTTTCATGCAATAACACTCTATCAGATTAACTGGTTATTCATCTCATTGTTGATCAGGGACCTGGCTCTGCATGAATCGTCTGCTGTACACTTGCCTATAAAACAGGAGTGTTTATATCTCAGGAATGTAATTCGTTATTTTTGATGTGCTTTGGAATTTCCTGAGGATGCTGTGGGGTGCTTTGTAAATGCATGTTTTTTCCCTTTGTCACGTTGCGGTAAATACATGTCAGCTTGGCTCGAGTGCTTATGAGATGTTCTTGTCCCATGATGGTTGTGTCGTTTTCCAGAACAGTGACTGCACTCTGAGGTACAGCGAGCAATTCGTGGTGTGAAGAGGCACTTAGAGATCATGTAACCATCTGCTGCGAGTATGGACAGTCCTGTTTATGCTGGTGTTTAGCCACACAACACATGACCTGTCATAAATCGGTTAGCGTTTCCAAGTCTCGGGGGTCAGTTTCTGGCAGCGAACTCTCCATATGTTCCACACGGTGTTTTGCATTCAGCTGTTTTACTAGCGAGAGAGAGAGAGAGAGCTGGCTACGCTGATGGTCGAACTGCCTGCAGCTGTGTATCAAGGGAATCTCCTCCTTGAAGCAGGACTTGAACTTTTGGTTTGCTTGAAACTGGCTTTCCACAATAAATTCCTTGAACTATCTCAGGATGTTGGAACCACCGTGGTCAACCTCTGTCATATTTATGGCCGGCCGCGCTATGACCTATTTACAGAGATTGAGTTACATTCTGTGCAAAGAACTGAATTCCTTTCTTTCCCCTGGTTTTAGTGATTGCGTTGTGTAATCACTCTGTAATTGTTTAATGCACACTGTTTGTGTGTGTTGTACAATAAATTACATTGATGTAAACTGCCTGCTTCACAGTGCGGCAGAAACCCATTGTCTGCTGTTCTGATTACTGGAGCAGATTTACCATACACGCAAAGAGATCTGGGTCAGTTTCACCAAGGATCTGGGTTAGTTTTGACATCTGTGCAGTTGTGGCCTGGGTCAGTTTCGTTATCTCAGGGGAGGTGATGGCCTGTTGGTATTATCCTTAATCCAGAAACTCAGCTAATGTTCAGGACACCTGGTTTGAATCCTGCCACGGCAAATTATGAAATTTGAATTCAATTTTTTAAAAATCTGGAATTAAGAATCTACTGATAACCATGAAACCACTGTTAATTGTCGGAAAAACCCATCTGGTTCACTGATGTCCTTTAGGGAAGGAAATCTATCATCCTTACCCGGTCTGGTCTACATGTGACTCCAGAGCCACAGCAATGTTGTTGACTCTCAACTAGGGATGGGCAATAAATGCTGGCCAGCCAGTGTCGCCCATGTCCCATGAAAGAATAAAAAAAGTATCTTTTTGTGGCTTGGGTTAGTTTCACCTTTTATGATCGCTAGCTATTGACTTTTGTTGAAAGTAAATAAGAATGCATGTTAACTGAGGACATGTTGGTGGTGGATGCGATGACTTATTTGTTCAATAGCTGATAAAGTAAAAGGTAAAGTAAATTTTATTCATTAGTGTCACAAGTAGGCTTACATTAACACTGCAATGAAGTTACTGTGAAAATCCTCTAGTCGCCACACTCCAGTGCCTGTTTGGGTACACTGAGGGAGAATTTAGCATGGCCAATTCACCTAACCGGCACGCCTTTCAGACTGTGAGAGGAAACCCACACAGATACAGGGAGAATATGCAGACTCCACACAGACAGTGACCCAAGCTGGGAATCGAACCCGGGTCCTTGGCGCTGTGGGACAGCAGTGCTAACCATTGTGCCACCGTGCCGCCCATGTGATGTAGACTCACATATGAAAAGCCAATTGGGTGAACCACATGTGAATGAAACTGTACCTTTAGACGGAAAAAGGAAGCAGTGAAGAAACAACAAGTCTTACCGACTGCCATAACTGTTTAAATGCATATTTTTATCGCTCGTTCATGGCATGTGGGCATCACGAACAGGGCCAGTATTTGTTACATATCTCTAATTGTCCTTGAACTGAGTGGCCTGCTAGGCCAT
This sequence comes from Mustelus asterias, assembly GCF_964213995.1. Classification (NCBI taxonomy): domain Eukaryota; kingdom Metazoa; phylum Chordata; class Chondrichthyes; order Carcharhiniformes; family Triakidae; genus Mustelus; species Mustelus asterias. The sequence continues at coordinate 193,236,971 of NC_135801.1, forward strand.
TTCAGAGGACAGTTAAGAGCCAATATTGCTGTGGCTCTAGAGTCACATGTAGGCCAGACCAGGTAAGGACGGCAGATTTCCTTCCCCAAAGGACAGTAGTATACCGGATGGGTTTTAATGCTAATTGATGATCATTGTCATGTTCACCATCACTGAGACTTCATATTCCAGATTTATTCAGTGAAGGTAAATTCCAGCAGTTGCCATGTTGGGATTTGAACACATGTCCCTAATGCATTAACTTGGGCCTCTTGAATTACTAGTCCAGTCACATTACCACTACACCACCGACTCCCCTTTTAATTACCTTTAATTCAAGATAACAGCGCTACATAATGGAGGCCACTTCATTCTATGATCATCTTGCTGGTGCCAGTACAGAGCGAGACTGCGGATAGTTGGGAACCTGTCTCGGGGGCAGGGAATTCATATGGTGTTCATGGAAGTGGAAATGACTAGGGTTGGGAAGCATTTTCCGATCAGGGCCATTGTGATCTCCTGGACTCGTTTCGATCGCCTCAGGGGGTCGGAGAGGAATTTCCCAGATTTTTTTTTTCCCCATATTGGCCCTGGGGTTTTTCACTCTGGGTTTTCGCCTCTCCCTGGGGATCACATGGTCTGGAATAGGGGGGTGGGGGTGAGTTAATAGGTTGTAATGAACAAAGCATCGTAGCTGTGAGGGACAGCTCGGTGGATAGGATATTGGTATGTAGATAGGCTGGAAAATTGGGCGGGGATCCTGGATTCAGAATTCAATCCTGGACCGGGGAGCGGCGCGGGCTTGGAGGGCCGAAGGGCCTGTTCCTGTGCTGTATTGTTCTTTGTTCTTTGTTCTTTGTTCCACTTCATATCATTTTCTCCCTGCTGCTGCTCAAGGTCTTTTTGTCACCAACTTCTTCTCTGCCTTAATTGTTTCTTTTTCATGGGTTATAAACATCAGTGCCTTGGGCATCATTTGTCGCCCATCTCTAATTGCCCTTTACAAGGTAGCCTTCTTGAACTGCCGCAGTCCATCTGGTGTAGGTACATCCACAGTGCTGTTAGGGAGGAAGTTCCAGGATTTTAACCCAACGGCGGTGAAGGAATGGTGATATATTTCCAAGTTAGGATTGCGTGTGACTTGGCGGGGAACTTACAAGTGGTGGTGTTCCCATGCGTCTCCTGCCCATGTCCTTCTCAGTGATAGAGGATGCAGATTTGTAAGATACTATTGAATGAGCCTTGGTAAGCTGCTGCAGTGCATCTTGTATTTAATACACACTGCTGCCATAGTGTGTCGGTGCTGGAGGGAGTGATTAGTCAAGTTCGTGGACGGGTGCCAATCAAACGGGCTGTTTTGTCCTGTTTGGTGTTGAATTTCTTGTTGGAGCTGCACTCGTCCAGGCAAGTGGAGAGTATTCCATCACTCTCCTGTGCCTTGTAGATGGGTGACTAGCTTTAGGGAGTAAGGAGGTGAGTTACTTGCTCAGAATTTCCAGCCACTGACTTGATCTTATAGCCACAGTATTCATATCGCTGTCTCAGTTCAGGGTCTGGTCAGTGGTCTTCCCAGGATGGGGATAGTGGGGAATTCAGCGATAGCAGTGCCATTGAATGTCAAAGGGCAATGGTTGTATGCTCTTTTGTTGGAGATGGTACAGTAAGTGGTCTCACGACACCAGGTTAAAGTCCAACAGGTTTATTTGGACCTGTTGGACTTTAACCTGGTGTTGTGAGACTACTTACTGTGCCCACCCCAGTCCAATGCCGGCAACTCCACATTGTTGGAGATGGTTATTGCTTGGCATTTGTGTGGTGCAAATGTTACCCGGCACTTGTCAGCCCAAGGCTGAATATTGGCTAGGTCTTGCTGCATATTGGCGCAGAAGAAATTAGATACAGCTCTAGGGGCTAAAGGGATCAAGGGATGTGAGGAATCAGGATAATGAATTCGATGATCAGCCATGATCAAAATGAATGGCGGAGCAGGCCGGAAGGGCCGAATGGCCTCCTCCTGCTTCTAGTTTCTATGTTTCTATACCACAGACTGTTTCAGTATCAGAGGAGTTACTGGACATTGTGCAATTGTTGGCGAATCACTTCTGACCTTATTGATGAAGCAGTTGAGAATGGTTGGAGCGAGAAACCTTGAGGAATGGCCTGGGACCGAGGTGATTGACCTCCAACAATCAAAACCATATTCCATTGTGCGAGGTGTAACTCCAACCAGTGGAGAGTTTTATCCCTGATTTCTCAGTCAGATGCTGCCTTGATATCAAGGGCAGTCACTCTCACCTTCTGTCTGGAATTCAGAACTCCTGTCCGTTTTTGGGCCAAGGCTGTACTGAGGTCAGGAATCCTGGCAGACTGTAAACTTGAGTGTCAATGAACAGGTTATTGCTTTGTAAGTGCTGCTTGATATCACTGTTGATAGTGCAGGATTCAGCGACATTGAATGTCAAGGGGCAATGGTTAGATGCTCTCTTGATAGCACTGTCAGTTACACCTTCAATCACTTTACAGATGATCAAGAAAGATTGGCTGGGGAATGGGTTAGTTCACTCGGCTGGACGGCTGGTTTGTGATGCAGAGCAATGCCAACATTTAGGATTCAATTCCCATTCCAGCTGAGGTTATTCATGAAGGCCCACCTTCTGAACCTTGCCCCTCGCATGAGGTGTAGTGATCCTCAGGCTAAAAGTCACCACCAGTCAAGTCTCCCCCTGAAAGGGGAGAGCAGCCTATGGTCACCTGGGACTGTGACAAATTTCCCTTTCTAATTGGCAATCATTGTCCTGCTTTTTGTTGACAGAACATACCTGGACAATTTTCCACATTGTCAAGTGGATGCCACTGTTGTAGCTGTGTTTGAACAGCTTTTTGCTCAGGGCGCAGCTCACCCTGGAGCACAAGTCTTCAGTACTATTGCTGGAATATTGTCAGAGCCCAAAGCCTTTGCAGTACCCAGTGCCTCAAGTCATTTCTCGATATCTCATGGAGTGAATCAAAGTGGCTGAAGACTTGTATCTGTGATGTTGGGGACAACAGGAGCAGGCCGAGATGGATCATCCTTTTGACACTTCTGGTTGAAGATGGTTGCAAATGCTTGAACCTTGATTTTTGCACTGATATGCTGGGCTTCCCCATCACTGAGCATGACGATATTTGTGGAGCCTCTTCTTCATTAGTTGTTTATTTGTCCACCACCATTTACAGCTGGGTGTGGCAGGATTGCAGAGATTAGATCCGATCTGTTGGTTGGATATCGGCAGCTGTGAAATTGCTCTTTTTAGAATAGTTTTAACATCTCTTTTCCGGTCTGTAAGTTACTTAATCATCAAGTGATGCTCACTAACCTACACTGGTTACTGGTGTGGCAACGCCTGGAATTTAAAATTCTTATCCTTGTTCTCAAATTCCTCCATGGCCATCTACCTCCCTCTCTGTAACCTCTCCCAGCCCTACACCTCTCTAAGATCTTTATGCTCCTCTCATTCTGGCCTCTTGTGCATCCCTTTAATCACTTCCCAATTGGTGGCTGAGACTTCAGATGTCTAAGTCCAATGCTGCCTAATTCCCTTATAAAACTCCTCATCTCTCCATCTCTCTCTGCTCCTTTTAAGATGCACTTTCCAATGTCCTCCTTCAACAAAGCTTTTGGTCAGATGTCCAAAATATCTCCTTCTACGTAGCTTGGTGTTAGGTTTCGTTCAGGAACTTCTCCTGTGGAAGCATCTACATTATTAAAGGTGCTGTATAAAAGCAACTTGTTGTTATTGCTGAACTTTTAAGCTTTTGGGATTCCTTGGCCCGCTCGGTATCTCTCTCTAACAAGGCAACAGAAAGTACAATTTAAATGCTGCAATCAGCATCCCTTGGGCTTTGCCAAATTAATCCAGTGAGACCAGACAGATTGAGAAAGGAGAGATGAATGCACTTTCACATCTGGCCGTATGAGTTATTCACTCTTTCTTCGGTGAAAGCAAACAGCAATGGGCCTGACAGCTCAGATGGTTTGCTGTTTGTTTAATCTGCGGGGAAGTTACTGTGGCCCCGGAGGGGTGAGAATAACTGGCTTACTTCTGGGCCAGGTCAAGGAACGTGTCGCTTGCTCTTGGGACTTGGCTCAGGCAGTAATAATATCACATTGCTTGGCAGCTCCAGAATTACGATTTGTAAAGTGAAAGCTACGAAGCAGTGTGATGGGATTGGCAGTTTGACCATGTCTTAGCTCAGTCTCAATGACTGTCTTCATTATCTTGAACCCGGTTTTCATTGTTCTTTTAAACATTGCACAAAAGTACATCACAGAAACAGGCCATCAGTGCCCACTACAGATCCATGCCGCGACTGACACTCCACATCAGCCTCCCCTTGACCTGCTTCACCTCACCCTATCCTCATATCCTTCAATTTCTTTCTCCACGCATATGCTTCTGTAACTTCCCCTAAAACAGCAGTAACTTGCAATTATGCAACACCTGTAATGCAGTAAGACAAACTGAGGTGCTGTAGAGAAACTTTATCAAGCAAGATTTCTGACAGAGTCATCTAGACTCGAAACATTGGCTCTGCTCTCCCTCCACAGATGCTGTCAGACCAGCTGAGACTTTCCAGCATTTTTCAGTTTTTGCCGCAATCTGATCAGACATTTGGTCACCCATTCTCAAACCTGTTTATGTGGCTCAATGTCAGTTTTAGTCTGCTGATGTTCTTTTGAAGCACCTTGGGATATATTTATTATGTTAAGGTAAGATTTATTTATTTATCAGTCACAAGTAGGTAGGCTTACATTAACACTGCAATGAAGTTACTGTGAAAATCCCCTAGAAGCCACACTCTGGCACCTGTTCGGGTACACTGAGGAGAATTTAGCACGGCCAATGCACCTAACCAGCACATCTTTCAGACTGTGGGAGGAAACCAGAGCACCCGGAGGGAACCCATGCAGACGCGGGGAGAACGTGCAAATTCCGCACAGACAGTGACCCAAGCCGGGAATCGAACCCGGGTCCCTGGTGCTGTGAGGCAGCAGTGCTAACCACTGTACCACCGTGCCACCTGACAGGTGCCCTACAGGTTAAAGGTGCTGTGTGCATGCAAGTTGGTGTTGCTGTTGCCCAGTTAGTCAGTGAGTTTGTCAGCAGAGGAGCTCAATGTTGTTAAACATAGTGGCTACAGTCCCTGAACAGATAACCACTCCATCTGACGAAGGGGCAGCGCTCCGAAAGCTTATGGTATTTGCTACCAAATAAACCTGTTGGACTTTAACCTGGTGTTGTGAGACTTCTTACTGGGAATGTCAGCAGGGGATGTCGATATTTTTGTTGCTGACAAAGTGCAAGAGTGCCTCAAAGTTAAGCAAAATAATATTGCCCTTCCAGTCCCTTGCACCCAAAATATTCCTCCCCCTTTACGGGGAGAAAAGATGGCACCCACTGGTTTGAAGTGTAGCATCCTCTGTAAACACATTCCAATTGATTTTTTATAATTTTCTCTCGCACGTGGGATCAAAAGGAGCATTACAAGCAGGGTGCAGACAATGGAAGGAAAAATGTAGAAACAAGTCCTTTTTTTTTTAAAGTGTTCTTTTAGACCCAGAATAGGATCAAGTCTGAAAAGGACTTTCAACAACGCCAGCACTTAAAGAAAGAGAAAGCTGGAGAGAGAGAGAAAAGAAAAGATCTCAGTCTGCTCTCAAAAAGAACTTTGTATTAAATTGTCAACTCGTGGGGATTCCAGGAGAGTTAATGGCACAATAGCACAGGATAGGCTTACGCTCATTCCTGGTGGGAGGACAATAAGGGGTTGCAAGCTCCTACACAGCACACCAGCTGAAGGTACAATGGCACTGTAACGGAGATCACAATTAGACACTTCAGTGGCAGTTTATCATGATCTTTCGACCAATTTAAAGGGTGGAAAGGTTGAGCTAACACAGAAAAGGAGCTTAGACAAGCTAGAAAATATTGTATTGCGACTGTTTCACAGATGATTAAGTCCCACACAGTGATGTTGATAAGTCTCTCTCCACCCACCCCCCTCCCCCCATTTCTCAAAAGAGCTAGCTAATAAAACAAGAAGCAAAAAAAAAATGCTATTAGTTGAAGTTTAATCACAAAAGTTGGACTTGCTCTTCCAGTTCCTGCTGTGAGACAGCAATTCTTAAAGAGGAGTCACACTAATTATTTGTTAAAAAGTTTGCTTTCACCATTGGGTCTTTTCCCCAATTCTCCACTTCCCACCTCTCCTTAAGGCAGTGACTTTTGTTGGATGATACCCTGGGAAGCTTAGTGCCTGCTATTACCTCACCCATCAGAACTGTGAATGAAAGGTCACAGATTTAAAATATTGACTCAATTTTTACTCCACACATGTGACCTGGCCTGCAACGTATTTCTACTTTTCCATGTTTTCATTTAGATTTGCAGCATCTATGAAATTTTGCTTTTGTGAAGTTGTTTTACTGATTGGTCTTACGACTTTCCGAGACCTCTGCATTCCTCCAATTCTGGCTTCGAGTGCATCCATGATTTTATTTGCTCCGCCATAGGCAGTCATCAGCTGCCTGGAATTCCCTCCCTAAATCTCTCCCGTTCTCCGCCTCTCTCGCTGCTAAATACCTGGGACTTTTGAACAGGCTTGTGTTTTTTTTGATTTAATTTATTATTGTCACATATATTGGGATACAGTAAAAAGTATTGTTTCTTGCGCGCTATACAGACAAAGCATACCGTTCATAAAGTACATAGGGGAGAAAGAAAGAATAGGATGCAAAACATAGTTTTGCAGTTACAGATGGGGTGTAGAGAAATATCAGCTTAATATAGGGTCTGCCCATTCAAAAGTCTGATGGCAGCAGTGAAGAAGCTGCTCTTGAGGCGGTTGGCACGTGATCTCAGACTTTTGTATCTTTTTCCCGGCGGAAGAAGGCATAAAAGAGTATGTCAGTGGTGTGTGGAGTCCTTGATTATGCTGGCAGCTCTTCCAAGGCAGCAGGAAGTGTGGATGGAGTCAATGGATGGGAGACTGGTTTGCGTGCTATGTTCACAACCCTTTGTAGTTCCTTGCAGTCTTGGTCAGAGCAGGAGCCATACCAAGCTGTGATACCTCCGGAAAGGATGATGCATCTAAAAATTGGTGAGAGTTGTAACAGACATGCCGAATTTTCTTAGTCTCCTGAGAAAGTAGAGGCGTTGCTGGGCTTTCTCAACTGTAGCATTGGCTTGGAGGGACTAGGACATGATGTTGGTGTTCTGGACACCTAGAAACCTGAAGCTCTCTCCATTGATGTAGACAGGGGCATGTCTTCCACTATGCTTCCTGAAGTCGATGACTATCTCCTTCATTTAACTGACATTGGTTGTCTGTCCCTGTGGCTTGCTGTCGAGCTTTTTTTCCCTGATGGTGCTCCTGTGAAACTTTGGGATATTTTATTCCTTTTGAGATATTACATCTGCAAGTTGTTCATGCAGCTTGATTGGGGGTGAGCTTGTACTGGCTCTTTGAAAGAGCAGTTGTGCTAATCCCATTTTTCAGGTAGAGCATTCCTAATCCCAGCAATGCTGTTACAAAAAAACCCCTCCTGGTATCTCATAGCTTTTGTCAATGATTTAAAACTGATTACTAAGTTTTAATTTTATTTATTAGTGTCACAGGTAGGCTTACATTAACGCTGCAATGAAGTTACTGTGAAAATCCCCTAGTCGTCACTCTCCGGCACCTGTTTGGGTACACTGAGGGAGAGTTTAGCCTGGGCCAATGCACCTAACCAGCACGTCTTTCAGACTGTGGGAGGAAACCGGAGCACCCAAAGGAAATGCACGTGGAGACAGGGAGAACGTGCAGACTCCGCACAGACAGTGACCCAAGCTGGGAATCGAACTCAGGTCCTTAGCTCGGTAAGGGGCAGCAGTGCTAACCACTGTGCCACCACCGGCGTGCTCATCAGAGTGAGTAGATTTTTTTTTTTTTAACTGGTCGGTGCAACATCGTGGGCCGAAGGGCCTGTTCTGCGCTGTAATGTTCTATGTTCTATGTTCTATATCTACTTTACCCAAACCTCTCATCACCTTGAAAAGCTCTAGCCAGTCACTTCTTAACCTTCTCTATTCCATTCATAATTTTTCTATTCAATTATATCATGGCTGATCTGTGAATTGTTAAAATAAACAAAAGGAAAGACATTGAAATACAGATTCAGCAAGTTCTTTTTTTTTACTCCATTTTTGCAAGTTCATACATGAAGCTTTTTTAAAGCTTCACAAATTGCATCTTACTGCCCGTGAGATCCGTGAGGTACAATGTCCTCTCCACAGTTCTATTCTCCACTCACCAAGGACAACAATGAGGTCAGGACTGTTCAGCTCCTGACTTAAATACAGTCTTGGTTCAAACATGGACAAAAGCGCTGAACTCCAGAGGTGAGGTGAGAGTGACAGCCCTCGACATCAAGGCAGCATTCAACCGAGTGTGACATCAAGGAGCCCGAGCAAAACTGGAGTCAATGGGAATCAGGGGGAAAACTCTCCGCTGGTTGGAGTCATACCTGGCACAAAGGAAGATGGTTGTGGCAGCTGGAAGTCAATCATCTCAGCTCCAGGACATCATTGCGGGAGACCCTCAGTGAGAATCAGGAGGAAAACTCTCCAAAGGCTGCCATCATACCTGGCACTAAGGAACTTACTTCTCATTCATAGAATCATAGAATCCTACAGTGCAGACGGAGGCCATTCGGCCCATCGAGTCTGCACCGACCACAATCCCACCCAGGCATTATCCCCATAACCCCATGCATTTATCCTAGCTAGTCCCTCTTACACTATGGGAAAATTTAGCATGGCCAATCCACCTAACCCACACATCTTTGGACTGTGGGAGGAAACCGGAGCACCCAGAGAAAACTCACGCCGTCACGGGGAGAACGTGCAAACTCCGCACAGACAGTGACCCAAGCCGGGAATCGAACCTGGGTCTCTGGCGTTGTGAGCCAGCAGTACTAACCACTGTGCCACCGTGCCGCCCTCATTGTGGAAGATCATTGTTGCAAGGTTTCCTCTGGGCTGGATAACCTTTTAGGACTGAGGTGAGGAGAAATTTCTTCACCCAGAGGGTGGTGGATCTTTGGAATTCGCTACCACAGAAAGTAGTTGAGGCCAAATTGTTGTGTGATTTCAAGAAGGAATTAGATATAGCTCTTGGGGCTAAAGTGATCATAATGAATGGTGGAGCAGGCTCAGAGGACCAAATGGCCTACTCCTGCTTCTCTTTTCTATGTATGTTCCTAGGTATGTAATTAGTAATGGGCAATAAATATTGGCCTTGTCAAATGTATTTTTAAAAAGTTGCAAATTGTACACCAACCCCTCGAGGAGCAATGGACAAAGGGGTCTGGAGGTGGGTTTGGAGCTACAGGTGGGAAGACGAGAACGAGAGAGCAGAAGAGAACACAAGAAGGAAAACAATTTATCGAAAGGAGAATGGATTGAAGGAGCAGCAGGATTGTGAAACAGAAAGCCAAGAAATAGCATCAAGACGGGGCGGGGGATAGAATGATGAAGGCATTAGAGCTAAATGAGTTTTAAAAATGGTTGATGGCGAGAATGATAGAGTAATTGGGTTCAGCATAAGTAGGCACAGCTTTGGCCTGGTCGCAAGTACAGCTGACTTGAATAAAACCTAGACCCCAAATCTGTCTGCCTTTTACCCGTTTGTGAAGCTGCCGGTCCCCTCCTGTGTTGAATGCTGTGGGCAGCTCCGCTGCGGCAAGAATGACACAGTTATTTGAAACTAAATCCATTCAACAGAGAAACTATCTTAAAAATACGGAGGCTATGACTTCTTCCGCAAGCATGTTAAGCTATCCAGAGACTATCCAGTCCACAGTCACAAAAGTAACAGATCTCCTTGTGTGCAATAATATACCATTTAAATATGCGGTTTGTAGTTTGTAGTTGATGTGCTGTCTGCTTAGGAATTCTAGAGCATAACTTGGCAGAATTCTGGGTTCACTGAAAGATATCCAGTAGGCACAATGTGTCCAAAACTGAATATAACAAGACACCGTCAATCCAACATTCAAGGGTTGCCAGGGAGCTCTGATCTTCCAACATTATGTCAATCATGCTTTTAGCTTTTCAGGTCATTACAACACTTGTTTTCTTAGCATGTGATTATGTTTTGAAAATGCTGCGAGTGCTGACCTTATTAGTTTTGTTAAAGAGATTTTGTTCCTTGCCTCTAAGCTGCAATGAGCTAAATAGCTAAACTGCTATGTCACAAACCCCCGAGTCTTAAAGAATTCTCCTTTCCGTGCTAGCCAGGCTGTGGACTCAAAAGACGGCGCCAGGCATCCGAGCCTGAGCTGGTGGAGCCTGGCGCTATTCAAGGGCCCAGCTCCCCGTTGATTCCAAATCCAGCTTTCTTTCTATTCTCTTAATGCTGGTGTGGTCAGTGCTGCTCTGAGCTTTTCTCCTTTCAGTCCCCTTGAGTTGCAAAGTCCCTGTTTAGCACACACTTCCACCCTCTGGCACCCTCAGTGTGTTGAATTCAAGGCCCACTGTGCAATCCCTTAACTCGAACAACTCCCTCATCAGCCTCCTCTGCCTCATACAATTGGTCTCACTTCTTTCTCTTTTACCTTGCCTTCTCTCCTATTTTCTTTTCACCCTTTGGTATTGTCTCTGATTTCTGTTCTCAACTATCTTTGCTTTCAAGTAATCTTAGACATAGAAACATAGACATAGGCTGGATTTTGCCGTCCCACCCGTAGCGAGTGGGACATGGACAATGAAAAAGTCTGTTGACCTCGGGTGGGATTTTCCGAATTTAGGGCGAGCGCAGCCAGAAAATTCCACCCATGGGAAATAGGAGCAGAAGTAGGCCATTTGGCTCTTCAAATCTGCTCTGTCTTTCATTATGATCGTGGCTGATTATCCACCTCAGTAGCCTGATCCCACCTTCCCCCCCCCCATACCATTGATCCCCTTCGCCCAAGTGCTATATCTAAAGTAGAAAGGAATGAAAGTCGTCATGGTCCCAGATGACCATAGGCTGCTCTCCCCTTTGAGGGAGAGAGCTAACTGGTGGTGACAACTTTAAATTCTTATGTTCTGTATAACTGGAGCAAGACACGGCTGCTCCTGTACTCTAATCTGAAATCTCACTGACAACACTGTGGAAGAGTGAAGAATGTGAGATTTTCACTGTCAATAGATTTCCAGTTGAGTTATCCGAGCTGCCTACTGTAACTTCATTTGGAGCCTTCTGGACACCCCGACCAGCGAAATAGCATTGAATTTTCTCCACAATTCCTCGACAAAATTGGTGATTGGGGAGGGGCAGCTATTGAAAATTGAGCCACACATTTTTATTGAACAGCATTTGTGGGAGGTGGCAAACCAACATCTTGTTTTAATACCATTGCCTATTTTAATTCCCCTTCAAAACAAATGCTACCTGGTCTTTTAAAGGGTGGTGCTGTACACATTGTCCGTTCTCTTGAGGAATGACATTTCTAATGACTCACGGTAAAATCGTTATGGGTGTCTCTCATTGCAAAGCAAGTCTAAAATTTATGTAGCACATTTGTAGGTCTCAGATTTCTCACAGACAATTAATTACTTTGAAGTACAGTTTAATCAGCAAAATTCAGCAAGGTACCACAAGCAGGCAGGCCAATTAATCTGATTTTGGTGTTGTTGGGTGAGAGGTGAATATCGGCTTGCACACTAGGAGAACTGAGTTAAAAACGGAAAGGAGAAACTCAGCGGGTCTGGCAGCATCCTGATCAGGAGGTGAGGATGGGTAAGACACAAACCTGGGCTGTACATATTCCCATGTCAAACTTGGTTGCTGGGGTAAGCTACTTGCACAGTTATTGTTGTTGTTGTTGTTGACACAAGATCCTCCCTTCAGGACAGAAAAGGTTAGGGGAGAAAGCAAGGAAATCTCTCTCTAAGCTCCCCAAGATCTCTCCCTCTGAATTTTTTATTGAAGTTTCTTTAAAATTTAACCAGCTCTGGAGAGACTAGAGAAATCAGAGTTCTCTCCTTCGAGCAGTGAAGGTTAAATAGAGATTTGATCAAGTGGTTTTTAGTAACATAAATGGGGAGAAACTGTTTCCACTGAGTCAGTAATCAGAAGCCACCAATGTTCGAACCAGAACAAGAACCAGAGTAAAAAATTAGATTTCTTTTTTGGAACCAAGTTTTGACCCGAACAGGCGCCAGAGTGTGGCAACTAGGCGAATTTCACAGTAACTTCATTGCAGTGTTGATGTAAGCCTACTTGTGACTAATAAATAAGCTTTACTTTACATCTAGAATGCACTGTTTGACAGAAATTGGATAGAAACTTGAAAAGGATAAATTTATTTGGCACTGGGGAGAGCTTGGGAATTGGGACTAATCGGATAGTTCTTTCAAAGAACTTTCACAGGTGCAAAGAGAGGAATAGTTTTCGTCTGTGCTTGAAGATTCTGTGGTCGTCTTCCTTTCGCAAGCAACCCACCCACATCTTCGCCTGCCACCTAAAGGATTCTCCCTATCTCTGTAACCTCCCCCAACCTGACATCTCTCTGAGATCTGTGAGATCCTCTAATTCTGGCCTCTTACTCACCGCAATTCTACTCACTTCACCATTGGTGGCCGTGCCTGGGCCTGAACTCTGGAATTTACCCACTAAACATTTCTGCCTCTCTTCCTTTCTCTCTCTCCTTTTGAAAACTCGGAAAAACCTACCTTTTTGACCAAGCTTTTGGCCATCTACCTTAATATCTCTTCTTGTGACTCCACGTCAAATTTTATGGCTCCTATGAAGCGCTGAGGAACGTTTCACTATATTACAGACGTTGTATAGATTAAAGTTGTTGAGCAATGGGAGCCGAGACTGCAGATCGCATTGAATTCCTGGCTGTCGGCGCCACCATTTAGCCTCATCGCCAGCACCATTGAGGCTGCTGAACAAATCCCCTACCCTCATCACACTCACCCCCTGCTCCGCCTCGCCCCCAGAGAGATCGTAATACAAGCGACAATGCAAAGATACTGCCCAATTCGTTAAAGAACATCCACTCTGAGCTTAAAACGTCAGGGGATTATGGAGCCACTTAAGGTTACAGCGATTTAAAACTTTAAACAAAAACAATAATTGTAAATAGTTGTTTTGTGTGGGGTGGCGGTGGAAAAAAAGGTCTTCTCATTAAAACCAGCCACAGTCTCGAGTCACTTAGACTTTAAAACCCTTTTTGTTCTGTGGATGTTTTTTTTTGTAAAAACCGGTTATAGTTTGTTCTTTTGCAATGAATGGAAACAGGAAATCTGCTGGCGGAAAATAGCACCCTGTTTTGTGGAGTCCAGTGTTTTGAAGGCATAGAATGGCGACACTGGAGTCGCTACTGAAATCACTGCTACTGTATTGCCGCCCATGAGAATGAGACGTTTCAGGAACAAGAATGGACCGTTTGGCCCAATATGCCTGTCTCCTCTTGATGTATTAAACCCACGTACCTGTCTTCACATAACCCTTACCATTGTTACACACCATCTCTCAACTCCTTCTCTGTAATTGTCTCTTGAATTCATTTATACTCATTCACGGTTTCCTCCCTGACAATTTAATCATAATCCTTATTACCCGTTGGTTGGTAGTATTCAGCCTGTCTTCCCTTCGAACCTAACTTTGTACCTGTTCCAACTGCAATTGTGAACACTTTCCATTACTGGTTTGAACAATTCCCTTCCTAACCTTGAAATCTTCAGTTAAATCACATCAGAGTCTCTCCAATTGTCAAGGACTCAAGGCCAATTTATGGATCTCCCCACAGTAAATGTAGCGGATACCGTGAATTACCTTCAGCATTCCTCTTTGTGTGTTCTCTTTTCTCGAGCAGTTAACCGGGGGAAATGAAGAGAATGTTTTTGTGCTCAGGCAGTTTTATATGAACAGGAATGTCACGGAGAGCGCGGTTGAATCAGATTTGGCTATGCCTTTCAAAATGAGCTGTATAAACGATTTGAGTGGTACACATTGGAAGAGCGCTGGACCGAAGAGCAGAAGAGTGGGACTTAATTAGATAGCTTTTTCATAGAGCTAGCACATTCCTAATGGAGTGAATGGCCTCATTCTGTGCTGTCTGATTCTATAACTCACCCCAATGCTGAGAACATTTGCCTTTAGCTTTTTTGATAAATGACAAAGACAGATTTTAATGAGCGGAAATGTCCATTCACGGAGGTCAGGTAATTGGGTGCTTCAGAGAATGGCAGCAATCGGGATACGCTGGTGGAGGGGAAGGAGGTTTTGGGGCGCTTCTATCTAAATGGGAAACCCGTTGTGTAGACAGGAGCCTTGGTTAAAGGTGTCTGGCTTTCGACAACAAATCTGCTTTTGTCAATCCTTAAAAATGTGTTCACGCGCTCCCGACTCCAACACACATCCCCTTTTCTTCTGTTTCATTTCTCCAGGGTGCCCAAGATACATTTGAGAACTACTACAGGAAACAAAGAAAGAAACAGGCCCGCTTAGTCCTGCAGCCCCCTTCCAACATGGTAGGAATAATCTCCCCTTTCATTTCCATTAACCAAAGAGCATTTTAACCTTGATGAAACAGTATTCCTTTTTGTTTTTGCCCTGAATTACTGAGTATGCCAGTGTATGACCCTTTTTTTAAATGCTTTATTTTTGCAGTCCTTTATTGTCCTAACTGAAAATGCTTGTCTTGTTGCAGCATGAAACATTAGACGGCTACAGGAGGTATTTTAATCAAATTGTCGGGTGAGTGTATGTTTTTCATGGAAAGAGAAAGTCCTGCTGGTGCTATGTTCTCGTTATTTACATTTTGGAGTGGTGTTCATTAGTGGAGGGCTTGTGTTGGGGTTTTTTTTTCAGGAGAGGGTTTCTACCACCAGGACGCTTCTCCAGTTGTGGGTTCCTTCCTTTGTGCCTCCCCAGTTTTTTGTCTTTTTTTCTCTCTGACTATCTCTCTTTCCCACTCTCCTCCTCATGTTCACATTCTCTCTCTCCCCATCTTGGTCGGTCTTCTCCCCTCAAATCTCTATTTACAAATCTCGTACCTATGAGCGTCCTTGGTAATAGGGCACTTTAATGTGTCCTACTCATAGTGTTCTGCTGGTTAATTGTGCGTATCTGAATCATTCAGACCAGGTTTTGGTTTCAATCCTGGTTTTCAGCAGAGTTGGATAGGGAGCAAGTCTATGAGTTAGAATCCTGTTCCAGTAGCAATCCAATAAGTCCAGCTAAAAAAACAGGAAAATATTGAGTGTGAAGGTGTCCTCTCCTTTCTCACCCTCCTCTTTTTTTCCATTCTCTCCATTTTCTCCTCTTAATTCCCCATTCACCCCTCCTTCACTCTTTTCTGCTCTCTCTCCTCCCCTCTCAGTTTTTTCTTTCTCCCTCTCTCTCTCTCACCTCTCCACCGCCTCTCTCCTCTCCTCCCTCGCTCCCCTCTCCTCCCTCTTGTCCCTCCTCCTCTCTCCTGTTCCTCCTCCTCTCTCCTGTCCCTCCCTCCTCCTCTCTCCTGTCCCTCCCTCCTCCTCTCTCCTGTCCCTCCTCCCCCCTCCTCTCTCCTGTCCCTCCCTCCTCCTCTCTCCTGTCCCTCCCTCCTCCTCTCTCCTGTCCCTCCCTCCTCCTCTCTCCTGTCCCTCCCTCCTCCTCTCTCCTGTTCCTCCTCCTCTGTCCTGTCCCTCCCTCCTGTCCCTCCTCCTCTCTCCTGTCCCTCCCTCCTCCTCTCTCCTGTCCCTCCTGTCCCTCCTCCTCTCTCCTGTCCCTCCCTCCTCCTCCTGTCCCTCCCTCCTCCTCTCTCCTGTCCCTCCCTCCTCCTCTCTCCTGTCCCTCCCTCCTCCTCTCTCCTGTCCCTCCCTCCTCCTCTCTCCTGTCCCTCCTCCTCTCTCCTGTCCCTCCCTCCTCTTCTCTCCTGTCCCTCCTCCTCCCTCCTCTCTCCTGTCCCTCCTCCTCCCTCCTCTCTCCTGTCCCTCCCTCCTCCTCTTTCCTGTCCCTCCCTCCTCCTCTCTCCTGTCCCTCCTCCTCCCTCCTGTCCCTCCCTCCTCCTCCTCTCCTGTTCCTCCTTCCTTTCTCTCTTCCTTCTCTCCCCTTTCTCCTCCTCCTTTTGACCCCACCTTTGTCTCTCCCTGTTGCCTCTCCTCCTCTCCCTCCCCTCCCTCCCTCTACTCCTTTCACTTTTCGCCAATTCCTTCCTCTTTTTCCCCTCTATTCTCCCTTTGCCCCCCATACCTATTCTCCTTTCTCCCTCCTCCCTTTATCTCCTGTTTCCCCCCTCAATATTCCCCCGCAATGCTTTCCCCCTATGTCCCTTGCCCATTTCCCCCTTCTGCTATCCTTTTTATTTAACCTCTCCCCGTTGCCTCCTCTTTCCTCTTTCTCTCCTCTCTGCCTCTCCCTTGACGTCTTCTCTCCTCTCTCTTTTCTGTCTTTCTCCTGTCCTGCCTGCCTGCCCCGCCATACTTACCCCCGCTCCCCATTCCCCCCCCCGCCTCCAGAATTGATATTCCTCTGCCCTAGTAAGTGCAAATACGAATTTTAATTGAGGAAAAGTCCCAGAAGCTGTTGTGCTGCTGACATTGAGCAGCTATCACCTCAGGTTAAGTGTGAATGTGGGTGAGCGAAAGGCAAGTCAAGGATCGGGTGTTCATTAATACCTCACATTGCAAGGCTTAACACTGTAACGAATCCTGCCTTAAATCTGTCTGGGGTACCTGCTGCAATCAAGGGTGTGTCTTTTGCTGTGCGTGTGTGTGTGTTTTTACTGACTGACTTTGTGTCCGATTCTGACTTGTCCCGATTCCCCCTGCAGATTTTTTGTAGTTGAGGACCACATATTGCACACCACGCAGGGTCTTGTGAACAGAGTGTACATTGATCAGCTGTGGGAGTTGGCGGTGTCCAAAACCATGTCGGCACTCAGGACTCATTCAGTAAGTAAGATTGTGAAATCTGCCCTCCCCTCCTCCACAAGGGCACACCCCTCCACCGTCTCCTTCAGTTCCTCCCCTCTACCATGTCAAAGCACTACTTGTATTACAAGACATTATTAAACGCAGAAACAGAATATAGTTTATTGCCAATTCTAATTTTAAAATAAGTAATTCTGTTTCTGCTCTGTCCCGCTTGTTAAATTGAATAATACCCCATCTACCCCCACTGTTAGTAGCCGTGTGAATCAATGTGAGTCCTCTGCTTCCACCCATGCTGACATTGTAACTCTCCCCTGGCTTCATCAGTAGTAGAGCCTTATAAACTCATAAGATATAGGAGCAGAATTAGGCCATTCGGCCCGTCGAGTCCGCTCCGCCATTCGAGCATCATGGCTGATATGCTCCTCATCTCCATTTTTAGCCACTACACATCCTACACTCTGGAACTCGCTCTCACTAATCTCATCCAACTATCTCCCTCCCCACCTTCAAGAGCCTTCTCAATCTATCCTCACGACTGCATATATTAACTTCTTTTTCACTTCCTAGTCCCACTGCAAAGTGCTTTGAGTCAAATTGGTATGCGCAGGCTGTTATGTAGATATAATCATCGATGTCAGTATCGATTCATAACACAATATATCTTTTCATGTCACTCTCTGTCACCACAGAGTGGTGGGAGTGGGAGAACGCAGAAGGAGTCCATTTGGACCATTGTGCCACTGCAAACTCTTTAAAAAAAAAGTTATCCTGTTTGTCGCTCTGCTTTCTCTTTCCCCACGGCCCTGGAATTTCTTTTCCCTTTCAAGTGTTTAAAAATAAACTACAAAGACTAGATTAGAAAGAGGGAAATTTACCCCCTCTTGCTGATCTCTCAGAGGCCCCTGCTGCTAAATGGACATGCTATCAGAAGAAGGTAGAATCAGACTTGACTGTAAATTCTCAAAGCCATACAGTGCCACACTCCATGTACATTTTCCCTGAATTCATAATCTTCCTCTGCCAGCCTAGACTCCAGTTCTAGATTAACAATGCCAGCTCATTACGGGGAAGAAAACATTGAGTTGTCAGAGATGCTGCCTTTTGGAAGAGCCAATAAGCCAAGACCCTTCCTGCCCCTCAGGCTGTAACAGATAACATGACGCTATTCCCAACATCCCCAATTATCACACTATCTGGTTAGAAGTACACTTTTTTTTGTGGGATTTTGCTCTGCATAAATTAGCTGCCAGATTTCCGACATAACATCAGTGGCCGCACTCAGGGAAGTACTTACTTAGCTAAAAGGGATGTCCTGCGGTTGCAATAGGTGCTGTATAAATGCAAGTCCTTTCTATCACTCCACCATTCATTGTGTCATATGGATTTCTGCAAAGCCTTTGACAAAGTCTCACTTGGGAGACTTATTAAGAAGGCTGATGCACTTGGGATACAGGGTGATCTGATAAAGTGGATACATAATTGGCTTAGCGGTAGGAGACAGAGGGTGATGACAGACGGCTGCTTTAGTGACTGGAGGCCATTGACCAGTGGTGTACCACAGGGATCCGTGCTGGGCCCCCTATTGTTCGTCATTTATATAAATGACATAGATGACTGTGTGGGGGGGTAGGATCAGTAAGTTTGCCGATGACACAAAGTTTGGCCAGGTGGTTAACAGTGAGGTTGAGTGTCTTGGGTTACAGGAAAATATAGACGAGATGGTCAAATGGGCGGATAAGTGGCAGATGGAATTTAACCCTGAAAAGTGTGAGGTAATGCACTTTGGAAGGAGTAATTTGACAAGGATGTATAGTATGAAAGGTCTGGGAAGTTCCGAAGAACAAAGGGACCTTGGCGTATTTGTCCATAGATCTCTGAAGGCGGAAAGGCAGGTAAATAGGGTGGTGCAAAAGGCATATGGCACACTCGCCTTTATCAATCCGGGTATAGATTACAAAAGCAGAGAGGTTATGATGGAGTTGTATAGAACTTTGGTGAGGCCACAGCTGGAGTACTGTGTGCAGTTCTGGTCCAAGGAGGAAATTTCAGAAAGTGGGATATGAGTGGCTAAGGAGTGAGGTGAAGACTTATGTGGGCTGTATCCAACCACTTAAAGCTCCAGAATATTGGAGCATCTCATATTCACTACTCCGTCATACAGATTTTAAAGACCCTCTCCGCTCCTTCCAATTCAGCCGCAGATTTATCAGTATATTCTATTAGTGGAATTTAATTAATATTAATGACAATTACTTGTTCTTTATAGATAAGACTGAAAGGATTAGGAACAAGAGTAGGGCGTACAGTTCCTCGAGCCTGTTCTTCCATTTAGTACGATCATTGCCTGATTTTTTTATATCAAGGACTAGTCCCACCCCTAGCCAAGCTGTCCTAACACGGCTACAACACTGGCATCTTCCCGGCAAAGTGGGAAATTGCCAAGTATGTCCTGTCCCCAAAAAGCAGGATAAATCCAAACCGGCCAGTTACTGCCCATGAGTCTAATCTCTATCATCAGCAAAGTGATGGAATGGGTTGTCTACAGTACTGTCAGACGTCATTTATCCAGCAATAACCTGCTGTTGGCCACTCAGTTTAGGTTGCGACAGGGACACTCAGCTCCTGATCTCATTGTGGCCTTGGTCCAAAAATCAAAAAGAGCTGACCTCAAGAGATGAGGTGAGATTGACTGCCCTTCATATCAAAGTAGCATTTGACCAAGTATGGCAATGAGTCAATGGGAATCGGGGGAAAGTCTCTCCGCAAGTTGGAGTCATACCTGGCACAAAGGATTGTGGTGATTGGAGCTCAATCATTTCAGTCCTAGGACATCACTGCAGGAGTTCCTCAAGGTAGTGTCCATGCCCAAACATCTTCAGCTGCTTCATTAATGACATTCTCCCCCCTGGCCCCCATCGTAAAGGTAGTGGGGATGTTTGCTGCTGAACCAAGTCACTCACCATCCTGACTTGGAAATATATCAACTGTCGCTGGGTCAAAATCCTGGAAATCCCGCCCGAGTAGCACTGTGGGTGTATTCACATGGACTACAGTGAACAAGGAGCAAAGAAAATTACAGCACAGTAGCAGGTCCTTTGTCTCTCCAAGCCTACACCGACCATGCTGCCCGACTTAACTAAAACTCTCTCCCCTTCCAGGGACCTATTCATGTATTTGTCAAGACACCCCTTAAAAGTTACTATCATACCTGCTTCCACTACCTCCCCTGGCAGCGAGTTCCAGGCACCCACCACCCTCTGTGTAAAAAACTTTAAAGTTAAAGCTTATTTATTGGTCACGGGTAGGCTTATATTCACACTGCAATGAAGTTGCTGTGAAAATCCCCTAGCTCGCCTCGTATATCTCCTTTAAACCTTACCCCCTGCACCTTAAACCTATGCCCCCTCATAATTGACTCTTCCACCCTGGGAAAAAGCTTCTGACTATCCACTCTGTCCATGTCCCTCATAAGCTTGTAGACTCTTGCAGTGGTTCAAGAAGGCAACTCACCACCACCTTCTCAAGGTCAATTAGGGATGGGCAATAAATGCTGGCCTGGCCTGTGACGCTCACATCCCGTGAAAGAATAAAAAAACCTCTCTTTCCTGATCTATTTCCTGATTCTAATAGTGTCAATCTATCTCATTCTTGAATACAGTAATAACTCACTAATAGAAGCATAGGAAGGTTACAATACAGAAGGAAGCCATTTGGCCCATCTTCCGCTGCCTCGGAAAAGCAGCCAGCATAATTAAGGACCCCACGCACCCCGGACATTCTCTCTTCCACCTTCTTCCATTGGTAAAAAGATACAAAAGTCTGAGGTCACGTACCAACCGACTCAAGAACAGCTTCTTCCCTGCTGCTGTCAGACTTTTGGATGGACCTACCTTGCATTAAGTTGATCTTTCTCTACACCCTAGCTGTGACTGTAACACTACATTCTGCACTCTCTCCTTTCCTTCTCAATGAACAGTATGCTTTGTCTGTGTGGCGCGCAAGAAACAATACTTTTCACTGTCTGCTAATACATGTGACAATTATAAATCAAATCAAATGAAAACCTTGTCCATGCCAGGCTGAGGATACCCAGGTGCCTTTTCTAAACCCATCTTCCTTCACCCGGCCCATAGCTCTGTAGCTTACAGCAATTAAGGTGCTTCATTGGTCATTCAAAGTTGTTTTCATTATAATTCTGTCAATGCAATAGGGAGGATAGGTCCTTTCTCAGGAGAGATTCACATCTTGATTGGAGTCAGAGGACTGGGGAGGGTTCTGAGATTAGAGGAGGTTAATGAAATTGGGAGGTGCAATGATATGGGATTAAATGATGTCCCACTTTGAGTTGAACACAAACCTGAGGCTGGTGAAGAGGACCATGGTTTTGGGTCTGAGAAAGAGGGAAGTAATGCAGTGAGTCTTGTCTTCAACCTGATTCCTACATTACAACGTGACCACAATTTAAAAAGTGCTTCATTAGCTGTGAATCACTTTGGGATAGAAACATAGAAGAAGATAAGAGCAGGAGGAGGCCATTTGGCCCTTTAAGCTTGCTCTGCCATTCCTTACAATCATGGCTGATCATCCAACTCAATAGTCTATAGAAACATAGAAGATAGGGTCTCTTGGTCATAAAACTTGGTCTATAAATATGAGTTGTGTTGTCTTTCTAACACTGTGAAGATGAAGAGTTTCAACTAGCCCAGTCATACAGTAAGATCATAATAGCTTACTCACAAAGTTAGATATGTTGAAAGGCAGTCTGAAGTTTTCTGGCATTAAATATTGTTTTTTTCCCTCCTCATTCAGTCATACTGCTCTGACCCGAACTTGGTCTTGGATTTGAAGAACCTCCTTGTACTCTTTGCGGACACTCTACAGGTAACTGATGGACCTTCCCATAGCTGGAATTTGACAAAGCCTTGTATCTAAGCTAACTGTGTGATAATTAAGAAGGTTGAAAAGGTTTCTTTATTCATTATGAATAAGAAATGTTTGAAAAAGGAACAGGAGGAGGCCATCCTGCCCATCGAGCTTGGTCTGCCGTTTAACTGATCATTGGCTGATCTTCGACATCACCTTCACTTTCCCAATTTATCGCCATATTCTCTGATTCTCAAAGTGTGGAACACTCTATATCGATCTCATTCTTCAATACATTATAATTCAGTTGAGGTTACTGTGTTTGGTGTTTTTTTGTTACACTGGCACCAGTGGAATAGGGGGAGGTGATGGCCTAGTGGTATTATCACTGAACAATTAATCCAGAAACTCAGCTAATGTTCTGGGGACCTGGGTTCGAATCCTGCCACGGCAGATGGTTGAATTTGAATTCAATAAAAATATCTGGAATTAAGAATCTGCTGATAACCATGGAACCATTGTCGATTTTCAGAAAACCCATCTGGTGCACTAATGTCCTTTCGGGAAGGAAATCTGCCATCCTTACCTGGTCTGGCCTACATGTGACTCCAGAGCCTTAGCAATGTGGTTGACTCTCAACTGCCCTCAGGCAATTAGGGATGGGCAATAAATGCTGGCCAGCCAGCAATGCTCATGTCCCATGAAGGAATTTTTAAAAATTGGGAGGATCCCCAGGGACAGACTCGCTGGGGACGGACTTGCGGGGGACGGACTTGCGGGGATGGACTTGCGGGGATGGACTCACCGGATCTGGTGACAGACTCGCTGGGAACAGACTCTTGGGACGGACTCTCGGGACAGACTGGCCAGACATGGACTCACAGGGGCTTGGGGAGAGACTTGGTGGGCACTAGGGAGTGAATCTCTAATCATCAAGGCTGACTGTGGAACCTAAATCCAGTTTATACATTAATTCTTAGGGGAAAACCTGATTTGCTTAAAAGTAAAGTAAGTAAAGCTTATTTATTAGTCACAATGAAGATGCAATGAAGTTACTGTGAAATTCCCCTAGTCGCCACACTAGGGTGCCTGTTCGCGTAAATGCACCTAACTAGCATGTTTTTCAGACTGTGGGAGGAAACCAGAGCATCCGGAGGAAACCCACGCAGACACGGGGAGAACATGCAAACTCCACACAGACAGTGACCCAAACCGGGAATTGAACCCAGGTCCCTGGCGCTGTGAGGCAGCAGTGCTAACCACTGTGCCACCGTGCCGCCGTAAAAGTGATTTTGCTTAAAGTTGGATTTTTTAAAGTGCAACTAGAGCGTTAAGTTAGAAATTACTGTATACTCACTGAAAATCTACAGTGAAAATGCCAAAATTTCATATCTGCTGAGTGAAGAAATCTATTATAATTTCTCTCCTAAATGATCCTTTATCCTGAGACTATCACACTCTCCAGCCATGGGAAAGAGCATCTCTGCATCTACCCTGTTAAAGTCTGTAAAAATTGTATATGCTTCAATGAGATCACATCTCAGTTTCTTAAACTGCAGACACTATAGTGTCATTCTACACATTCCCACCTTATAGGACAGCCCTGCAATCTCAGGGCTATTTGTTTTGCTAAGAAGTATTTTAATGGTTTTCTGTGAATAACTGGCTTTAGGATACAGACGATATTGTACAAGGAATATCACAATCAAGGCCACTGTTTCTTAATGTTCATGAAAGATCACACGGTACAGAAGAGTGAAATCCGAAAACACCATTATGAATGCACATAATTAAACAAGATTTAATACCTTCAGTCAGGATAACATAGGTCTAGTTAGGATAAAATGTGTCAGGATTTATGCAGTCCAGTTGCCTTCCTAAGTATTCATTTTTATCAATTAAAATTTTAATCTGTGGGTGGCACGGTGGCACAGTGGTTAGCACTGCTGCGTCACAGCACCAGGGACCCGGGTTCGATCCCAGCTTTGGGTCACTGTCTGTGCAGAGTTTGCATGTTCTCCCCATGTCTGCGTGGGTTTCCTCCGAGGTGGATTGGCCATGATAAATGTGTGGGGTACAGGGATAGGGCAGGGCACAGGGCCTGGGTAAGTTACTTTGTCAGAGAGTCGGTGCAGACTCAATGGGCCGAATAGCCTCATCTGCACTATAGGGATTCCATGATTCTAGGACCTGAGCGTTCGCTGTTCTGAATGCTGATATTTGAAGCACTTGCATTTCTTTTACAGGGGTACGGATTTCCAGTCAATCAGTACTTTGACATGCTGCTCGAGATCCGAGACCAGTACGGTGAAATTCTGCTCAAGAAGTGGTCTGGGGTCTTCAGGTGAGATGGAATACACTTCTTTACAAAAACAGCAGTGCGCTGTCATTGTTTTACTTCTGCCCAGTTTCAGTCCAACCTGGATTCCACTTGCTACGCGCGTGCAGGTTGTTACCTTTGAAGGTTTGAAAGTCTCCCTGGCTATAAGCAGCCCTTATGTAATGTGTTTTTGCAGTTCTACTCCAGCTGCCATTGATTCATGCTTGCTGTTCATAGAAGTGCCTAAAATTCAGCGCAGGTTAGCAATTTGATTCAGACACAATGGTCGGGATCTTACAACCTCGCTCGTCCCAAAATCGTAAAATACTGCCCGAAGTCAACAGATCTTTCCATGGTCCGCCGCTCACCCATTCTGATTCTCGTGACGGGTGGGACGGTAAAATTCCAGCCAATGAGCTTTATGGCTGTAGGAAATGGAGAACATGTCAGTCCGATTCAGTAGAAGATGCTTTTCCCAGGTTATGCTTAAGGTAGGTTGTTGAATCAGATAAACCTCACCCTGAATATAACATGAATTAAGAATATTTGATTGAGTGCAAAGAGAGCTTTATTCTGAATCTGACTCGTACTGGACTTTTTTTGAAAATGTTTGATGGGACGGTGGAGAGGAAACTTTGCTCTGTGTCTAACCTGTGCCGTACCTGTTGCAAGGGAACCTATATTTTAAAATGTAATTTCTATGCATTTGAGGCAGACGCTACCTCAGAACAGAAACTGAACTGGAAATGAATCTGAACTGGAAGCAGAAAGGGGTGTACCCAGATATAACACTGAACTTTCCAGTTTCATATACAAAATACAGATCTGCCCAAACTGTGCAGCCGCAGTTGTTGAGTCCACTGGAGCGGAACAGGCAAGGTGAAGAAATAAAGGCTCGATCCAGGAGCTGAGAGTTAGCAAAGTGAATAAGTTGTTACGGCTGTTCAAGAACATAAAGACATAAGAACTCAGGACAGGAGTAGGCAATTCAGCCCCTTAAACCTGTTCCGCCATTCAATATGATCATGGCTGATCTTGCCACGAGCTCAACACCATTTCCTGCTCTTTCTCTATAACCTCTAAATCCGTTACTAATTAAAAATCTGTTTATCTCCTCCTTAAACTTACTCAATGTCCCGGCATCCACCGTACTCTGAGGTAGTGAACTCCACAGATTCACGATCCTTTGAGAAAAGTAGTTTCTCCTCATCTCTGCTTTAAATCTTGCTACTCTTTATCCTAAAACTATTGTTCTCGAATGCCCCACAGGAGGAAACTTCCACTCCACATCCACCCTGTCAACCCCCTTTAGTATATTATATCCCTCAATTAGATCCCTCCTCATTCTTCTAAACTCTAGAAAGTATAGGCCTAAACTGCTCAGTCTCTCTTCATCAGACCTCATCTCTGCAATCAATTTGACTCACCTGATGAAGGAGCGGCGCTCTGAAAGCTTGTGCTACCAAATAGACCTGTTGGACTTTAACCTGGTGTGTGAGACTACTTACAGTCCCAACCCCAGTCCAACGCCGGCATCTCCACATCAATGTAATGAGATTCTTCTGCCGGCCTCCAAAGGAACTACATCCCTCCTCAAGTAAAGGGTCCAAAGCTGTGCACAATATTCTAGGTGCAGTCTCACTAATGCCTTGTACATTTGCAGCAACACTTCCCTACTTTTATACTTTATTCCGTTAGCAATAAATGCCAACATTTCATTTGCTTTCCTTATTACTGGCTGTATCTCCATACTAGTTTTCTGCAATTCATGCACGAGGACACCCAGATCCCTCTGCACCGAAGCACTTTGAAGTCTCTCTCCATTTAGGTAATAAGTCGCCATTCCATTTTTCCGACCAAAATGGATAACCCCACACTTATCCACGTTAAACTCCATCTACCAAATTTTGGTCCACTCATCGAACCTATCTATATCCGCTTGTAACTTGCTTATTTCTTTACTGTCCCATCTATTTTAGTGTCATCTGCAAATTTGGCTATAGTGCCTTCTATCGGTGGCACAGTGGTTAGCACTGCTGCCTCACAGCTCCAGAGACCTGGGTTCGATTCCTGGCTCAGGTCACTGTCTGTGCGGAGTCTGCACATTCTCCCCGTGTCTGCGTGGGTTTCCTCTGGATGCTCCAGTTTCCTCCCACAGTCCGAAAGACGTGCTGGTTAGGTGCATTGGCCATGCTAAATTCTTCCTCAATGTACCCGAACAGGCGCCGGAGTGTGGCAACTAGGGGAGTTTCATAGTAACCTCATTGCTGCGTTAATGTAAGCCTACTTGTGACACTAATAAAGAAACTAACTTTAAATTTTAAGGTAATATTGGTGGGTTTACGCCATTTGGACCAAGTTGAGCAGTTTCTGTGGATGTATTCCATTTCTGGTAAAGACCGTGCCCATGGAAATTGGGTTGGTTCTGTGCTACTGTTGGCTGGGGATCAGACTAGCTCCTAGAAGGAGCCAGGTGAGACAGTGGTATCATAGCAATGTCACTGGACTAGTAATGATGTGGAGATGCCGGCGTTGGACTGGGGTAAACACAGTAAGAAGTCTAACAACACCAGGTTAAAGTCCAACAGGTTTATTTGGTAGCAAAAGCCACTAGCTTTCGGAACAGGCTGTTCCTTCGTCAGGTGGGTGGGAGTTCTGATCACAAACAGGGTACAAAAACACAAACTCAATTTGCATGAACAATGATTGGAATGTGAGTCTTTACAGCTAATCAAGTCTTAACAGTACAGACAATGTGAGTGGAGGGAGCTTGATGTGCTTAATGCTCCCTCCATTCACATTATCTGTACCTTTAAGACTTGATTAGCTGTAAAGACTCACATTCCAATCATTATTCATGTAAATTGAGTTTGTGTCTTTGTACCCTGTTTGTGATCAGAACTCCCACCCACCTGACGAAGGAACAGCCTGTTCCGAAAGCTAGTGGCTTTTGCTACCAAATACATCTGTTGGACTTTAACCTGGTGTTGTTAGACTTCTTACTGGACTAGTAATCCAGAGGTTCAGATTAATGCTGTGGGGATGTGGGTTCAAATTCCACTACAGCAGCAGGTAGAACTTGGATTCAAATTAATAAAGTGCAAACATGCAAATTAGTAATGAAAATCTGCTAACTTTCCCTTGTCTGGTCTACATGTGACTCCAGACCCACAGCAATATGGTTGAATCATAATTGTTTACTGAAATGGCTGAGCAAGCCAGTCAGTTTATGGATAATTAGGGATTGGCAACAAATACAAGCTTTGCCAGTAATGCCCACATCCCATGAAAGAATAAATAACAAAAAAGGAGAAATTATTTATGAGGAAAACAGAGTTTGAAGAACTTTGTGACTCAATGTGATCACTAAATGTCTGAGTGGACAGCTGAGCCCATTCATAAGATCTGTTTTCATTGTAGCTGCCGCTTAACTTGCAGGTTACACTTTCTACTTGACCACAATGTTCCTGTTAATTCATTTTAGTTTATGTCAATTCTGGATGATAGAGTATAGGATAGATAGTATTTATGGTTCATTATCTGATTAAATAACTGGAATATCAAATTTTATCTACTTAAAAGAAGAATTTACTGGTCTCTACTAAGATTGTAATGTAACGCTGTTGTGGGAGTGTTTGATGGGAGAGCGCAAGAGCATTTATCTGTTTCTAACCCGTGCCATAGCGAGTTGAGAGTGTTTATTGGGACACTGAGAACCATTGCAATGGAGATGAATAGCATTGAAAATTTAATCGGGGAGATGATAGGAAAAATTATGGAAGGATGGGAATGAGTAGTCATAATTGAACTTTTTGGACAGACCAGATGAAGGTGCAATGTGTCTTTCTAGACCCCTTTGTTTCGAAGTAATTCTGATTTTTATACATAAGGAGAAAAGAAATGTAGTTCACTGAAGACTCATCAGAAATCTAATGACTGAACATTCCAAGTTCTCTCACTCTGCATGTGACTGAATTTGGAGGACACCCACATCCGGGCGCCCACAAACACTGGGACATCCTTTTAATCATTGAATGGGAGTAACTATTAACCAGATTTCCCAGACTCAAAAGCTCACCTTCAACGTAAGGTTCCACATCATGAAAGAGCCCAAAAGGGAATTTCCTCCATTCAGTGTGGATTCCACAAGAAGACAATGTGAGGACTTGACTCCAAATACTTGGAATTTTAGCCATCGCTATGCTTAAGTTGCTTGGCTTATGTTGAACAACTCATAAAATCAGCAAAGCTTTTAGAGCGTTCTTGCGTGACCAAGAAAGGGCAGTCCTTAAGCCTGCAAAGTAACTAGAAGCAACTTTGCATTGCTCAGGCCATGGGTCATATTGAAGAAAGAAAGGGATGCGTTAACTTTGCCATCTGAAAGCAACTCATTAACTCTGGCCCTCTTCAGTAACATGCTTGGCTGCTTATGGCTGATTTGCTCTTTTTTTATACGGAAGAAGTTATTTGTAATTGTGTGGAAGCCGCATGCTATACATAGAGCTAAGCAATCTGACAACCAGTGGATGAGGTTAAAGCTCTGCAGTCCTGCCACATCCAGTCGTGAATAGTGGTGGACAGTTAAAGAACTAACTGGAGAAGGAGGAGGCACCACAAACATCCACTTCTTCAATGATGGGGTAACCAGCACATCAGTACAGAAGACAAGACTGAAGCACTTGCAGTCATCTTCAGCCAGAAATGTCGAGTGGATGACCCATCACGACCTCCTCCCGAGGTCCCCATCATTTTCAATGCCAGTTTCGGATAATTCGATTCACTCCATGTGAAATGGCTGAAAGCATTGGTGACAGCAAAGACTATGGGTCCTGACAATATCCTAGCTGTAGAACTGTTAGTGGTACACTTACCTTTAAGTTATAAAAGTTAGCCTGACACTCAGTGTGCCACTGAGGAAATACTGGTTAGGCCCAGGTACCAACTTTGTGATGAGTTGCTGCATAGTTGTTGCATCCAGTTGCGTGTTTAAAAGAAAGACTGGATCACTGACTATATATTGCTTCAACTAACTCAGTACATATCAAAGCACTTTGCAGCTATTGAAGCACTTTTGAATGTCGTCACTGTTGAAATGTACGAAATGTAGCAGCCAATTTGCACAAAGCAAAATCCCACTAACTACTCTGTCATAATGACCAGAAAGTCTATTACGGGATTTCGTTGAGGGATAAATATTGCGAAAGCTCCCCGTTACAGTTTTTTAAAGAGAGCTGTATGATCTTTTATACCTAGCTGAGAGAGCAGATGGAGTTCTTTAATGTCTCATTCTTATGAGGACATCTCTGATGGTGCGGTGTTCCTACACTAGAAGGAGAACTGGATTTTGATTTGATTTATTATTGTCATGTATTGATATACAGTGAAAAGTGTTCATTGTTTCTTGCGTGCTATACAGACAAAGCATGAGCTATACAGACAAAGCATCCCGTTCATAGAGAAAGAAAGGAAAGAGTGCAGAGTGTAGTGTTGCAGTCATAGCTAGGGTATAGAGAAAGATGAACTTCATGTGAGATAAGTCCATTCAAAAGTCTGACAGCAGCAGAGAAGAAGCTGTTCTTGAGTCGGTTGGTACATGTCCTCAGACTTTTGCATCTTTTTCTCGATGGAAAAAGGTGTCTGAGGTGCATGGGGTCCTTGATTATGCTGGCTGCTTTTCCGAGGCAGCAGGAAGTGTCGACAGTGTCAATGGATGGGAGGTTGGTTTGAGTGATGGACTGGGCTTCGTTCACGACCCTTTGTACTTTCTTGCGGTCTTGGACAGAGCAGAAGCCATACCAAGATGTGTTAGAACCAGAAAGAATGCTTTTTATGGTGCATCTGTAAATGTTGATGAGACTTGTAGTGGACATGCCAAATTTCCTTAGTCTCCTGAGAAAGTAGAGGCATTGGTGAGCTTTCTGAACTATAGTGTCCGCAAGGAGGGACCAGGCCAGGTTGTTGGTGATGTGAACACTTAAAAACCTGAAGCTCTCGACCATTTCTACTTCATCCCCGTTGATGTAAACAGGGCATGTTCTCCACTATGCTTCCTGAAGTCGATGACTATCTCCTTCATTTTGTTGACATTAAGGGAGAGATTATTGTTGTCGCACCAGTTCATCAGATTCTCTATCTCTTTCTTGTACTCTGTCTCATCTTTGTTTGAGATTCGACCCGCTATGGTAGTTTCATCAGCAAACTTGAAAGTCAAGTTAGAGGGGAATTTGGCCACACAGTCATAGGTGTATAAGGAGTATACTAGGGGGCTGAGGACACAGCCTTGTGGGGCACTGGTATTGTGGATGATTGTGGAGGAGGTGTTGTTGCCCATCCTTACTGATTATGGTCTGTGGGTTAGGAAGTTCAGGATCCAGTCACAGAGGGAGGAGCCGAGCCCCAGGCTACGGAGTTTGGAGAGGCGTTTTGTAGGGATAATGGTGTTGAAGGCTGCACTGTAGTTAATAAGTAGGAGTCTGACGTAGGTGTCTTTATTATCTAAGTGTTCCAGGGTTGAGTGTAGGACCAGGGAGATGGCGTCTGCTGTGAACCTGTTGCAGTGGTAGGTGGACTGTAGTGGATCCAGGCAACCTGGAAGGCTGGAATTGATTTCTGTCATGACTAACCTTTCGAAGCACTTCATAATAATGGATGTCAGAGCCACTGCATGACAATCAGTAAGGCATGCTGTTTGGCTTTTCTTGGGTACCGGGATAATGGTCATCTTCTCAAAGCAGATAGTGACCTCAGATTGGTGTAAAGAGAGGTTAAAGATGTCTGCGAATATCCCCGTCAGCTGGTCCAGAGCCACAGCAATGTGGTTGACTCTCAACTGCCCTCGGTCAACTAGGGATGGGCAATAAATGCTGGCCAGCCAGCGA
Source organism: Mustelus asterias (assembly GCF_964213995.1). NCBI lineage: Eukaryota > Metazoa > Chordata > Chondrichthyes > Carcharhiniformes > Triakidae > Mustelus > Mustelus asterias. Next base: position 193,267,945 of record NC_135801.1, read on the forward strand.
TGCCCATGTCCCATGAATGAATTTTTAAAAGTATATTTAAGTAGAATTGCTGAATATACAGCACAGGAAAAGGCAATTCAGCCTAACAGGTCCAAGCCGGTGTTTATACTTGAAAAAACCCTCCTTCCACCTCACTTCATCTCACTCTATCAACACAACCTTTGATTCCTTTCTCCCTTGTGTGCTCATGTAGTATTCCTTTACATGTGTCTATACTATTTAGAAGAATAGAATCATAGAATCTCTGCAGTGCAGAAAGAGGCCAGTGGTTAGCATTGCTGCCTCACAGCGCCGGGGACCTGTGTTCGATTCCCGGCTTGGACCACTGTCTGTGCGGAGTCTGCACGTTCTCCTCGAGTCTGCCTGGGTTTCCTCTAGGTGCTCCGGTTTCCTTCCACGGTCCGAATAGTGATTAGGTGCATTGACCATGCTAAAGTCTCCCTCAGTGTACCCGAACAGACGCCGGAGTGTGGCAACTAGGGGATTTTCACAGTATTTTAATTGCAGTGTTAATGTGAGCCTACTTGTGACACTAATAAATAAACTTAAAAACAAGGCCACCCTGCAGCATTCTCCTTTCTACCCTCTCAGTTCTGATATCACTGTACACTTTTAAACCAGTGTCTACGTGCCTGCATGTTTGTACTTTCTAAAGCTCCCCTGTGGACGTACTTGCTTGGGGTATGACGGTTGCCAAATAATAATGTGCCTGCCCCTTCAGGCCAGTGTTACCCTGTGCTGGCTGTACTCCAGCAATGGGTGCACACCTCTGGGCCACAGCCATAGAACCATGTTGCAATACTCTATAGTGGTGTGGGGCGAGGGGGATATCATAGCAAGCACAGCCAAAGGCAGCTGCAAGGACAGCTTAGGGTGAAGTCTTCCCAACCTGGAGCTGTTAAACAGTGTTTAAAAGTTTATTGTTTTTTTTATTGTTTTCTTTTGCTGGAACAGAATTTTGGCCCGAAACGGTTTGCAATACACATTGCTATTCCCCTTACCTTCGAACTCATTGAGATCAATTCTCCCATTCAATCTCACAATCCTTGTCTGTCACAGTTTCTGTCACTGCTGAGACCATCACCGATAATTCCCTTGATTCCTTCGCCACCCAGCCCCCTGACCTGACCCCTAACCGTTTACCACTGTTCTTAAAGATTTTTTAAAGTTTATTTATTAGTGTCACAAGTAGGCTTACACTAACACTGCCATGAAGTTACTGTGAAAATCCCCTAGTTGCCACACTCCAGAGCCTGTTCAGGTACACTGAGGGAGACTTTAGCATGGCCAATGCACCTAACCAGCACGTCTTTCAGACTGTGGGAGGAAACCGGAGCACCTGGAGGAAACTCATGCAGATACTAGGAGAATGTGCAGATTCCACACAAACAGTGACCCAAGCCGGGAATTGAACCCGGGTCCCTGGCGCTGTGAGGCAGCAGTGCTAACCACTGTGCCACCGTGTTCGCCATCAAGGATAAGTATTGCTATTCAGCATCTGGTCCAACTCTCCTCAGCACCATCACCCTGACACTATGGTCTGGATTTTCATCCCTGAGGTGCGTTGTGCGAGTCAGAGAAATTTCCAGCTTGGCCTGGTCACTTCAGGAGAAAGTGCCAGGAAAGAAGGGATTTTCATTGTGTGGGACGAGGGTGCAGGCTGCAGCAAGGCCAATCAAATGGACCATGAAAGAATTTAGAGTCAGCCACAGGGCTACTGGGTGCCAAGGTGAGCTGTTTAAAAGGCCTGTCTCGATGCTGTGGGTCTTTCCAGCCATAGTAGAAATAGTAAGATCCTCTATCCCTCACCACCCCCTCCCGCACCTCCTCACCCCCACACCTACTCATCCCCACACACCATGCGATGTCTACACCCATCTTCTATACCTCCTCATACCTTCCATTCCTAAGTATGCACCCCCACCCACTCCCTAGGGACCCTCATGGTCCCCATGCTAAGCTACGGGACTTCCATGGCCATTACATGGAAACATAGAAGATAGGAGCAGGAGGAGGCCATTTGGCCCTTCGAACCTGCTCCACCATTCATCACGATCATGGCTGATCATCCAACTCAATGGCCTAATGCTGCTTTTTCCCCATGACTTTTGATACCTTCCGTCCCAAGTGCTATATCCAGTCGCCTCTTGAATACATACAATGTTTTGGCATCAACTACTTCCCATTCACCCACTATACACTGTATAGAATTAATGAATCCTTCAGAGATATCTGAATGTGTAATGAAAAGCTTTAAAAACAGTAATTCATTGATAATTTTGCACCTCCTTAAATAAAACTCTCCCTTTTACTACAGGCCAATAACAGTGTTAATCATTCAGACCCAAGTATCAATTGCTGAAATCGCAAGCACTTGAAACTTCTTTATCATGTGTAGATAAACATTGTGCAATTTACAGAAGAGATCAGAGAGTCAGAACTGTCAATCAAGCAATGTTTTTCCTGGGCTCTGGTGTTTTGGCACACTAATAGATATCTGGGCTCTCAGCCAAAACTCATTATGCATTCTTGGGTGAGGGCCCATAATCTCTTAGAGTACTGAAACACCTGAAAATACGGCACGGTAGCACAGTGGTTAGCACTGCTGCTTCACAGCTCCAGGGACCTGGGTTCGATTCCCGGCTTGGGTCGCTGTCTGTGTGGAGTTTGCACATTCACCTCGTGTCTGCGCGGGTTTCCTCCGGGTGCTCCGGTTTCCTCCCACAGTCCAAAGATGTGCGGGTTAGGTTGATTGGCCATGCTAAAAAATTGCCCTTAGTGTCCTGGGATGCGTAGGTTAGAGAGATTAGTGGGTAAATATCTAGGGATATGGGAGTAGGGCCTGGGTGGGATTGTGGTCGGTGCAGACTCGATGGGCCGAATGGCCTCTTTCTGTGCTGTAGGGTTTCTAAGATTCTAAGATTCTAAGAATACCTTTGCATCAGAGTTAAAATGGAGGTAATATTTCAAGTGGGTGGCAAGGTGGCACAGTGATTAGCTCTGATGCCTCACAGTGCCAGAGACCCGGGTTCAATTGTGGCCTCGGTACACTCTCTGTGTGGAGTTTGCACAATCTTCCTGTGTCTGCTTGGGTTTCATCCGGGTGCTCCGGACTCCTTTGGCCTTGCTAAATTGCCCCTTAGTGTCAGGGAAATTAGCAGGGTAAATATGTGGGGTTACGGGGATTAGGGCCAGGGTGGGATTATGGTCGATGCAAGCTCAATGGGCCGAATGACCCACTTCTGCACTGTAGGGAGTCTATGATATGACTCTCCTTCAGAGTTCCGAAGAAAAGTCATCATGGACTTGAAATATTAACTCTGGTTCTCTCTCTGCAGATGCTGCCAGACCTGCTGAGATTTTCCAACATTTTCTGTTTGTGTTTCAGATCTCCTGCAGTCACAGTATTTTGCTTTTATTAAAAACAAAGTTCTTGCAGATGGGACCCAATGATCTATGTTTCAAATGGACAAGATCTTTTCAGTATGTGATTTGCGTGGTTGCAAAGACTGGGTTAACAGACCCTCCAGTATGTTTTGCAGAGAAGATGGAAAGAAACTATTTCCGCTGTTGGAAGCGACCAGAACAATGGGGCATGATCTTAAAATTAATATTAGGCTATTTAAGAAATGGTAGTGGAAATCTGGAACTCCCAACCTGAAAAAACTGTTGAAATGGAATTGCTCAATTGTTTTGGGAATGGTTAGTATAATAACTCCAGGAGCTGGCTGTCAAGGAACAGTACTTTATTGCAGAAAATAAAGTAAAGCAAAACCAGAAGCCTGTGGTGAACACAACAGGTCTCAACCGGGACAATGGAATAATGGACCCATTCAGGGGCCTGCTTTGTACAGGGCTTGATATAGGAACTCCACCTGGTGAGTGAATTCTCAATCCCCCAGGGAGCTCATATTCTCCAAACGCTGCAGGGAGGCCAATCAGTGATTCCCCATGCAAGTCATGGGGGTCATCACAGGTAATAAGGGTTTACAGAAGCATGATGGGTAAAGAGTGCTGAGATCCAGACCAGCCACGATCACATTTGATGATGGAATCTGCTCAGCAGGCTGAACGGCCTGCCTCAAAGTTTGCAATTACTGTGGGCAGCGGCTGTCATTTTTACAGAACTCCTGTTGAGTTTACAGCAGTCCTGGTCCCAATGTAACACCTCAATCAAACAAAGCCCACACACGGTGACCGCTTTGCACAAAGGGCATTTCTCATGTTGGAAATTTTTGTGGAAAATCCAGTTGAAAGTCCAACATCTGAAGTACTTGCTCACACTTCCTGTTGCATTCATCAAGATATGAAGATTCTCCTCCGCAATCAATTTGCAGCCAAATCATCTCTGAGCGATGAGTGCATGCAATGGTGGTGGATATTCTGTACAATTTTGAACTTTGAAGTTGTATTCATTGAGCAGACTGATTTCTTGGCTGCCTCAGTTGTGTTCAATTAGGTGGAGTTTTCATAGCTGTGGAAATTGGACTCTACTATGACATTCCACCTCGCTATTTGGGAATGGGGTGGGCTGGTGAAATAAAGCCCAGTCTCGTTGCCAGAATGTAACTCTTCTGTACTTCAGGGTAATTTAAGCCTGTACTAACCCTGAGCACACATCCCTTCAACTGGAGACATTAGTATTGAAGGATAACGATGTGGGACACATTTTGTTCTTTCGTATAGTTTTGCTTCTCCATTGCTCTGGTGTTCAAGTAAATGGTTTCCAATATTTTTCAGTACTTTGAATACAGCTTGTGGAAGATAATGGCTTTACCTTCTTTTTCTCCATGATTGAGAGAGGACTGGAGCTTTCAGCTTTTGTTCAGGAAGGGTATTGATGTGCTCATCTCCTTTTAGAATAAACCACTCTAACTTACTGTGGGAATTCAAACAGGAGAAGACCTAGTGTTAGCCTATGTCTGGCTAAGGGACCAACTTGAAACAGTAAACAGTCTCTTTCCTTTCCAATGCTGACTGATCCTTCAATTATCTTACATGGGCTTTCATTCCTTTTATTTTTCTTTCTGTATCTGTGCATCATGAAGGGAATCCAGGGATATGGGCATAGGGAGGTGTAGCTGAGATATAAAATCAACCATGATCTTATTAAATGGCATAGCAGGTTCAAGGGGCTATATAGAAAAAGTAAAGTAAAGTTTATTTATTAGTCACAATTAAGGCTTACATTAACACTGCAATGAAGTTACTGTGAAAATCCCCTAGTCACTACACTCCGGCGCCTGTTCAGGTACACGGAGGGAAAATTTAGCATGGCCAATCCACCTAACCTGCACATCTTTGGACTGTGGGAGGAAACCAGAGCACCCGAAGGAAGCTCACGCAGACACGGGGAGAATGTGCAAACTCCACACAGACAGTGACCCGAGCCGGGAATCGAACCCGGATCCCTGGCGCTGTGAGGCAGCAGTGCTAACCACTGTGTCACTACACCACCCCACTTCATAGCCTACTTCTCCTACTTTGTATGTTCTTATCTCTCTTCTCTGCCTTTTTCTTCTGTATACACTTTTTAAATCCTCTCTTCGCCTGAGAGAATCATTTGTGCAAATAGCTGGTTCCTGAAATGTCGAATTCATATTTGTAACATAAGAAATATGAGCGGAAGCATTTTTTTTGCCCTCTTAATGAATGCATGCATATATAAATATATTTGTTTCACAGATAGATGGCATTGTGGATACAGGTGATTATTCTGTTTATCTGTGTGCCTGAGTTTTTATTCTCTCTCCTGGGGCTGTGTCTAGATTAAATGTTTATTTATTAAAGTTTATTTATTTATTCGTCACAAGTAGGCTTACATTAACACTGCAATGAAGTTACTGTGAAAATCCCCTAGTCGCCACACTCCGGTGCCTGTTCGGGTACACTGAGGGAGAATTTAGCCTGGCCAATGCACCTAACCAGCACTTCTTTCGGACTGTGGGAGAACCGGAGCACCCGGAGGAAACCCGCGCAGACACAGGGAGAATGTGCAGACTCCGCACAGACAGTGACCCAAGCCAGGAACTGAACCGGGGTCCGTGTAAGGCAGCAATGCTAACCACTGTGCCACTGTGCTATCTCCCAAAGTGAAATGAGAGAGCAAAAGATGGTGCAACTGAAATGTTTTGGTGGAGTGCTTTCTATTCCCTCCCCTCTCACCCAGAAGAGCTTTGTTTATACAGGAAATGGCTTTTGTGTTTCATCTTCCCCTTCTCCGACTCTTCAGAGATTAAGTGAGCATGGACCAAGCGCACTGTAAAAACTTCCACCCTCCCCAGATCATTTTGATCAGAGGTTGGGTTTTCATGGTCCTATTTTCTCTCTTTCAGTGCTCAGACTCACATAGACCTGTTCTGAAGTAGTAGATGCAGTAATATCACTCATTAGGAACAATGGTTGGTTGGTTTCTTTAAATAAGGTGACCTATTTTGATGCTTTTTATTATTATTCTTTCACGGGATGTGGGCACCACTGGCCAGGCCAGCATTTGTTGCCCATCCATAATTTCCCTTGGGAAGGTGGTGAGAGCCACTTCCTTGAACTGCCAGTCAATATGGCATAAGTACACCCACAGTTGGGAAGAGTGTTCCAAGATTTTGACCCAGTGACCGTGAAGGAATGGTGATATAGTTTTAAGTTAGGATGTTGCGCAACTTGGAGGGGAATTTGCAGGTGGTGGTGTTCCTGGACCTAATCCTTCCTCCTGCTCCATTGATACCACTGAGAGCACCCATCAGGGTGTTGCTGTTGTGTATTCACCTTGTTCCTAGTTGGAACAAGGGCATTTTAAGGGACCAATCACATGACGTCCTGATGCTGTCATTGGTCTGTTGCATGGACAAATGGGCGATCTATCCTAATAGCCTGTAGAGTAAACCCTTTCCAATAAAGCTCTTGTTTGTTTGTACCTTCGTGGTCTGCAAGCCTATCCTTTAAAAATACCACAGATGAGGAATAAATTCTTCGCGAATAGAAGTAAAATAAAAATAAAATCTTACTGTGGGAGAATGTACCAAATTTCTAAACCATGGTATAGCTTGGATATTTAGAAATTTCTTCAGGGTTCAGATATGAGTGCATAACAACAATCACAGTCACAATACCCACAGTGTCAGATTATTGCATGATGTCCGTCACCGAGAACAGATGGTAACATAGATTAGGACCACGCTGAAGGAATTTGAATCTTAACAGCCCAGAGCTGACCCCCATATTTGGTTCAGCTGGTTTGGCCCTGAGTACCAGTATTCACTCCCTAAATCTGTCTGCCTTCCTCCCTCTATCTCTCACTTTAAGAGTCAACTTAAAACTAAGCCTTTGGTCATCAGTTCTCATAGCTCCGACCCTCCTTCTGACAAAAAGTCATTAACCTGAAACATTAGGTTAATGAGTACAATATAAAGGGAAAGACTCTTAGTACTGTAGAGGATCAGAAGGACCTTGGGGTCCGGGTCCATAGGACTCTGAAATTGGCCCGGCAGGTGGAGGAGGTGGTTAAGAAGGCGTATGGTGTGCTGGCCTTTATCAATCGAGGGATTGAGTTTAGGAGTCCGGGGATAATGATGCAGCTATATAAGACCCTCGTCAGACCCCACTTGGAGTACTGTGCTCAGTTCTGGTCGCCTCACTATAGGAAGGATGTGGAAAAGATTGAAAGGGTGCAGAGGAGATTTACAAGGATGTTGCCTGGATTGAGTGGCATGCCTTATGAGGATAGGCTGAGGGAGCTCGGTCTTTTCTCCTTGGAGAGACGAAGGATGAGAGGAGACCTAATAGAGGTATATAAGATGTTGAGAGGCATAGATCGGGTGAACTCTCAGAGGCTTTTTCCCAGGGTGGAAATGTCTGCTACGAGAGGACACAGGTTTAGGGTGCTGGGGGGTAGGTACAGGGGAAATGTTAGGGGGAAGTTTTTCACTCAGAGGGTGGTGGGCGAGTGGAATCGGCTGCCGTCAGTGGTGGTGGAGGCAAACTCAATGGGGTCTTTTAAGAGACTCCTGGATGAGTACATGGAGCGTAATAGGATGGAGGGTTATAGGTAGGTCTAGAAGGTAGGGATGTGTTCGGCACAACTTGTGGGCCGAAGGACCTGTTTGTGCTGTAGTTTTTCTATGTTTCTATTAACTCTTCTTCCCTTTCCAAAGATGCTGAACCGTGACACCATTTTCTTTCTATTTCTAATTATCTCCTTTCCTTGTTGATATTTTTTATTACATTTTTGTGAAGATCCTTGAGATGTTTTACTCCGTTAACACCGGATCAATGCAAAGCGTTGTGAAAAAACTATAGCTGCAACTCGGAACTGAATTTTAATTCAGCTCGGAATAATGGAATGGAAAGCTCTGGTTCTCATTGAATGGATCCCATCTGAAATGACTTTTGGAGCACTGTCAACCTCATTCCCGATGAGCATGTGTCCACACCACTAATTTGGCCAAAATCCAGCACGTCAACATCAGATTGTTAATTGCACCCAGATAGGCCACAAGGATGGTTTGTGTGGAAATGAAGAGTCATGCTGATGTGGGAAGGATGCTCTTTTGAGGTTTGGGTTAGGGCGTGTTATTGAGATATAGTAGAGGGAGTTTCAATTTCCCCATGCATGGGTGTTGATTTAGATGCTTTAAATATGATCAGATAGTTCCTTTCCCAAAAAACCTGTCCAAATAATCTCCGACTCTTAAGTCATTTGTTCCCAGCACCTCAAAACTGTAGAGTTCCTCAATTCCCTCATCTTCATCTTCTACCACTCAAAACCTTAAACTTGACATCATTCAGGTACTGATTCACCACATTTTCTGCTCTTTCAAACTGGGCTAGAGTCCTAGAATCACACTTCACCCTTTCACCTTGGTTTCAAACTAAGATGTAGTTGGTTGCACTCTGAGTCAAAGACTGTGGGCTCAAGCCCCACTCCCGAGATTTAAACGGTCCAGGGTGACACACCAGTACAGTAGCAAGGAAGTGCTCCACTGCCAGATATGCCTTCTTCAGGATGAAATGACAAATTTGGTGCATAGGTTCTATTGTACTGTTTTGAAGATGAGCAGGGGAGAAGAGCTGGCTAATGCTTTACAACAGTGGCTACGCTTCAAAAGTTCTCCATTGGCTATAAAGCCCCATGGTACATCCTAAAATTATGAAAGATGTGGTATAAATGTAAGTTGTTTCTTTGTTTAAAGTAAGTTGCATTCCTATTGTCTGTTGTTGCACCATATATTATAGAAGTAGGCACCAGTGAGAGAGGACTTTTATTCCTCGTTCTCTGAAAGAATTCAACAGTTCCCCCATCAAAGCAATGAATTATTGTAATTTCTTTTGCATTGTTCTACCAAGAGCACATTTCAGTATTGAGTGTATTGTGAAGAAGTACCTCCTTACAATGCTGAACTTATCATTTACCAGGTTATACCAGTACATTGTTAATGATGTTCAGGATCAACTCCTTTCTCTCCTGTTTGGAGCCTCATTCGGTAAGGCCTTTCTCACTGTATTGTTTCAAGGCTGTGGAGCCTGAGCTTTTCTAGACAGCCCTCATAGTTGTGTCCCTCTGACAATGGGAATGAGCTTGGTGATCCTCTGCATTATTTCCAATACAGATGTGCTTTGGTAAGTGGAGCCAGACACAGCAGTTGGGATGCTTTGTGGCCACCGCACAATATGATTTCAGCATGATAGACTTGTCGACTTAATCTGATAATGCGGTTCTGCCTCACTTTGTTGAGTGCTGCTGCTCAGTCACTATTTATACCACTTGTTCAATCTGCCATCATGCCCAGGACTCTCTCAGCTTCTCTCATAGCCTCTTTAAACCCCATTCATTTAGTGAATATATTTCCATTCATGTTTTCCACTGTGAAATGTCCTGGTTATTGCAACATAGGAACAGGAGTAGGCCATTCAGCCTGTCAAGCCTGTTCCGCCATTCAATACAATCATGGCTGATCGGACATTTCAATGCCTTTTACCCACACTATCTCCATAATCCTTCACGTTATTGTTAATCACAAATCTATCGACATCTACCTTAAACAAACTTGATGACTGAGCTTCCATGGCCCTCTGGGGTAGAGAATTCCAAAGATTCACAACCCTCTCAGTAAAGAAGTTTCTCCTCAGCCTGGTCCTAAGTGGCTTCCCCCTTTTTTTGACATAGTGCCCCTTGGTTCTAGACTTCCAATCAAGGGAAACATCTTACCTGCATCTACCCTGTCCATTCCTTAATATTCTGTAAGTTTCAATAACATCACCTCTCATTCTTCAAAACTCGAGAGAATACAGGTCCAGTTGCCCAAACTCCCTTCCTAAGACAGTCCCGCCATCTCTGGAACAAGTGTGTTGAACCTTTGTTGTATTTCCTCTATGGCAATATGCGGACAACATTTACAAGTTGTAAATATGCAAAGAAATGCTGCATAAATATCGGAATGGATCTGTTGGGCCAAATGGCCTGTTTCTGTGCTGTAAATACTTTTAAATACTTTACATATTTGTTGAGGAAGGGTAGAGCCAAGAAAGTTCCGATCACAATATTTCGATCCTTCCTGGACATGGAGGTGGTGCGAGAGGACTGGAAGTTTGCAAGTGTTACACCCCAGTTTGAGAAAGGGAGAGTGATAAACCCAGCAAATTCAAGCCAGTCAGTTCGATGTCAGTGATGGGAAACTTAGAGACAATAATCGGGGACAAAATTGGTTGGCATTTGGAACAGCGTGGGCTTATAAATGAATAGCATAGATTTGTTAAAGGCAAATCATGTTTGGTAACTTAATTGATTTATTTGATTAAATAGCAAAGCGGGTTGATGAGAGTATAGAGTCTACAGTACAGAAGGAGGCCATTTGGCCCATCGAGCCTGCACCAACAACAATACCAGCCAGGTCCTATCCCCGCAACCCCACATAGTTACCCTGCTAATCCCCCTGACACTCAGGCAATTTATCATAGCCAATCCATCTAACCGGCACGTCTTTGGACTGTGTGGTTGATGTGTATGTGGATATTTGAAAGTGGTTACATAAATTAACACACAATAAATTTATGAGCAAAATTGAAGCCCATAGGATTAAAGGGACAGGGGCAGCATAGCTCAAGATTGCTTTTCAGACAGCATCTCTGACAATGCAGCATTCGCCTAGTACTGAGCTGGAGTGTTATAGAGTCCCTACAGTGCAGCAGGAGGCCATTTGGCCCATCGAGTTTGCACCGACCAGTATCCCACCCAGGCCCTATTCCTGTAACCCCACATATTTATGCTGCTAATCCTCCTGACACTAGGATCAATTTGGCATGCCAATCAACCTAACCTGCACATCTTTGGACTGTGGGAGGAAACTGGAGCACCCGGAGGAAATCCACGCAGACACGAGGAGAATGTGCAACCTCCACACAGACAGTGACCCGAGGCTGGAATTGAACCCGGGTCCCTGGCGCTGTGAGGCAGCAGTGCTAACCACTGTGCCACCGTGCCGCCCCGTGTCAGCCTTGTTTTTTTTTCAAACCCTGGAGTGGGTCTTGAACCTGGAACCTGCTGACTCAGAGGTGCAAATGCTACCAAATGAGCCTTGCTGAAGACTTTAAAAAAGCATATTTGGATCCTTGACTTTATTAATAAATGAGTTGAGTACAAAAGCAAGAGAGTTACACTAGAACATAGAACATAGAAAGCCACAGCACAAACAGGCCCTTCGGCCTACAAGTTGCGCCGATCATATCCCTACCTCTAGGCCTATCTATAGCCCTCAATCCCATTAAATCCCATGTACTCATCCAGAAGTCTCTTAAAAGACCCCAACGAGTTTGCCTCCACCACCACCGACGTCAGCCGATTCCACTCACCCACCACCCTCTGAGTGAAAAACTTACCCCTGACATCTCCTCTGTACCTACCCCCCAGCACCTTAAACCTGTGTCCTCTCGTAGCAACCATTTCAGCCCTTGGAAATAGCCTCTGAGAGTCTACCCTATCCAGACCTCTCAACATCTTGTAAACCTCTATCAGGTCACCTCTCATCCTTCGTCTCTCCAGGGAGAAGAGACCAAGCTCCCTCAACCTATCCTCATAAGGCATGCCCCCCAATCCAGGCAACATCCTTGTAAATCTCCTCTGCACCCTTTCAATGGCTTCAACATCTTTCCTGTAATGAGGTGACCAGAACTGCGCGCAGTACTCCAAGTGGGGTCTAACCAGGGTCCTATAAAGCTGCAGCATTATCTCCCGACTCCTAAACTCAATCCCTCGATTAATGAAGGCTAGTACGCCGTACGCCTTCTTGACCGCATCCTCCACCTGCGAGGCCGATTTAAGAGTCCTATGGACCCGGACCCCAAGGTCCTTCTGATCCTCTACACTGCTAAGAATGGTACCCTTCATATTATACTGCTGCTTCATCCCATTGGATCTGCCAAAATGGATCACTACACACTTATCCGGGTTGAAGTCCATCTGCCACTTCTCCGCCCAGTCTTGCATTCTATCTATGTCTCGCTGCAACTTCTGACATCCCTCCAAACTATCCACAACACCACCTACCTTGGTGTCGTCAGCAAACTTACCAACCCATCCCTCCACTTCCTCATCCAGGTCATTTATGAAAATGACAAACAGCAAGGGTCCCAGAACAGATCCCTGGGGCACTCCACTGGTCACTGACCTCCATGCAGAGAAAGACCCCTCCACAGCCACTCTCTGCCTTCTGCAGGCAAGCCAGTTCTGGATCCACAAGGCAACAGCCCCTTGGATCCCATGCCCTCTCACTTTCTCAAGAAGTCTTGCATGGGGGACCTTATCGAACGCCTTGCTGAAGTCCATATAGACCACATCCACCGCTCTTCCTTCGTCAATGTGTTTGGTCACATTTTCAAAGAACTCAACCAGGCTCGTAAGGCACGACCTGCCCTTGACAAAGCCGTGCTGACTACTTTTGATCATACTAAACTTCTCTAGATGATCATAAATCCTGTCTCTCAGGATCCTCTCCATCAACTTACCAACCACTGAGGTTAGACTCACCGGTCGGTAATTTCCCGGGCTGTCCCTGTTCCCTTTCTTGAATATAGGGACCACATCTGCAATCCTCCAATCCTCCGGAACCTCTCCCGTCTCCATCGACGATGCAAAGATCATCGCCAAAGGCTCCGCAATCTCCTCCCTCGCCTCCCACAGTAACCTGGGGTACATCCCATCCGGTCCCGGCGACTTACCAACCTTGATGCCATTCAATAGTTCCAACACATCCTCTTTCTTTATGTCCACATGCTCGATCCTTTCTGTCCACCGCAAACCAGCAGTACAACCAACCACTAAACCTTGAAAAAACACTGGCAGCCTTGGAGCACTTTTTCCCAAATCTGGGCACCACAAATTTGGATATCAAGAACCTAAAGAGTGTGTAGAGGAGATTTGCTGGAATGATACGGGAGAGGAGGGACATCAGTTATGTGGAGATATTGGAGAAGCTGGGATTTGTTCTCAGTAGAGTACAGCAGAGAATGTTAAGAGGAGGTTTGATGAAGGTGCACATGAATGGCTTTGATAGAATAAACAAGGAAAAACTGGCTGGAATGTTACCGCCCCGCCTGCCGTGGGAATCGGAGCGGGCGAGGGGCGGACAGTGGGAAGGCCCCGTTGACCTCGGGCGGGATTTTACGGTTTCGGGACGAGCGAGACGGTAAAATCCTGCCCTCTGTTTCCACTGGCCAAACTGAGAGTAATCAGAGATTTAGGGTAATTGGCAAAAGAGCCAGAGGTGACATGGCGAGTTGTTTTGATCTGGAAAAGCATGGGCTGAAAGCGTGGTGGAAAATCATTTGGAACTTTCAAAACATAATTGGATGACTAATTTAAGGGAAAAGCTTATAGGGGTCTGGGGAAGGAGCAGGAGAGCAGGGCTATTTGTATAGGTCAGCCAAGTAGGCTCATGGACCAAGTAGCCTCCTTCTGTGTATCATTCCCAGATTCTCGGAACAAGTCAGAACGAGGGAATCAACTTGCAACTCATGGCAATTATATTTACACATTCCATCCTTTTTGAAATGCATTCAATATCTAATCTTTTATATTATAATAAAAGCACATGTAAAAAACCAAATGAAGGAACTGGAATAGAGAAGAATTTTTCCACTCATGAGTTGGCCTTTTTTGCAACAGGGGCTTGACTCTCTCACTGCCTGGTTAAAAGGTCTTCCTCGCTTTTGAAATTAGTGGTTTCCAGAGTTCTCACTCAAGAATCCCCTGACTTCCCACTGGACGTGATTCATGGCTTGAAAGGGCCTAAAATAATAGTGAGAGTTTTCCTGTGCTTGCCAAGAGTGTTTCTGTCCAGATCTGGAGAACATTAATAGTGGTCTTATTGTTTCAGACATGTGTGTGGAGTTACTTGCATGCCAGGTGTTTGCTGGTGGTGTAAAGTATGAACAATGCAAGCGAAATTACACCATGTTCTGACAAAGTTCATAAAAAAGTATTTTCTCAGTTCCTCCACTGTGAAATGGAGTAGCCTTTATTTAGAGTGCCACTATCAACAGTGGCTTAAAATAGAAGCCTAGGATGTAACTGAAGAGCCTTTAGGCAAGGCTTGAGCTTGGGAAACTTGTCCCGTTTTTCCTCCTTTCCTGTTTCATTCCTGTCTGGTGAGGTGAAGTGTAGGCCGCTCGGTGAAACTAAACGTTTCTGTGGGTCAGGCAAGTTCTTAAAGGTACAGACTCAGAAATGCCTCCAGCATTAAACCCTGTCATTGTCTTTTTTTTTGGAGGGGGATAACCTCACCTAAATTGGACCAGAGGGAGCCCTGATCTCTATGGGCACAGCTATTACCAGTTGGGTGGGGTAAGTGGTTGATAATGAAGAAAGAAAGACTTGCATATGGCCGTATAAATTAGGAGCAGGTGTAGGTTATTCGGCCCCTTGACCTTGCTCCACCATTCAATAAGATATGCCAATTCCACATATCCCCAATAACCATTGACTCCATTCTCAGTCAGGAATCTGTCTCCCTCTGCCTTAAAAATATTCAGTGACTCTGCTTCCCCCATTCTCTGGGGAAGAGAATTTTAAAGATTCGTGACCCTCAGAAATAATTTCTTCTCACCTCTGTCTTCAATGGGATACCCCTAATTTTAAAACTGTGTCCCCTGGTTCTGGTATCCCCCACAAAGGGAAACATCCTTTCATCACCCACCCTGTCAAATGCCCTCAGGATCTTATATATTTCAATAAGATCACCTCTTAGCTCAATTGGCTGGATGGCTGGTTCGTGATGTGGAGCAATGCCAATAGCGCAGATTCAATTACCATATCGGTTGAGGTTATTCATGAAGGCCCCACCTTCTCAACCTTGCCTCTTGCCTGAGGTGTGGTGATCCCCAGGTTAAATCACCACCAGTCAGCTCTCTCAAAGGAGAGAGCCTATGCTGACATTTACATTTTAATCACTGAATTCCAGCCTACCTGATCGTTCCTTGTAAGGTAAACCCTCATGCAAAGTATTCATCGAGTGAACCTTCTCTGAACTTTTAATATATTTATATCCTGTCTTAAATAAGGACACCAAAAGTGTACACAATATTCGAGATATGGTCTCACCAACTCCCTGTACAATTGTAGCAAAAGAAATGGCATCATTCTATTGGCCTTCCTCATCGCTTGCTGTACTTGCATTCTAACTTTTTATGATTCATGTGCCAGGGCACCCAGATCCCCCTGTACCTCAAGAGTTCTGCAGTTTCTCCCCATTTAAAAGATATGCTGCTTTTCTATTCTTCTTGCCAAAGTGAACAAGTTCACATTTTCCCACATTTGCCCACTCACTTAACCTATCTGTGTCTCTTTGCAGGCTCCTTATGTCCACTTCCCAACTTACTTTCCTACTGATCTTTGTGTCATCAATTTAGCAACATACATTTGGTTCCTTCATCCAAGAGATTGGTATAGATTGTAAGTAGCATTATGAACCCCACTGGTGTTCAAGGCGAGGGCATCCCAAATCTCAGAAGGGAAACTTGGAACACCGTTTTTTAACTAGTTATTTTTGTGACTTGGGAAAAATGTGAGTAAAGAGATGAACCTAATGAGGAAAAGTGAACAGTAAATACTGATGAGAAATATTCATTTAGGATCTCACCCACCTCTTGTGGATCCGCACATAGATGAACTTATTGATCCTTAAGAAGCCCTATTCTCTCCCTAGTTACTCTTTTGGCCTTTATGTATTTGTAGAAGCTCTTTGGATTTTCCTTTGCCTTATCTGCCAAAACAATCTCCTGTCCCCTTTTTGCCCACCTGATTTCTCTCTTAACTCTACTGCTGGACCCTCTATACCCTTTAAGGGATCCACTTGATCTCAGCCGCCTATGCACGTCATGTGCCTCCTTCTTCTTCTTGACCAGGGCCTCAATATCCTGAGTCATCCAGGGCTCCCTACTTCTACAGCCTTGCCCGTCACTCTAAAAGGAATGTGCTTACCTTGAACACTGGCTAACACACTTTGTAAGCCTCCCACTTACCAGACGTCCCTTTGCCTGCCAATAAACTCCCCCAGTCAACATTTGAAAGTTCCTGTCTAATACCATCAAAATTGGCCTTGCCCCAATTTAGAATTTTAACTTCTGGGCCAGACCTATCGTTCTCCATAGCTTTCTTAAAGCAAATGGAATTATGGTCACTGGTCCCAAAGTGATCCCTCACTAACACTTCTGTCACCTGCCCTTCCTTATTTCCCAAGAGGAGGTCAAGTTTTGCCCCCTCTCTAGTCGGGCCATCCACATACTGAATGAGAAATTCCTCCTGAATACACTCAACAAATTTCTCTCCATCCAACCCTTTAATATTATGACTGTCCCAGTCAATGTTGGGAAAGTTAAAAGCCCTTATTATTATCTTGGAGCTATCTGCAATCTCCTTACATATTTGCTCTCAATTTCCCACTGGCTATTTGGGGGCCTATGGTACAATCCAATCAAAGTGATTTCCCCCTTCTTATTTCTCAGTTCTCAGTGGGTGAACCTTCGGATATATCCCCTCTCAGTACTGTCATGATGCTTTCCCTTATCAAAAGTGCAACTCCCCCCTCCTCTCCTACCTCCTGTTCTATCTTTCCTATAGCATCTGTACCCTGGAGCATTGAGCTGCCAGTTCTGTCCCTCCCTTAGCCATGTTTCAGTAATTGCTATAATATCCCAATCCCATGTGCCCATCAATGCCCTGAGTTCATCTGCCTTGCCCGCCAGGCCTCTTGCATTGAAATAAATGCAGTTTAATCTGGATTTCCCTTGCTCTCTGCCCTGCTTTTGCCTAATCTGTCTGGTACTAGGATTACTGACACTGCCGTTACTATTTAATGTGCTCTCTTTAACTTCTGTGCTGTGCCCAACCTTCTCTTCTGTCTCCCTACTGCTTTGGGTCCCACCGCCCTGCCAAACTAGTTTAAACTCTCCCGAGTGTCTTTAGCAAATCTCCCCACCAGGTTATTAGTCACCCTCCAGTTTCCCTTTCACAAAACCATGTTGACACTGCCTGATTACATTGAGCTTTTCTATGTGCCCCACTATAACCTCCTTAATAATAGATTCTAGCAATTTCCCAATGACAGATGTTTAGCCCACTGGCCTGCAATTTCCAGCTTTCTGTTTCCCTCATTTCTTGATTAGAGCAGTCACGTTCACTATTTTCCAATCTGATGGGACCTTTCCAGAACATAGGAAATTTTGAAAAATTAAACCTAGTGCATCTATTGCCTCAGCAACCACTACTTTTAAGATTCTCGGATGCAGTTCATCAGGACATGGGGATTTGTCAGCTTTTAGTTCTAATATTTTCTTTCCCTGGCGATTGTAATTGTTTTAAATTCCTTCTTCCCTATCACCTCATGAATAATTATTTCTGGGACATTATTTATATCCTCAAAAGTGAAGAAAGACAAGAAAAAATATCTGTTCAATGCAACTGCCATTTCCTTATTTTCCACTACTAATTCCTCATTCTCAGTCTAGGAAACCAAATCATACTTTACCTACCTTTTCCTTTTTGAATAGCTGCAGAAACTGTTACTATCTGTTTCTATATTTCCAGCTGTACTCCAGTTTTCCCCCCTATTTATCTTTTGGACATTCTTTGATGTTCTTTATATTCTGTCAATCTTCTGGGCTGCCACTCACCTTTGCAGAATTACATGCTTTCTCTTTCAATTTGATACTATCTTTGACTTCAATAGTTAGCGATGGATGCTGCGTCTTTTGGTGTGGCCGATCAGATTGTCAACCTGACAATCCAATACAGAGGTGGCAAAAGCGGGAGAGTTTTCCTGGTCAGCCAGGATCTCATGGTAGCTGCAGCGAAATAGTGTCCCCATGTTAAAAACTCCCCCCCACATGAGAGCTATTGCTGTGGGCTCCGTGGCAAGCACCCTCCTTGCTTCCAGGGATTCCTAGAGATAATTCCCTGAGGACCCAAAAACAACTGTTGACCTCCATCCTGAACATAACCAATGACTGCAGCCATAGCCCTCTGAGCTAGAAAATTCCAAAGACTCACAACCCTTTGAATGTAGAAATGTCCGCATATCTCATTCCTAAATGGCCAGCCATTTCTGAGACTTTGATTCCATGTTCTAGATTCCCCAGCCATGTTTTCTCAGCAACTGTCCTGTCAATCCCTCACGCTGAGGCCCCGGTATTGATCATTACGGCACCTTACTAGTGACAGCCTGCCAAAAATGCTGACTATATTTCCACTCTCTATTTTCTATCCATTAATCAATCCAGTCTAATATATTATCGCCCCCAATCCAATGAGTCTTAATTTTGTAGCACAGCCTCTTCTGTGGCATCTTATTGAATACCTTTTTAATAAAGGTGTATAAATGGTTTCCCCCTTATCCATCCTATGAGTTACATCCTCAAAAGACTCTTCGTAAATTGTCAAACACTATTTCCCTTGTTGTTCCCAACACTAAATCCGTGTTGACTCTGTTTCGTCAGATAATTTTCTAAGTGCCCTGTTACCGGTCCTTAATAATAAATTCTATCATTTTGCCCACTACTGAAATTGAAGTTCAAGTTTAAAGTTTATTTATTAGTGTCAGAAGTAGGCTTACATTAACATTGCAATGAAGTTACTGTGAAAATCCCCGAGTCGCCACACTCCGGCGCCTGTTCGGGTACACTGAGGGAGAATTTTAGCACGGCCAATGCACCTAATCAGCTCGTTTTCCGGACTGTGGGAGGAAACCGAAGAACCCGGAGGAAACCCACGCAGACACGGGGAGAATTGCAGACTCTGCACAGACAGTGGCCCCAGCTGGGAATTGAACCCGGGTCCCTGGTGCTGTGAGGCAACAGTGCTAACCACTGTGCCACCGTGCTGCCTGTGCTGTAACCAGCCTGTAGTTTTCTCTCTCTCTTTTTGTAAATAGATTGCCCATGCAGATAACAAGCTAAAGGGGGCAGTGAAAAATTGTAAAACAGGTGTAGAGAGAGTTTAAATTGGGCCTTGTAGAGTTTGAAAGGAGGCATAAAGCACTGATAGCAGAACAGGAATGGGTTGTGTGTTGCCATTCCTACAAAGCCTTGCATATCTGCTGATGTGGGAGTCGGAAGCTGAGTAAATATCACTAGAAATTTCTCCCTCCTCGGTTATAGTGCTGGATTGTTGGAGGCGGTTATTCTCTCGACAGGACAGCAAGCCAGTGGCTCCACAGGGCGTTATTAACAGAAACCGTGGAACTCTTGAAAAATAAAGAGTTTTAGCAGGATTCTGGCCAACTTTCCTGACTCAAATCAACACCAGCAAAAACAGAGTAACTGCTCATTCATCTCACAGCTGTTTGTAGGTTGATGCATAAAAACAGTAACGGCAATCCAAAATCATTCATTGAATGTGAAATGCTTTGTTACATCTCTTGAGAAACATAAGCCACCAAATGAATGCAAGTTTCTCTCTTGGTATCCCTTGCCGGAGCAGATTAGTGGGGTCTGTAGTATACTCTTGTTCGTATTTCTTTTGTTTTATGATTGTGGAGTAATAGCTGTTAGCTTAGTAACTATCTTGGTTTCTACTTGCGTATAAACAGAATTTCTTTTTGATTGGTTGTTTGTCTTTCACTGCTGGGTCAAAGTTATGAAACTTCATTTAAAAGGGAAACCTGAGACTTGTATCATAGCTCTGAGAAGTCACCTCAGGCCTATTATGTATCCCCTATTTCCTTTGCCCCACCATTGGTGACTCTGCTTTCAGCTGTCGAGGCCCAAGTGTTGCACTCTCCACCACAGTTCCTCGACCTTACCCCTCTCTCTCGCCACCTCTCACACACTGCTGAAAACCTGGCTCCCTTGTTCAGATTGTCTCCTCATGATCCGGTGTTGAGTTCTGCCTGGAAATGTTCCTATTTTTCCATTCATTTGTGGAATGTAGACGTTGCTGTCCAAGTCTCGCAACTTGCATTTTCACCTATTTTTGTGTCATCCACAAATTTGGCTACAGTACATTCGTTTCTTCCTCCAAGTCATTAATGTATGTTATAAGGAGTTGTAGTCCCAGCGCCGATCCCTGTGGAACCCCACTGGTCATGCTGTGGAGATGCCGGCGTTGGACTGGGGTAAACACAGTAAGAAGTTTAACAACACCAGGTTAAAGTCCAACAGGTTTATTTGGTAGCAAAAGCCATACAAGCTTTCGGAGCTCCAAGCCCCTTCTTCAGGTGAGGAACCTGAAGAAGGGGCTTCGAGCTCCGAAAGCTTGTGTGGCTTTTGCTACCAAATAAACCTGTTGGACTTTAACCTGGTGTTGTTAAACTTCTTACTGTGTGAACCCCACTGGTTATAGGTCATTAACCCGAACAAAAAACCCTCATCCCCACTCGCTGTTTTCCTGCCCATTAGCCAATCCTCTATCCATGCCTCCAACACCATAGGCTCTTATCTTATGACTTAATCTTTTGTGAGATACATTGTTGAACACCTTTTGGAAGTCCAAATACAACACGTCTAGAAATATAGAAAATAGGGGCAGGAGTAGACCATTCCGCCCATTGAGCCTGCACCACCATTCAATATGATCATGGCTGATCATGCACTTTCAGTATCCCACTCTTGCTTTCTCTCCATACCCCTTGATCCCTTTAGCCACAAGGGCCACGTCCAACTCCCTCTTGAACATATCTAATGAACTGGCCCCAACAGCTTTCTGTGGTAGAGAATTCCACAGGTTCACAACTCTCTGAGTGAAGAAGTTCTTCCTCATCTCAGTCCTGAATGGCTTACCCCTTATTCTTAGATTGTGACCCGTAGTTCTGGACTTCCCCAACATCGGGAACATTCTTCCCACATCTAGCCTGTCCAGTCCCATCAGGATTTTATATGTTTCTATGAGATCACCTCTCATTCTTCTAAATTCCAGTGAGTACAAGCCCAGTCGATCCAGCCTCTCTTCATATGTCAGTCCTGCCATTCCAGGAATCAGTCTGGTGAACCTTTGCTGGATTCCCTCAGTCGCAAGAATGTCCTTCTTCAGACGAGGAGACCAAAACTGCACACAATACACAAGGTGTGGCCTCACCAAGACCCTGTATAACTGCAGCAAGACATCCTTATTCCTATACACGAATCCTCTTGCTATTAAGGCCAGCCTGCCATCAGCTTTCCTCTGTATGTACCTGCATGCCAACCTTCAGCGACTGTTCCACCCAGTCACGTTGCACTTCCCCTTTGCCTAAACTGCCACCATTCAGATAATCTTCCTTCCTGTTTTTGCCACCAAAGTGAATAACCTCACATTTATCCACATTGTATTGCATTTGCCAAGTATTTGCTCACTCAGCCAGTCTGTCCAAGTCACCCTGCAGCCTCTTAGCATCCTCCTCACAGCACACACTGCCACCCAGCTTAGTGTCATCTGCTAATTTGGAGAGATTGCATTCAATTCCTTTGTCCAAATCGTTAATGTATGTTGTGAATAGCTGAGGTCCCAGCACTGAACCCTGCGGTATCCCACTAGTTACTGCCTGCCACTCTGAAAAAGACCGTTTATTCCCACTCTCAGCTTCCTGTTTACCAACCAGTTCTCTATCCACATCAATACATCACCCCCAATACCATGAGCTTTAATTTTGCTCACTAATCTCTTGTGTGGGACCTTGTCAAAAGCCTTTTGAAAATCCAGATACATAACATCCACTGGTTCTACTAGTTCCTTTCTATCCACTCTGGTTGAGACTTCCTCAAAAAACTCGAATAAATTGGTCAGATACAATTTCCCTTTCATGAAGCCATGCTGACTCTGATTGGTTAGTTTATGATTTTCCAAATGTGCTGCTATTACTTCCTTAATAATTGATTCTAACATTTTTCCAACAATAGATATTGGGCTGATAGGCCTACAGTTACTCAGTTTTTACTTCCCTCCTTTTCTAATACCAGAAAGTAGGGCCAGTAAGACTCAGAGAAAGAGCAGGCAGGTGTAGTTGCTAATCAAAGAGGGTCTGGTGGACTGAAGTGCATTTGTTTCAATGCGAGAAGTGTAACAGGTAAGGCAGATGAACGTAGAGCTTGGATTAGTACTATGAACTATGATGTTGTTGCTATTACACAGACTTGGTTAAGGGAAGGACAGAATTGGCAGCTTAACATTCCAGGATACAGATGTTTCAGGCGGGATAGAGGGGGATGTAAAAGGGGTGGGGGAGTTGCATTACTGGTTAAAGAGAATATCACAGCTGTACTGCGGGAGGACACCTCAGAGGGCTCATACAGCGAGGCAATATGGGTAGAGCTCAGGAATAGGAACAGTGTAGTCACAATGTTGGGGATATACTATAGGCCGTCCAACAGCCAGCGGGAGATAGAGGAACAGATATGTAGGCAGATTTTAGCAAGGTGTAAAAATAACAGGGTTGTTGTGGTGGGAGATTTTAACTTCCCCTATATTGACTGGGACTCACTTAGTGCTAGGGGCGTGGATGGGGCAGAGTTTATATGGAGCATCCAGGAGGGCTTCTTGAAACAGTATGTAGATAGTCCAACTAGGGAAGGGGCCATACTGGACCTGGTATTGGGGAATGAGCCCGGCCAGGTGGTCGACATTTCAGTAGGGGAGCAGCTCGGGAACAGTGACCACAATTCAGTAAGCTTTAAGGTACTGATGGATAAGGAAAAGTGCTAAACTGGGGAAGGCTAATTACAACAGTATTAGGCAGGAACTGAAGAATGGAGATTGGGGGCAGATGTTTGAGGGCAAATCAACATCTGGCATGTGGGAGGCTTTCAAGTGTAAATTGATAGGGATTCCGGACTGGCACATTCCTGTAAGGCTGAAGGATATGTATGGCAATGAGATAATGAGAGATATTGTGAGCCTAGTCAAAGAGAAAAAGGAAGCATTTGTTAAGGCTAGGAGGCTGAGAACACATGAAGCAAGTGTGGAATACGAGGAAAGTAGAAAGAAACTTAAGCAAGGAGTAAGGAGAGCTAAAAGGTGTCATGGAAAATCATTGGCCAGCAGGATTAAGGAAAATCCCAAGGCTTTTTATACATATATAAAGGGCAAGAGGGTAGCCAGGGAGAGGGTTCATAGAATCATAGAATCCTACAGTGCAGAAAGAGGCCATTCGGCCCATTGAGTCTGCACCAACCACAATCCCACCCAGGCCCTATCCCTGGGGCCCTACATAATTTACCCACTAATCCCGCTAACCTATGCCTCCCGGGACACTAAGGGGCAATTTAGAATGGTCAATCAACCTAGCCCACACATCTTTGGACTGTGGGAGGAAACCGGAGCACCCGGAGGAAACCCACGCAGACACAGGGAGAATGTGCAAACTCCACACAGACAGTGACCCGAGCCGGGATTCGAACCCAGGTCCCTGGAGCTGTAAAGCAGTAGTGCTAACCACTGTGCTACCGTGGGCCCACAGGGTTGGCCCACTCAAGGACAGGGGAGGGAATCTATGCATGGAGCCAGAGGAAATGGGTGAGGTATTAACTAAGTACTTTGCGTCAGTATTCACCAAAGAGAAGGACTTGGTGGATTATGAGTCTGGGAAAGGGTGTGTAGATAGTTTGAGTCATGTTGAGATCGAAAAGGAGGAGGTATTGGGGTTCGTGAGAAACATTAAGGTAGACAAGTGCCCAGGGCCTGATGGGATATACCCCAGAATACTGAGAGAGACAAGGGAGGAAATTGCTGGGGCCTTGAGAGAAAACTTTGTATCCTCACCGGCTACAGGGGAGATGCCAGAGGATTGGAAAATAGCCAATGTTGTTCCTTTGTTTAAGAAGGGTAGCAAGAATAATCCAGGTAATTACAGGCCGGTGAGCCTTAAGTCAGTGGAAGGGAAATTATTGGAGAGGATTCTTCGAAACAGGATTTACTCCCACTTGGAAATAAGTGGACATATTAGCAAAAGGCAACATGTTTTTGTGAAGGGGAGGTCATGTCTCACTAACTTGATCGAGTTTTTCGAGGAAGTGACGAAGATGATTGATGAGGGTAGGGCAGTGGATGTTATCTACATGGACTTCAGTAAGGCCTTTGACCAGTCTCATGGCAGACTGGTGCAGAAGGTGAAGTCACATGGGATCAGAGGTGAGCTGGCAAGATGGATACAGAACTGGCTTGGTCATAGAAGTGGTGTGGAGATGCCGGCGTTGGACTGGGGTAAACATAGTAAGAGTTTTAACAACGCCAGGTTAAAGTCCAACAGGTTTATTTGGTAGCAAATTGGTAGATTTGCTACCAAATAAACCTGTTGGACTTTAACCTGGGTTGTTAAAACTCTTACTTGGTCATAGAAGACAGAGGGTAGCAGTGGAAGGGTGTGTTTCTGAATGGAGGGCTGTGACAAGTGGCATTCCTCAGGGGTCACTGCTGGGACCTTTGCTGTTAGTAATATATATAAATGATTTGGAGGAAAATGTAACTGGTTTGATTAGTAAGTTTGCGGATGAAACAATGGTTGGTGGATTTACGGTTAGTGATGAGGACCATCGGAGGATACGGCAGGATATAGATCAGTTGGAGACTTGGGCGGAGAGATGGCAGATGGAGTTTATTCCGGACAAATGTGAGGTAATGCATTTTGGAAGGTCTAATACAGATAGGAAATATACAGTAAATGGCAGAACCCTTAAGAATATTGATAGGCAGAGGGATCTGGGTGTACAGGTACACAGGTCACTGAAAGTGCCAATGCAGGTGGAGAAGGTAGTCAAGAAGGCAAACGGCATGCTTGCCTTCATCGGCTGGAGCATTGAGTTTAAAAATTGTCAAGTCATGTTGCAGCTTTATAGAACCTTAGTTAGGCCGCACTTGGAATATAGTGTTCAATTCTGGTCGCCACACTACCAGAAGGATGTGGAGGCTTTGGAGAGGGTACAGAAAAGATTTACCAGGATGTTGCCTGGCATGGAGGGCATTAACTATGAGGAGAGGTTGGAGAAAGTTGGTTTGTTCTCACTGGAACGACGGAGGTTGAGGGGTGACCTGATAAAAGTCTGCAAGATTATGAGGGGCATGGACAGAGTGGATAGTCAGAAGTTTTTACCCAGGGTGGAAGAGTCAATTACTCGGGGGCATAGGTTTAAGGTGCGAGGGGCAAGGTTTAAAGGAGAGGGTGGTGGGCGCCTGGAACCCATTGCCGGGGGAGGTAGTGGAAGCAGATATGATAGTGAGTTTTAAGGGGCATCTGGACAAATACATGAATAGGATGGGAATAGAGGGATATGGTCCCCGGAAGGATAGGGGGTTTTAGTTAAGTCGGGCAGCATGATCAGTGCAGGCTTGGAGGGCCGAAGGGCCTGTCCCTTTGCTATAATTTTCTTTGTTCTTTGGGTGTCAGGTTGGCAGTTTTCCAATCCTCCTTCTCCAGAATCCAAGAATATTTGGAAAATTACAACCAATGCATCCACTATCTCTGTAGCTACTTCTTTTAGGATTCTAGGATGCGAGCCATCAGGGTCAGGGGACCTATCTGACTTTAGCCCCATTAGTTTGTTTAATACTACTATTCTAATGATAGTCTTGGTACTTAATTCCTCCACAGTATTCTTTCATATTAATGGGATGTTCGAAGTATCTTCCACTACAAAAACTGACGCAAAATACCTGTTTAACTCCTCTGCCATTTCTTTGTTTCCCATCGCCATCTCCCCAGACTCATTTTCTAGGGGCATAATGGACCTCTCTCTTTTTATATATTTAAGAAAGCTCTTATTGTCAGTTTTTATATTCCTTGCGAGTTTGCCCTGACAGTTAATTTTCTCTCGCTTTATTATTTTTAGTCCTCCTTTGCTAGATTTTGAATTTATCCTCGTCTACAGGGCTATCATTGACTTTTGCCTCCTTATATCTTCTTTAGTTAGCCATAGTTGGTTTATCCCTCTCTTAGAATCTTTCCTCCTTATTGGGATAGATTTTTTCTGTGAGCCATGAATTACCTCCTCAAATTACCTCACTGCTTGTTTACTGCCTTTCCTGCCCAGTCCACTTTAACTAACTTTATCCCCATTTTATTGTAATTCTCTTTATTTCGGTTAAACACAGTTATTTCCGACTGAAGTTTCTCACTTTCAAACTGAATATTAAATTCTGTAATGTTATGATCATTACTTCCGAGGAGATCTTTTACTCTGAGGTAATTTATTCAACCTACCTCAATACCCGTTACCAGATCCAAGATAGCCTGTTCCCTGATTAGCTTCATAACGTATTGCTCTTGGAAATAAACCTAAGACACTCAATAGCTACCCTTTCCAGCTTGATTAACCCAATCAACATGACGATTAAAGTCATCCACAATCAACCATAATCATTGCTCTTTTTTTCACATGTTGCTATTATTTGTTGAATTATACCCTTTCCTTCAATGTGACTACTGTTTGGTGGACTATGCAATACTCCTACCAATGTCTTCTTGCCCTTGCTGTTTTTTACCTCCACCCAAATGTACTCTACATCATCTGATCCTAGATCGTCTCTCACATCTTTCCTCATTTCATCTCTCATTAACAGTGCTACCCCACCACCTTTTCCTTCTCTCTTGTCTTTTGGAAAGGTCAAGAGAAGCAAGGACAGTAAGAAAAGAGAGAACAGTAAAATGCAAAAACGATAGACAGGGTAATCAAGGGCAAGAGGCAAATAGGGCCACAGTACAAAGAAATGTTAGGATGACTCAAAATGGCAAACAGGCTTTGTATCTTACTGCATCTTGTGAAAGAGAAGGGCCTGGACACTGCACAGGATTAGCCTCCCTTTTATTGCTTGTGTTCCACAGTTGAGAATATCACCTGCCTGCTTACAACTGGACTCGGTCAGTAGAGAAGTCCTTGCAAGTTATGAACTCTGTGTGTATTGATCTTGTAAGTCCTCTAATTGCAAGTGCAGTTTCTGAAGCCTCGTGGGCTCTTTGCAAATGCCCCATTTACACAGATTAATCTCTACTGGGCTTAACAACCTCTTAAGTAAATAAATCCTCAAAAAGAAAAGAATTTTCCCTTGTACTGGCAACCATGGACTTGTTAAAATTGCAAATCCAATTTTAAATATACACAGTTGTTCCCAGATGTTGTCAACTCTACATTCAGTCCTGTTAACTTGATATGCACCCACCCAACTCCTGGCAAAACCATCACATGAGACGCTGCAGCGATTTTCTTTCTCAGGCCCTTTTCAGTGCACTCTGGCCTTCTGGTTATTTATTTCCATTTTTTTTTTTAATCTACGTTATGCGTCTCCAAACCGGATTCTCAATAACCACTGTAGATCATTAAGGGTAACAGTGTAATTGCACTGACTTGAGTAATCTCTTTACTCTCTGGATTAATCTAATTACTTAGAAACCTCTGTCAGCGAGCAAAGGCCCAGAGCACCACTAACCTTAAAAAGCCCCAGATAGTGGATGAGTACAACTCTGTTTCAAATTGTCAGGGAGCTACGGTCAGAGAATTATTGGGCTGGGTTTTATAGCCTCTCTCATCCCGAAACCGTAAAATCCCACCCGAGGTCAACGGATCTTTCCATGGTCCACCCCTCGCCCGCTCCGATTCCCACGGAGAGCCGGGCAATAATGTTCCGGCCATTGAATTGTATGGCATGTAAGGAGGCCATTGAGCCCATCATTCCTGTACCAGCTCTTTGAAAGAGCTATCCATTTAGTTCCACCCTTGCTCGCTTCCCCTTCACATTACAAATGTCTCCTTTTAACCATTATTGTAATTGCCTTTTGAAAGCTCCCACTCAATCTTTCAGCCTTTCAGACAGTACATTCCAGATTATTACCACCCACTGCCTAAATAAAAATCCTCATCTCTCCTCTGGCTCTTTTCGTTGTCTCAAGTTACCATTGCTCTTGTCTGTGGGAAGAGTTTCTCTCTCTTCAAAAACCCCGCATGATTTTGAATACCTTGATTAGATATTTCCAAAGCCTCTATGAGGAGAATAATTCCACCTTCTCGAGTGTCTCCATGCAACTGGAATCTCTCGTCCCTGTTTCATTCGTGTAAGTATCCTCTTTTCCAAAGCCTCGGTAACCTTAAAGTGTGGTGGCAGATTGGACATTGTACCTGCATTGAGGTTTAGCACATTATCTTATGTACTCTATTCTTCTATTGATAAAGCCTTGGGCACGATGTTTTATTTAACAGCATGTTTAACACAAATAAAGGTGGTCTATCTTTCAGATGAAGCACTAACTCAAATAGCTCTCAGTTTGATGTTAAAGTTTATTTATTAGTGTCACAAGTAGGCTTACATTAACATTGCAATGAAGTTACTGTGAAAATCCCCTAGTCGCCACACTCCAACGCCTGTTCGAGTACACTGAGGGAGAATTTAACATGGCCAATTCACCTAACTAGCAGGTCCTTTAGACTGTGGGAGGAAACCAGAGCACCCGGAGAAAACTCACGCAGACACAGGGAGTATGTGCAGACTCCGCACAGACAGTCACCCAAGGCTGGAATTGAACCTGGGTCCCTGGAGCTGTGAGGCAGCAGTGCTAACCACTGTGCCATCCAACCACATTGCTGTGGCTCTGGAGTCACATGTCAGCCAGACTGGGTAAGGACAGCAGATTTCCTCTCATAAAGGACATTAGTGAACCAGATGGGTTTTTAAACAATATGACAATGGTTTCATGGTCATCGTTAGACTTTTTATTCCAGATTTCTACTGAATTCAAATTTAACCATCTGCCATGGTGGGATTCGAACCCTGGGTTTCCCAGAGCATTGCCCTGGGTCTCTGGATCACTAGTCCAGCAACAATACCACGACGTCGCTGCCTACCCACCAAGTGCTCTTGTAATGTTGGAAATGGTGCAATTTGCTCATCCCATAAACAACAATGTGACAATGGTCAGATTTAATGATGTTGGTTGAGGGATAAACTTTGGCTGGATCATAGAGGAGCATTGTGTGGTCTTCTTCCTCCTGGGAATGGCGGCACGGCGGCACAGTGATCAGCACTGCTGCCTCAGCGTCAGGGACCCGGTTCGATTCCCACCATGGCAGATGGTCAAATTGATTTGGTTAGGTTGATTGGCCATGCTAAATAGCCCCTTAGGGTCTGGGGGTTAGCAGAGTAAATGAGTGGGGACATAGGGATGGGGCCTGGGTGGGATTGTGGTTGATGCAGACTTGATGGGCCAAATGGCCGCCTTCTGCCCTGCGGGGATTCTATGATTTTATGACCCTTAAATACCCTTTGGGATGGGCAATAAACGCTGGTCCAGCCAGCGACACCCACACCCCATGAATGTATAAAAAAATTCAAAAAATCTTTAGTTGACTGAGAAACATTTGGGGATGTCCTGCTTTTTTCAAGGCGCTATACAAATTTAAATCTTTTTAAAGCCGTGTTCTTCCCACAGTTTTTAGGAAAGAATGACTCAGATTAGGAAACTGCAACTTGTCTTAATTTCCTCATGCTGAGAACATTGGGACTTTGGAATCCTTCCCAAAAAACTGAGCTACAACCAGAACATTATTAGCCCATGACCCACTTTATTAAAGTATTTAAGTACAAGCATGAGAATTTGGATTTAAATGAGTATATAAAATATAATATTCATATTGCAAACAGACACCAGTAATAAAGAACCAACTTATTCAGCTGGTACCATATTGGATATATGAGATAGAAATAGGAGTAGACCACATGGTCTGTTTAGCCTGCTCCGATATAGGGTTTCAACTCCACTTTTCTGTTAGCTTCCGATATCCCTTGATTCCCTAAGAGACCAAAAATCAGTCTCTCTCCCAAACCTAAATATACTCAACGATGAAGCATCCACAACCCTCTCGGGTAGAGAATTCCAAAGATCCTCAACCCTTTGAGTGAAGGAATTTCTCCTCATTGATCATCCTGAGGCTGTGCCTCCATTTTCCTGATTCACTGACCAGGAGAAACAAGCTATCAAGCCATGGTTTTACTGGCACGGCCACCCGAGGTTCACAAGGTCACGCCCGAGACCAACGGGGAATGCTGTTCTGCAAGCCTCGCCCACCTCGATTTCTGGGCAGCCATGCCGGTAAAATCAGGGGCCTCAGTATGTACCCTGTCAAGCCCCTTCAGAGTCTCTGACGAAGGGTCATCCAGGTTTGAAACATTGGCTCTATTCTCTCCCCACAGATGCTGTCAGACCTGCTGAGAATTTTGAGCATTTTCTGTTTTTGTTTCCGATTCCAGCATCCACCGCAATTTGCTTTTACCCTTCAGAGTCTTGTATGTTTCAATGAGATTACCTCTCATTCTTCTAAACTACAGATAGTTTAGGCCCAATTTACTCAGCCTTTCATCGTAGGATCAACCCTCTCTGCTCAGGGACCAATCGAGTGAACCTTCGTTGTACTGTCTCTAAGGTAAGTATACCCTTCCTTCAAACTGCACAGTGCTCAGAATGTGGCCTCACCAAGCCCTATACAATTGCACCAAGACCATACTAACTTTCTGGGTCTTCGTATGCCCAAGTTGCTCTTTAATCGACATTTATAAGTTTCACATCTTTTAAAAGATATTCTCCTTTTCTGTTCTTGCTGCCCAAGTGAATAATCTCACACTTCCCACATTATACTCCTCCTGCTATCTTGTTGCCCAGCCAGAGAGCAATGGTGCATTGTCAAGTAATCCAGAGACCCAGGGTAATCCCTGGGAACCCAGAGTCGAATTCCACCACAGCAGATTTGATTTGATTTATTATTGTCACATGTATTAGCATACAGTGAAAAGTGTTGATTCTTGCGCGCTATACAGACAGAGCATACCGTTCATAGAGAAGGAAACGAGAGAGTGCAGAATGTAATGTTACAGTCATAGCTAGGGTGTAGAGAAAGATCAACTTAATGCAAGATAGGTCGATTCAAAAGTCAGCAGCAGGGAAGAAGCTGTTCTTGAGTTGGTTGGTATGTGACCCCAGACTTTTGTATCTTTTTCCCATTGGAAGAAGGTGAAAGAGAGAATGTCCGGGGTGCGTGGGGTCCTTAATTGTGCTGGCTGCTTTGCCGAGGCAGCGGGAAGTGTAGACAGAGTCAATGGATGGGAGGCTGGTTTGCATGATGGATTGGGCTACTGCTGTTTGTCATTTTTATTAATGACCTGGATGAGGGTGTGAAAGGATGGATTAGTAAATTTGCGGATGACACTAAAATTGTTGGAGTTGTAGACAGTGCGGAGGGAAGTGGCAGATTACAGAGGGACATAGATAAGCTGCAGAGCTGGGCTGAGAGGTGGCAAATGGAGTTTAATGTGGAAAAGCGTGAGGTGATTCACTTTGGAAGGAGTAACAGGAATACAGAGTACTGGGCTAATGGTAAGATACTTGGTAGTGTGGATGAACAGAGGAATCTGGGTGTCCATGTGCATAGATCCCTGAAAGTTGGCACCCAGGTTGATAGGGTTGTTAAAAAGGCGTACGGTGTGTTAGCTTTTATTGGTAGAGGGATTGAGTTTCGGAGCCATGAGGTCATGTTGCAGCTGCACAAAACTCTGGTGCGGCCGCACTTGGAGTGTTGCGTACAGTTCTGGTCTTAATAGAACTTAATAGAACTTAATAGTTCAGGTGACTTAATAGAGGCGTACAAGATGATCAGAGGATTAGATAGGGTGGACAGTGAGAGCATTTTTCCTCAGATGGTGATGGCTAGCACAAGGGGACATAGCTTTAAATTGAGGGGTGAGAGATATAGGGCAGATGTTAGAGGTAGGTTCTTTACTCAGAGAGTAGTAAGGGCGTGGAATGCCCTGCCTGCAACAGTAGTGGACTTGTCAACATTAAGGGCATTTAAATGGTCATTGGATAAACATATGGATGATATTGGAATAGTGTAGGTTAGATGGGCTTCAGATTGGTTTCACAGGTCGGCGCAACATCGAGGGCCGAAGGACCTGTAATGCGCTGTAATGTTCAATGTTCTATAAATGCCCACGGAAATGGGCAAGCCACTCAGTTTATTCAACTGCTACTAAGGAAACACAGCGCTGTCGACCCTGCAAGGTCCTCCTTACTAACATCTCATGGCTTGTGCCAAATGTGGGAGAGCTAGTCAAGCAACGGCCTGAAATAGTCATACTCACTGCATCATACCTCATAGATAGTGTTCCAGACACCACCATCACCATTCCTCGATATGTCCTGTCCCACTGGATGGACAGATCCAGCAGAGGTGGCGGCAGACTGGTATACAGAGGGAGGGAGTTATCCTGGTAGTCCACAACATTGACTCTGGACCCCATGAAATCTCATGGCACCAGGTCAAACATGGTCAAGAAAACTTCCTGCTGATTACCACGTACTATACCCCCTGATGAATCAGTACGCCTCCATGTTGGACACCACTTGGAGGAAGCACTGAGGGTGGCAAAGGCTTGAAATATACTCTGGGTGGGGGACTTCAGTGACCAAGAGTCAGTCAGTAGTATCACCACAGACTGAACTGGCTAGGTCCTAAGTGACACAGCTTCTGGACTGGGCTGTGTCAGGTGGTGAGGGAACCAACAAGTGGGAAAAACATAATTGACCTCATCCTCACCAACCTGCCTCCTTCATCTGCATCTGCCCATGACATAGAAATGTAGAAAACAGGAGCAGAAGCATTCAGCCCTTCGAGCCATCATGATCATGGCTGACCATCAACTCAATAGCCTGATACCGCCTTCCCCCCCCATATCATTTGATCCCCTTCACCTCAAGTGCTAAGTCTAACTCCTTTTTGAAAATATACAATGTTTTGGCATCTGCTGCTTTCTGTGCTAGCAAATTTCACAGGCTCACCACTCTGGGTGAAAAACTTTCTCCTCATCTCAGTTCCCTACACTGTGACTCCTGGTTCTGGACACCCCCACCATTGGGAACGTCCTTCCTGCATCTATCCCTGTCTAGTTCTGTTAGAATTGGAAAGATTCCTATTAGTACTTTTTCTCAACTACCTCACATCTGTAAGGAGGATTAGTTTACCATAGGTGGCATCAAAGCTCATCAATTAACAATTTGAACAAACAATGTTGCAGAGCTTTGGCACGAATTGAGTTGATGATCATGGCAACAACTGTCAATATATGAGAAAAGTCGATAACCTTGCTCGCTAGCGCTTGTTGGTGGATAACAGAGTTCTAATTGACAAAGATGGGGAATTCAGGATCATTTCTACAAAGTGTAACAAAGTTTACATTGACGGCCAGCATTGATGATGCACCATCAGTTGTAATTGAAACCAGTTTCTTAATCACAATGTTTTCCTCAGTCACATGCCTTTTAAATTAGTTGTAGACACCCTCACCTCTCATCCTCTCGAGTGGCAAAAGGGTGAGGAAGTTCTCTGTAGGTGCATCTTTGAATGCCATAAGATCGAAAACAATCAGCTGGGCCGTATCCATCATGTCTACTGATTCAAACTGCAGTGAGAACATTCGCAACCTTGATAAGTCTTGGTCTATTTGCTGAGACACATCCTCGGACAATAATTCCACCCTCTGGCTACTGTTAAAGCATTCATGCTCTTGGTGGCCATCATAACATCATCTTTACTTTTAAAGTCTTTGGACAAGGCATCGGCAGCAACCATCATAGCCTCCCTGATAACTTCACCATTGGTGTACAGTTTCTTATGTTTTGCCATCAGATGGCTGACGTCTTTTTGCTAGCCTTGCCTTTAGCCAGAGGTTTTGAAGAGTGACTGTTGATCTTGCAACATTCCCTTTAACTCCCCGACTTTCTTTGTCGGAATGGCGCTGTTTAAATGGAAGTTTTCTTGAAATTTTGGTTGCATTTTCTTGTGATGCCATTCCAAAATACTCAAGGCTGTTGACCAATGAGACGAATGATGTTGCCTTTGACATTCGTGAAAAGAGATTCACTTTCCTATTCCTGGTGGGAATGGTAGGTTTTTGCCCTCTGGGAAGTCTCAGGCTCCCTGCTTATCCTTTCTACAAAGTGCAACAAAGTTTTCATCGACAGCCAGCGTTGACGGTGCACCATCAGTTGTGATTGAAACCAGTTTGTTAATCAGAGTGTTTTTCTGAGCTTTGACATCTGGACTCGAAACGTCAGCTCTTTTCTCTCCTGACAGATGCTGCCAGACCTGCTGGGACTTTCCAGCATTTTCTCTTTTGGTTTCAGATTCCAGCATCTGCAATAATTTGCTTTTATCCTTGCTCAGCATTTTGTCTTGACCCAGCTTAGTCAATATCTTGGTGCCTGCGATACGGCAGTCAATGAACTGATTCCCTTTCCATCATGAGATGCCCGAGACCTGCACATTTTCAGCAGCGGAATGGCAGCCAATGGCAATCGGTTTTTTGAGACTCCAGGATTGCCCTGTCAATCGCGATCGACTATTTGGAGAGTACTGACTGAACTTGTCTCAACTCTTTGCACCTTCTTTTGTCTTCCTCACAACTTGCAGCAACACCTAGCTTTGCACCATCAGCAAACATAGATTCTCTCTACCTCTTCATCTCGGTCAATAATAGACTGTAAATAGCTGAGGCCTCAGCATTGATTCTTCTAGAACTCCACTAGTTGTCACATGCCAACTTGATAATACTCTGCTTATCCCCAGTCTTTGCTTCATGTCAGTTAACCGAACCTCTGTCCATGCTAATATATCACCCCAACTCCATGAGCCTTTATCTTCCACATTAAACTTTGTGTGGCACCTTATCTAATGCCTTTTGGAAATCCACATACACTATATCCACTTGGTTCCCCCTCATCTAGCCCGCTAGTTAAATCCTGAGGAGCAGCTTCCCTAAGTTGGCTAGGTGGGTAGAGCAGTAACAGTGCTGTTTGATTCCTGTTCCAACTGAGGAACCCAGGGACCTGCTTCCTCACCCTGTCCCTGAGAGTGCAAGATATCACTAAACAAAACTACCAAGGACACAGCTCAGGACGAAGCATCAGCTGACAATGAGCCAAAGAATCTGCCTTTGTGCAAAGCACACACAAATGAATTAAGATACATCATTAAAGATCTCTAATAATTTTGTCAAACAAGATTTCCCTTTCATAAAACCATGTTGATTTTGATCAAAACTATGAATTTCTTAGTGCATTGTTAAGACTCCCTTAATAATAGGTGTCAGCAGTTTTCCGATGACTGAAGTCGAGATAACTTGGCCAACGTTTTCCTGTTTCCTTGCTCCACCCTTTTTTGAATAGCAGTTTTATATTTTCTGACTTCCAATCAGCTGAAACCATTCTAGAATCTCAGGATTTTTGGAAAATAATAACCAGTGTACCCTTTATCTCTGCAATTACCTCTTTCAGATTCCTAGCATGTAGGCCATCCTTACTCTACCAAATGTATTATTTGTTGTGGAGTGATTCCCTTTTTGATTCATTCTCTTTCAAAGCCTAGGTGGGGCTTTGTCAGATTTAGTCCCTTAAGTTTCTCCAGTAATTTTTTTTCTCCTGATATTAATTATATTCACTCATTCCCCCATTCTCATTAGCTCCTGGTATATCTAATTTCTCCGCTGAGTACTTCCTGTTGTTTAGTTAGTGTTTTTCTCAGTATGACTGTGGCAGAGGCAGCATGGATTAGATGCAGAGTAAAACTCCCACTACATTGTCTAATCAAAAACATCCTAGAACGGTCCAACGCTGTTTGCCGAGTGATTAAAGCTCCCTGCTTACGCATCTGCCCAACAAAACTTGCTTTGTTCCACACTGTCCGCGTTCATCTCTACCCCACCATTTCTGTCCTCAACTTCCTTCCCTTTGTTGAAACTCAAATCTCCACTTTGATCATTTTGAAACTTGATCTCACAAACACTCTCCAAGTTATCCTCTACACATTGCAACTCAGTGAGAATGTCATAGTCTTTGACTTTATAGACAATACCTCGTTATCCCTTCACTCCTGTGCTTGCTGAAATCCACTGAGTCTCAATGATTCATGTTTCCTTCCTTTCATATATTGTGGGTTAAACCCCTTTTCATTTTTAACATTTTTTTTCTTCCTTCACTCTCACCATTTGTGCGAGCACTTACATATTTGTCGGAATTTTACCACCATGCCTGTGACAGAATTGGGGCGAGCGCGGCTCATAGAATGGAATTCTCCGTTGGGTGGGATTTTATGAGCCTCGCCCAAGCGAGATCGTAAAATACCGGCCATTCTGTCTGTACTTTTTCTCATTCCTTCATTATCTTTCACACTCCTCTTTCTTCTCCCCCTCCTTCTCTCTCCTTCTCTCCCTCCATCTGTCTCTTCCTTCTCTTTCCTCCCCCAAGGTTTTGTCACAAGTCCAAATTACTATTTGGCCCTGAAAGTGTATAATAATTAAGGAGCAGTTGGAGATGTTTCCCCTCAATAAACCGTACATATGCTTTCAATTACCAGCACAAACCCACAGCAGTCTTACTCCACCAAATATATTCTTTGTTGCCGATGATTCCTTGCCTCTTATTTGATTTGTGCTCTTTTGAAGCTTAGATGCTGCCCAGAAAGCTATTGTTAGCAACCCTTGACGTCTTTACTGAAGAAAATAAGTGTGTTTAAAAATACTCCCACTTTAGTACTTTTTACCAAACATTGATCAAGGCAGAATGACCTGGAGCTTGCACAGTAGATACTTGATGCAAGCTAGGCTTAATCCCCAGTCTGTACTGAATTCATCAGTGCTTTAACTGGCCGAGAGAGGAAAAACAGTGAAACAGGCCCTTGCCTCTCCCCTTTTCACCTGATCTTAGAACATAGAACATAGAAAGCCACAGCACAAACAGGCCCTTCGGCCCACAAGTTGCGCCGATCACATCCCCACCTCTAGGCCTATCTATAGCCCTCAATCCCATTAAATCCCATGTACTCATCCAGAAGTCTCTTAAAAGACCCCAACGAGTTTGCCTCCACCACCACCGACGTCAGCCGATTCCACTCACCCACCACCCTCTGAGTGAAAAACTTACCCCTGACATCTCCTCTGTACCTACCCCCCAGCACCTTAAACCTGTGTCCTCTCGTAGCAACCATTTCAGCCCTTGGAAATAGCCTCTGAGAGTCTACCCTATCCAGACCTCTCAACATCTTGTAAACCTCTATCAGGTCACCTCTCATCCTTCGTCTCTCCAGGGAGAAGAGACCAAGCTCCCTCAACCTATCCTCATAAGGCATGCCCCCCAATCCAGGCAACGTCCTTGTAAATCTCCTCTGCACCCTTTCAATGGCTTCAACATCTTTCCTGTAATGAGGTGACCAGAACTGCGCGCAGTACTCCAAGTGGGGTCTAACCAGGGTCCTATAAAGCTGCAGCATTATCTCCCGACTCCTAAACTCAATCCCTCGATTAATGAAGGCCAGTACGCCGTACGCCTTCTTGACCGCATCCTCCACCTGCGAGGCCGATTTAAGAGTCCTATGGACCCGGACCCCAAGGTCCTTCTGATCCTCTACACTGCTAAGAATGGTACCCTTCATATTATACTGCTGCTTCATCCCATTGGATCTGCCAAAATGGATCACCACACACTTATCCGGGTTGAAGTCCATCTGCCACTTCTCCGCCTAGTCTTGCATTCTATCTATGTCTCGCTGCAACTTCTGACATCCCTCCAAACTATCCACAACACCACCTACCTTGGTGTCGTCAGCAAACTTACCAACCCATCCCTCCACTTCCTCATCCAGGTCATTTATGAAAATGACAAACAGCAAGGGTCCCAGAACAGATCCCTGGGGCACTCCACTGGTCACTGACCTCCATGCAGAGAAAGACCCCTCCACAGCCACTCTCTGCCTTCTGCAGGCAAGCCAGTTCTGGATCCACAAGGCAACAGCCCCTTGGATCCCATGCCCTCTCACTTTCTCAAGAAGTCTTGCATGGGGGACCTTATCGAACGCCTTGCTGAAGTCCATATAGACCACATCCACCGCTCTTCCTTCGTCAATGTGTTTGGTCACATTTTCAAAGAACTCAACCAGGCTCGTAAGGCACGACCTGCCCTTGACAAAGCCGTGCTGACTACTTTTGATCATACTAAACTTCTCTAGATGATCATAAATCCTGTCTCTCAGGATCCTCTCCATCAACTTACCAACCACTGAGGTTAGACTCACCGGTCGGTAATTTCCCGGGCTGTCCCTGTTCCCTTTCTTGAATATAGGGACCACATCTGCAATCCTCCAATCCTCCGGAACCTCTCCCGTCTCCATCGACGATGCAAAGATCATCGCCAAAGGCTCCGCAATCTCCTCCCTCGCCTCCCACAGTAACCTGGGGTACATCCCATCCGGTCCCGGCGACTTACCAACCTTGATGCCATTCAGTAGTTCCAACACATCCTCTTTCTTTATGTCCACATGCTCGATCCTTTCTGTCCACCGCAAACCAGCAGTACAACCACCCAGATCCCTTTCCACCGTGAATACCGAGGTAAAGTATTCATTAAGCAGCTCCGCCATTTCTAACGGTTCCGCACAAACTTTTCCCCCTTCACCTTTTAAGGGTCCTATGCCTTCACATCTCATCCTTTTACTCTTGACATATTTGTAGAAAGCCTTGGGATTCTCCTTAATCTTACCCGCCAAGGTCTTCTCATGACCCCTTCTCGCTCTCCTAATTTCCTTCTTAAGCTCCTTCCTACATCGCGTATACTCCTCTAAATCCTTAACACCTCCTAGCTCTCTGAACCTTCTGTACGCCTCTCTTTTCTTATTCACCAGGTTCATCACAACCTTCGTGCACCACGGTTCCCGTACCCTACCAACACCCCCCTGTCTCATCGGAACGTTGTCATGCAGAGCTCCAGACAAACATTCCTTGAAAATCCTCCACTTTCCTTCGGTACTTTTCCCCAAGAATGCCTCCTTCCAATTTACCCGTCTAATTTCCTCCCTGATGACACTGTATTTCCCTTTACTCCAGAGAAACACTTTCCTAGCCTGCCTGACCCTATCTCTTTCCAATGCTATCGTGAAGGAGATAGAATTATGATCGCTATCCCCAAGATGCTCACCCACCGAGAGATCCTCCACCTGTCCAGGTTCATTAGCCAGCACCAGATCAAGTACAGCCTCTCCTCTAGTAGGCTTATCCACATACTGTGTCAGGAAACTCTCCTGGACACACCTAACAAACTCCTCTCCATCCAAACCCCTAGCCCTAGGGATATTCCAATCTATGTTTGGGAAATTAAAATCTCCCATCACGACAACTCTGTTATTCCTACATCTCTCCAGGATCTGTTTCCCCATCTGCTCCTCAACATCTCTGTTACTATTGGGCGGCCTATAGAAAACACCCAGCAACGTTACCGACCCCTTCCTGTTCCTAACCTCCACCCACAGAGACTCCGTAGTCAATCCCTCCACGGCGTCCACCTTCTCTACAGCCGTGACACTATCCCTGATCAACAGTGCCACTCCCCCCCCTCTCTTGCCTCCCTCCCTGTCCTTCCTGAAACATCTAAAACCCGGCACCTGAAGCACCCAGTCCTGTCCCTGAGACATCCAAGTCTCCGTAATGGCCACCACATCACAATTCGAAGCAGCAATCCACGCTCTAAGCTCATCCACTTTATTCACTACACTCCTGGCATTAAAATAGACACATCTCAGACCTTCAGCCTGAGCACTTCCCTTCTCCATCACTCGTCTAACCTCCCTCTTACCCTGTCTACATTCCTTATCTATTTGCGAGCTAACCTCCTCGCTCTCAGTCCCCTCATTTCGATTCCCTCCCCCCAACCTTTCTAGTTTAAAGTCTCTCCAGTAGCCTTAGTGTGCTGAAAGAGATACACGGCAAAACATTCAAAGACTAGGGATATGGCTTCATAGTGAGGCTTTCCCACAGTCAGTTAGTTTGGCGGTTTGCTCCAGAAATGACCACCTGGACACCATACCAGGGGCTTAATGTTGAACATCAGAACCAAGAAGGTATTTCTGAAGAAATGAACAAGGGTATTATTGATGGGCTAGATGTTTGGTGGTATGAGCGCTGGGGAGATGTAGCTGGAGGAAGGGGCACAGCAGATCCAATATGGGAATGAGAGGTGGTTGGATGTTCTGCCATCAATACGAAAGGCAAGATGTAAAGAAAGAACTTCTGAGGGCAGTGTGTCTGGGGGTGTCCACTATATTGGGATACAGTGAAAAGTAATGTTTCTTGTGCGCTATACAAACAAAGCATTCCGTTCATAGAGTACACAGGGGAGAAGGAAAGGAAAGGGTCCAGAATATAGTGTTACAGTCATAGTGCAGTTTTAAAAGCATAGAATGAGAGTAAAAAATAGAATTCGAGCCTTCTTGTGTGGCTCACAAGAAGCCGCCACACTCCAGCACCATCTTAAAACTGACAAAGTTATTCCATGGGAATGGGGAGAGGTGAGAATTGAAGGCCAATTATTACTTCCCCAACGAGAATAGCATCAAGTGAGGGCCAGCTGTCGTTTACTTGCAATCCTCTTGGGCAGGAAGTTGTAGAGGAATGGGACCAGGACCAAATCTTTGTGCCTCTTGTATGGCATGTCCATCACAGTTCAGAGGCAGCACCTTATAGAGGCATTTTTTAAAAAGTAATAGAAAACTAATCGATAACCACTGCCTGAAATTTGCATCGGCCTCAAGTCCTGATCAGGGACAATGCACTTGCCATTTTCTGATCAGTTGTGCATCACCAGTTGTTCTTGAGCTCTTCTTGCTGATGGCGAAGCCTCAAACCTACGTTCGTCAGTTGCCTAATGACCAATGGGAAGACAGTGACATAGTGGTAATGTCACTGGACTAGTAATCCAGACTGCTCATGGATTCAAATCCTATCATTCCAGCATGTGGGATTTAATACTACACAAAATACGAGCTCATGATGTAAGGGGATAACATATCAGCCTGGAGAGAGGATCGGTTAACTAACAGGAACCTTAAGAGTAGGGATAAATGGGTCTTTTTCAGAAGTGCCACAGGGATCAGCGCTGGAGCCTCAACTATTTATAAACTATATCAATAACCTGGATGAAGGGACCAAATGCATGGTAGCTAAATTTGAAGGTGACACAAGGATAGGTAGGAAAGTATGTTGACAAGAGAAGGTAGATAGTCTACAGCAGGATAGGTTAAGTTTGGCAAATGGAGTATAATGTGGGAAAATATGAACTTGTCCACTTTGACAGGAAGAAGATCAAAACAATATATTACTAAGTGGAGAGATTACAGAACTCTGAAGTACAGAGGGATCTGAGTGTCCTGGTACATGAATCACATAAGGTCAGCATGCAAGTACAGCAAGTGATTAGAAAGGCTTAGATTAGATTAGAAATGTTGGTGTTTAGGGAAATCTGACTGAAACTGTATAGAACCTTGGTGAGACCACATCGGGAGAACTGTAAACTTCTAGTCTCCTTATGTGAAAAAGGATATAATTGCATTAGAAGCAGTTCAGAGAAGGCTAGATGAAAAAGACCCATTTATCCCTACCCTCTGAAATATGGTTGACTCTCAACTGCCCTCTAAAATGGCCTGGCAAACCACTCAGTTCAAGGGCAACTAGGGATGGGCAATAAATGCTGCCAGCTAACGACGCCTATGTCCATCGAATGAATAAAAAAAAGATAAAGGAAATGTGATACACAGGGAATTTGCAGAAGTACAGTTATGAATTGATTTTAATCCAGGTAAGGTTGACTTGCAGCTGCCAAATGTTCAAGAGAGATTGCTTGTGAGATTGGTGAGAAGTGGTATCACCTGCTACTGATGCATTGGAAATTGAATCACTCTGCTTGTTAACTCTGATGATTTTGCTCTTCCACCAGATATATTTTAGACCTGGATAACTACAGTGCTATTCCTGTCTCAAGTGAAGAGGAGTACAAAAGAGTGATGGGCCAATTTCCATTCCATGATCCAGAGCTGGAAAATGTAAGCAATTATTACCGTGTTAAATATTTTCACCATCGAGACCAAGGGATTGATTTAGAAGGAAAAAATAAAGTAGGAAAGTAAGCTAGCGGGGAACATAAAAACTGACTGTAAAAGTTTCTATGGATATGTAAAGAGAAAAAAGTTTGACAAAAACAAATGTTGGCACCTTACAGTCAGAAACGGGAGAATTCATAATGGGAATAAATAAATGGCTGTGAATTAAATTTGTACTTTGCTTCAGTCTTCACAAAGGAAGACATGAATAATACACCAAAAGTGCTGAGAGAAACATGTTTTGGTGAGGAGTTGAAGGAAATCAGCATTAGTAGAGAAATAGTTTTGGGGAAATTAATGGGATTGAAGGTGAATAAATCTTCATCCCAGAGTACTTAAGGAAGTGGCCCTGGAAATAGTAGATCCATTGGTGGTTATTTTCCAAAATTCTTTGGACTCTGCAATAGTTCCACAGATTGGATGGTAGCTGATATAAGCCGGCTATTCAAAAAGGGACATAGAGAGGAAACAGGGAACTATAGATCAGTGAGCCTCACATCGGTACTAGGGAAGTTGCCAGAGTCTGTTATCAAGGATTTCATAACCTGGTGTTTGGAAAGCAGCGATACAATCGGACAAAGCCAGCATGGAGTGACAAAAAGGAAATCATGGTTGACGAATCTTTTGGACATTTTTGAGGATGTAACTAGTAGAGTTGACCGAGGAGAACCAGTGGATGTCGTTTATTTAGACTTTCAGAAGGCTTTCGACAAGGTCTCACATAACAGACTTGTATGTAAAGTTAAAGCACATGGGATTGCAGGTAATGTCTTGAGATGGATAGAAAACTAGTTGGCAGATAGGAAGCAGAAAGTTGGCATAAATGGGTCTTTTTCTGATTGGCAGTCAATGACTACTGGGGTTCCACAGGAATGTATGCTAGTACATTGTACATTAATGGTTTGGACGAGGGAACTGAATGTTTTATCTCCAAATTTGCAAATGATACAAAGGTGGATGGGAAGGTGAGCTGTGAGGAAGATGCAGAGATGCTTTTGCATGATTTGGACAGGCTGAGTGTGTGGGCATCTGCATGGCAGATGCAACATAATGTGGACAAATGTGGGGTTATCCACTTTGGTAGCAAT
Source organism: Mustelus asterias (assembly GCF_964213995.1). Taxonomy (NCBI): domain Eukaryota; kingdom Metazoa; phylum Chordata; class Chondrichthyes; order Carcharhiniformes; family Triakidae; genus Mustelus; species Mustelus asterias. The sequence continues at coordinate 193,311,432 of NC_135801.1, forward strand.
AATAGGAAGACAGATTATTACTTGAATGGGTGTAAATTGAGAGAGGTGGATACTCAATGAGACCTTGGTGTCCTTGTGCATCAGTTACTGAAAGTAAGCGCGCAGGTACAGCAGGTAGTAAAGAAGGCAAATGAGAAAATCGGACCTCTCAGGGACAAAGGAGGGGAATTATGCTTAGAACCCAAGGGAATAGGGGAGATCCTAAATGAATACTTTGCATCGGTATTCACGAAGGAGAGGGGCGTGTTAACCGGGAGTGTCTCGGAGGGAGGTGTTGACCCGTTAGAGAAAATCTCCATTACAAGAGAGGAAGTGTTAGGTTTTTTAGGGAACATTAAAACTGACAAAGCCCCAGGGCCTGATGGCATCTATCCTCGACTGCTCAGGGAGACGAGAGGTGAAATTGCTGGGCCTCTGACGGAAATCTTTGTCGCTTCTTTGGACACGGGTGAGGTCCCTGAGGATTGGAGGATAGCGAATGTGGTCCCGTTGTTTAAGAAGGGTAGCAGGGATAACCCAGGAAATTATAGGCCGGTGAGCTTGACGTCCGTGGTAGGGAAGTTGTTGGAGAGGATTCTTAGAGACAGGATGTATGTGCATTTAGAACGGAACAATCTCATTAGTGACAGACAGCATGGTTTTGTAAGAGGGAGGTCGTGCCTTACAAATTTGGTGGAGTTTTTTGAGGAAGTGACAAAAACGGTTGATGAAGGAAGGGCCGTGGATGTCGTCTATATGGATTTCAGTAAGGCATTTGACAAAGTCCCACATGGCAGGTTGGTTAAGAAGGTTAAGGCTCATGGGATACAAGGAGAAGTGGCTAGATGGGTGGAGAACTGGCTTGGCCATAGGAGACAGAGGGTAGTGGTCGAAGGGTCTTTTTCCGGCTGGAGGTCTGTGACCAGTGGTGTTCCGCAGGGCTCTGTACTGGGACCTCTGCTATTTGTGATATATATAAATGATTTGGAAGAAGGTGTAACTGGTGTAATCAGCAAGTTTGCGGATGACTCGAAGATGGCTGGAATTGCGAATAGCGAAGAGCATTGTCGGGCAATACAGCAGGATATAGATAGGCTGGAAAATTGGGCGGAGAGGTGGCAGATGGAATTTAATCCGGATAAATGCGAAGTGATGCATTTTGGAAGAAATAATGTAGGGAGGAGTTATACAATAAATGGCAGAATCATCAGGAGTATAGAAACACAGAGGGACCTAGGTGTGCAAGTCCACAAATCCTTGAAGGTGGCAACACAGGTGGAGAAGGTGGTGAAGAAGGCATATGGTATGCTTGCCTTTATAGGACGGGGTATAGAGTATAAAAGCTGGAGTCTGATGATGCAGCTGTATAGAACGCTGGTTAGGCCACATTTGGAGTACTGCGTCCAGTTCTGGTCGCCGCACTACCAGAAGGACGTGGAGGCATTGGAGAGAGTGCAGAGAAGGTTTACCAGGATGTTGCCTGGTATGGAGGGTCTGAGCTATGAGGAGAGATTGGGTAGACTGGGGTTGTTCTCCTTGGAAAGACGGAGAATGAGGGGAGATCTAATAGAGGTATACAAGATTATGAAGGGTATAGATAGGGTAAACAGTGGGAAGCTTTTTCCCAGGTCGGAGGTGACGATCACGAGGGGTCACGGGCTCAAGCTGAGAGGGGCGAAGTATAACTCAGACATCAGAGGGACATTTTTTACACAGAGGGTGGTGGGGGCCTGGAATGCGCTGCCAAGTAGGGTGGTGGAGGCAGGCACGCTGACATCGTTTAAGACTTACCTGGATAGTCACATGAGCAGCCTAGGAATGGAGGGATACAAACGATTGGTCTAGTTGGACCAAGGAGCGGCACAGGCTTGGAGGGCCGAAGGGCCTGTTTCCTGTGCTGTACTGTTCTTTGTTCTTTGTATGTTGGCCTTCATAGCGAGAGGATTTGAGTGTAGGGATAGAGATGTTTTGCTGCAATTGTATATGGCTTTGGCGAGGCCGCATCTGGAATATTGTGTGCAGTTTTGGTGTCCTTATCTGAGGAAGAATATCCTTGCTATAGAGGGAGTACAATGAAGGTTTACCAGGCTGATTCCTGGGATGGCAGGTCTGTCATATGAGGAGAGACTAAGTGGGTTAGGATTGTATTCACTGGCGTTGAGAAGAGTGAGAGGGGATCTCATAGAAACTTATAAAATTCTAACAGGGTTAGACAGGGTAGATTCAGAAATAATGTTCCCAATGGTGGGGGAGTCCAGAACTAGGGGTCATAGAACATTACAGCGCAGTACAGGCCCTTTGGCCCTCGATGTTGCGCTGACCTGCGAAACCAATCTAAAGCCCCTCTAATCTACACTATTCCAATATCATCCATATGTTTATCCAATAACCATTTGAATGCTCTTAATGTTGAAGGGCGGCATGGTAGCACAGTGGTTAGCACTGCTGCTTCACAGCTCCAGGGACCTGGGTTCTATTCCCGGCTTGGGTCACTGTCTGTGTGGAGTTTGCACATTCTCTTCGTGTCTGTGTGGGTTTCCTCCGGGTGCTCCGGTTTCCTCCCACGGTCCAAAGATGTGCGGGTTAGGTTGATTGGCCATGCTAAAATTGCCCTTAGTGTCCTGAGATGCATAGGTTAGAGGGATTGGTGGGTAAAATATGTAGGGATATGGGGGTAGGGTCTGGGTGGGATTGTGGTCGGTGCAGACTCGATGGGCCGAATGGCCTTTCTGTGCTGTAGGGTTTTTATGATTCTATGAGTCCACTACTGCTGCAGGCAGGGCATTCCACGCCCTTACTACTCTCTGAGTAAAGAACCTACCTCTAACATCTGTCCTATATCTATCACCCCTTAATTTAAAGCTACGTCCCCTCGTGTTAGCCATCACCATCCGAGGAAAAAGGCTCTCACTATCCACCCTCTCTAATCCTCTGATCATCTTGTATACCTCTATTAAGTCACCTCTTAACCTTCTTCTCTCTAACGAAAACAACCTCAAGTCCCTCAGCCTTTCCTCATACGATCTTCCCATCATACCAGGCAACATCCTGGTAAATCTCCTCTGCACCCTTTCCAACGCTTCCACATCTTTCCGATAATGCGGCGACCAGAACTGTACGCAATACTCCAAATGCGGCTGCGCCAGAGTTTTGTACAGCTGCAACATGACCTCCTGGCTCCGAAACCCAATCCCTCTACCAATAAAAGTTCACACACTGTACGCCTTCTTAACAACCCTATCAACCTGGGTGCCAACTTTCAAGGATCTGTGCACATGGACACCCAGATCCCTCTGTTCATCCACACTACCAAGTATATTTCCATTAGCCCAGCACTCTGTATTCCTGTTACTCCTTCCAAAGTGAATCACCTCACACTTTTCCGCATTAAACTCCATTTGCCACCTCTCAGCCCAGCTCTGCAGCTTATCTATGTCCCTCTGTAATCTGCCACTTCCCTCCGCACTGTCTACAACTCCAACAATTTTAGTGTCATCCGCAAATTTACTAATCCATCCTTTCACACCCTCATCCAGGTCATTAATAAAAATGACAAACAGCAGTGGCCCCAAAACAGATCCTTGCGGTACACCGCTAGTAACTGAACTCCAGGATGAATATTTCCCATCAACCACCACCCTCTGTTTTCTTCCAGCTAGCCAATTCCTGATCCAAACCACGAAATCACGCTCAATCCCATGTGTCCGTATTTTCTGCAATAGCTTACCATGGGGAACCTTATCAAACGCTTTGCTGAAATCCATATACACCACATCAACCGCTTTACCCTTATCCACCTCTTTGGTCACCTTCTCAAAGAACTCAATAAAGTTTGTGAGGCACGACCTACCCTTCACAAAACCATGCTGACTATCCCTAATCAAATTATTCCTTTCCAGGTGATTATAAATCCTATCTCTTATAATCCTTTCCAAAATTTTGCCCACAACAGAAGTAAGGCTCACCGGTCTATAATTACCAGGGTTGTCCCTACTCCCCTTCTTGAACAAGGGAACAACAGTTGCTATCCTCCAGTCTTCTGGCACTGTTCCTGTAGACAATGACGACACAAAGATAAAGCCAAAGGCTCTGCAATCTCCTCTCTAGCCTCCCAGAGAATCCTAGGATAAAACCCATCCAGCCCAGGGAACTTATCTATTTTTACCCTTTCCAGAATTGCCAACACCTCCTGCTTATGAACCTCAATCCCGTCCAGTCCAACAGCCTGCATCTCAGTACTCCCCTCGACAACACTGTCCCTCTCCTGTGTGAATACCCTCGAAAAATATGCATTTAGTGCTTCTCCTATCTCTTCAGACTCCACGCACAACTTTCGACTACTGTCCTTGACTGGCCCTAATCTTACCCTAATCATTCTTTTACTCCTGACATAGCTATAGAAAGCTTTAGGGTTTTCCTTGATCCTACCTGCCAAAGACTTCTCATGTTCCCTCCTGGCTCTTCTTAACTCTTTCTTTAGGTCCTTCCTGGCTAACTTGTAACTCTCAAGTGCCCTAACTGAGCCTTCACGTCTCATCTTAACATAAGTCTCCTTCTTCCTCTTCACAAGAGAGTCAACCTCCTTAGTAAACCACGGTTCCCTCACACGTCTGCTTTCTCCCTGCCTGACAGGTACATATTTATCAAGGACGCGTAGTAGCTGTTCCTTGAACAAGTTCCACATTACAATTGTGCCCATCCCCTGCAGTTTCCTTCCCCAACCTATGCCACCTAAATCTCGCCTAATCGCATCATAATTTCCTTTCCCCCAGCTATAACTCTTGCCCTTTGGTATATACCTATCCCTTTCCATTGCTAAGGTAAACGTAATCGAATTATGGTCACTGTCGCCAAAGTGCTCACCTACCTCCAAATCTAACACCTGGCCTGGTTCATTACCCAGTACCAAATCCAATGTGGCCTCGCCTCTTGTTGGTCTATCTACATACTGTGTCAGGAAGCCTTCCTGCACACATTGGACAAAAACTGACCCCTCTAAAGTACTTGAACTATAGCTTTTCCAGTCAATATTTGTAAAGTTAAAGTCCCCCAGAACAACTACCCTGTTACTTTCGCTCCTATCCAGAATCATCTTTGCAATCTTTTCCTCTACATCTCTGGAACTTTTCGGAGGTCTATAAAAAACTCCCAACAGGGTGACCTCTCCTTTCCTGTTTCTAACCTCAGCCCAAACTACCTCAGTAGACGAGTCCTCATCAAATGTCCTTTCTGCCACCGTAATACTGTCCTTGACTAACAATGCCACACCTCCCCCTCTTTTACCACCTTCCCTGCACTTACTGAAACATCTAAACACTGGAACCTGCAACAACCATTCCTGTCCCTGCTCTATCCATGTCTCCGAGATGGCCACAACATCGAAATCCCAGGTACCAACCATGGTTTGAGGATAAGAGGTAAACCTTTTAGAACTGAGGTGAGGAGAAATTTCTTCACCCAGAGGGTGGTGAATGTGTGGAATTCACTACCACAGAATGTAGTTGAGGCTGAATGTAGTTGAGGCTAAAACGTCTGATTTCAAAAAGAAATTAGGCATAGCTCTTGGGGCTAAAGGGATCAAGGGATTATGGGGGAAAAGGAGGGATCAGGATATTGAATTTGATGATCAGCCATGATCAGAATGAATGGCGGAGCAGGCTCGAAGGGCTGAATGGCCTACTCCTGCTTCTAGTTTCTATATTTCTACTTCATAGTCCGATAACCTGAAGATGAAATAAAAGCAGAAAATGTTGGAAATATTCTGTGATATTCTGTGGATTCTGTGATACTCAGCAGGTCAGATAGTATCTCTGGAAAAAGAAATAGAGTTAATGTTCCAGCTCAGTGACCTTTCCTCAGAACTGGTGCGTTGACGTTTTCTGCTTTTTTTTCACATTTCCAACCTGTCCATGGAACCCAGGTTGAGAATCATTGGATATCGGGGCCCAGCTGAGATTGATATGGCCTGACCAGATCTCCTGTTGGACCACATGGCGGTGGTCAGTGCAAGCTGTTGTTGTTGTTGGATGGCTCAACTAGCAATGCACCAGATACACTTAAGTCTGTGCCTGTCTGTCTCAAAAGAGTGAAGATGACGAAGGGAATGTGTTGAGGAGAGTCAATGGGAAGAGGGAATGAAATACAGGGCAGGATTTTACAGCTTTGCCCGTCCTGAAACCGTAAAACCCTGCCCGAGGTCAACGAGCGGCACGGTGTTACAGTGGTTAGCACTGCTGCGTCACAGCGCCAGGGACCTGGGTTCAATTCCAACCTCAGATGACTGTGTGGAGTTTGCACGTTCTCCCCGTATCTGCGTGGGTTTCCTCCGGGTCGGTTTCCTCCCACAGTCCAAAGATGTGTGGGTTAGGTTGATTGGCCATGCTAAATTGACCCTTAGTGTCAAGGGGATTAGCTGCGTAAATACATGAGGTTACGAGATAGGGCGGGATTGTTGTCGGTGCAGTCTCGATGGGCCAGATGGCCTCTTTCTGCACTGTAAGAATTCTATTCTATGGTAACAGACCTTTCCATGTTCTGCCCCTCACCCGCTCCAATTCCTGTGGCAAGTGGGGTGGTAAAATTCTGGCCACAGTCACAATTTTGTTGGGGGCCAAAGGCATCACTGGGAGATGATAAACTGGTTCAACATATCGATGCCTGAAGGAATTTGGCCAATAGAGGTGCCAAGGATCAGCAGTTTGGAGTTCTAACAAGCAGGTCCTATTTACTAACAGTAAGTTTTCCAGGGAATGCTGCAGAAGGAAGTGGTGACTCAGGAAGTTTGAAAGATATGGGTGATGATGACAAGTATTGATTAAGTCCCATTCACATCTTTGAGCATTAGATTGCCTCAGTGGTGTTTGATATCAATATCGTGCACACTAACTGGGAGATAATACCAAGATGATGTGATCAACAATAGTGGGATCTTTTTGTGTCCATAGTATAGCTAGAAAATGGTTCATTTAATATTAATGTTATTAAAAGGTCAAATGCTGGTATGGTTTTGTGCCACAGTGAAGTAGAGTGCTTGAATGTGGAATAGCGTGGGTCTGGGATGACTTGCGATTTCCAACGATGTAAACCCTTGTTCTGAGTCATTTGGGATTTAGATGATTGCATTCAAATACATATCCACAGTCAGGACAAGGCCTTTGGATCTGTTCCACAGTGTCTGCAACATGTTCCTTCCTTGAATAGATGAACCACAGGCTGATGAAGGTTCTTGGTTACCACCTCCTCCTTCAATTAGATGTGTGTTTCCTCTCCTAGTCCAGCACCTATTAAATCAACCACTACACGGCCATATCTGCCTTTTCACTTTGAATGAAAGCAACCATTTTCAGCAAGTGTCTTTGGTGGTCAGATACCTGGCTTGCTATCCCTTGCCTTGTGTTGGATCCAACTTCATCCATCCAGTCATTTTGGAGCAGTCATATTACACTTTTATTGATCATCTGACGCCTGACTCTTGCGTCAGCATATACGTGTCGCTTATGAGGGTGATGGAAATTGACACGATGAATAATTTCCGAAATAAATTGGATTGCACTTGAGGGAACTAAACTTCCAGTGGGGAAATGAGACTGGATTGCTCTACAGAGGGTTGTCATGTACTCAATGAGCCGAATACCCCCATTGTGTGCCATTATAACTCTACGAGATGAGTTTCTGAGCGATTGGCCCAAATCTGAGCTGTCCATTTCCTACAGTGTTGTTCTCTAACTTACTCTCTTATCATTCAAGTCTCCCAAAGACTGCCATCCTCTCCTTCTTCACAGGGTTAGTACGGTCAGAGTTTCAGTGAAATTTCTTTGCTTAATCCTCTGAAACTCCGAACACCGCATCGTACGCACACTTTCTTCTCTGTTCATCTTCACTGTGCTGAAACTAAGAGCCATCACACTATCTCGATGGACTGAATGGCCTCTTTCTGGGCCATAATGACTCTCTGACTTTATTGCCAACTTTCATTGTTATCAGGACAAAACTCCTTCATCTCCCCCAAAGAAATATTGTTAATATGGAGAGGGCAACATATAGAATAACAAGTTGTTTGATGAATTAAGATGGATATGGTCCCTTATTGGTTTCGTGGTTTGTGTGTGTGTCATACTGACTTCATAACCACGTACGCTCAATTAGGTATCTAAACTCAACTGCTGTTCTGCGTGATATCCTGTTTCTCTAGCTTATCACCTTGAGTGAAACACATTATCTCAAGTTATCCCTCAGGCTTCTTCCCCTTGCTCTTTATAATCTACAGATTTTTGAGACCAGAGATTAGTGTCATCTAATCATAACTTCCTGGTATGCATCCCATTTCCTCCTGTTAGTTTTACCATCAGATGGAGTGCTTTTCTGCACCATATGGAGACAGTAAGAGATCTATCAGCTCCAGCTACTCTTCTGAATGTGCAAAAACCACCGCCTCAAACAATGACAGATTTATCAAGTGCAGTTGACAAGACCCTGAAACAGGCACCCAGAGAGACATTTTCGATTTGCAATGTTTCCCATACTTTCTGTTTTTATTTCCGATCTCCAGCATTCACAATATTTTGCTTTTATTTTATTGTTTAATTCATTGCCACTTCACTTCCAGCAATGCCAACCTTGGAGAAATTCTGCTCTTGTATCTGGCAGAAGTTTGGTTTGTCTCTTTCACTTTGTTCACGTTCATTGCTTTCCATTTCCCTCCCAGTGTTGGATAAGGTGTTTACCAAAACTTGCTTTCACAGCGCCATCTCCTTTCTCAGTGACTGCCCCTGACTTACCCCATGTGGATTCCATCTGAAGTTCCATCCTTCATGGTCCCGGGTTACAGGTACTGCCGAGACATACAACGTTCCTCGGACTGTTGTTCTCAGCACATGGTGAGATCCACTTCCAGCGCCATGCACATCCCATATACGCACTAGACCTCTCTTTCCAACAGCACCAACTCAACCTACCTCAAAGCTGTCCTGGTTCCCAATTTCATTTCATTCTTCACCTCATCCGAACTCTTTAGAATAAACTTTTTCTCTTCCTTTCAGGTGTTAAGGAATGAAACTCTAAGTTCTGAAGAAGAGTCTTGTTGGACTCAGTGGGTTGGATTTTATAGCCGCGCTTGCCACAAGGCCGGAAAATCCCACCCAAGGTCAACGGACATTTTCCTGGTCCACCCCCGCCCGTTACAATTCCCGTGGCTGGCGGAATGGTATAATTCCGCCTAGTAACTCTGTTTCTCTCCACAGATGCTGCCAGACCTGCTGTGTTCTTCTGGCACTCGGTTTTTATTTTACTGTTTTCTGTATTTTTTAATTGGTGCTCTAAGGGTTTTAAATTACCACACAGTGCCATGCACCATTGAATGTGCTGTTGTTCAAAGTCTTTGCGACTTTCTTTCCACTCCCATGTTGACTTGTGTTCCTTATTTTCAGCAAGCCTTTCCCAAAAAGTTCCCATTCTCGGAATTTGTGCCCAAAGTCTACACCCAGATTAAAGAGTTTATCTACGCCTGCCTCAAGTTTTCAGAAGACCTTCATCTGAGGTAAGGAGATCATGAGCGAGAATAAATTAAATGGAACATCTGATACTAAAGGCAGTATTGCCATCGCTAATTGTCCTGAGGGGCATAGGAACAGGAGGTGGCCACTTAGGCCCTTGTGCCTGTTCCACCATTCAGTGAGATCATGGCTGACATATGAACTAACACCTATACTCACCTGTTCCCTATACTCCTTCATATGTTTCATTTGTTTGGAAATGTTTTCTAACTTCTCTCACAAAAGACCTGATGATAATTTTTAGGCTCTGTCTCTGGACCTAAATTCCCCAAAAGGTGGAAAGGTTTTCCCTTTATCTATTCTATCTGTTCTTCATATCTTGTAGACATCAAAGACAAAGAAAAGTACAGCACAGAAACAGGCCCTTCGGCCCTCCAAGCCTGCACTGATCACGTCCTATCTAGACCAACCGCTTATATCCCTCTATTCCCCGTCTGTTCATGTGCCTATCCAGATAAGTCTTAAATGTTTCTAACGTATTTGCCTCAACCACCTCACTTGGCAGTGTATTCCAGGCCCCCACCACCCTCTGTGTAAAAAACCTCGTCCGCACATCTCCGCTGAACCTTTCCCCCCTTACCTTGAACTTGTGTCCCCCTTGTAATTGTAATTTCTGCCCTGGGAAAAAACTTCCAACTGTTCACCCTATGCATACCCCTCATAATTTTATAAATTTCTATCAGGTCACCCCTCAGGCTCTGTCTTTCCAGGGAGAACAATCCCAGCTTATTCAATCTCTCCTCATAGCTAATACCCTCCCTACCAGGCAACATCCTGGTAAACCTTTTCTGTACTCCCTCCAAAGCCTCCACGTCTTTCTGGTAGTGTGGTGACCAGAATTGGACACAGTATTCCAAATGTGGCTTAACCAACGTTTTATACAACTGTAACATAATTTGCCAACTTTTATACTCGATGCCCCTTCCGATGAAGGCAAACATGCCTTATGCTTTCTTCACCACCTTTTCCACCTGTGCTGCCACTTTTAAGGATCTGTGGACCTGTACTTCCAGATCTCTCTTTGTTCTATGCTCCTGATGGTTCTGCCATTTATTTTATAGCTCCCACCTGAATTGGATCTACCAAAATGCATCACCTCGCATTTGTCCGGATTAAATCTGCCATTTCTCTACCGAATTTTCCAGCCTATCAATATCTTGCTGTATTCTCTGATAACCTTCATCACTGTCCGCAACTCCGCCAATCTTAGTATCATCCGGAAACTTGCTAATCAGACCAGCTACGTTTTCTTCCAGGTCATTTATATATATTACAAACAGCAGAGATCCCAGCACTGATCCCTACAGAATACCACTAGTTACAGACCTCCATTCAGAAAAACACCCCTCCACCACTACCCTCTGTCCTCTATGGCCAAGCCAATTCTGAATCCATCTAGCTAGTTCACCCCTGATCCCGTGGGATTTAATCTTTTGCACCAGCCTGCCGTGAGGGACCTTGTCAAATGCTTTACTAAAGTCCATGTAGACAACATCCACAGTCCTTCCCTCCTCAATCATTTTTGTCACCACCTCAAAAAACTAAATTCAACATCAATCAAATCCTCCCTTAATCTTCTGAATGCTATGGAATCTAGCAATCCCTGAGTTCAAAGTCAGATGGTATGGACTCGAAGCACATGTACAAATGGCAGGTTTTCTTCCTTGATGAACTTCAGCAGTGACCATACTGGTTTTGTTAAAAATCTGGCAGTTCTAATGGTCATTTTAGTTGTTGCCGATTATCAAGTCACCAGGTTTATTGAAATGGTTTTATAATTTGTCATGGTGGGATTTCAATACAAAGATCTCTAGTTGCTAGTCCAGTTGGCTACTATGTCCTAATGTAGCAATGCTGTTTTTTATTTTGCCCCTTTTCCTTTGCCAATAATTTTCAGAATAATTTTTAGTTTCTCTTCTCACGACTACACTTCAATCAAGTGACAGGCAGATGATTTGCTTCCAGCTCTGACTGAAGGGATTCTGAGGAGGTGCAGAAAAAGATGGAGAGTTATAAAATTGATGTGTACAAAGGTCTGGTCCGTCTCCACTTGGAGTAATATGCGCAAGTCTGCTGTAAACTGTTGCTTTGATTTCAAAATCCTTATCCTCGCATTCAAATCCCTCTCAGGTCTCACCTCTCCAGACCACCGACATCACTGCACTACTTCAACATCACTGCACTACTTCAATTCTGGCAGCCTGTGCATCCCCGATTTTCTTCCCCTCCGCATTGACAGCCACACCTTCAATTGCCCGGGCTCAAGCTCTGGAAATCCCTCCCTCAACCTCACCACCGCTCTACCTCTGTCTTTCTTTAAGACATTCCTAAAAGCCTACCTCTATGGCCTAGGTTCTGCTCACCTATTCTAACATCTTGTGGGGGGTGGGCTGGCCCAGACACATCCAGGAGGCCAGTGATCAGAGGGTGGGGGTCAGTGACAGTGGTGCACTGTCGCTCAGGTCATTGGCCAGTGTTCGGGAGGCCAATCTCCGCCCTGAGAGATCAGCACATACGCAGTGGTCTACTTGGCACCATGCTGCCGGCCTTTCCAGCAGGAATAGGCCCTGCCCCTGACTTTTATCGAGATTCACACCAGGGTACTCTGCAGTGCTCAGAGAGTGGGAGATTCATTTTGAAAGTCCCCCTGAAAAAAGCAGTGGAATTTACTCCAGTTTTTTATGCAAATTCAGTGCTTAAATTTTTTTTGGGAGAATTCCACCCCTTATGTGGCTCCTTAAGATCTCAAAGGAGCTCTACAAATGGAAGTTTCTTTTGTAATGTAGGGACAAACTGGCACTGGAGAGAAACAAATAAATTACAGGTCAATTAGTACCTGAGGTTGGACCAGTGGTCTGCAACCTGTGACCCTGTTTCATTTCATCTTATTTGTGGCTTGCAACCTTTTCCAGTTGGATCGCACAAGCATGCAAAAAAATCTATACAAAAATGAAATCAAGAAAAGCTAGAGCTGTGTTTTTATTGTGAGATGTGAGGTTGATCATGCTGCCCTTTATGGTTTGAAATAATTAATTGAAGAAGAAAATGTCATCGTGCGCAGAATAAACCTGTTTAAGTGATATAGCTACACCATAATTATATATTATGGGGGTGATTCGCCCAGTCGGGGTCGGGGAGATCGGAACTGGCCGGATAGAGGGTCGGGGAGATCGGGGCTGGCTGGGAAGGGGTCATAGGGACTGTCCCGGGGAGGTGCGGGAGACAAATGATCGGGGGGTTGCGGGGTTGGAAGGCCAGCAATGGGGGGTTGCGGGGCTGGCCAGCGATCGGGAGACCTGCAATGGGGGGGGGAGGGGGCGGTGGGCGATCTCAGCTCTGACAGACCGGCGCATACGCAGTGGCCCACTCAGCGCTATGCTGCCGGCCTCTTGGGCGGGAATAGGCCCTATCCCCGTGTTCCCACTAGAGCACTTTGTGATGCACAGTGATGTAGATTCATTCTGGAAATCTCGCTGAAAAAAACAGGGATTTACTCCCATTTTCCCGTATGATGGGGACTTAGAATTTTTTGATTTGATTTATTAATGTCACATATATTAGTATACAGTGAAAAGCATTGTTTCTTGCATGCTTTTTGGGGAGAACCCCGGCTTATACCTTTCGTTCGAGGAACAGACTTAATGATTGTGATTGTTGTTCTTTCTAACAGAGCTGAGATGATGAATTATTCTGATCGTAGACAATTAGTCACTGTTGGTTTAGAACTTGAGTATTGCTGCTAAAAGAGACATGCTGTCAAAGCTTTTTGTCTTTCACTCATCAGGACAGATGCAAGAATGCCAAATTTCAAAGAGAACTACATTTCAAATTGCATGTGAAAAGGGGACTGATTGGTTGATGACTTACCTCTGGTCAAGGCTTTCCCACAAAGAATGCACCAGGGAATTAGTGTTCCCCCCTTCTCATAAAGTATAAAGTCACCAAGTCTCCTTAGACAGCACCTTTCAAACCCTCAATCTCTAGATGAAAGGATAAGAGCAGCAGATACCTGGGAACACCAACACTAAGATGTTCCCCTCCAAGGAACTCACCATCCTGACTTGGAAATCTATCGCTGTTCCTTCACTGTCGTGTGGTCAAAATCCTCGAACTCCTTCCCTAACAGCACAGTGGGTGTAACTACACCACATGGACTGCAGCAGTTCAAGAAGGCAGCTCACCACCACCTTCTCGAGGGCAATTTGGGATGGGCAATAAATGCTGGCTGAGTCAGCGACATCCACAACCCATGAATGGATGTTTAAAAATTGTTGCCCCCTTTGAAATTTGGCATTCTTGTGTTTGTGCTGATGAGTGCTAGATGAAAATTTTCACCAGCATGTCTCTTTTTCAGCAATATTCTGAATGTATTATTAGAAGCTTTTATTTATCATGGGACTCAATAGCCAAAAAAATTGTCCTAATTCTACATATCTTAAGTTAAAGTTTGTTTTAAAGAGGACATCACTGGCAAAATTATAGTTCAAAAAGCTTTGAAGAAGGTGATACTTCAGTTTGATGTATTATTTAACTTTTTTCAAATGATACATTATTTCAACACCTGTATTTAACCTACTATATATAAATTTAAAGTTTATTTATTAGTGTCACAAGTAGGCTTACATTAACACTGCAATGAAGTTACTGTGAAAATCCCCTAGTCGCCACACTGCAGCGCCTGTTCGGGTACACTGAGGGAGAATTTAGCATGGCCAGTGCATCTAACCAGCGCATCTTTCGAACTGTGGGAGGAAACCGGAGCACCCAGTGAAAACCCGCACAGTCACGGGGAGAATGCGCAGACTCTGCACAGATAGTGACCCAAGCCAGGAATCGAACCCGGGTCTCTAGCGCTGTGAGACAGCAGTGCTAACCACTGTGCGATGGTTCATAATGGAACAAAGAAATGGTTGAGGAATTATATTCGTACTTTGATTCTGTCTTCACAAAGGAAGACATGAATAATGTACCAGAAATTCTGAGAAACACAAGTTTTAGTGAGGAGCTGAAGGAAATCATTCTGCCAGAGACACTTGCCAATTTACCAAGTATTTAGTTTTAAGTTGCTGTCTTTTAAAAATGCCAAATTTTTATCTTGAAGCTCCCAATAGTTATTTTTCGGCAATTTTATTTTAAAGCCTCTTTAGGTTGCAGAGGTTGCTGACTAGGTTAGACCCTGAATATGATGAGAGGCAACTGGGACTGGGAAATGTTCACACAGGTGACAGAAAGGTTCTGGGAATCAGCCACCTACATGTTCACTCGAATAAAAAGACACTCTAAACCTATTTGCAGAGTTGCAGAAAACGGTAAATAACATCATAAATCAGTTAAACAACTGCCCAGAGGATTGAAATGTGAGTTGTAGAGTCTTTGGTTTCTCTTTTGCATGACTTTGCTCTAATTTTAACATTGTTCCCCTAAACAGAGGGGATTGTTCCCCGAAATTGTTCCCCTAAACTTCGAAGACAGAGGGTGGTGGTGGATGGAAAATTTTCGGATTGGAGGCAGGTTGCTAGCGGAGTGCCACAGGGATCAGTGCTTGGTCCTCTGCTCTTTGTGATTTTTATTAATGACCTAGAGGAGGGGGCTGAAGGGTGGATCAGTAAATTTGCTGATGACACCAAGATTGGTGGAGTAGTGGATGAGGTGGAGGGCTGTTGTAGACTGCAAAGAGACATAGATAGGATGCAAAGCTGGGCTGAAAAATGGCAGATGGAGTTTAACCCTGATAAATATGAGGTGATTCATTTTGGTAGGACAAATTTAAATGTGGATTACAGGGTCAAAGATAGGGTTCTGAAGACTGTGGAGGAACAGAGAAATCCTGGGGTCCATATCCACAGATCTCTAAAGGTTGCCACTCAAGTGGATAGAGCTGTGAAGAAGGCCTATAGTGTGTTAGCTTTTATTAACAGGGGGTTGGAGTTTAAGAGCCGTGGGGTTATGCTGCAACTGTACAGGACCTTGGTGAGACCACATTTGGAATATTGTGTGCAGTTCTGGTCACCTCACTATAAGAAGGATGTGGAAGCGCTGGAAAGTGTGCAGAGGAGATTTACCAGGATGCTGCCTGGTTTGGAGGGTAGGTCTTCTGAGGAAAGGTTGAGGGAGCTAGGGCTGTTCTCTCTGGAGCGGAGGAGGCTGAGGGGAGACTTAATAGAGGTTTATAATATGATGAAGGGGATAGATCGAGTGAACGTTCAAAGACTATTTCCTCGGGTGGATGGAGCTATTACAAGGGGGCATAACTATAGGGTTCATGGTGGGAGACATAGGAAGGATGTCCGAGGTAGGTTCTTTACTCAGAGAGTGGTTGGGGTGTGGAATGGACTGCCTGCAGTGATAGTGGAGTCAGACACTTTAGGAACATTTAAGCGGTTATTGGATAGGCACATGGAGCACACCAGGATGGTAGGGAGTGGGATAGCTTGATCTTGGTTTCAGATAAAGCTCGGCACAACATCGTGGGCCGAAGGGCCTGTTCTGTGCTGTACTGTTCCATGTTCTAAACACTCAGAATGTGGCTGTGGTCAGAGTAGCCGCGAATGGACAGTAAAACCACCGAGGCCAGTGTCCCTTCACCAACCTTACAACAGTTAGTAATACTTCCCAGTACAAAGTATACATCGGCACATTGGCACAGCAGTTAGCACTGCTGCTTCACAGCACCAGGGACCCGGGTTCGATTCCCGGTTTGGGTCATTGTCTGTGTGTGTGGAGTTTGCACGTTCTCTCTGTGTCTGTGTGGGTTTCCTCCAGTTGCTCTAGTTTGATTCCCACACTTCAAAGATGTGCCGGTTGGGTGGATTGGCCGTGCTAAATTGACCCTTAGTGTGAGGAGGACTAGCTAGAGTAAATGCATGGGGTTATGGGGATAGGGCCTGGGTGGGATTGTGGTCGGTGCAGACTCGATGGGCCGAATGGCCTCTTTCTGCACTGTAGGATTCTATATCCTGTGTGTTGGTTACCTGGCCACTTCACACTATATTCCTCTTCAGTTAGACAGCATTAACTGTCTCAATCAGGGAGTTCATATTCGAACAGGTCCACCTCATGGACCTTGTTAAAGTCATTATAAAAACAGTCTTTGCCAACTTCACCTAAACCTTGAGAACAGATTTTTTAAAATAAGCATGCCTCCTGCACTTCCTGCTAGAGCTTATTAATGTTGCAGTTGATGCAACATTGAGTGAGCAGCATATTTCCTTGTTTGTTTGTGAAATCTTACAGCATAGAAGGAGATTGACAAAAACAAATGTAGACCCCTTACAGTCAGAAATGGGGGATTCATAATGGGGAATAAAGAAATGGTTGAGAAATTAAATTCATACTTTGATTCTGCCTTCACAAAAGAAGACATGAATAATGTACCAGATGTTCTGAGAGCAAAATGTTTTAGTGAGGAGCTGAAGGAAATGCGCATTAATAGAGAAATGATTTTGGGGAAATTGATGGGATTGAAGGAGCATAAATCTCCAGGGCCAGATAATCTTCATCCTAGAGTACTTGAGGAAGTGGCCCTAGAAATAGTAGATTCATTGGTGGTCATTTTCCAAAAGTCTTTGGACTCTGTAATTGTTCCTACAGATTGGATGGTAGTTCGATTAGTTTGATTTATTATTGTCAGATGTATTAACATACAGTGAAAAGTATTGTTTCTTGCACACTATACAGACAAAACATACCGTTTATAGAGAAGGAAACGAGAGAGTGCAGAATGTGGTGTTACAGTCATAGCCAACTTAAGCCAGCTATTCAAAAAGGGAGGCAGAGAGAAAACAGAGAACTATAGACCAGTGAGCCTGACGTCGGGAAGTTGCTCGAGTCCATTATCACGGATTTCATAACTCAGCATTTGGAAGGCAGTGGTATAATCAGACAAAGTCAGCATGGATTTACAAAAGGGAAATCATGCTCGGCAAATCTGCTGGAATTCTTTGAGGATGTAACTAGTAGAGTTGACCAGGGAGAACCAGTGGATGTGGTTTATTTAGACTTTCAGAAGGCTTTGGACAAGGTCTCACATAGCAGATCAATATGTAAAGATAAAGCACATGGGATTAGAATCATAGAACCATTGCGGGTAGTGTCATGAGATGGATAAAAAGCTAGTCAGCAGACAGGAAGCGAAGAGTTGGAATAAATGAGTCTTTTTCCAATTGGCAGTGAGTGACTAGCGATCTGTCACGAGGGAATTGTGCTCGGACCCCCAACTGTTCACATTATATATTAAAGATTTGGATGAAAAAACTAAATATATTATCTACAAATTTGTAGATGATAGAAAGGGTGAGCTGTGAGGAGGATGTAGAGATGCTTCGGCATGATTTGGACAGGCTAAGTGAGTGGGCATATGCATGGCAGATGCAGTATAATGTGGATAAATGTGAGGTTTGGTAGCAATAATAGGAACACAGATTATTACTTGAATGGGTGTAAATTGATAGAGGTGGATGCTCAGCGAGACCTTGGTATCCCTGTGCATCAGTTGCTGAAAGTAAGCACGCAGGTACAACAGAGAGGCAAATGGTATGTTGCCCTTTATAGTGAGAGGATTTGAGTATAGGAATAGAGATGTTTTACTGCAATTGTGTAGGACATTAGTGAGGCCACACCTGGAATGTTGTGTGCAGTTTTGTTGTCCTTATCTGAGGAAGGATGTCCCTGCAATAGGGGGAGTACAGCGAAGGTTTACTAGGCTGATTCCTGGGATGGCAGGACTGTTATATGAGGAGAGACTAAAATGGTTAGGATTATGTTCATTGGAACTTAGAAGAGTAACAGAGAATCCCATAGAAACTTTAAAATTCTGACAGCATTGGACAGGGTAGATTAAGAAAGAACGTTCCCAATGGTGGGGGATTCCAGAACAAAGGGTCATAGTTTAAGGATAAGGGGTAAACCTTTTAGAACTGAGGTGAGGAGAAATTTCTTCACCCAGAGGGTGGTGAATGTGTGGGATTTACTACCACATTCTCTGCCACAGAATTCGTTACCCTGCCTAACAGCGCCAGGGACCTGGGTTCAGTTCTGGCCTGGGGTGACTGTGCGGAGTTTGCACGTTCTCCCTGTGTCTGCGTGGGTATCCTCCGGGTGATCCAGTTTCCTCCCACAGTCCAAAGATGTGCAGATTAGGTGGATTGGCCATAAGAAATTTGGGGAGAGGGCCTGGGGTAAGATGTTCTGTCAAGGAGTTGGTGCAGACTCTTCTGCACTGTTGGGATTCTATGAACGCTCCTCTGATTCTGGCCTCTTGTGCAACACTGATTGTCATCACTCTTCCCATCATAGTTGTGCCTTCAGTTATCGAGGCCCTGAGCTATGGAATTCCCTTTCTAAACCTTTCCAACTCTTCCCGCCCTCTCCTACTTTAAGACACTCTATAAAACCTACCCCTCAGCAAGCTTTTGCCCAACTGCTGGAATATTATTTTCTGTGATTCGGTTCACTCTTTATCTGGTGATGCTCCTGAGAAATACCTTGGGATGTTTTATTGCATTAAAGTTGCTGTATAAATGCAAGTTGTTGAAGCATGTGCACATTCACCTCAGTTTTTACGTTTCACAAAATGAACAGCTAGGAATCTATCAATGTAAGTAGACTCTTCAGCCCCTTGAGCCTGTACCACCATTTGGATCATGCCTGATCTGTATCTCAATTTCATTTACCTGCCATTTGCTGCATATTCCCCCTTCACCGAGAAAACTTCTGTCAGTCTAGGGTTTGAATTATTCAACTAGGGAGGTGGCGCCTAGTGGTATTATCACTAGACTATTCATCCAGAAACTCAGCTAATGTTCTGGAGACCCTAGTTTGAATACTGCTATGGCAGATGGTGGATTTTGAATTCAATAAAAATATCTGGAATTAAGAATCTACTGATGACCACGAAACCATTGCCGATTGTCGGAAAAACCCATTTGGTTCACTAATGTCCTTTAGGGAAGGAAATCTGCCGTCCTTACCCGGTCTGGCCTACATGTGACTCCAGAGCAACCGCAATGTGGGTTGACTCTCAACTGCCTTCTGAACAAGGGCAACTAGGGATGGGCAATAAATTCTGGCCAGCCAGCGACGCCCATGTCCCACAAATGAATTTTTTAAAAATTGACCCCCAGCGCCAGCAACTTATGAGGGAGATAGTTTCTGCTTTCTACAAACCTCTGGATACAGTTCAAGACATCACAAAGCTTTCTTAAAAAGAAAGGAGGTCTTGCATTTTTGTGACCACAGGTTGTTCTAAAGTACGTCACAGTCAATGAAATATTTCTGAAGTGTTTAGTGTAGGAAAGTGACAGCCAATTTGCTCACAGCAAGCTCCACAGACCAAGGTTGTGGTAATGGCCAGATAATTTTTATTTGGTGATGATGATTGAAGGAGAAATATTGGCAGGGGAACTGGGAAATGAATAGCTGGAAGATTTGGTGAAATGAAGGAATGATGATTCGGTATTGCCAATCTTGATGTTTAAAAGCCCATTGATGGTAGGAGGAAGGACTGTGAAGTTCCACAGTTGTGAGGTTCTGGGAAAGAATGAATTGGAGCTGGAGACAATGAATGTTAGCCTCCGATACAATGGGTTTGTGTGTCATCTGAGAAAATTCCTCAAATCTGTTGTCTAAGGTGCTTTTAAAATACTTGTCAGTTCGTAACAAAAAAACAAAGCCTGCATGTCAGAGGAAAATTTAAATAAAACGCTTTGAGTGCACTTTGCTGCCGTCTTCTCTGCTGGAGTTGTTGTCCTGTTAGAAAGGGCCCCCTGCCAAACAATGGCCCACTATCCCTGACCAATAATGTCGCCTGCCACTTCTTCCCTTCAGTAACGTGACAGGTTTGAATTGGTTTTTATTAGAGGGTCTGCATGGAGAGCCAGCAGGATATTTAGCTGTCATTCTTACTGAACCCTAGAGTGATGGGGTCAGCCCGTCAATCAAGTTAGGTATGCCGGGTCATAGGCTTGTGAGTCCTTAGGAAGCAAGGTATCGAGTTTAGTGGTGTCTTTTTGCACACTCTTCTGTCTTTCCTTCAATGCTTGTTTTATTTTTTTTCACCCCGCATTATCTCCCATTGATCCCAGAGTCCAAGCTGAAATAATGGAATTTGCTCATGCCTCCCCATTTCAGACAAGATCTGGTCTGCCCTCTCGTACGGATGTAAAAGGATCTCATGGCTATTACTTTGAAAAAGAGCTAGGAGTTTTCCTCGGTATACTGGCCAATATTTATCCCTCAATTAATGCTACCAAAAATTGATTATCTGTTCATTATCACATTGCTGTTTGCAGCAAGTTCTTGTGTTCAGATTGACTGTTGTGTTTGCCTCATTACAACAGTGGCTGCACTTCGCAAGTACTTCATTCGCTGTAAAGCAGTTTTCAACATCCCGAGTACCTGAAAGTTGCGGCAGAAAAATAAGTCTTCCTTTCGAAGTACAGTACCTGTTGCGGAGGTAAACGCAAGGAACGGGGAGGTGAATTGCCAGTTTGGTGGGGAGGGCGGGACTCTTTGAGGCAATGGATGATGGTTCAGCTGGGAATGGTGGTATTGCAGCGATAGAAACACTCACTGCACTTTGAGTAATGCCATGAGATCTTTAATGGACAACTGGATGGGGCCTCAGTTAAACATCTCATCCTCTGGACAGCATTACCCTGGACCTCTGCTGGCTCTGCTCTGCCATTATCTGTGCAACAGTTTGGGACATGCCAACAGCACGAATGATAAAGCAACAGCAAAAATTGCAACTTATATTTATCACATCATTCATGTCATGAAACATCCCAAGATACTGCTGAGGGATGTTATGAAACAAAATGTGACACTGAGCCACAAAGAACAAAGAAAATTACAGCATAGGAACAGGCCCTTGGGCCCTCCAAGCCTGCACTGACCATGCTGCCCATCTGAACTAAAACTCCCTACCCTTCCCTCTGTTCCCAGCCTATTCATGTATTTGTCAAGACGCCCCTCAAAAGCCACTTAATGAGATATTTGGTCAGATGTTCAAAAGCTTGGTCAAAGAGGTATGTTTTAAGCAGAAAAGCAAGTTAGAGAGGAGGAGAGGAAGAGGGAAAATATTTCAGAGCCTTAGGCCTAAGCAATTAAAGGCGCAGTTGCCAACGATGGAGCAGTTAAAATCAGAGATACTCAAGATGCCAGAATGAGAGGAGCACAGATATTTTGGAGGATTGTGGAGCTGGACGCAATTGCAGAGATGGGGAAGGATGATGTCATGGAAGGATTTTAAAACAAGACTGAGAATATTAAAATCAAGATCTTGCTTGACCAAGAACCATGTAGATCAGCAAGCAGAGGGAGTGATGGGTGAACGGGCCTAAGGCTGCGGCTAAAGGCATGGACAGAAGAATTTTGATGACCTCAAGTGAGTAGACTGTGAGCGACCAGCTGGAAGTGTGTTTGAATAGTCCAAGCTACAGTTAACGATGAGGGATGCTTTATAAATGCAAGTTCTTTATCGTTGCTTCAACTTGTATATGCCACTTATTAACATTCCACAAGGAGCAATGTGATAATGACCAGATGATCGAATTTTAGGAATGGTGGTTCAGGAATAAATATTAAGGTTACGCAGTGAACATCCCTGCTGACTTTAAAATGGCTCACAACACCAGGTTAAAGTCCAACAGGTTTATTTGGTAGCCAAAGCCACTAGCTTTCGGAGCGCCAGTGGCTTTTGCTACCAAATAAACCTATTGGACTTTAACCTGGTGTTGTGAGACTTCTTACTGTGTTCACCCCAGTTCAACGCCGGCATCTCTACATCATGACTTTAAAATGGGGCAGAGGAATCTTTTGCATTCACCCAACAAGGAAATGCTGAAAGCTCCACTGTGATATATGTGATCATTCTAACAGTGGGAATTGACCCTTCAATTAGGTTATGATCAGTGAGGCCTACTTCGGCTTCAGTTGACATATTATTTCAAAAGCTCTTTACAGGAATGAAATGGCTTTGAATCCTTAGAGGATTTGGGGCTGTCATTTTTACATCTGGAAATTTCTATCTTTTCAACTCTGGGATCTGGGTCTAAAAGTAGTCGAGACTGTGAAGCTAAAAGTCTGAGGTATGTCAGGCACTGGGGCAAAGTAAGTTTGAGGAGAAGGAAGAAATTGTGGTAGAAAAGGACAATTTGCTGCAGGAAAGAAAAAAGTTGTATTAAGTGCTGAGGGTTCATCTGAGTTTGGACTGAACACATTATTAACAGTATGAGGAGGAAGTTTGATAATGCACTTCATTGTATGTAACTGGCTACAAGTGTACTAGTCAGAGGTGTTCAAATCCACTTTTTAAAATTTATTCATTCATTGGATTTGGGCGTCATTGGCTGGTCCAGCATTTGTTGCCCATTCCTAATTGCCCCTGGACTGATGGGTTTATGATGTGGAGATGCCGGCGTTGGACTGGGGTGAACACAGTAAGAGTTTTAACAACACCAGGTTAAAGTCCAACAGGTTTATTTGGTAGCAAATGCCATTAGCTTTCGGAGCGCTGCCCCTTCGTCAGGTGGAGTGGAAACCTGCTCTCCACCCTGGGTTTACTCAGCCATTTCAGCAGGCAGTTAAGAGTGCTACAAGTTGGTAGGAAGATGAGGGGA
The DNA here is from genome assembly GCF_964213995.1 of Mustelus asterias. NCBI lineage: Eukaryota > Metazoa > Chordata > Chondrichthyes > Carcharhiniformes > Triakidae > Mustelus > Mustelus asterias. The sequence continues at coordinate 193,334,581 of NC_135801.1, forward strand.
AGCAGTTTTATAGGGGACACAGAAACAGAGACCTGGTACTTTCTGTACACAAATTGTTGAATGTGAAGAATTTAAAGAGGGTGTTGAAACAATTTACGAGAAAGGACCCAGGGAAACTGGAGCTGCTCTTCTCAGAGAAGAAATTGAGAGGGAATTAGATAGAAGTAACACTACATTCTGCACCCTCTCCTTTCCTTCTCTATGAACGGTACGCTTTGTTTTGATTTGATTTGATTTATTATTGTCACATGTATTGGTATACAGTGAAAAGTATTGTTTCTCGCACGCTCTACAGACAAAGCATACTGTCACACAGAGAAGGAGAGAGTGCAGAATGTAGTGTTACAGTCATAGCTAGGGTGTAGAGAAAGATCAACTTAATACGAGGTATGTCCATTCAAAGGTCTGATGGCAGCAGGGAAGAAGCTGTCGTTGAGTTGGTTGGTACGTGCTCTCAGACTTTTGTAGCTTTTTCCTGACGGAAGAAGGTGGACGAGAGAATGTCCGTGGGGAGTGGGGTCCTTGATTATGCTGGCTGCTTTTCTGAGGCAGTGTTCAAAGTAATTAGAGGTCTAGATAGAGTATCATGAGATCATAGAATCCTTACAGTGCAGAAGGAGGCCATTTCAAGCCTGCATCGACAACAATCCCACCCAGGCCCTATCCCCGTAACCCATGTATTTACCCTGCTAGTCCCCTTGACACTAAGGGCCAATTTATCATGGCCAATCAACCTAACCTGCACGTCTTTGGACATTGGGAGGAAACCAGAGCACCCGGAGGAAACCCATGCAGACATGAGGAGAATGTGCAAACTCCACACAGTCAGTTACTCAAGGCCGGAATTGAACCCAGGTCCCTGGCGCTGCGAGGCAGCAGTGCTAACCACTGTGCCACCATACCGCCATAGACAGAAACTGATTTAAAAAAAATATTTATTCATGGGATGTGAATGCAGATGGCATGGCCATCATCTGTTGTCCTTTGTGGATTGCTCTTGACAAGGTAGTGCTAAACTGCCTACCTGAACCATTGCAGTTCATGTGTTGTAGCCACCCACAGTGCTGTTAGAGAGGCAGTTCCAGGATTTTGAGCCAGAGACACTGAAAGAATGATGATGTAGTTCCAAGTCAGGATGGTTGGAGGGGAATGTGCAGGTGGCGGTGTACCCAGATGCCCTTGTTCTTCTTGCTGGTAGAGGTCGTGAGTTTGGAAGGTGCTGTCAAAGGAACCTTCGCAATTTGCTGCAGTGCATCTTGTAGATGGTACAGATTGCTGCCACTGTGAGCTGGTGGTGAAGGGAGTGAATGTTGAAGCTGGTGGATGGGATGGGATGGTAATCAAGCATCTTGCCTTGGAAGGCGTTAAGCTTCTCGAGCGTTGGTGGAGCTATTCTCATCCAGACAAGTGGAGAGTATTCCATCACACTCCTGACTTGTAGATAGATGGTGGATAGACTCTGGGATTCAGGATGTGAGTTACTTGCCAAAGAATTCCTAGCCTCTGACCTGTAACCACAGTGTTTACTTGACTGGTCGAGTTAAGTGTCTGGTCAATGTTAACCCCCCAGACGAAAGGATAAAGAACCAGAGGGCACAAAGTGAATAGCAGAATAACTAACTGTGTCATGAGGAAAAACATTTTTACCCAGTGAGTCGTTAGCACTTGGAACGCGCAGCCTGAGAGTGCGGTGAAGGTGGATTCAATCGGAGCTTTCAAAAGAAAATTTTAATAAACATCTATGAACATAAACCTAAAATATTCTATGATTCTATGATCTGAAGAGGCTAAAAGGTAGAAGGCCGTGAGGAAAAGGTGAAGAGTGGCTCTAGCTGATTTGCTCTTGCAAAAAGCCGGCACAGACACAACAGGCCAAACGGCCTCCTTTGGTGCAGTGACCATTCTATGATTCTGTGACTTATTCATAGGGCAAAGAAGAAGGCAATTCAGCCCATCATGCTTGTGCTGGCTCTTTGAAAGAGCTCTCCAATTCATCCCTCCACCTCCCCATGAAACTCTTTATTTTTGAAGGGTGGGCAGCAGGGCACCTCTTTTCTACGTAAGCATTTGTCATTGATACTAAACTGCTCAAAACCATCAGGTCACTCTTCAGCAAACAGGCATCTGGCTACACTGCCACCTGCACATTCCCCTGTCTGCTTGTTGCACTTTGGATCCTGGTATATCGGGTCCTATCATATCAAATGCTGATAAACTGCTTTGCCAAGGAATTATTCCATTTACATCAGGACTTCAATTAATTGTGAAGTAAGATGGCTAATTATACCCTCAGTGTCTGTATAATGCACAATGATTCAGAATAACCATTCAATCTCAACTGAAAAAACAGAGCTTAACAGAATAACATTCTACCCAAAAAGGGTTGGACAGTGGAAAGTGCTGTTATCTCTGCACGTGAACATTTTATCGTGATTAATTGTCTGCGAATGTTTTAAATCATTGGATAATTAGGGAGTGTTGCTTTGGATCTATTGAAATTCTACATAGTGGCAGAAATTGCCAAGTGTTGATCATCCGGACAAATGTGAGGTAATGCATTTTGGAAGGTCTTCTACAGATAGGAAATATACAGTAAATGGCAGAACCCTTCAGAGTATTGATAGGCAGAGGGATCTGGGTGTACAGGTACACAGGTCACTGAAAGTGGCAATGCAGGTGGAGAAGGTAGTCAAGAAGGCATGAGGCATGCTTGCCTTCATTGGCCGGGGCATTGAGTTTAAAAATTGTCAAGTCATGTTGCAGCTTTATAGAACCTTAGTTAGGCCGCACTTGGAATATAGTGTTCAATTCTGGCCACCACACTACCAGGAGGATGTGGAGGCTTTGGAGAGGGTACAGAAAAGATTTACCAGGATGTTGCCTGGTATGAAGGGCATTAGCTATGAGAAGAGGTTGGAGAAACTTGGTTTGTTCTCACTGGAGCGACGGAGGTTGAGGGGAGACCTGATAGAAGTCGACAAGATTATGAGAAGCATGGACACAGTGGATAGTCAGAAGCTTTTTCCCAGGGTGGAAGAGTCAATTACTCGGGGGCATAGGTTTAAGGTGTGAGGGGCAAGGTTTAAAGGAGATATACGAGGCAGATTTTTTACACAGAGAGTAGTGGGTGCCTGGAACCCGTTGATGGAGGAGGTAGTGGAAGCAGATACGATAGTGACTTTTAAGGGGCGTCTTGACAAATACATGAATAGGATGGATAGAGGGATATGGTCCCCGGAAGGATAGGGGGTTTCAGTTAAGTCGGGCAGCATGGTCGGTGCAGGTTTGGAGGGCCGAAGGGCCTGTTCCTGTGCTGTAATTTTCTTTGTTCTCTTTGTTCTATCCATTTGAGTGATTGGGAATGAGGTTGGTCCATTGGAATTGTACACAATCAGAATGATTGGGAAGGGGTTTGGTCCAAAGAACAAAGAAAATTACAGCACAGGAACAGGCCCTTCAGCCCTCCAAGCCTGCACCAACCATGCTGCCCGACTGAACTAAAACCCCCTACCCTTCCGGGGATCATATCGCTCTATTCCCATCCTATTCATGTATTCGTCAAGACGCCCCTTAAAAGTCACTACCGTATCCGCTTCCCGGCAACGGGTTCCAGGCAGCGACTACCCTCTGTGTAAAAAATCTGCCTCGTACATCTCCTTTAAACCTTGCCCGTCGCACCTTAAACCTGTGCCCCCTAGTAATTGACTCTTCCACCTTGGGAAAAAGCTTCTGACTATCCACTCTGTCCATGCTTCTCATAATCTTGTAGACTTCTATCGGGTCACCCCTCAATCTCCGTCGTCCCAGTGAGAACAAACCAAGTTTCTCCAACCTCTCCTCATAGCTCATGCCCTCCATACCAAGCAACATCCTGGTAAATCTTTTCTGTACCCTCTCCAAAGCCTCCACGTCCTCCTGGTAGTGTGGCGACCAGAATTGAACACTATATTCCAAGTGCGGCCTAACTAAGGTTCTATAAAGCTGCAACATGACTTGCCAATTTTTAAACTCAGTGCCCCGGCTGGTGAAGACAAGCATGCCGTATGCCTTCTTGACTACCTTCTGCACCTGCGTTGCCACTTTCAGTGACCTGTGTACCTGTACACCCAGATCCCTCTGCCTATCAATACTCTGAAGGGTTCTGCCATTTACTGTATATTTCCTATCTGTATTAGACCTTCCAAAATGCATTACCTCACATTTGTCCGGATTAAACTCCATCTGCCATCTCTCCGCCCAAGTCTCCAACTGATCTATATCCTGATATATCCTCTGATGGTCCTCATCGTTATCCGCAAATCCACCAACCTTTGTGTCGTCTGCAAACTTACTAATCAATCCAGTTACATTTTCCTCCAAATCATTTATATATATTACAAACAGCAAAGATCCCAGCACTAATCCCTGAGGAACGCCACTTGTCACAGCCCTCCATTCAGAAACACACCCTTCCACTACTACCCTCTGTCTTCTTTGACCAATGATGTGGCGATGCCGGCGTTGGACTTTAACCGAGCCAGTTTTGTATCCACCTTACCAGCTCATCTCTGATCCCATGCGACTTCACCTTCTGCACCAGCCTGCCATGAGGGACCTTATCAAAGGCTTTACTGAAGTCCATGTAGACAACATCCACTGCCCTACCCTCATCAATCATCTTTGTCACTTCCTCAAAAAACTCGATCAAGTTTGTGAGACACGACCTCCCCTTCACAAAACCATGTTGCCTCTCACTAATACGTCCACTTATTTCCAAGCGGGAATAAATCCAGTCTCGAAGAATCCTCTCCAATAATTTCCCTACCACTGACTTAAGGCTCACCGGCCTGTAATTACCTGGATTATTCTTGCTACCCTTCTTAAACAAAGGAACAACATTGGCTATTCTCCAATCCTCTGGGACCTCCCCTGTAAGAAGTCTCACAACACCAGGTTAAAGTCCAACAGGTTTATTTGGTAGCAAATACCATAAGCTTTCGGAGCGCTCCACTCCCATCTGACAAAGGAGCAGCGCTCTGAAAGCTTATGGTATTTGCTACCAAATAAACCTGTTGGACTTTAACCTGGTGTTGTGAGACTTCTTACTGTGTTCACCCCAGTCCAACGCCGGCATCTCCACCTCCCCTGTAGCCAGTGAGGATACAAAGATTTCTCTCAAGGCCCCAGCAATTTCCTCCCTTGCCTCTCTCAGTATTCTGGAATATATTCCATCAGGCCCTGGGGACTTGTCTACCTTAATGTTTCTCAAGAACCCCAAGACCACCTCCGTTTTGATCTCAACATGACTCAAGCTATCTACACATCCTTTCCCAGACTCATCATCCACCAAGTCCTTCTCTTTGGTGAATACTGACGCAAAGTACCCATTTAATACCTCGCCCGTTTCCTCTGGCTCCACGCATAGATTCCCTCCCTTGTCCTTGAGTGGGCCAACCCTCTCCCTGGTTACCCTCTTGCTCTTTATATATGTATAAAAAGCCTTGGGATTTTCCTTAATCCTGCTGGCCAATGCTTTTTCATGACCCCTTTTAGCCCTTCTTTCTCCTTGCTTAAGTTTCTTTCTACTTTCCTTGTATTCCACACTTGCTTCATGCGTTCCCAGCCTCCTGGCTTTGACAAATGCTTCCTTTTTCTCTTTGACTAGGCTCACAATATCTCTCGTTATCCAAGCTTCCCAAAACTTGCCATACGTATCCTTCATCCTTACAGGAATGTGCCGGTCCTGAATCCTTATCAAGTTACACTTGAAAGCCTCCTACATGCCAGATGTTGATTTGCCCTCAAACATCTGGCCCCAATCTCCATTCTTCAGTTCCTGCCTAATATTGTTGTAATTAGCCTTCCCCCAATTTAGCACCTTAACTTGAGGACTACACTTATCTTTATCAATCAGTACCTTAAAGCTTACTGAATTGTGGTCACTGTTCCGGAACTGCTCCCCTACTGAAACATCGACCACCTGGCCGGGTTCATTGGAATTGTACACAATCGGAATGATTGGGAAAAGATTTGGTCCACTGGAATTGTACACAATGGGAGTGATTAGGAAAGGGTTTGATCCATTGGAATTGTACACAATCGGAGTGATTGGGAAGGGGTTTGATCCATTGGAATTGTACACAATGGGAGTGATTTGGAAAAGATTTGGTCAATCGGAATGATACACAATGGGAGTAATTGGGAAAAGGTTTAATCCATTGGAATTGTACGCAATCGAAGTGATTGGGAAAGGGTTTGATTCATTGGAATTGCACAGAATGGGAGTGATTGGGAAGAGGTTTGGTCCATTGGAATTGTACACAATCGGAGTGATTGGGAAGAGGTTTGGTCCAAAAGTTCTGTACTACAGAAGTTGTGATTATAACAAAACAACTTGTTGCTGATTTACATTGTCAGTTGGCACATACAACAATTGTGTTAGGGCTTGATTATGATTAAAATATGGTTAGTGTATACTCAGGTCAAATTCTGAGAATAGGTAGGTTTACATGAGGAGTAGTGAATGCTTGTTGCAGATTGGAATCTAATCAAAAGGTTCAAATAGAATAATGGATACCCAGTTGTCAGTTACAGGCTGGAATCTAATCAAGGGGTTTTGACGGTTGATGATATCTCGAGATAGGATCTGAGTCATAACGTTATGCAGGAGAGAGTAACAAGCTGGAATAACTTGGCTAAAGAATTGAAAGAAAGAACCAAAGTTTATATGTTGTCTTAGAAATATTGTAACACTGAGGTGAAGGTGTCTTTGTTGTTGTTGTTATATAGGTGAATATAGGAGCCCATAATGAGCAGTCAGCTGAGTAACCAGCTCATCTAACCAGAGTTAATTTTAAAATGCAGATGTTGCTGTGAAACTGGATCTTTGTCTGCTGGGTAGGTTTTGCATGAGGTAGATGAGATAGACATTTTATGAAGTAGAAAGCACCTGTCCTCATTGCCTTGTGGCAGGATTCCTCCCCAAAACACTGACTAGCCCTGGTGTCACTCATTTCCTTTATCTCTTCACATGAGCATCACAAAGAATATTCTAGTTCTGGGTCTAATGTGGTGTTGTTGACAGATGCCTCCTGCAGGGTGGACAGTTTGCGATTTAAGACACTGATTGTGTCCAGCACTTTACCTGTGCATTTGAAGACAAGTGCTGGAGGGGGCATTGGGAATATGTGCCCGAGAGCAAACCCACTTATTAAATCCATTGTCTGCACTATTCCTCAATCAGCAGGGCAACCCATTGCGTTTTCGGCTGGCTGCCTGTACCTTGCAGCTGAATTACAGATTTGGCGGTGTTGTGTTTAAACCGTTGGCATGCTCCCCTCCCTGAGGTGAGGCTACAGCCTTGTTACTATGCTGCCATCGATGTATGTTAACAGACATCAATAACTTAATCACTGCACCGGCTTAGAAAACAAGAACTTTCATTTAATAGAGCGCATTACACCACCCCAAGATACCCAAAGCCAGTGAAATTATTTTATTGAAGGATTCTCACTGTGGTAATGTTGGAAACGCAAGAGCCAAGCCAACTAAGCCATGAGCTCCTGATGTTTGTAATGTTGGATAAAAGTGACTGCTTCCTACGAACAAAGGGGAGCATTTGGAAAGCCATGATTGTCCCTCCCTCCCCCCCACCGTCTATTGTGTGCACTATCTGTTCAACACATATCATTACAGCGTCGGAGGAAAGGGTGGAAAGAGGAAGAATTGCTTTCCTTAGCCACAGATGTAAAATCCCCTTACCTCCTCAGACTCAGTCATTGCCGGGATTTTAAAACGAAAGTTTGCCAAATCAAGCCTTTTCTTCAACCTTCTCCTTTGTCTTCTCTCCTGCACTCGTCAACTTTGGCAGTGCCATGCCCACTGGGTGTTAAGCCAGGGCAGCAGATCTCTCAGCAGTTGGTTATAATAGCAGAGGATGGACTTCCATGGTGGAATGACCTGGGCTTAGTAACGTTTTTAAAATTCATACCTGGGATGTGGCCGTCACTGGCTCGGCCCTTGAGAAGGTGGTGTTCAACAACTTTCTTAAACCATTGCAGTCCATGTAGTGTAACATCCATTGTGCTCTTAGGGAGGGACGTCCAGGGATGTCGATATATTTCCAAGTCAGGATGGTGTGTGGCTATGAGGGAACTTCCAGGTAGTAGGGGGAGGCGATGGCCTAGTGGTATTATCGCTGGACTACTAATCCAGAAACTCAGCTCATGTTCTGGGGACCCGGGTTCGAATCCCGCCATGGTAGATGGTGGAATTTGAATTAAATAAAAAAAGAAATATCTGAAATTAAGAATCTACTGATGACCATAAAACTATTGTCGATTGTTGGAAAAACCCATCTGGTTCATTAATGTCCTTTAGGGAAGGAAATCTGCCGTCCTTACCTGGTCTGGCCTCCATGTGACTCCAGAACCACAACAATGTGGTTGACTCTCAACTGCTTCTGAAATGGTCCAGCAAGTCACTCAGTTCAAGGGCAACTAGGGATGGGCAGTAAATGCTGGCCAGGCGGCGACGCCCATGTCCCACGAATGAATTTTTAAAAATAGCGTTCCCTTGTTTCTGCTGCCATTGTCCTAGTAGATGGCAGTGGTTATGTGTTTGAAAGATGGCTGTCTAAGAAGTTCTGGTGAATTCCAGCATTTCCTCTTGTAGATGGTATACACAACTGTTATTGAGCACCGATGGTGGAGGGAGTGGATGTTTGTGGGAGGGGTTTCAGTCAAATGGGCTGCTTTGTCCTAGATAGTGTTAGGCTTCTTGAGTGTTGTTGGATCTGCACTCATCCAGGCAAGTGGGGAGTATTCCATCACACTCCTGACTTGTGTCTTGTAGATTTTGGACAGGCTTTTGGGAGTTAGGAGATGAGTCACTTGCCGCAGGATTCCTAGCCTCTGACCTGCTCTTGTGACCATAAGCGTAGTCAGGTTTAGTTTCTGGTCAGTGGTAACCCCCAAGATATAGATAGTGGGGATTCAGCAATGGTAATGCCATTGAATATCAAGGGGTTATATGTGCAGGTCTTGTTGCAGATGGTCAGTGCTTGACACATGTCTAGCTCGAATGTTACTTGCCACTTGTCAGACCGAGCCTGGATATTTTCCAGGTCTTGCTGCATTTGGACATGGACTGCTTCAGTATCTCAGGAGTCACAAATGGTGTTGCACATTGTGTAAGTTTTAAGTTTAAGTTTATTTATTAGTGTCGCAAGTATGCTTACACTGCAATTACACTGCAGTTAAGTTACTGTGAAAATCCCCTAGTCGCTACACTCCAGCACCTGTGCGGGTACATTGAGGGAGAATTTAGCATGGCCAATGCACCTAACCAGCACGTCCTTTTGGACTGAGGGAGGAAACCAGAGGAAACCCAAGCAGACACAAGGAAAATGTGGAAACTCCACACAGACAGTGACCCAAGCCAGGAATTGAACCCAGGTCCCTGGTGCTGTGAGGCAGCAGTGTTCAGCATCAGCAAACATCCCCACTTCTGAACTGATGATAGAAGGAAAGTCATTGATGAAGAAACTGAAGATGTTTAAGTCTCGGACACTGCCCTGAGGAAGTCCTGCAGTGATGTCCTGGAACTGAGATGATTGACGTACAACCAGCACAGCCAACTTCCTGAGGAGGCAAAGATGGAGGCCAGCTGTACCCTTCCCTACTGCCCTAACTTTCCTCGCTGCTGGAAAATATGTATCTAAGGAAAGCAGATCCTTGAGAATGTCCGTATATTGGGATTCAAACCATGCTTATCTGTCTCATGTTTAAACTGCCACTGATTCAATAGGCCCTTTCTTCCCTTCCACAAGGTATCATTTGCTCGTACCTGGATTATTATGAATCTTTCTTGTGGAGCTATAAAGTGATTGGGACAAACTGTATTGTGCATTACACTGTGTGAAGCCCTGATATGTGCAACACCAGTTGTGATGGGAACAAGTCCCTCTCCACGGCCCTGTTGATGGTTTGGCACCAATTAGCTTTAGTTAATCAAGGCATCTGGCAGCTTGTTTTGCACTTGTGTTAAGTTGAATATCTATTGAACTGTCATTGGCTGAGTTTTCGAATGAGACCTTAAACTGAGGCCCTTTCTCAGGAAAAAACTCCCATGGCACTATTTTGAAGGATGGACCAATGTTTTTCCATCAAGCAAAATATCACAAAAACAGAATTTCTGATCATTACCTCATTGAAATTTGTGGGTCCTTGCTGTGTACAAATTAGATGCTGAGTTTCTTACATTATAACAGTGACTGTACTTCATTGGCTGTAAGGTGCTTTGGAGTATCCTGAGCTTACAAAGGATACAGTTGAAATGCAAGTGTTTCTTCACTGAACTAATGTCAATTCGGAATATCTCTTTCTTCAACATTACATAAAGGAAATTGTGCGCAGCCCTACAATAGAAGCCAAATATGTATGTTGATGTGTTGCAGCTGTAGCATGTGGGAACTACAGGATACCAATGTGATCCACGATAATCACATCTGCAGTAAGTGTTTATGCAGCTAAAGGAGCATTGGGTCCAAGTTGATGAGCTGAAGTCCAAGCTTTGGACATTGCAATGCATCAGGGGGAGGGATGAATATCTGAACACTTTATTCCAGTACTGTGGGTGTACCTACACCACATGGACTGCAGCGGGTCAAGATGGTGGTTCACCACCACTTTCTTAGGGTCAATTAAGGATGGGCAATAAATTGGCTGCCATTTATGACCCTTTGTCAGATCTGTCTCCCAATGGTGCTTTAGCATGTCTTCCTTTTTCCTCAACTGTGGATTCCCTCCCCTGCACTGTAGTTTACAGAACCTTCAACCATGTCTGACCCATTTCCCACACTTTCGCAACCACCATATCCCGCCCCCGGAGCCATGATACGGTTTCCCTTGTCCTCATTTTCCAATCATTGGAACCTGCAAGCTGATAGTGGGGGATTCAGCAATGGTAATGCCATTGCATGTCAAGGGGAAATGGTTGGTTTCTCTCTTATTGGAAATGGTCATTGCCTGGCACTTGTGTGGCACCAAAGTTAGTTGCCACTTAGCAGCCTATGCCTGAATGTTGTCCAGGTCTTGCTGCATTTGGACTTGGACTGCTTCAGTATCTGAGGAGTCACGAAGAGTGCTGAACATTGTGTAATCCTCAATGAACATCCCCACAATGAACATTGCATTGTTAAAGGATTGGCTATCTAACAAGAAAACTAGTTGGAATAAATGTGTCATTTTCAGGTTGGCAAGCTGTAACTAGTGGATCCTCAACTATTTACAATCTGTATTAATGACTTGGATGAATGGAGGGACTGCATGGTAGCCAAATTTGGTGGTGATACAAATAAGTTGTGAGGAGAGGACAAAGAGGCTGCATATGGATGTAGATAGTTTAAGTGAATGGGCAAAACACTGGCAGACTGTATATTATTTGGGAAAATATGAGATTGTTCACTTTGGCAGGGAGGAAAAAGCAGGAGAGGAACTGCGGAATGCTGGAGTACAGAGTGATCTGTATGTCCTTACACATGAATCACAAAAGGTTAGCATGCAGATACAACAAGTAATTAGGAAGGCAAATAGAATCTTGGTCTTCATTACGAGGAGGATGGAGTATAAATGTAGGCAAGTCTTGATACAATTGTACAGGACATTGGTGAGAGCACACCTGAAGGCTGCGTACAGTTTTTGATCTCCTTATTTAAGGAGGGCTAGACTTAGATTGGAAGCAGTTCAGAGAAGGTTTACCGGGCTGATTCGTTGTCTTCTGAGGAATGACTGAGCAGGTTGGGCCTCTACTCAGTTTAGAAGAATGAGAGGTGATCTTATTGAAAAGACAAAGGTGCTGATGGAGCGTGACAACAAAAATGCTGAGAGTGGGGGTCATCCAGAATGGGGGAGGGCACAGTTTAAAAATAAGGGGTCTCCCATCGAAGACGAAGATGAGGAGCAATTTCTTCTCTCATCAGATTGTCAGTCTTTGGAATGCACTTCCATGGAGAGCAATCAAGGTTGGGGCATTGAGTATATATATATATTTTTTGAATATATATTTCATAGGAACAGGATATGGCGCCCGACTCATCGATCAACAGTTCCGACGCGCCACAGCGAAAAACCGCACCGACCTCCTCAGAAGACAAACACGGGACACGGTGGACAGAGTACCCTTCGTCGTCCAGTACTTCCCCGGAGCGGAGAAGCTACGGCATCACCTCCGGAGCCTTCAACATGTCATTGGTGAAGACGAACATCTCGCCAAGGCCATCCCCACACCCCCACTTCTTGCCTTCAAACAACCGCGCAACCTCAAACAGACCATTGTCCGCAGCAAACTACCCAGCCTTCAGGAGAACAGTGACCACGACACCACACAACCCTGCCACAGCAACCTCTGCAAGACGTGCCGGATCATCGACACGGATGCCACCATCTCACGTGAGAACACCATCTACCAGGTACACGGTACCTACTCTTGCAACTCGGCCAATGTTGTCTACCTGATACGCTGCAGGAAAGGATGTCCTGAGGCATGGTACATTGGGGAAACCATGCAGACGCTACGACAACGGATGTTTGAACACCGCTCGACAATCACCAGGCAAGACTGTTCTCTTCCTGTGGGGGAGCACTTCATGATGTGGAGAACTTCAGCAGTCACGGGCTATGAGGAGAGGTTGGAGAAACTTGGTTTGTTCTCACTGGAACGATGGAAGTTGAGGGGAGACCTGATAGAAGTCTACAAGATTATGAGAGGCATGGACAGAATGGATAGTCAGAAGCTTTTTCCCAGGGTGGAAGAGTCAATTACGAGGGGGCATAGGTTTAAGGTGTGAGGGCAAGGTTTAAAGGAGATGTACGAAGCAGTTTTTGTACGCAGAGAGTAGTGGGTGCCTGGAACCCATTGCCGGAGGAGGTAGTGGAAGCGGATACAGTAGTGACTTTTAAGGGGTGTCTTGACAAGTACATGAATAGGATGGGAATAGAGGGATATGGTCCCCGGAAGGGTAGGGGGTTTTAGTTAAGTCGGGCAGCATGGCCGGTGCAGGCTTGGAGGGCCGAAGGGCCTGTTCCTGTGTTGTAATTTTCTTTGGTCTTTGTACCGCATGGTAGTTGGTTGCATAAGGTTAAATCTCACAGGATCCAGGGTGAGGTATCTAAATGGATACAAAATTGGCTTCTTGACAGAAGCCAGAGGGTGGTTGTAGAGAGTTGTTTTTCAAACTGGAGGCCTGTGACCAACGGTGTGCCTCAGGGATCAGTGCTGGGTCCACTGTTATTTGTCATTTATATGAATGATTTGGATGAGAATACAGGAGGCATGGTTAGTAAGTTTGCAGATGACACTAAGATTTGTGGCATAGTGGACAGTGAAGAAAGTTATCTCCGATTGCAACGGGATCTTGATCAATTGGGCCAGTGGGCTGACGAATGGCAGATGGAGTTTAATTTAGACAAATGCAAGGTGATGCATTTTGGTAGATTGAACCAGGGCAGGACTTACTCAGTTAATGGCAGGGCGTTGAGGAGAGTTACAGAACTAAGAGATCTAGGGGTACATGTTCATAGCTCCTTGAAAGTGGAGTCACAGGTGGATAGAGTGATGAAGAAGGCATTCGGCATGCTTGGTTTCATCGGTCAGAACATTGAATACAGGAGTTAGGACGTCTTGTTGAAGTTGTACAAGACATTGGTAAGGCCACATTTGGAATACTGTGTACAGTTCTGGTCACCCTATTATGGAAAGGATATTATTAAACTAGAAAGAATGCAGAAAAGATTTACTAGGATGCTACCGGGACTTGACGGATTGAGTTATCAGGAGAGGCTGGATAGACTGGGACTTTTTTCTCTGGAGCGTAGGAGGCTGAGGGGTGAACTTATAGAGGTCTATAAAATAATGAGGAGCACAGATCAGCTAGATAGTCAATATCTTTTCCCAACGGTAGGTGAGTCTAAAACTAGAGGGCAGAGGTTTAAGGTGAGAGGGGAGAGATACAAAAGTGTCCAGAGGGGCAATTTTTTCACACAGAGGGTGGTGAGTGTCTGGAACAAGCTGCCAGAGGTGGTAGTAGAGGTGGGTACAATTTTGTCTTTTAAAAAGCATTTAGATAGTTACATGGGTAAGATGGGTATAGAGGGATATGGGCCAAACGCGGGCAATTGGGACTAGCTTAGGGGTTTAAAAAAAAGGGTGGCATGGACAAGTTGGGCCGAAGGGCCTGTTTCCATGCTGTAAACCTCTATGACTCTATGGCACAGGGAGGAAAGTGGAGTTACAAGGATACCAGCCATAATCTGACTGGAAGGCAGGGCAGGCTTGATGGGCTGAATGGCCTGTTCCTGCTCCTATTTTGTGATGACCTAATGACATTTTCCTTTCTTTGGAAATGCATATGTTTGACCTCTGCTATGAGGGCTGTGCTTTTTGAAGTTGTTCTGCTTATTAAGGATCTATCTGACCTGTGAGTGTTGGGCACTGCAGTGTCTCTAGTATCTTGCAAAGACATACAACCACCAAGCAGATTGAACTGTTTATTAAGGTAACTATGTACAGAGAGTGATACTCCAGACGCCTAACAGCAAGGAAAACCTGGACCCAGCCCCAGGATTTAGGCGCTCCAGCCCGGAAGGCCGAACAGGTCGCATGACCCTCCAAGATCTGGTGGCACGATGCCACCGTCTGTAACCCATGTATTTAACCTGATAGCGCAATGTTAGGCTGGATTTAACCGGGGCGGTAAGGTGGCACAGTGGTTAGCACTGCTGCCTCACAATGCCAGAGACCCCAGTTCAATTCTCAGCTTGGGTGACTGTCTGTGCGGAATTTGCACGTTCTCCCCATGTGGGTTTCCGCCGGGTGCTCCGAGAGACATGCTGGTTAGGGTGCATTGGCCATGCTAAAATTCTCCCTCAGTGTACCCGAACAGGCACTGGACTGTGGCAACTAGGAGATTTTCACAGTAATTTCATTGCAGTGTTAATGTAAGCCTACTTGTGACACCAATAAATAAACGTTAAACCTACAGCTGGTCAGGAGAGTTGCTGACTTCGGGTGCTCAAGGGCAAAGAGGCTTTCTTAAGGAGCACCAACATATCACCTTGATGAGCAAAATGCATTTTAGGAGCGAATCTGTTTTTAGAACCCATCCTGCCAGTAAAGTTCAGTGGACATCTGGAGTTCTGGAACTCATTCTGTACAACGTAAAGGCTCATAGACTGTGGTCACTCAGTTTACAAAAATCCTTGCTCCAAATCAGAAGCATATGCCGAAACAGAGAAGCCTGATTGGAATTAATCAGTTTCTTCTGCTATAGCACAGCTCCCAAAATCGAGAAAATCTATCATTCCCACCTCCTGTACCACTTCCCGCTTCTTCGGAAAAGCAGCCAGCATAATTAAGGACCCCACGCACCCCGGACATTCTCTCTTCCACCTCTTTCCTTCGGGAAAAAAGATACAAAAGTCTGAGGTCACGTACCAACCGACTAAAGAACAACTTCTTCCCTGCTGCTGTCAGACTTTTGAATGGACCTACCTTGCATTAAGTTGATCTTTCTCTACACCCTAGCTGTGACTGTAACACTACACTCTGCACTCTCTCCTTTCTTTCTCCCCTATGTAATCTATGAACGGTATGCTCTGTATAGCACGCAAGAAACAATACTTTTCACTGTATGTTATACATGTGATAATAATAAGTCAAAATCAAATCAAAACCATGTCTTGCTCCCAATGAAGCACCCTATGAAGTT
Organism: Mustelus asterias; assembly: GCF_964213995.1. Taxonomy (NCBI): domain Eukaryota; kingdom Metazoa; phylum Chordata; class Chondrichthyes; order Carcharhiniformes; family Triakidae; genus Mustelus; species Mustelus asterias. The sequence continues at coordinate 193,350,326 of NC_135801.1, forward strand.
TTACTGGATTTGTGGTGTAAATACAGTTTTTGGAAGTTAGTCCTATCAGCCTCCCGCACTGCTTGCTCGATTACAAATATGTCAGCAATTTTTGAAGAACTGATAGTAATTCTTTATTTATGTAAGAAAAGCTAAAAGGCCATTTGGCCCACAAACCTGTCTTATTTGTCAACTCCGTCTAACTTACATCTCCAGTATTTATGTTAGTCTGTTAACCCTTAATCTGTAATCCTTCTACTCTGCCCACTCCTCTCTTCATCCCCAACTTGCCATTTCTCAACCTTCCTCCATTCCCCTCCCCTTTCCTCCTCACCCTCTCCCTTTCCTATCCCCTTCTCCCTATTTCCCCATCCCCTTCCTCCCCTTCTGCCCATTCCTTCCCCCTTTCTGCCTCACCTTCCTTCTTCCCCCTCTCCTTTCCCCTCCCTCTCCCCTCTGTATCCCCTCCCCTTTCCCTCTTCCCCTTTCCCTCTTCCCCTTTCCCTCTTCCCCTTTCCCTCTTCCCCTTTCCCTCTTCCCCTTTCCCTCTTCCCCTTTCCCTCTTCCCCTTTCCCTCTTCCCCTTTCCCTCTTCCCCTTTCCCTCTTCCCCTTTCCCTCTCCCCTTTTCCTCTCCCCTTCCCCTTCTCCCCTTTCTTCCTTTCCCCCTCTCCTCTCTCTCCCCCTCTCCCTTTTCCCCCTTTTGCCCTCTCTCTTTTCTTCCTTCCCCCTCCCCCCTCCTCTCACCCCCCCTCTTCCCCCCTTCCCTTCTCCCTCTCCTCTTCCCCCTTTTCCAATCCCTCCTTTCTCTCTCATCCCCTGCCACACCCCGTTGTCTACTTGCCACCTTCCCCCTTCCCTGCTCCCTCTTCCCCTACTTCCCCTCCCCCCCGCTCCCCTCCCCCTGCTCCCCTTCCCCCCAATCCTCCTCACCCTTTGCCTTTCTCTCCTTTCCTTCACCTTTCTCTCTCAGTTCCCACTCATTGCCTCCTTCTTCTCATCTCCGTCATCCATCCTCTCCTAGAATCCTCCCATTCTCCTTGCATTTTTATTTTCCACTACCCTTCTTCATTCTCCAAGAACCCAGTTCCAACATTAGACCAGTTTACCCATCTTCTCCAAAGCTCAGATCTAACTTGTTGGGTTACACATTTTGCTATTGGGCTGTTCTGCAGATGCATTTTTAAACATGTTAAAATAATAATTGGAAATGTCATCCCCATTGAGTAAAATCAAACTGGATGCCAAGATTTCTTTCTGGTGCACTGCTGTAGAAGGGGCTTTGCCTCCTCCCAGCCTATTTAAATGAAGTTCTAAATTGATTCAGTAATTGTGAAAAGGGGTGCCCTCTCGGACCTGCTTATATACTAATCACTCAATGTATGACAACCCTTTGATTTTTACATCAAAGAATCCTTGTACCATTGGATGGACCTCTGCACAATGCTTGGGATTCCCCAGGCATTGAAGTAAGCTTCACATGGAGCAAAATAATGCAGTTTAAATAAATAAGCCACTAGATAATGACCCTAATTAAAGTATGGTAGAGTTAAATAAGAAAGGATGGTTTGTAAAACAACCTTTTCGAGAGTGCTTCAATGTTGACCTTTAGATCGGTGGAGTGAAAAATTCATGGTTAACGCTTGCTGGCAAAAGGCACTTTGAAATTCTCTCCCCCTACTTGAGGTGATGAAGAGTAGTAATTTACTGCAGTGTCTTGTCCATTGTGTGGACTGAGACACTGGTCTCTAATTCTTCCATCTAATGTGGAAGGGGGAAGATATTTTGAGTATTGTGCATCCAGACAGTGTTTGGTTTGTTCAATATTTCAAAAGACTTACTTCATGGATTTCTAAGCTGTTAGGATCCTGACAGGTGGTCACTAAATTCAAACAAGTCCCATCTGTTTGCCTTGATCAGGTATACTATCTAAATACCTGTCCATACCACTGGGTTTCAACTGCACTTACATGGAAGTGCATGGGGGCCTAGTGACAATGTTAGTGCACTGGTAATTCAGAGGCCTAGGCTCATGTCACTTAATAAATCTAGAATTAACAGCTCGTTTCAGTAATGGTAATCATTCGGAAGGAAACCTGCTGTCCTTACCTGATCATATTACACCAGGGTATCGTACAGGAGTAGGGAACATTAATGATAAGACAAACCTAAAGGCTTTGTATCTGAATGTGCATAACACTCGAAATAAAATTAATTAATTAACATAGCAAACAGAGACAACGGGATATCATTTGCTGGTGATCACTGACAGGTGGTTGCAAGGAGACCAGGTCCAGGAGTTGAATATCCAAGAGTACTCAATGTTTTAGAAGGATAGACAGAAAAGAAAAGGAGATGATGTAGATTTCTTAGTAAAGGAAATGATTAGTGCTGCAGTGAGAAATGATATTGGCACTGGAGTCCAGGACATAAGAACATAAGAAATAGGAGCAGGAGTAGGCCATCTAGCCCCTCGAGCCTGCCCCGCCATTCAGTAAGATCATGGCTGATCTGAAGTGGATCAGTCCCACTTACCCGCCTGATCCCTATAACCCCTAATTCCCTTACCGATCAGGAATCCATCTATCCGTGATTTAAACATATTCAACGAGGTAGCCTCCACCACTTCAGTGGGCAGAGAATTCTAGAGATTCACCACCCTCTGAGAGAAGAAGTTCCTCCTCAACTCTGTCCTAAACCGACCCCCCTTTATTTTGAGGCTGTGCCCTCGAGTTCTAGTTTCCTTTCTAAGTGGAAAGAATCTCTCCATCTCTACCCTATCCAGCCCCTTCATTATCTTATAGGTATCTATAAGATCCCCCCTCAGCCTTCTAAATTCCAACGAATACAAACCCAATCTGCTCAGTCTCTCCTCATAATCAACACCCCTCATCTCTGGTATCAACCTGGTGAACCTTCTCTGCACTCCCTCCAAGGCCAATATATCCTTCCACAAATAAGGGGACCAATACTGCACATAGTATTCCAGCTGCGGCCTCACCAATGCCCTGTACAGATGCAGCAAGACATCTCTGCTTTTATATTCTATCCCCCTTGCGATATAGGCCAACATCCCATTTGCCTTCTTGATCACCTGTTGCACCTGAAGACTGGGTTTTTGCGTCTCATGCACAAGGACCCCCAGGTCCCTTTGCACAGTAGCATGTTGTAACTTTTTTCCATTCAGATAATAATCCAATTTGCTATTATTTCCTCCAAAGTGAATAACCTCGCATTTGTCAACGTTATACTCCATCTGCCAGATCCTCGCCCACTCACTCAGCCTGACATAAAATCTGTCTGGGTAGAAATAAGAATTGGCAAGGGAAAGAAGTCCCTGGTGGGACTAATTGATCGGTCCCCTAATAGTAGTTCCATAGTAGGGCACAGTATAAACCAGGGAAATATTGGGATGTATAAGAAAGGTATGACAATAATCGTAGGTGATTTTAGTATACATATAGACTGGATTAATCAAATTGGCAAGGGTCGCCTTGAGGGAGAATTCATAGAGTGTTTTGGAGAATGTTATTTGGAACAATATGTTGTCGAACCAACCAGTGAACAGGCTATTTTAGATTTAGTATGGTGTAATGACATGGGATTAATTAATGATCTTGTAGTAATGGCTCCCCTAGGGAAGAGTGATCATTGCATTCTTGAATTTCTAATTCAGTTTGAGGGCAACAAGCATGAGTCCCAAGCGAGTGTTCTGGTTAGATTTGGCTTGAATGGACTAGGCAGAAAGGCTAAAGGATAGGATAGTTGATGAACAGCAGCAGATATTTAAGGAGATATTCAATTCTTCCCAGGTAAAATATATTTCAGAGAGGAAGTGAGATTGTAAGAGGGGGAAAATGCTTCCGTGGCTAAGCAAGGAGCTGAAAGATATCACAAAGGCAAAAACTAAGGCATACCATTTGCAAAGGTCAGTGACAGGCGGAGGATTGGGAAACTTTTAAAGATTAACAGAGGGTTATTAAAAATAAAATTAAAAGCGCAAAGATAAACTATGAAAGAAATCTAGCGCAAAATATAAAAACAAATAGCAAAAGGGTGGCACGGTGGCACAGTGGTTAGCACTGCTACCTCACAGCTCCAGGGACCCGGATTCAATTCCGGCCTCAGGTCACTGTTTGTGTGGAATTTGCACATTCTCCCCGTGTCTGCGCGGGTTTCCTCCGGGTGCTCCGGTTGCCTCCCACAGGTTAGATGTGCAGGTTAGATGAATTGGCCATGCTAAATTGCCCTTTAGTGTAAGTTAGCGGGGTAAATGCTGGGGTTACGGAACTAGGACAGGGGGTGGGCCTGAGTAAGATGCTCTGTCGGAGAGCTGGTGCAGGCACGATGGGCTGAATGGCCTCCTTCTGCACAGTAGGGATTCTGAGTAAAAGATTCTATAAGTATACAAAATGAAGAGCGTAGCTAAAGTCAACGTTGGTCCCTTAGAGGATGAGACTGGAAAGTTAATAATGGGGGATACAGAAATGGTCCCCCACTGATACTTCAACCTCTTGCCCGTCTTCGTTACCTAGAATTAAGAGAGCCCCCTCTGTTGTAGGGCCTTTTACATACTGGCTTAAAAAGTTCTCCTGGATGCATTTTAAGAATTTCGCTCTCTTTAAACCTTTCACACAGTTGGGGGAAGTTGAAATCCCCCAATATCGCTGCCCTGTTACTTTTACACTTCTCTGAAATTTGCTTACAAATCTGCTTTTCTATTTCCTTCAGACTGCTGAAGGGCCCATGGAACACTCCCGATGTGATTGCTCCTTTTGGTTTTTAAGTTCTACCCATAAGACTTCATTTGAAGAGCCTTTCAGATGTTGTCCCTCCTTACTGCTGTAATTGATTCCCTGATCAAAATTGCAACACCCCCTCCTCTTTTACCTTCTCCCCTTCTCGCCTGAAGATCCTATATCCTGGAATATTGAACTGCCAATTCTGCCCTTCTCTCAGCCATGTCTCAGTGACAGCAATAACATCATACCCCCATGTTTTAATGTGTGCCATCAACCCATCTGCCCCATTTTGTGACATTTCAGCAAATGCCTTTTGGAAGTCCCTTGTATACCACATCAACTGTATTACTGTCATCAACCCTCTCTGTCATGAAAGAAATTACCTGGGACAGAACTGCTGCATCCCACTGAAATTGGTTCTCCTCCAATTGATCCCTATAACCCCATATTCCCTTATCGATCAGGAATCCATCTATCCGTGATTTAAACATATTCAACGAGGTAGCCTCCACCACTTCAGTGGTCATTCCTTGTCTTTTTCCATAGCTAGACTAAACTTTCTGATATTATCTATCTCGTGCTGACACTTGATTTGCCTGACTCACCTTGTTCCCCAGCACCAGATCCAACAACCCATCCTTCATCGTTGGGCTGGAAACATTCTGATCAGGTTAATTCTTCTGAACACACCTAGAAACTCTTCCCCTTCTCTATTCTTTGCCATATTACTATCCCAGTCTATATTAAAATAATTAAAGTCCCCCATTATCATTACACTGTAATTTAGTCTCTGTATTTTTCTTGAAAATTTGCCCCTCTACATCTTTCCCACTGTGTGATGGCAGGTAGAAAACACGCAGTAATGGAGCTCTATTGTTTCTTAACTCTTAACCAATGTTCTTTGGTGAACTGGCAGCAAGTATGGGAATTAAACATAAGCACATGGAGGACGGAGGGAAGACTGAGGGGAGGGGGAGGGGTAATGTGATTAAAGCAAAAAAGGAGGCTATTCTACACATTGGGTCCATTCGGTCCCATTGCCCCACTCCATCCCTATAGCCCGGCAAGATTCTGTCCTTGACTCTTGTAGGACATTATGCCGAGCACTTTAATGCTACACTAAATTAATACTACCACCCCTCTCCCTCTTTCTCCCTCCCTGTCTTGTATCTTGTGCGTCAGTCCTGCCCTCTTTTGAGTCAGCTTTCTGTAATTGCCACATATTTCTGTATAACTCAAGCTTCTGACACTAGGGGTCAGCCTTGTGGTTTTTCTCCCCCTTGGTTTTAGTCCTTGAATGCCTCACTTGTGTCTTGGTGACCAGACCTGGGCACGAGTCTCAAAATGTGGTCTGTCCAAAAATTATCGTTTGATTATAACTTTCTCTGACTTTTATTCTGTGCTTTTGGCCATGTTGAACCTTCCATTGGCTTTGACTGAACATATTGAGTCTTTATTTAAGACTCCACAGGCTCTTTAAACTTCATCCATTGCAATGTCAACACATTTATGAAGTATGCATGCTGCTCATTTTTTCCATTTGATGTATAATACTCTATACCTGTCTTACATTAAATGTCATCCGTCATGTTTGGCCTACCCGCATATTGTGTTGGACACTTTTTTGTAGTTTCTGCGTTGCTTCCTTCAATTCTAATATTCTTCCCAGTTCAGTCAATTTACATTGAGATTTTAAACTCATTTTATAGGAACATTGGAATTGCTGGATGAAGAAAGGCCAATATCGATCTAGTTCATTCCACTATCCTCATTGTCGAAAAATGCAGCTATAATGGAGATGTTGAGTAATCTTGATGTAAAATAGAAAGCAGTAATAGCTTGACTACTGCGCTCTGTGACACTCCACTTTACTTGTCCTTTCTCAATCTCTCTCTCTGATCAGTACCTTTACTTTAATCGTTACCCTTTGATGAACTGGCAGCAAACATAAGCACATGGAGGATGGAGGGAAGACTAAGGGGAGTGGGAGGGGATAGAGTAATTAAAGCAAAAAAGGAGGCTATTCTACACATTGAGTCCATTCGGTCCCATTTCCCCACTCCATCCCGATAGCCCGGCAAGATTCCTTCCCTCAAATGACTATTTAATTTCCTAATTTCTGCTTCCAGCACTCTTGTAGACCGTGGAGTATGGTCATTACCACAACCCCTGCATCTCTTTCTCAAAACCTTAAACTGAACCCCAGCACCCTTGTACTGTCTGAACCTCAATCAAGTGATAGCCGAACTAGAGCTTTCAAAGCTTCAGCAGAAGCTCCTTGCTTTTGGACTTAATACATCGATTAGTGAAGTCCATGATCCCATATGTTTTTCCAACACGCTCTCTCAATATGTCCTGCCATTTTCAAAGATCTATGCACTTACGTTCCCAGATTCCTCTGTCCCTACACCATATTTAGAATTGTGCCATTTAATCTGTGTTGTCCCTCTTTATCCTTTCTGTTAAAATATGGAGCCTCACTCTTTAATGTATTAAATCCCATTTACCACTTGTCTGCCCATCCTGTTAGCTGGTCTATGACCAGTTGCACTGAATTGGTATCATCTTCACTCTTTGTCACACCTCCAAGTTTGGTATCATGGGCAAGTTTTGAAATTTTATTCTGGACTTCAATATCCAAGTCATTCACTTCACTTGACCCCCATGCACCCTGGATATACTCTCTTCCACCTTTTTTATTATATTTTTAATTATTATTTTTTATTTATCTCCCATCGGAAAAAAGAAACGAGTCTGAGATTACGTACCAATCAACTCAAGAACAGCTTCTTCCCTGCTGTCATCAGACTGTTGAATGGACTTACCTTATATTAAGTTGATCTTTCTCTGCACCCTAGCTATGACTGTAATGCTACATTCTGCACCCTCTCCTTTCCTTTTCCTCTATGTACTCTATGAATGGTATGCTTTGACTGTATAGTGCGCAAGAAACAATACTTTTCACTATATACCAATACATGCGATAATATCAAATCAAATACACCATCTTTTTTTATTGATTTATCATGTTCTTTATCCCTTTTCTCATCCAAGGGATGCTGGTTTTGGTCTCCTGCTGTTGGAATGGAGTTAGCCTGAATCTGAGGCCTGTCCTTCCTTAACGATCAGTAATCCAACACAGTTTTTCTTGTTAACCTTTGATTCAGTTTTACCCAGGCTGGATCCCTTCTCATCCCATTGAGGTTTGCCATTTTCCGGTTTAGAAGCTCTACTCCTCTTTGCACTTCTCTGTTACTAATCTAAACCTTATGACACAATGATCACTCTTATCCAACTGTTCCCCGACTGCAAATGTTTCCCTCAGTGGACACATGATGAATGCTGTGGGAAATAGAAAAATGTAACGCCAGATTTGTACGGTGCCTTTCACAACCTCAGGATGTCCCAAAGCCTTTCTTCAGCTTCCATGAAGCACTTTTGAAGTGTATTAATTGTTGTAACGTTAGAAGTATGGCAGGTAAGTCGGTGCATAGCAATCTCCCACAAACAACAAGGTGAAAGGACCAAGTACATTTTTTAAATGTTGTTTAAAGGCTAAATATTGGCTAGGACACAAGGGAGAATGCCACTGCCTTCCTTTGAAGACACTGTGGGATCTTTTATGCCCACTTAAGAGGGAAGATGAGTCCATTGGTCAACATGGACTTGGGTAAAAGATGGCATCTCTGAAAGAGTGGCTCCCTTTTTGTACAATGTTGGGAGAGTCAACCAGACCTTTGTGTTCAAGTCTCCGGAATGAAACTTGAACTCTAACCATCAAGGCGAGATTGCTCCCCACTGAGCCATAGCTAACACAGCAGCAGGCATTGTTTGCAGGAATGGGATCGGCACATTGTTGGAGGGGACATTGTGGAGGAAGTCAGGCAGTGCAGTCCCTGCTCTGAGAATATTTGACTCTAATACAGCGTGACTGAAAAGGAATCTGTTCACATCAACCGCATTGCCACGGGCACCAGTTTCACAAAGTCTGCATATAGTTTACGGATAATGCTGAGATGATTTCAAAAAACTTCAAAAAACATTATTTTTTTCCCAGCTCGACCGAGGTCGACGACATGATCCGGAAATCCACCAATCTCCTGCTGACCAGGACGCTGAGCAATTGTTTACAGAATGTTATCAAGAAGCAGCATGTTGGCCTCACTGAGGTGAGTGATCCCAGAATTCTTCTAGTCTTTGTGTATCTTCTTAGAATCATAGAATCGACAGAGCGGAAGGAGGCCATTCAGCCCATCGAGTCGGCACCAACCCCACCCAGGCCCGATTCCCATAACCTCTCATGTTTACCCTGCTAGTCCCCCTGACACTAGGGTTAATTTAGCATGGCCAGTCCACCTAACTCACACATCTTTGGACTGTGGGAGGAAACCGGAGCGCCCGGAGGAAACCCACACAGACACGGGGAGAACGTGCAAACTCCACACAGACAGTCACCCAAAGCCAGAATTGAACCCGGGTCCCTGTGAGACAGCAATGCTAACCACTGTGCCACCGTGCCCACCCTTCTTGTTTAACAGGTAGGTGCAAATTCAGTTTGATTACAGCACAGAAACTGGCCCTTTGTGCCAACAGCTCCATGCCAGTATCTGTAAGGAGAGAAAAGAGCTGATGTTTTGAGTCCAGATGACCCTTTGTCAAAGCTAAAAGGCATAGAAAGTGGAGATATTTATAGTGCAGTGTGAGGGAATGAAAGATGAGTCATAGCCATAGAAACCAGGGGAAAGGTTGCTAATAGTTGTCCACAGAGAGAATAGAAGGTGTGAATGGCTAAACGGCAAAGAAGCTGAAATCAGAGGGTAAGTTGTGACAGATGAAGATATGGGGGGAGTTGGGGGTAGACGGGGGGTTCTCTTTTGGTTTCAGATTCCAGCATCCATAATTTGCTTTCATTTTAGTTCCATGTCAGTGTTTATGACCCAAGCCTTTTTCCACCATTCTTCATCTAGCTCGTACACAATCCTGTTTCATCCCTTTCTGAACACAGTGGGTATCTCTTGAAATTGATATATTTTGGTGCAGTTTTACTGTTGAGAAAGGTGTGTTGTTTTCTTGATGCTGTTGGAGAAATTAATACTTTCCAGCATCACCTCTCCATCCTCTCTACACCACTCTGCCAACCCTTCAGGGCAGAAATAGCTTGGGATAAAGAGTAAAGCTCACTCTACATTGTCCCATCAAACACTCTCAGGGTGGTTACAGTTAGAAACAGCGTAAAGAACGCTTTATATTGTCCTGTCATATTCCCAGAGCAGATAGAGCATGCGTAAAGCTCCCTCTACACTGTGCAGTCAAAACCTCCTTGGACAATTAGAGCACAGGTTAGATGCAGAGTAAAGCTCCCTCTACTCTGTCCCCATGGAACACTCCCAGGACAGATACAGCACAGGTTAGATACAGAGTAAAGCTCGCTCTACACTGTCCCCATCAAACACTCCCAGGACAGATACAGCACGGGGTTAGATACAGAGTAAAGCTCCCTCTACACTGTCCCCATCAAACACTCCCAGGGCAGGTGCAGCACGGGGTTAGATACAGAATTAAGCTCCCTCTGTACTGTCCCCATTAAAAACTCCCAGGACAGGTACAGCACAGGGTTAGATACAGTGCAAAACTCCCTCTACACTATCTCCATCAAACACTCCCAGGGCAGGTACAGCACGGGGTTAGATACAGAGTAAAGCTCCCACTACACTGTCCCCCATCAAACACTCCCAGGGCAGGTGCAGCACGGGGTTAGATACCGAGTAAAGCTCCCTCTACACTGTCTGCATCAAACACTTCCAGGGCTGATACAGCACAGTTTGGATGTATAAGCAGAGTATAATATGGGCAAATATGAACTTGCCCACTTTGGCAGGAAGATTGAGAAACAGTATGTTATTAAAATGGAACGAGGTGACAGAATTCTGAGGTACAGAGGAATCTGGGTGTCCTGCTACATGAATCACAGAATATTAGAGTGCAGGTGCAGCAAGTGATCGGGAAGGCAAATGGAATGTTGTTGTTTATAGAAAGGGGAACGGAATATAAACTTAGGGATGTTTTGCTGCAGCTGTACAGGGCATTGGTGAGACCACATTTAGAGTACTGTGTACAGTTTTGGTCTCCTTATTTAAGAAATAATATGAATCTGTGAGAAGCTGTTCAGAGAAGGTTTACTCAGCTAATACCTGGGGGACGTCCTTAGAAGAATAAAAGATTTTCTTATTGAAATATATAAGATCCTGAGGGGACATGACAGGTGGATGCTGAGGGGATGTTTCCGCTTGTGGAGTGAATAGAACGAGTCGTTACTGTTTAAAAAGGTAAGCTGGAAATGAGAATTTGTCTCTGAGGGTCATGAGTCTCTGGAACATTGTTCCCCAGAGAGCGGTGAAGGTGGAGTCATTGAATATTTTTAAGGCAGAGGTAGATAGGTTATTGAGTTACAGGATATCAGGAGAAAGTGGGAATGTGGAGTTGAGGCCACAGTCAGATCAGCCATGATCTTATTGAATGGTGGAGCGGGCGTGGGGGCCAAATGGCCCACTCCTGCTCCTAATACGTATGTTTGTATGTGTGACTAAGGCCCTCTTGTATATCGAGTCTCAGCAACAACAGAGACTTGAAGAATATTTATCTTGATATTGTATTTTTCATGATCTCAAGGATACCAATGGAGTATTTCTTTGGCAAATTTAGCACAGTTCTGACGAAGGAAATGCATGGCCAGGCCCCACCGGCTGCCATGACTCAATAACCAAATAAGCTGTATGCTCCTCAAGGGCTTCATCAGTTTAGCATGGCCAGTCAACCTAAAATGCACATCTTTGGACTGAGGGAGGAAATTGGAGCACCCAGAGAAAACACACACAGAAACGGGGAACGTGTAAACTCCACATATACAGTCACCCAAGGCCGGAACTGAACTCCAGTCCCTGGCGCTGTGAGGCAGCAACGCTAGTTAGAATTACTAGTCCTGCAACAATACCACCAAGCTACTGCCGCATCCTTATAAAAAGTTAGGAATGGGCTATAAAAGTAGAGGAGGTTTGCTACAGTTGTACCAGCTGTTGGTGAGACCATATCTAAATAATTGCATTAGAAGCAGTTCAAAGAAGGTTCGCTCGACTGATTCCTCGGATGAAGGAGTTATCTTATGAGGAAAGATCGGATAGGTTGGGCCTGTATCCATTGGCGTTTAGCAAAATGAGGGATGACCTTATTGGAACATATAAGATCCTGAGGAACTTGATAGAGTGGCTACTGAGAGGATGTTTCTCCTTGTGTCAAAGACTTGAATTAGGCAGCACAATTTAAGATGGAGATGAGGAAACATTTTTTCTCTCAGATGGCCATGAGTCTATGGAGTTCTCTTCACCAGAGAGCAGTGGAAGCACGGTCATTGAATATTTTTAAGGCTGGGGGTTAGATAGATTCTTGATTGACAAGGAAGTCATACAATTCATAGAATCCCTACAGTGCAGAAGGAGGCCATTTGGCCCATCGAGTCTGAACCAACTCTCCAAAAGAGCATCGCACCCAGGCCCTATCCCCATAACCCCACATATTTAACCCGCCAACCCCACTAACCTGCATGTCTTTGGACTGTGGGAGGAAACCGGAGCACCCTGAACTGGAAATCCACACGGGGTGAACGTGCAAACTCCACACAGTCACCCAAAGCTGGAATCAAACCCAGGTCCCTGGCACTGTGAGGCAGTAGTGCTAACCACTGTGCCACCGTACTGCCGAGTCAAAGGGTGTAGTGGGGAGACTGGAAAGTAGAGTTGAGGCCACAAGATGTGATCTTATCAAATGGCGAAGGAGGCTCAAGGGGCTGAATGGCCTACTTAGAACATAAGAAATAGGAGCAGCAGTAGGCCATCTAGCCCCTCGAGCCTGCCCCGCCATTCAATAAGATCATGGCTGATCTGATAGTGGTTTAGTTCCACTTACCCGCCCGCTCCCCATAACCCTTAATTCCCTTATTGATCAGAAATCTATCTACCTTCAACTCTTAACTTGTATGTTTGTCAGTAAATTGGCACATCTGATAGTGCAGCACTCCCTCAGTACTGCAGTGGAGTGACTGCCTGGATTGCAAGCTCTGGAGTTACCGTTGAGTCAGTACAGTTTGGATGTAGAGCTTCCCAGCCCCTGCAATGTGCAAGTCCTCCCAAGCTGCAGATCTGGCAATAATTGAATTACAGTAAGAAGTCTCACAACACCAGGTTAAAGTCCAACAGGTTTATTTGGTAGCAAATACCAACATTTGCTACCAAATAAACCTGTTGGACTTTAACCTGGTGTTGTGAGACTTCTTACTGTGCTTACCCCAGTCCAACGCCGGCATCTCCACATAATTGAATTAGGCATGAACTTCTGGAGCAGTGCCAAAATTAGAGTTTCCTTATACCACATGTCACCCAATCAGTATTTTCATGACATTGTTGTCATTTCTTTTCTGTTAATTGTGGCTTCGAATGAATTTAATGCATTGTTTGGATTTCCATACAAATAAATTCCAGATTAAAGCTCCTTTAATTTGTTTTTGTTTAATTAGTTTCTCCCCCGCCCCCCCTCCCCCCAACATTTTTTAACCAGAGACATTTCATGTGTTGTGATGGCTTCTGTCAGGAGTGTCTTCTTGTTAAGCTGGATGTTTCACACATGACTATATTTCAGTTTCCAAACCAATCCGGTTATAAATTCCACCCAGAGATTTTGTATGCTTCACATGGACCGGGGAGCGGTTAGCTGGATGGCTAGGGTACGATGCAGAATAACGCTCATGTCATGTGTTCAATCCCCATCCCATCTGTGATAGTTGATAGCGACCTACCTCCTCACCTTGCCCGATGCTTGTGCGTTGGTGCCCCTCAAGGTATGTATAACCAATTGCCTTTCTCTCATGGCAGGATTCCTTTGTGCACTATGGCTAATTGCCTAATATGGACTGCATGCACACTTCCCCAATGGGACACTCTCCCTGTCACTCAGTCCAAAGAGCGAAGATGCAATAAAGCTGAAGGTGACCAGTTGCAGTGGCTACTAGACTGCCAGACCCTAGAATTGAGAAGCAAGATTCTGTTTACTCTTCTTTAATATTTAACCCTCTTCCCCTCCTCACCACCCAAACCAAACAACAATTACTTACATTTATTTAGTATCTTTAACACACAAAACCTCGAGTATTGCTGAAGGACACATGATGCCGAAGCTTTCAGTCTTGAACTCATCAGGACAATTCGCAAAAATACCAAATGTAAAGGGAACAACATCAATAACCTCAGTGGCACGGTGGTTAGCACTGCTGCCTCACAGCACCAGGGACCCAGGTTCAATTCCCGCTTGGGTAACTGTCTGTGTGGAGTCAGCACGTTCTCCCCATGTCTGTGTAGGTTTCCTCTGGGTGCTCCGGTGTCCTCCCACAGTCTGAAAGACGTGCTGTTTAGGTGCATTGGCCATGTTAAATTCTCCCTCAGTGTACCTGAACAGGCGCCGGAGTGTGGCGACGAGGGGATTTTCACAGTAACTTCATTGCAGTGTTAATGTAAGCCTACTTGCGACATTAATAAATAAACTTAAACTATACTTCATGAGAAGATAGTGCTGATTGGTTAGCAGATGGACTCTGATTGGTAGAGCTGTTGCCATGGAGAATGCAAGATGACCATAGGCTGCTCTGCCCTTTTGAGGGGAGCGGGAGCTGACCGGTGGTGATTTAACCTGAGGATCACCACACCTCAGGCGAGGGGCAAGGTTGAGAAGGCGGACCTTCGTGAATAACCTCAGCCAGTACGGGAATTGAACCCACGCTGTTGCTGTCACTCTGCGTCACAAACTAGCCATCCAGCCAACTGAGCTAACCGACTCCCAGTGCACCGGTTTACCGATGACTGACAGTTAACTGCCAAGCTTTGTTTAGATTAAAATAAGGCAGGTTGATTCTGATTGGTCAAGTCATTGTCCTGGTGAATGGACCAGACAGTTTAGTTGAAAAATGCGCATTGTTTATGTATAATGTTATATATAGTGTTCTTTCTGCTGCAAAGGACAGGGCCCTGTGTATTGATACATTTAGCTTTTACCATGTGTAAGTGAGCCACACTAATTGGTTGTCAGTGTAATTCTTCGTACACTCAGGATTGATTAGCAAATGGCGTCCAATCGTGGAATCATATCTAAGAGAAAACCTCCCAAGGAGCTTCACAGTGGTCTAGTGGGCAAAATTAATGATGGGTACCCGAATGTTTGGTCAAGCAGTAGGTTTTAAGGAGCATATTAAAGGAGCAAAGAGAGGTGGAGAGGTTTAGAGAGGCAATTGCGGAGCTTAGACCCAAGCAACTGAAGGCACGGCTGCGAGTGATGGAGTGGTTCAAATTGGGGAAGCTCGAAGGACAGGTTAAAGGTGTGCAGAGATCTTCACTCAGAAAGGAACCTCAGTTGAAAGTTCATAAGATGTAGGAGCAGAATTAGGCCATTTGGCCCATTGAGCCTGCTCCGCCATTCAATCATGGCTGATATGTTCCTCATCCCCACTTTCCTGCCTTCTCCCCATAACCCTTCAATCCATTACCAATTAAACATCTGTCTAACTCCTCATTAAATTTACTGACTGTCCCAACATCCACCGCACTTTTGGATAGCGAATTCCCTTTGGGAGAAGTAGTTTCTCCTCAACTCTCTTTTAAATTTTGCTACCTGTTATCCTAAGACCGTGACCTCTCGTCCTAGAATGCCCCACAAGAGGAAGCATCCACTCCATGTTTACTTTACCCATACCTTTTATCATCTAATGGATAAAAGGGGAGACTGCCTCAGCAGATTGCAACCTGCTGAAACTAAAGCATTCAATTCCTAGGGTTTCTGAAACTTCAACATTCAAAATTGGCAACGTGTTGACAAGGCTGCCTCACTGTTTTATCACTAGAGAGAAAATCCTCCAAACTCTCTTACAAAGTACTCATTTTCCCCTTATTCTCTTTCTATCATTCAATCATTGGTTAGGTAATGAAACACATTGCAAACGCGGACCATCGACAACCCAGCTGCAGCCTTGGTTATCTTCCATATTCTGACTGAAGATATGTACAACATCTTCACCAGTAATGGAGTGTATGTGCTTTGGGTAGGGGCGGGTGATCACATCGTTCTTTGATCTGTGAATAAAGTAGTTGTGCTGAAGTTGGAGAATTTTTTTACGAGCTCCCATACTTTCCTTATCTGTACATGTTCAGCTGGGTGTCTCACACTCTGTGATTGAGCCTCTCAGGTATGCTAAACCTGTTCAATTGAAGGGGCCAGTGATTCCTTTCAAAGAGTAGGATCAGGCCGTTAGTGCTCCCTTTCATATGGAATCGCTTCGTCAACACCCAATTACACAATCGCTAGTCCCGCGGGAAATGAGGGAAATCTCTTCATTACTTACCCCTGTAAGAAGTCTCACAACACCAGGCTAAAGTCCAACAGGTTTATTTGGTAGCACGAGCTTTCGGAGCACGGCCCCTTCATCAGGTCAGTACTCACCTGATGAGTGAGCAGCGCTCCGAAAGCTTGCGCTACCAAATAAACCTGTTGGACTTTAACCTGGTGTTGTGAGACTTCTCACTGTGCCCCACCCCAGTCCAACGTCGACATCTCCACATCTTAGTTACCCCTGCATCATTATCTGTTTCATAAATAGGGAAACTCTCCTTCAGTACTGAATAAGTGAGAAACTCACTGTTTGAGCTCTTTGGAGAGGAAAGATCTCTCAGTCCGTTGTAATTCCTGCCAGTGCTGCCAATGTATGGTCTGCACATGCTCAAGGTATGTGCATGTACACACCGAGAGCACTAATGTCACCCTTATTTCCTAGTACTCTTCTGTGTGTGCCAGAAATGACTTCACCACGCATTGCAACACCATTGTGTTGGAAAAGCAACGGAGGGTGGGAGTATGAGGAATTTGGGATAGGAACCCAGATGGGTTTTTCCAACAATTGACAATTTTTTATTGAATTCAAATTCCACCATCTGCCGTAGCGAGATTAATCCAGAAACTCAGCGAATGTTCTGGGGACCTGGGTTCGAATCCTGCCACAGGTGGTGGAATTTGAATTCAATAAAAAATATCTGGAATTAAGAATCTACTGATGACCATGAAACCATTGTCGGTTGTCGGAAAAACCCACCTGATTCACTAATGTCCTTTAGGGAAGGAAATCTGCCGTCCTTACCGGGTCTGGCCTACATGTGACTCCAGACCCACAACAATGTGATTGACTCTCAACTGGCTTTGGGCAATTAGGGATGGGCAATAAATGCTGGCCAGCCAGCGATGCCCATGTCCCACAAATGAATAAAAAGGAAAGAGGAGAGAATAGCGGCAAAGGGAATGGAAAAAGCATGGGGAAGCCACAAAGGGAGTGGGTCGGGGAGGGACAAAGGAAATTGGGGAGTGAAGTGGCAAAGGGAGCTGGGAGAAGTGGAGCAAGTGTCAAAGGTAACGGGAGAAGGGACTGTGGGGGGGGGATGTGTGTTGTGTTTTTTCACTGTTTTCCATACTTCTAAAAGATCGGACTTCGAAATAATTTTTTTTCTCTCAACTGCGATGGTTTGGTTTGCAGCAGCATAATGCAGGCAGCTTCTCGGCCTTTTGGCTAAGATCAAGTGTAGCATCGACATGCTGTACTTCGTTGAATTGGGTTACATTTTAGCTTCATTTGAAGCAATTTTTTAAAGCGGCATCTCGGCCTTTTGGCTAAGATGCAAATGAGATCAAACCTTGGAGGAGGTGCAATGCCTACTCCAATCAGCTTGGATCATGTAGATCAAGCCCAAGACAGGAGGTGAGAGCCCTGTCTTGTCAGCTTGGAGCGGGAATGTCTCACTTGTTGAGACTCTGAATTGGACTTGATTTGATTGAATTGGATTAAAAGAAAATGATGCCGGCAGCTGCCCAGTACGTTGCTGACAGTGTGATATCTCAGGCATGAACACTGGGAGTGTGTCCTGTGTGCTTGTGATGTCAACAACCACAGCTGGAAGGAGAAAAGGTGCATTTTGCTGACATTTTATGACTTCATCACAACTGCGGTGCATTGGCAGCAAAATCTAATACAAATCTAAGAAGGTTGTGGTGTTGTTGTATTAATTGCTGGTCAGATAATCCCAGTGGGTCGAATTAATTCTGGTCACCAGGTCATGGGGAGAGGATTATGCTCCTAGAACTTGGCAAAAAGCAGCAACAGATGTTTGTGAGGGGAAAGGTCAAGGAAGTTCGCTTTATTTCCTTTAGAGAAAAGGAGGCATTTTGGGGACAGAGGTTGGTGTCAATCGAAGCATTCAAGGTGTGAAGGACAGAGACAAAGTCGATCCAGGTAAATTAGTTTGTTGACTTGAAGGATTCAGATCCCAAAATGAGGAAATTATGGGCCTGAAAGGAAGTCAGGCGGAAGCTTCCTCTTACAACAACAACTTGCATTTATATTGTACCTTTAACTGAGTAAAAACATCCCAATGCACTTCACAGCAAATTCATCCAACAAAACCTGTCGCTGGGCCACAGGACGAGGTTTGGGTCAGGTGACTCAGATGCGTGGTAGGTGAGAAGTGATAAATCTGTACTGTGCCTCAATGGCAGTAATTTAGCCTCCAAGCCAGACGCTTGTGGCTTCAAGTCCTCCTCCACCACTTACGCACATGATCTCTGGCAACACTAGATTAAAGAAATACTGAGGGAGTGCTGCAGTGTCAGAGAAGGTCCAATCTGCCTCCTCAGAGCTTTGTCGAAGTTTAGTCAGTACTATTTTGAAGAAGACCAAGGGTCCCGGCTTGGGTCACTGTCTGTGCGTTCTCCCCGTGTCTGCGTGGGTTTCCTCCGGGTACTCCGGTTTCCTCCCACACCCCAAAGAAGTGCTGGTTAGGTTGATTGGCCACGCTAAATTGCCACTTCGTGTCAGGGTGACTAGTAGGGTAAATATGTGGGGTTATGGGAATAGGGCCTGGGTGGGATCGTGGTTGGAGAACTCGATGGGCCGAATGGCCTCGTTCTGCACTGTCGGGATTCTATGATTTTACGACTACACTGAAGTATTAATTGGCTATTAACCCTTTTGGGATGCCATGAGATCCTCTGAAGGGCTACATCAGTATAATATCTTTCTTGCTCTACAAAACATTGGTCAGGCACCAATTAGAGCACAGTGTCAATTATTAGATGTTTCCATATGGGAGTAACAACACTTTGCATTTATAATTTGCAGGTATAATTATTACAAATTATTGCAATTACAAACGTATGAATTAGGAGTTGGCAACTCGGTTCCTGGAGCCTGCATTACCATTCAGCAAGATCATGACTGGTTTGCTTTTAACCTCAACTCCACATGCCCACCCGATAACCTTTCACCCCTTGTTTATCAAGAATCTATCTCGCTCTGACTTTAAAATATTCAAAGACTCTGCTTCCACTGTCTTTTGAGGAAGAGAGTTCCAAAGACTCACCACCCTCTGAGAGAAAACATTTCTCTTCATCTCTGTCTTCAACGGGCAACCCCTTATTTTTAAACAGTGACCCCCAGTTCTAGATTCTCCCACAAGGGAAACAACTTTTCCACATCCACCCTGTCAAGTCCCCTCGGGATCTTATTTTTTCTTTATCCATTCTATGGGACGTAAGCGTTGCTGGCAGGACCAACATTTATTGCCCATCCCTAACTGCCCTCCGTTCCAGCAGGCATTTGAGAAACAACCACATTGCTATGGATCTTGAGTCGCATGTAGGCCAGTCCAAGTAAGGACGGTGGATTTCCTTCCCTAAAGGACATCAGTGAACCAGACGGGTTTTTATGACAAACGACAATGGTTTCATGGTCATCATTAGACTTTTAATTCCAGATTTGTATTGAACTCAACTTTCACCATCTGCAGTGGTGGGACTTGAACCCTGGTGCCTGGATCTTGTCCTGGGTCTCTGGATTACAAGTCCAATGACAATACCACTACGTCACTGCCTTCCTTTAGTCAAGTCACCTCTTATTCTTCTAAACCTCAGCAGATACAAGTCTAGCTTGTCCACATAAGACAATCCACCCACTCCAGGTATTAGTCTTGTCAACCTTCTCTGAACTGCTTCCAACACATTTACAACCTTGTATGCAAATTGCAATTTGCACTGTTTAAAAAAAAATCCTCACCACTTTACGCAGGTGAATTATAACATGGACACTGTTCCAAAGAAGGTGAATTCAGTGGGACAACGAACAGCTTAAGGTTTTGTAACTGAATACTTGCAGCATTTGAAACAAAATGGATGAATTAGTTGCACAGATAGATGTAAAGGGGTATGATATAGTTGGCATTACAGAGACATGGCTCCAAGGTGAGCAAGGATGGGAACTAAACATTGAGGGCTATTCAGTGTTTAGGAAGGACAGATGGAAAGGAAAAGGTGGTGGAGTTGCATTGTTGATTAAAGATGATATTGATAAGATAGTGAGGAAAGATATTAGCATAGATGAAGTGGAATCTGTATGGGTCGAGTTAAGAAACAACAAGGGGCAAAAAACATTGGTGGGTGTGGTATACAGACCACCAAACTGTAGTGGTAATGTTGGGAAAGACATGTTACATGGATAAGATGGATATAGAGGGATATGGGCCAAATGCGGGCAATTGGGACTAGCTTAGATGTTTAAAAAAAAGGTGGCATGGACAAGTTGGGCCAAAGGGCATGTTTCCATGCTGTAAACCTCTATGACTCTATAACTCTATTAGACAAGAATCATGTGTTAAAGGAACATCTGTGATTATGGATGACTTTAATTTGCATATAGATTGGGAGAGCCAAATTAATCATAGAAATCATAGAAACCCTACAGTGCAGAAGGAGGCCATTCAGTCCATCGAGTCTGCACCGACCACAATCGCACCCAGGCCTACCCCCACATATTTTACCCACTAATCCCTCTAACCTACGCATCTCAGGACTCTAAGGGGCAATTTTTAACCTGGCCAATCAACCTAACCCGCACATCTTTGGACACAGTACAAAAGTACCACTAGTACACTAGTACCACAGTACAAATCTCTGAATCACAGTACAAAAGAGGAGGAATTTCTGGAGTGCAAACGGGGTAGTTTTCTGGAGCAATATGTTGAGGAACCAGCAAGGGAACACGCTATTTTGGACTGGGTGTTGTGCAATGAGAAAGGCTTAATTGGCAATCTAGCTGTGAGAGAACCCTTGGGGACGAGTGGCCATAATATGGTAGAATTCTTTGTCAAGGCGGGTAATGATGTAGTTGATTCTGAGACCAGGTTCCTGAATCTCAATAAAGGGAACTATGATGGTATGAGGCATGAACTGGGCATGATAGACTGGGAAACATTATTGAAAGGAAAGACAGTGGACAGGCAATAGCAGCCATTTGAAGAACAAATAGGTGAACTCTAGAAGTTGTTTATTCCTGTTTGACACAAGAGTGGTATGGGAATTGTGGCCAAACCATGGCCTACAAGGGAAATCAGAGATTGTGTCAGATTCAAGGAAGAAGCACACATATTGGCAAGAAAAAACTTTAGGCTGAGGATTGGGAGCAGTTTAAAATTCAGCAAAGGAAGACCAAGGGATTGATTAAGAAGAGAAAAATAGAGTATGAAAGTAAGCTAGCAGGGATCATAAAAACTGACTGTAAAAGTTTCTATAGATATGTAAAGAGAAAAAGATTGACAAAAACGAATGTAGGCCCCTTACAGTCAGAAACGGGAGAAATCATAATAGAATCATAGAGGTTTACAGCATGGAAACAGGCCCTTCGGCCCAACTTGTCCATGCCGCCCTTTTTTTTTAAAGCCCTAAACTAATCCCAATTGCTCGCATTTGGCCCATATCCCTCTATGCTCATCGTACCCATGTAACTATCTCAATGCTTTTTAAAAGATAAAATTGTATCCGCCTCTACTACTACCTCTGGCAGCTTGTTCCAGACACTCACAACTCTCTGTGTGAAAAAATTGCCCCTCTGGACACTTTTGTATCTTTCCCCTCTCACCTTAAACCTATGCCCTCTAGTTTTAGACTACCTTTGGGAAAAGATATTGACTATCTACCTTGTCTATGCCCCTCATTATTTTATAGACCTCTATAAGTTCACCCCTCAGCCTCCTACGCTCCAGAGAAAAAAGTCCCAGTCTATTCAACCTCTCCTTATAACTCAATCCATCAAGTCCCGGTAGCATCCTAGTAAATCTTTTCTGCACTCTTTCTAGTTTAATAATATCCTTTCTATAATAGGGTGACCAGAATTGCACACAGTATTCCAAGTGTGGCCTTACCAATGTCTTGTACAACTTTAACAAGATGTCCCAACTCCTGTATTCAATGTTCTGACCGATGAAACCAAGCATGCCAAATGCCTTCTTCACCACTCTGTCCACCTGTGACTCCACTTTCAAAGAGTTATGAACATGTACCCCTAAATCTCTTTGTTCTGTAACTCTCCCCAACGCCCTACCATTAACTGAGTAAGTCCTGCCCTGGTTCAATCTACCAAAATGCATCACTTCGCATTTGTCTAAATTAAACTCCATCTGCCATTTGTCAGCCCACTGGCCCAATTGATCAAGATCCCGTTGCAATTGGAGATAACTTTCTTCACTGTCCACTATGCCACCAATCTTGGTGTCATCTGCAAACTTACTAACCATGCCCCCTATATTCTCATCCAAATCATTAATATAAATGACAAATAACAGTGGGCCCAGCACTGATCCCTGAGGCACACCGCTGGTCACAGGCCTCCAGTTTGAAAAACAACTCTCTACAACCACCCTCTGGCTTCTGTCAAGAAGCCAATTTTGTATCCATTTAGATACCTCACCCTGGATCCCTTAAGGTTTAACTTCATGCAACAACCTACCATGTGGTACCTTGTCAAAGCCCTTGCTAAAGTCCATGTAGATGGGGAATATAGTGGGGAATAAAGAAATAGCTGAGGAGTTAAATTTGTACTTTGCTTCAGTCTTCACAAAGGAAGACATTAATAATGTGCCAGAAGTGCTGAGAGAAACATGTTTTAGTGAAGAACTGAAGGAAATCAGCATTAGTAGAGAAATGATTTTGGGGAAATCGATTGGATTGAAGATGGATAAATCTCCAGGTCCTGATAATCTTCATTCCAGAGTACTTGAGGAAGTGGCCCTGGAAATAGTCGATCCATTGATGGTTATTTTCCAAAATTTTTGGACTCTGGACTGGTTCCTACAGATTGGAGGGTAGCTAATGTAAGCCCGCTATTCAAAAAGGGAGGTAGAGAGAAAACAAGGAACTATGGACCAGTGAGCCTAAGGTCGGTTGAGATGGAGGAGATTAGAAAGATTGGGAGGGGTGAGCTATGATGTATTTTGAATCTGAGATATTTCCCCCGATTCATTGACCCATTGACTCCAGTTTTGCTGGAGCTCTTTGATGCATTTGGTCAAATGTGGCCTTGATGTCAAGGGCAGTCACTCTCGCCTCACTTCTGGAGGTCAACTCTTTTGACTATATTTGAACCAAGCTGTAATGAGGTGAGTGAGCAGGTTGTTGCTAAGCAAATGCCACTTTGATGCACTGTTGATGACCCTTTCTATCACTTTACTGATCATTGATAGTAGTCTGATGGGGCAGTAATTTGCCGGATTGGAGTTGTCCTGCTTCTTGTGTACAGGAGATGCCTGGGCAATTTTCCACATTGCTCAATAGATGCTAGTGTTGCAGATATACCGGTACAGCTTGGCTAGGGGCGCGGCAAGTTCTGGAGCACATGTCTTCAGTACTAATGCCGGATTCTGGGGCACATGTCTTTGGTACTATTGTGGGAAAATTGTTAGCGCCCATAGTCTTTGCAGTTTCTAGTGCCTTCAGCTGTTTCTTGATATCATGTGAAGTGAATTGAATTGGCTGAAGACTGACATCTGTGATGCTGAGGACCTCCGGAGGAAATCGAGGTGGATCATCCAGTGATTACTTCTGGTTGAAGATTGTTGCAAATACTTCAGCTCCGTTTTTTCCACTGATGTGCTGGGTTCCTCCATCATTGAGGATGGAAGTACTTGTGGAGTCACCTTGTGGAGTTGATGGCCAGGGAGAAGGATGGAATGTGTGGTTGGTGATAAAAGAATGTCTTTGGTTTTTTTGCAATATTTAAAGGGGCAGTTGCAACTTCTACAAACCAGGATCTCTGATGAGCAGTTTGACAACAGTGTCAGAAAAGGAATGAAAAGTAGACATTGGACAAATAGAGCTGGTTGTGATATACGTGGAAGTGGACCAACTTCGGACAAATGATTGCCAAGGGGCAGTGTATATATGAACAAGAAGCCAATGATAGATTGATGGGAGACTTCAGAGGATGATGGCGTAAAAGGAAAGGTAAAGTCGCCATAGTCCCAATTGACCTCGCCGGCTCTCCCGTTTGAGGAGGAGAGCTGACTGGTGGTGATCTAACCTGAGGGTCACCACACCTCAGGTGAGGGGCAAGGTTGAGAAGGCGGGACCTTCATGAATAACCTCAGCTGGTACAGAAATTGCACCCATGCTGATGTTTGCATTGCACTGCATCACAAACCAGCCATCCAGCCAATTGAGCTGACCTGGAATCAGGCCAACCTCTGCATGATTCATGGCGCATGTCCTCAGAGGAGTCATCTATCATAATCTAGATTTAGGAACAGTCTGAAAGGCAAGTTGAAAAGGTTTGACCTGTTTGTGGTAACTCATGCCCTCTGGCCATTCCCCCATGTCACGTCATACTGTCCCCGCCAATTCATGATGTATTTTTGTCTGTGAGCCCAGTCCAATAAAAACATTCTGTTTTGACAACACAAGTGAATTGTTGACTTTGCTTGATTGACATCTCTGAGTGGTTATAATGACAAAAAATGCTGGATAAACTCAGGTCTGGCAGCATCTGTGGAGAGAGAAACAGAGTTAACATTTCAAGTTCATATGACTCTTCTACAGAACTGAAGAGGGAGATGTTCTTTCTAAGACCTGTTTTGTTAATGTTTCGATGTGGATGTGAACAAGATTAAGAGGTGTGTAGTGTTAGAAGCCTCTGTTTTGATACTTTAGTAGTCTTTCTGATTGATACATTAATGGGGTTGTAAGAATAGTGTTTTTCAAAAGAGGATTTGTGAATGGGAATGGATGTTTTTTTCTCTCTGTACTTGCCATCATTATTTCATGGGTCATTGGTTATGTACGTAGCGCATACTGGATGAATGGGCATGGAAGGGGCATGAGTGGGCATTGAGCGGCATGGAGAGTATGAGGGGCTATGGGGAGTGGTGGAGGGGCTTGAGTTGGCATGGAGAGCATGAAGGGTTATGGGGAATGGTGGGTGGGCTTGAGTTGGCATGGAAGGTATCAGGAGTGGGGAGGGATCAAGAGTAGAAGGTCTAAAATCTTAGAACACAAGTGAGGCGAAGGCCCAGAGACCCGAGGCAGTCTAACCAATCTACCTCAGCACTCGCCCCATCCCCATGGCCACCAATGCTCTGCTTCCAGGGTTGTCCAACTCCATCCCAAACTCTTCCCCTGCCAGAGCAAGCATCTTGTGTATTGGGGCACTTCTTAACCAAGGTGGTTCAAGCGAGTTGGGAAATCTCCACCTTGGCTACCAAAATCTGGCTTAAGTTCTTTGGAATAGAGAAAGCCAAGTGAAGTTTTACTCAGTTTTTAAAAAACGTATAGCGTTTTGTCAGTGAATAGGGAAAGACTATTTCCTCCTGTTGGAAAGTCACTGATGGTGAGTGTCGTGAATTTAATGTTGTGACTAGGTAAGTAACAAGAGAGGTTAAGATAATGGAGCATCTGATATTTTGCTGCAGGAGGGGGCAAAACAGGACCACTTTTTTTAAAGGAAATCAGAGGAAGATACAGGCGTGTGATGAGAATGCAGGGCAGGGGGAATTAGTTGTGGATTGCTCAAGCAAAGATCCTGCATGAGGAATCATATTGCCCAGAATTATGGCAGTCAAGCCATCGTACCTGCTCTGTCTCTGGATGAGAGCTTGCCAAATAGTCCCAACCCCCCATCCTGTTTTTCCATAACTGTACATTTTCTCCTTTTTAAGTATTTACCTAATTCTCTTTTGAAAGTTACTATAGATCTGCTTCCACCACCATTTAGTGCAACGTGGTGGCACAGTGGTTAGCACTGCTGCCTCACAGTGCCAGGATCCCGGGTTCATTTCTGGCTTCGTGTGACTGTGTGGAGTTTGCACATTCTTCCCGTGTCTGCATGGGTTTCCTCCAGGTGCTCCGGTTTCCTCCCACATTCCAAAGATGTGCAGGTTAGGTTGATTGGCCATGCTAAATTTCCCCTTAATGTCAGGGGGATTAGCAGAGTAAATACCTGAGGTTATGGGGATAGGGCCTGGGTGGGCTTGTTGTTGGTATCGGCTTGATGGGCCATATGGCCTCCTTCTGCACTGTAGGGATTCTGTGAGTGGCATGGTGGCACAGTGGTTAGCACTGCTGCCTCACAGGGCCAGGGACCTGGGTTCGATTCCCGGCTTGGGTCACTGTCTCTGTGTGGAGTTTGCACGTTCTCCCCATGTCTGCGTGGGTTTCCTCCGGGTGCTCCGGTTTCCTCCCACATTCTGAAAGACGTGCTGGTTAGGGTGCATTGACCTGAACAGGCGCCGGAGTGTGGCGACTCGGGGAATTTCACAGTAACTTCATTGCAGTGTTAATGCAAGGCTTACTTGTGACACTAATAAATAAACTTTAACTTTGCGATTCTGATGTGGTGCATTGCGGATCATAACTTGTTGCACAAGTTATGACTCCACTTGTGATGGGTTGAAGAGATCACCTTCTATGCTGTATTTTACTACGTTTCATTTATAGGTTACATATAGAGAAGGACTTCAGATGGTAAACCTGAAGGGTGCATTGTCCATTAACCAGCTCACTCCTCCCCTTCCCTTTACAGCTTGTACAGATTATCATTAATACAACACATCTGGAGCGATCCTGCAAGTTTCTGGAGGAGTTCATCACAAACATTACCAATGTACCTCCTGAGACCATTCATGCCACCAAGCTGTATGGAACAGCCACCTTCAAGGTAAAGCATGTCTCTGTACTGTGTGCCACAAGCATTTAGGCAGAACTCCTGTAAAATCAAATTAGATGGACTGTGCCTGGAATTCTCCTCTTGATGCACCTATACCAACAGCTCAAACAGCCCTTCGTATTTTCCACAGGGACAGCCAGGGATGACATTAAACGTCAACCACCCCCTCTTCTGGAATATTATCTTTTTCCCAGTAATGTCATTGCATCTTCTAAGATCCACCTCAACAGGCACACGGAACACCAGTCTTAGCCACAGCAGGGCAACTCCCTCAGTGATACATGGGAGCATCAAGTTACATTGTGTGCTCAGGACCTGGCTGTTCCCCTTTGATACAAACCCCCAAGCCCACTCCCAAATTAGTTTCAGCCAACTCCCATTAATAACTTCAGTATACCTTCCCCATAAGAATTCCATGCCTGTTGATGGAGTAAGTATGGGGAAACTGTTCCACTGCCAGAAACATTATGAAGCAGATGACACAGATTTGACAAAAGAATGATGGTGGGTAGTGGGGGGTGGGGAGGGGGCGGCTGTGGTGGGGGGATGAGATTTTTTTTCAATCAATGAGTTGTCGGTATCTGGAATGCGCGGCAGGAAAGGGTGGTGGAAGCGGATTCAGCAGCAACTTTGAAAAGCCAATTGGATAAATATTTGAGATGGAGAACTTTGCAGGAACGCGGGGAAGAGAAGCGGGACAGTGGAACCAATTGGAGAGCTCCTGTCAGATCCAGCATGGGCACGAGGGGCCGAATGCCTGCTTTCTGTGTTGCAAGATTCTCGAAGCTACTGGAGATATTTCTGTGGTTGTGATTTCTGTTTTGACATTGACTAGGTTGCTGTGTCCGTGTGAAACGTAAGTCACCAGCCGGCGGTGTTTGACCAGAATGTGTGGGGTATTTGTATTTGCGCAGGACTGTCGGCATGCTGCAGAGGAGGAGATCTACACAAAGCTGAACCAGAAGATTGACCAGTTCCTGCAGCTGGCAGACTATGACTGGATGAGAGCAGAGCCCAATGGCCACGCCAGTGACTACTTAGTCGACCTCATTGCTTTCCTACGCAGTACGTTTGCTGTGTTCACACACTTGCCGGTGAGTACAACCATTTAAAACCTGTATTGCACCCATTTCTTCTTCGAGGAAAAAAACATGTCCCCACCTGTAGATCTTCTCTCCTCTCTCGGAAAGGCTGGTCATTACTGCAGAGGCAATTCTGCAGAAACTACCAGGTACCTAAATAGCGGGTGAATCGTGGAGGGCTAAGTGTAGTTCTGTGCTCACCTGGTATCCACATATCCGGCTAATTTAGTTTTCCTGAATCATCGTCACTGTAGTAATGTAAGAAATGTGGTCGCCAATGTAGAGGCAGGATATCGGTTTTGATTGAGGAATGAATATTGCCCAGGGCCCTGGGAGATAGTGTCAAGACATCTTTTACTTCCACCCAGTATGATAAATGGAGTCTTGGTTTGATGTCTCTCTCAGCCCTCTCTCAGCTTTCTCTTTCACTTAGCTCGCCAACCTCCTCTAATTATTGCCCTTCTAGTCCCCTTTGTGTCCCCCCCCCACCCCCCAAACCCAATCACACAGCTGAGCCATGGTGCCATGGACTTGGCTCCAGCCGCACTCCCAAGGTGAACCATCACTGTCATCAGTACTCAGAACTCAACACTGGTTGAAGAATGAAAAATGTATTTGGGGGACTCCTGCACTAACCTGCCTGTTTCTTCTTGACCGGTGAGCACCCATTCCCTGTCTCCCTGCACAGTCTTAAGCTGCGGGGAGACCACATCTGTAAACGCTAAAAACTCACAACCTCATGGTCGCATCAGTGACGCCATCTGCTGCTCAAGCTTTAGAATTGGTCTCTGGTCTGCCTCGCAGAGATCCCATTCCGGAACGGAGGGACACAGGAGCAGGAGTCGGTCATTTAGCCCGTTGATCCTCCTTCACCATTCAATACAATCATGGCTGATCATTCAGTTCAATGCATTCCTCCCCACACTATCCCCATTTCTCTTTATGTCATTGGTATCAATACTTAGCACTGCTGCCAGGGATCCAGCTTCAATTCCGGCCTCAGGTGACCATCTGGGTGAAGTTTGCACGTTCTTATCATGTCTGCGTGGGTTTCCTCCGGGTGCTCCGGTTTCCTCCCACAGTCCAAAGATGTGCGGGTTAGATGGATTGGCCATGATCAATGTGCCAGGTTACGGGGATAGGGCGGGGTAGGTGAAACATTAACCTGATGCCCTGATTGTCCTTTAAGGAGGATGTCAAAGATCCCATGGCAAAGGGTGGCAGTTATTGACGGTTTCCTGGTCATCATTTATTCCTCAACCAATGACACTGAAAGCAGGTTATACTTTTATTTCTGAATGTCTCACTGGATGGAGTGACAGCACAAACTCCCTCATGGGGATTTAAGCTGCTCAGCAAACATTGCACAATAGTTGAGATAGAATTCCATCGAGTAACGTAGTCTCACTTCTTGAGCATTTGGTGCCAGGCTAAAACAAATGGAGCAGAAGAGCCTACTACTGACAAAGACTACTGCCATCATTGTCAACAGTCGCCACTTCATCGCCACAGAAAATGGCAAGTTATTTCCTGGGCCTTCCTCATAGTGCGATCTGTTGGCGGATCAGTGAGATGCTGAAGTTACGGACCGTGTGTACCCACGACATGTCTTCCGATTGCAGCCATCGGAATCTTCTGGTCATTATCAGGTTGCTGTTGCAATGAGCTTGGGAGGAGTTTCAACTCGTTCCTTATTGGCAAAGGTTGGAAGCACAAGACTGCTCTTAATTAAACCTCAAAACAGCTTTCCCCTTGCTTCAAAACTTGACCTTTGAATTTCCAGTCATGGCCACCCTTGGGATCTTTGAGTAACACTTAATTATCAAACTCTGGGTTGTTCATCAAAGTGTTTCCCAGCCCTCAAACTTGAATTTGCTAAGACAGTTAGATAACTGCCTCCTCTCTGTGGGCTGCCATTAGCAGCCTTTCCCCTTGTTTTTGTGGCTATGACTCATGTTTCATTCCCTCCCCCTGCAGTATAAATATCTCCCATTTTCTCTTCCTTTTAGCTCTGACAAAGGGTTATCTGGACTCGAAACGTCAGCTCGTTTCTCTCCTTACAGATGCTGAGATTTTCCAGTACTTTCTCTTTTGGTTTCAGATTCCAGCATCTGCAGTAATTTGCTCTTATCCAGTAGATAACTGCCTTGGTCGGACAAGGAATGAGAGGGTTACAGAACGAGTCATCGTCTACTGCAATGGCTACATTGGGAAAGAGTAGGGCCAAGGATAGCATCATGCATTGAGCTCTGTTGTTAGCCGATAAATATACACTGGAAACATTTAAATGGAAATAATGAATATTTATTTAAATTAGAACAGATTTTTTTTCAGATATTGTTTACGCTTTAGGAAGTTCCAAATTCACTGAAGAACTGCTCTGTTAAAAGAA
Organism: Mustelus asterias; assembly: GCF_964213995.1. Classification (NCBI taxonomy): domain Eukaryota; kingdom Metazoa; phylum Chordata; class Chondrichthyes; order Carcharhiniformes; family Triakidae; genus Mustelus; species Mustelus asterias. The sequence continues at coordinate 193,380,633 of NC_135801.1, forward strand.
AAAACAAGCTTGCATTCAGATTGTACCTTTCACAGCTTGTTCCAAAGCAAGCACGTCACAATTCATTAATTATTTCTGACAGTCACGGTTGCTTTGTGGCTGCAGGTTGGCACAACCGCACAATCCCACAGGCAACAAATGAGTGGACTGGCTAGTTACTCCACTGTTTGTTCAGGTAGCTATCTGCTCATGTTTGTACTGAGTCTTGAACTCTGGAGAGCAGGATGAGTGTGCTAATACCTGAACTAAGCTCGCACGAAGGCCGGAATCTTATCACCGTTCTGGCTGGTAGGATTTTCCCATCCCGTCGCAGTGAGCGGAGATTTGGCTGGCCGCCAAATTTGCTACAGTGAACGTGGTGTGAACGGTGGGTAAGATCGCACCCAAAGAATCTCACAAATGTCCAACAAGAATTCAAGATGAGGGGGTTATCATATGAGGAAAGATTGAGCAGATTGGATCTATACCCATTGCAATTTAAAAGGTTATTTTTTTTTTAAAACACGGGATCTTGAGAGGACTTGACAGGGTGGGTGCTGAGAGGAGGTTTTCCCTTGTGGGGGAGTCGCAAACTAATGGACACAGTTTAAAAGTTGGGCGTCTCTCCTTTAAGACTGAGATGAGAAATGTTTTCTTTCAGAGAGTCGTTCGTCTTCGGAAATTTCTTCCCAAGAGAGCAGCCGAGGCTGGGTCATTGAATATATTCAAGGCTCAGTACGAAAATGTTTGATAGGCAAGGGACTCGAGGGTTATGAGGGACTGACAGGAAAGTGGGCTTGAGGCCACAAGTAGATCAGCCATAATTTTATCAAATTGCAGAGTAAGGTAGAGGGGCTGAATGGCTTTCTGCTGTTCATAATTATTGTGTTCTTGTATCCCTAAATGACCTGCATCCAAAAAAAATTGGAGTATTTCCTACACACTACAACCCCACATTGAGCACTTGGTGTATTTTTGGTGCTATTGATAGAGGAATGTTGGCCAGGAGAACACTCTTGGGCCCTGGTGCTATGTCTTGCTTGAAGATTTGATTTGATTTATTATTGTCACATGTATTAGTGCACAGTGAAAAGTATTGTTTGTTGTGCGCTATACAGACAAAGCATACCGTACATAGAGAAGGAAGGAGAGTGCAGAATGTAGTGTTACAGTCATAGCTAGGGTGCTGAGAAAGATCAACTTATTGCAAGATAGGTCCATTCAAAAGTCTGACAGCAGCAGGGAAGAAGCTGTTCTTGAGCCGGTTGCTCCGTGACCTCAGACTTTTGTATCTTTTTCCCGCTGGAAGAAGGTGGAAGAGAGAATGTCCGGGGTGCGTGGGGTCCTTACTTATGCTGGCTGTTTTTCCATGGCAGCGGGAAGTGTAGACAGTGTCAATGAGTGGGAGGCTGGTTTGAGTGATGGACTGGGCTTCGTTCATGACCCTTTGTAGTTTCTTGCAGTGTTGGTCAGAGCAGGAGCCATGCCAAGCTGTGATACAACCAGAAAGAATGCTTTCTATGGTGCATCTGTAAAAGTTGGTGAGAGTCGTAGCAGACATGCCACATTTCCTTAGTCTTCTGAGAAAGTAGAGGCATTGGTGGGCTTTCTTAACTATAGCGTTGGCATGGAGGGACCAGGACAGGTGGTTGGTGATCTGGACACGTAAAATCTTGAAGCTCTCGACCCTTTCTACTTCGTCCCTGTTGATGTAGACAGGGGCATGTTCTCCACTACGCTTCCTGAAGTCGATGACAATCTCCTTCATTTTGTTGACATTGCGGGAGAGATTATTGTTGCCGCACCAGTTCACCAGATTCTCTATCTCATTCCTGTACTCTGTCTCGTCATTGTTTGAGATCCGACCCACTACGGTGGTGTCATCAGCAAACTTGAAAATCAAGTCGGAGGGGAATTTGGCCACACAGTCATAGGTGTATGAGGAGAATAGGAGGGGGCTGAGAACACAGCCTTGTGGGGCACCGGTGTTGAGGATGATCGTGGAGGAGGTGTTGTTGTCTATCCTTACTGGTTATGGTCTGTGAGTTAGGAAGTTCAAGATCCAGTCGCAGAGGGAGGTGCCGAGACCCAGGCCACGGAATTTGGAGATGTGTTTCGTAGGAAAAATGGTGTTGAAGGCTGGGTTGTTGTCGATAAATAGGAGTCTGACATAGATGCCTTTGTTATCTAGGTGTTCCAGGGTTGAGTGGACCGGTAGGGCGGCACGGTAGCACAGTGGTTAGCACTGCTGCTTCACAGCTCCAGGGACCTGGGTTCGATTCCCGGCTTGGGTCACTGTCTGTGTGGAGTTTGCACATTCTCCTCGTGTCTGCGTGGGTTTCCTCCGGGTGCTCCGGTTTCCTCCCACAGTCCAAAGATGTGCGGGTTAGGTTCATTGGCCATGCTCAAATTGTCCCTTAGAGTCCTGAGATGCAGAGGTTAGAGGGATTAATGGGTAAATATGTAGGGATATGGGGGTAGGGCCTGGGTGGGATTGTGGTCGTTGCAAACTCGATGGGCCGAATGGCCTCTTTCTGTGCTGTGGGTTTCTATGATTCTATGATTTCTATGAGTGCAGGGCCAGGGAGATGGCGTCTGCTGTGGGCCTGTTGCGACGGTAGGCAAACTGTGGTGGATCCAGTGAGTCATTTCCAACAGTGCAGCGCTTTCTCTGCACTGCACTCAGATTATGGGTTCACACCCCACTCGGAGGCAAACCGGTTCACTGATTCAAGCTGACCCTAGTTCCTGCTTTTTGAACCCCTTCTTCTGGTCATCACTCTAATTTATTCAACAGCTGTGGATTTTCAAAGGGATGAAATTTGAAGGGAGATGGATCAGTGGAGTGGGCTCCTCTTGAGGGATTTCATTAATAACCCAGAGTTACAGTGGTAAGGGATTCAATTGTAAGGGGAACAGACGCGTTTCTATGACTACAGAAGAGACTCCAGGATGGTATGTTGCCGCCCTGGTGCCAGGGGTCACAGATGTCACTGAACGGCTGCAGGGCATTCTGAAGGGGGAGGGCAAACAGACAGAGACCGTGGTACATATTGGTACCAACGATATAGGTAGAAAAAGGGATGAGGTCCTGTAAGCAGAATTTAGGGAGCTAGGAAGTAGATTAAAAAACAGGACTCAGAAGATAGTAATTTCTGGATTACTTCCGATGCAATGTGGTGCAGGAGGGTTCACTAAACAGCCAGCCTTTTACTTCCCTCGCAGCAATCCAGTTAAACTCCTCCATGGAGGACATTGTTTTGGACTGTCAACTCTCCGGATATACTGCAAGATGTCTCATTTAGACACCAGTCATTCTAGAAAATCAGCTAGTGCAATGGATTCCAAAAGCTGTGTGGACAGGTCGTGCGCCAAAACGTTATACCTGTCGTTACTGGTGCTGCCTCAGCAATGCCGTCAATGTACTGAGGAACTATTTCAGGAGCAGGACAGTGCGGAGAGAGTGAGAAGACACAAACTGGTGCAGCCAACACATAACTTTCTTCAGAACAATCTCAGCCACAGGCAACATGTCTTTGTACAAAGGAGCAGTTTGCTTTGACCCAGTAGGCCTCATTTTTCTTGACTGTTTGCCAGTTGTCCAAAGGTTTGACAAGTGTGCCATTTACTGAAGACAAGTGCCTTCGTCCCCCTCCCTACACTTTGAAACAATATGTTTGTTTATCCAGGGAGCACTGTGATTAAGAGAAGCCCAGCATTTAAGCCGAGTGCTCTAATTCTGTAGAACTTTATTATGTTTGGCATTGCAGGAGCAGAAAATTACCCAGACAGATGTTGCGATTCACCCTTCAGCGCTTCCAAAAGAAGCATTGGAAGGGATTTCAAGATTTCATAAAAATTGGAACTGACATTTCCGTTTTGTTTGACAACTGTGACCTGACTGTAAATGTGTGTTACATACCTGTGTGTGCATGTTACATACCCGTGCTGAGTCGTGCACAACACATGTGGAGCTACAGGTTGACTGAGTGCTATCACTTCGAGCTTGCAGCAGCTTTTTGTCAATTTTGTTCAACTATATAAGGTAATTTGTAACTTAATCGGCTCTGTTTCTCACCTAAAATAAATTGCTCAGTGCCGTAAGAACATCTTCCCCTTCACTTTCACACCAAGTCGTATGCGATCCTCTCTAGCTTTAACTTCCGTGTTGGAATGCTGGTGACATGGAGCGCAGCTTGGAGACTAATTTCTGAAGGACAAGGAGCCCAATTAAGGCCACGAGATAAAGAATGGGAGAGGAAGGTAAACGTCATGGAGTGGGGGGGATGGGAAATGTTGTTCAATTCTCTGTGTAAAATTGAGCAATAAATGAGTGGGTGGGGTTGCAAAGTGGTTCTGCTGCTGGATTATCCCAATTAATGATTCAGAGACAGGAGTTCAAATCCACAAAGCAGCTGGTGAATTTCATAGAATGGTTACAGCACGAAACGAGGCCTTTTGAACCTTCCTGTCCATGCCAGCTCTCTCCCTAAGCAACCCAGCAAGCTTCCCTCCTCACCTTTTCCTTGGAGCCCTGAAATTCTTTTTCTCATCAGATAATTATCCAATTCTCGTTTAAAAGCCGCAATTGAAACTGCCACCATCACGGTCTGAGGCAGCAAATGAAATTCAATTAACCTAAATAAACCTAGAATTTTCTACAAGATAAAAACCCTAGCTGGTTCACAAACACCTTTCAGAGAAGGAGGCCAAACATCTCAGCCCCAGGACAACATTATAGAAGTTCTTCAGGTTAGTGTCCTAGGCTCAACCATCTTCAGCTGCTTTGTCAATGACCTTCCTTTCGTCGTAAGGTCAGAGCTGGCAGTGTTCAATGTTCTGCAGCAACTCACCAAGGCTCCTGTAACAGCACCTTCCAAACCACAACATCTACCACCTAGAAGGACAAGGGCAGCATGGGAACACCACCACCTGCATGTTTCGCTTCACACCATCCTGACTTGGAGCTATGTCCCATTTCCCCCTTTGTTACTGGGTCAAAATCTCATTAATAGCACTATGAGTGACTGGAAGGATTCAAGAGTGAATAACTGAGGTACTAAACGAATACTTTGCATCTGTCATCACCAAGGAAGAGGATGCTACCTAGGCTACTGTGAAAGAGGAAGTAATTAATATACTGGAAGGATTTAAAATTGATAAGGAAGAGGTATTAGATAGGCTGTCTACAGTTGAAGTTGATAAAGCACCAGGATAGGGTAAGATGCATGAAGGAACACCGAGGGACATGAGAGTGGAAATACCGGAGGCACTGGCCATAATTTTCCAGTTTTCCTTGGACTAGGGAGTGGTGCCAGAGGACTGGAAAATTGCAAATGTTGTTCAAAGTGATGAATTTACAAAGGGTTCATGAGAGCATTGCTGTTGGTGTGGTGTACATGGACTTCCAAAAGGCATTTGATACAGTGCTGAACAACAGACTTGCGAGCAAAGTTATAGCTCATGGAATAAAATGGACATTAACAACGTGGATACAAAATTGGCTGAATAACAGGAAACAGGATAATGTTTAATGGATGCTTTTGGTCTGGAGGACGGTTTGTCATGGAGACTCAGTTTTGGAACTCTTGCTGATCCTGATTTGACCTAGATCTTGTTGTGCAAGGCGCAATTTCAAAATTTGTGGATGGTATGAAACTTTGTTAGTATCCTACAAAGGACATTAACAAATTGATGGAATGAATGGGCAAGTGGCAATTGAAGTTAAATGTGGAGAAATGCAAAATGATTCATTTGTGTAGGAAGATCATGGAGAGACAATGTAAGCTAAAGCGTACCACTCCAAAAGAGATGCAGGAGCAGAGGGACCTGAGAATATATGTACATAAGTAATTGGAGTTGAAAGTAGAGGTTGAGAGCACGGTTAATAAAGCATACAATATTCTGGACTTTATTAAGAGGGCCGTAGAGTACAAGAGCAAGGAGATTGTGTTGAACTAGTGGAAGACACTTGTTTGGCCTCCGCTGGAGTATTGGGCGGGATTTTCCCGGCCGCACTCACCCCAAGACTGGAAAATTGCACCTGAGGTCAACGGACCTTTGCATGGTCCCTATTCCACCCACTATGAATCCCGTGGCAGGTGGGATAGGAAAATTCTGCCCATTGTGTCCAATTCTGAGCCTCGCACTTTAGGAAAAATGAGAAGGCATTGGAGAGAGTGTAAAGAAGATTGATGAGGATGCTTCCAGGGATGAGAATCTTCAGTTATGAAGATAGATTGGAAAGGTTCGTACTGTTTTCCTGGGAGAAGAGAAGGCTGAGAGGAGATTTCGTATTTGTATTTAAAATTATGAGGGATCTGGACAGAGTAAGAGGGAGAAAATGTTCTCACTCGTGAAAAGATTGAGAAGGAGAGGATACAGATATTGAAGTAATTGGCAGAAGAAGCAATAGTAACATGAGGAAAGACTTTCACATAGTGCGTGGTTAGGATCTGGAATGCTGTGCCTGAGAGTGTGTGGTTCAACACGGCGTTCAAAAGGGAATTAGACTGTTACTTAAAAAAGAAGAATGTGCAGGGTTACAGGGCGAAAGCAGGGGAATGGCACTATGTGAATTGCTCATTCAGAGAGCCGATGCAGACATGACGGGCCAAATGGCGGCCTCCTATGCTGTAACAAACCTGTGATCGACTGGTGGAATCTCAGCAAGTCGATGGATTTGGGGATTGGGCTGAAATGTGGAGTTGATGTGGATGTCCACCCGCGATCTTGAATGATGGAACAGGCTCCAAAGACTGTGAAGCTATCACCTCCTGTTTCTTATATAGTTCTGTCTTACATTCTTAATTCAGTTGCTGCAACTCATTGGAGTGAAATGATTCCAGGATTGTGCAGCAAGACACTTGAGTTCTTGATTTTTACTGAAAGGAAGAACAGAAAGAAAGAACTTAGATTTATGTAACGCTTTCTGCAACCTCAGGATTTTCCAAAAGACTTTACAGCCATTGGGGTACTCACTATTGTAGCATACAAAAACGTCAATTTACTCACAGCAAGCTCCCACAAACTACAGTGTAACCATGATCAGATATTCTGTTTAAAAACAAAAAGCGAATTACTGCGGATGCTGGAATCTAAAACCAAAAGAGAAAATGCTGGAAAGTCTCAGCAGGTCTGGCAGCATCTGTACAGAGAGAAAAGAGCTGACGTTTCGAGTCCAGACGACCCTTTGACAAAGCTGGGTTACAGGATGAGCTTTGACAAAGGGTCATCTGGACTTGAAACGTCAGCTCTTTTCTCTCCTCTCAGATGCTGCCAGACCTGCTGAGATTTTCCAGCATTTTCTCTTTTGGTTCCAGATATTCTGTTCTTTGTTTAGTGATTTCCACGTGGGGGGGAGGACCCCTTGTCCTTTTCAAAATAGCGCCATGAGATCTTTTATGTCCAGCTGAGAGGGCAGACGGGATTCAATTTACCGCCTTATTCAAATGATGGCGCCCTCCAACAGTGCAGCACTCCTTCAGCCCTGCACAGGAGGATTTTATGCTTAGGCCTCTGGAGGTGGCTGGAATCCACAACATTCTAACAGCTGAGTTGGAGTTTATGTCTGCTCTCATTTGGATGTTCAGAATGATCATCTACTTTACTTTCCCTCCCTCCCTCCCCACCCCCTCACTTGACATCTAAACCTGAAACTGATCAGGGACCATGGGTGGAAAGTTTTTAGTGGAGTGACAGTTCATTGGCTGAAGCGAGGGAGCCTGTCCTGATTGCGTGTCCTACTGTATTCTGAGATTAATGTAGGTTTATTTTAACAGTAATTTTATTGGTGCCTTTGTTAACGAGTCCTTTGATAACCGGGCTCCATAATTAACGGTACAGACGCTCAGGCCCTCGCTTCCCTCCCCCCCCCTGTAATTGTTAACATATTTGCAACTTTTCAAACAACTGTGCTACTGTTAGCGATGAGGACGCTCTCTGATTACAGCCCAGCCTCTCCTGTGTTATTCCTGATCCAGGAATCGAAGAGTTTAAAAGTTCGGAAATATAAATAAAATTAAACAACTCCACGCTCAATTTCCTGAAGTCTGATTGGTGGCGAAATGGTTAAGAACAATGCCCCATACATCCCGTGCCTCACCAAAACCTTACCCCTGCGCACGCCGCCGCCCCCCCCCCCCCCCTCCGCTGCACCCTGCGCCCCCCCCCCCCCCCACCCCCCACCCCCCGGGCATGCCAGCATCCCTCAGAAAATAGGAAGACCCTGGTATCAGCCCTTGATTCTGATGGTGCTGAGTGCTGGGTATTAGTTGCCCTCTGGTATCTTGTGTGAGGCTGAACAGTGAGTGCTCTTGGTCTGTGCACATTTGAGTCCAAACCATTGATGCCATTTCAGTCAGGAGCTGGAATCGTGGCTGAATATTCCTTCCTCCCAGACTGAGATTCAGTAACTAAGCACAGCTTGTGCACTGAGCCTCCCTCCAACGCGCACCCACAGTCACATGCATGCAATGCCTTTCGCTCTTTGAAACCATTGGTACAGCTACTCTTCCAGGTTTCATTTCAGGCTAGTGCAACCCAGAGGCCTGGACTAACAGCTAATAATTCACATTCCAATGTAGGTGATTTATAATTTAAATTTATTTGAGAAATGAATCTAGAAATTAAAAACCAGTATCAGTAAAATTGACTGTGAAGCTTGTCATTGCAAAAGAAAAACTTGTTTTCAGGCAAGGAAATCTGTTGTCTGTACCTCATTTGGATTAATATGTAGTTCTCATCCACAGCAATGTGATTGCCTCTTGACTCCCTCATGGAGTGGTCTAGGCCAGGAGACACTCAGTTGTATCATCAGTTCCTCAACACAAGCGGGGTTAGTGAAGATAGGATAGCAACACCTAAATCCCCAGAAGGACAGACACAAGGAAAGTTAAACACCCAGCATAGTAAAAATGAGTGTGGGATACACCTGTGTTGAAACGGGTGCAAAAATGATGATGAGAGCCACTGAAACATGCGGTAAAACCCAACCATATTTTGGGCCACAGGAATATAAACTCTTCAGCAAGTCTGTGCCGGTTCTGGGGACATCTGGATTTCAGGGATCACTGTATAGAAAAAGTAGAAGTAGTTATTTTCTTTAGAATGTTGTGCATTTTTATCTGTTGAAATACACTCAGCCCCTGCAAGGCACAGTCAGGAAGGCAAACGGTATGTTGGCCTTCATTGCGAGAGGATTCGAGTACTGGAGCAGGGATGCCTTGCTGCAATTATACAGGGCCTTGGTGACACCACACCTGGGACATTTGAATCAATTGGGGGCCAGGATTCAATTTGGGTCAATTTCAGTTTAAGAGGCATCTGGATGGGTACATGAATAAGGAGGGAATAGAAGGATACGGACTGAGTAAGGGCAGAAGTTTTTTTTTAGTTCAGTTAAGGCATCATGATCGGCACAGGCTTGGAGGGCCGAAGGGCCTGTTCCTGTGCTGTACTTTTCTTGGTTCTTTGTTCTGACCTGTGGCTCAGGTCAGCAGAACATTAGAATAATTAATTATGTGAGTGATGAGGGTTTCAGTAGCAGAATGATAGAAATAGGAGCAGAGGTGGACCATGATGTGGAAATGAGTGAGAATAAAGTGTTCTCATGTCAGAGAGAGGCTGATCTTTCTCTTCATCCTAGCTATGTCTGTAACACTACATTCTGCACCCTCTCCTTTCCTTCTCCCCTATGTACTCTATAAATGTTATGTTTTGTCTGTATAGCGCGCAAGAAACAATACTTTTCACTGTATCCCAATACACGTGACAATAAATCAAATCAAAGAAAGGATATATAACAAGCTGTTGAGATAGTTAGTGGTTAAGGCTCATGGGATACAAGGAGAAGTGGCTAGATGGGTGGAGAACTGGCTTGGCCATAGGAGACAGAGGGTAGTGGTCGAAGGGTCTTTTTCCGGCTGGAGGTCTGTGACCAGTGGTGTTCCGCAGGGCTCTGTACTGGGACCTCTGCTATTTGTGATATATATAAATGATTTGGAAGAAGGTGTAACTGGTGTAATCAGCAAGTTTGCGGATGACACGAAGATGGCTGGACTTGCGGATAGCGAAGAGCATTGTCGGGCAATACAGCAGGATATAGATAGGCTGGAAAATTGGGCGGAGAGGTGGCAGATGGAGTTTAATCCGGATAAATGCGAAGTGATGCATTTTGGAAGAAATAATGTAGGGAGGAGTTATACAATAAATGGCAGAGTCATCAGGAGTATAGAAACACAGAGGGACCTAGGTGTGCAAGTCCACAAATCCTTGAAGGTGGCAACACAGGTGGAGAAGGTGGTGAAGAAGGCATATGGTATGCTTGCCTTTATAGGACGGGGTATAGAGTATAAAAGCTGGAGTCTGATGATGCAGCTGTATAGAACGCTGGTTAGGCCACATTTGGAGTACTGCGTCCAGTTCTGGTCGCCGCACTACCAGAAGGACGTGGAGGCGTTAGAGAGAGTGCAGAGAAGGTTTACCAGGATGTTGCCTGGTATGGAGGGTCTTAGCTATGAGGAGAGATTGGGTAAACTGGGGTTGTTCTCCCTGGAAAGACGGAGAATGAGGGGAGATCTAATAGAGGTGTACAAGATTATGAAGGGGACAGATAGGGTGAACGGTGGGAAGCTTTTTCCCAGATCAGAAGTGACGTTCACGAGGGGTCACGGGCTCAAGGTGACAGGGGCGAAGTATAACTCAGATGTTAGAGGGATGTTTTTTACACAGAGGGTGGTGGGGGCCTGGAATGCGCTGCCAAGTAGGGTGGTGGAGGCAGGCACGCTGACATCGTTTAAGACTTATCTGGATAGTCACATGAGCAGCCTGGGAATGGAGGGATACAAACGATTGGTCTAGTTGGACCAAGGAGCGGCACAGGCTTGGAAGGCCGAAGGGCCTGTTTCCTTTGCTGTACTGTTCTTTGGTAAGGTTCAGCCTGAAGAAGGGTCAAGTTCATGCTGGGGCTAAAGATGATTGTTTTGAACAACGCTAAGGAGTAGAAGGGTCTGGAAAAGTGGTAAGGCAAAGCAGGGTGATGCCAACAGATGATGATGGAAGAGGCTGCTTGGAGAGATTTAAATATGGGGTCATTGAAGAGAAGGGTTCATATCTGGTAAAGCAATTGGAGTTTAGATGGGACAGTTATTAATGAGGATGAGGGGTTGAAGATGGCTTTTCGTTTGGACAGAATTAATAACAACAGTTTTGAAAGGTAGGGGAATACTCCCTGAGGCAAATACCATATTGCTTAAAATAGGTAGCCAGGAAAGGAAATGAGTTTAGTGGGAAAGGGCTGAGGGAGGAAAAGGCAGGGCTCGGATATGCTTGGAGTGGGAAGGAGGGAGAGACAGGGAGAAAATAAAGAGATCAGGGTACAGGCAGTGGAGGGCTTGGGACACAGAAATGTTTGGGTTAATAGATAGGAAACAGAGGGAGCAGTAGAATCAGATAGAAATAGTCAGTGTGGATTTGATGGGCCAAAGGGCCTCTTCTGCTCTATATGGTTCTATGATTATGTCTTGGAGTCAAAGTAGTCTGTGAGCTCTTCACACAATGAGGTGTGGCTGTGAGAGCTGGGGAAATGAGATTTAAGGAGATGTGGCTGGAAGTAGAGGTAGTAGAGAAGATTGTGCTCTTTTCCTTCCCTCCAGGACCATTCTCGAGTAGCAAACCATTTGGGCAATGGAAAGCAAGGCCGCTAAAGCTTGTAGTCACACCGTACCTGGCAACAGGAGGCTGAGCCACTTGTACACTGAAGTTTGCACCTCTTGGAATTGGGGATGTGAAGGTATTGTTCATATCAGGATGTGAAACGGTGAAGGATTGTCTGAGGACAAGAGCATTCAGGGTGGGTTCGAGGGAGTGGTTGGGCAAATCAGATGTGGAGGGCAAAGAGCTCCCTGGAAAGACGAAGAATGAGGGGAGATCTAATAGAGGTGTACAAGATTATGAAGGGTATAGATAGGGTGAACAGTGGGAAGCTTTTTCCCAGGTCGGAGGTGACGATCACGAGGGGTCACGGGCTCAAGGTGAGAGGGGCAAAGTATAACTCAGATATTAGAGGGATGTTTTTTACACAGAGGGTGGTGGGGGCCTGGAATGCGCTGCCAAGTAGGGTGGTGGAGGCAGGCACGCTGACATCATTTAAGACTTACCTGGATAGTCACATGAGCAGCCTGGGAATGGAGGGATGCAAACGATTGGTCTAGTTGGACCAAGGAGCGGCACAGGCTTGGAGGGCCGAAGGGCCTGTTTCCTGTGCTGTACTGTTCTTTGTTCTTTGAGCTAGGCAACATACTGGTCGAGAAATGACTTGATATTTTCCAGGGACAGAGGCAGAAGGAAATTTGATTGAAAGAGAGTGAAGTGGATGAGAAGTCAAAGAACTATTTGCAGATCGCCTTGTGAGAGAATGAGGCCACGGGGGCAGAATGCCTACAGGATATAGCAGGGTGGAGAGGGTAGCAATACGTTTTGAGGGAGAGATTTTGGGAGAACGGGGATGCATTAAATCTGGAGGAGAGAGAGGGCAAAGGAGGAGCACTGCGACAGAAATTGAAGACACTAAAAATAAGGAGTTTCTCAATGTGGAGGCCCAGGGAGTGAGAGGGTATCACAGGAAGAAACACCCTGGTGTTTGATGGAAGGTACACAATGATTTTAATGGTAATTCAGGTGAAGTGTTTGACTGAGGAGAATATGCCAGGGGACTGGGGGGAATGGCCAAGGTGCAGGTTGGTGATGACGATGAGGCTAGGTGGTGGGGGCATAGCCATACGAATAGGATTTGATAAGTGATAAGATGTTGGCACCCTCTGACCAGGTTTTAATCAAAGCCTGGACGCATCCACAGTAAGGTCAAGGATTACAAGGACCTTATTCAAGAAGGACAAAGTGGTGAGGACCTGTGATTTTTGATCTACTTGCAAAGTGCCAAGGAGCAGTGCTCATAGATTCCTACAGTGCAGAAGGAAGCCATTCGGACCATCAAGTCTGCACCGACCACAATCCCACCCTATCCCCATAACCCCATGCATTTAACCTGGCTAGTCCCCCTGACACTAAGGGGCAATTTAGCATGGCCAATCCACCTAACCCCCACATCTTTGGACTGTGGGAGGAAACCGGAGCCCCCGGAGGAAACCCACTGAGACACGGGGAGAATGTGCAAACTCCACACAGACAGTGACCCAAGCTGGGAATTGAACCCGGGTCCCTGGTGCTGGGGCAGCAGTGCTAACCACTGCGCCACCGTGCCACCCTCTGTGCTGGGTGAGTTGGGTGAGACATAGAGGTCGCTGGACAGGAATACTGACAGGAGGTTGCTGAGGCATTTGTTGATGAGGAGGAAAAGTGCTGTGATGGGTTGGCTTGGAAATGCCAAGTAAAAGACAGATGATTCAAGCCCTGAATGATTGAAGGGGAGAGGGAAGGTTGACGTGTGTCAATGGGCGTAGATCTGAAATACCTGAAAGTGGAAAGATACGATGGGGATGAGAAAGGCAAAAAACAAGCCAGAGGGACTAAAATAAGGAAAAAGTACCAGACTTGGTTGGATCTGGTACGGCAACCAGAATGCTGACATGAGAGATTTGGATTACTCAGGTCTGGTAGAGATTAGGGGAGACTTGAAGCAGCCGTAAGGAGAGGCAGGGAGGAGCTGAAATAGAACAGTCCAAAGTTCAAGTCTGAGAGCCAGGAGGTTGTGGTGAGTCCACTTAAGAATGCCACAAATGAAGAAATGTTTTGTGGTTCTATTCCTCTAAATTCTATTTAATAGTAGTTGGAATTAGGAAGCCGCAGAATAGAGGATTTCCAGATGTTGAAAGATGAAAAACAGAGTACATATTACTTTACTTTTGAGAGAAAAAAAAGCTACAAAGCATTGGTACTTTGATGGTTAATAACAGTGGAATTGGACCTTGAGCAAGGGGTCATCATTAATGCACATCCATTCTGCAAGAGATCTCCCTTCAGTGCCAGTTTTAGCGGACACATGTACATCATCGATATTAATATTTGAGAACACCAGTTTTTAGCCCTGTACTGATACTCAGAGAGGAAACTGGATTTTCTTTCAGAGAACTTTTCCCCATCTCTCAATGTACTGACTTCTGTTGCAGTAGAGCTCCCCCAGTGCTCGACACCCTCCCCACTCAGGTGGCCACTCTATGTGTGTGGGCCTCAATAGTTACTATATGTTTGCAGCCTGCTTCAGAGGAAAAGCATCAGGTTCAGCCTAAACCCTGCTCTCACTCAGTATTAATGTTCTTTTTTTTCCTCAATCTGTCTGCTGTCTCTCTCTCTTTTTCCCCCTTTCTCTTCAGCCCAAATTCCACACAACAGCACTTGAATGAATGTGCCTCACGTGTTTGCACGGATCCACTCCACAATATGACCACATCACCTGGGTTGTCAGTTTGGAGCTGTAGTCAAAGTTTAAGTTTATTTATTAGTGTCACAAGTAGGCTTACATTGACGCTGCAATGAAGTTACTGTGAAAAATCCCCTAGTTGCCACACTCCGGCGTCTGTTCGGGTACACTGAGGGAGAATTTAGCATGGCCAATGCACCTAACCAGCACGTCTTTCGGACCGTAGGAGGAAACCGGAGCACCCGGAGGGAACCCACGCAGACACGGGGAGAATGTGCAGACTCTGCACAGGCAGTGACCCAAGCCGGGAATCGAACCTGGATCCTTGGAGCTGTGAGGCAGCAGTGCTAACCACTGCGCCACCGTGCCATCCACTGAGGGTGTGCGAATTGTCAGGGGAGTGATTGGGTGGTGTGGGGGAAAGTCGCGACACAACTTGGAGGATTCCCAGCTAATTCTACTTAGATGCAGCTACAACACTCAAGAAAGGGGCGGCACGGTAGCACAGTGATTAGCACTGCTGCCTCACAGCGCCAGGGACCCGGGTTCGATTCCCGGATTGGGTCACTGTCTTTGCGGAGTTTGCACGTTCTCCCCTTGTCTGTGCGGGTTTCCTCCGGGTGCTCCGGTTTCCTCCCACAGTCCAAAGAAAAGGGGGTTAGGTGGATCGGTCACGCTAAATTGCCCCTTTGTGCCCCTAGCTAGGGTTAATCAATGGGGATAGGGCCTGGGTGGGATTGTGGTTGGTGCAGACTCAATGGGCCGAATGGCCTCTTTCTGCACTGTAGGATTCTATGATTCTAACCTCCCTTTGTCTCCTCAACAAACCTTGAAAGAATATAAATTAATTTGCTATGTGGAAATTATGCCGCACACTGTCTCAGTTACAGGAAATTTTATTTATTCTTAGGTTGCCAGTAAATCTGATTAAGACGTTTTAATTGCCAATCGCTTATAGTTCTAAAGTCATAGCAAATTATAGAAACATAGACATTTAATTCCAGATTTTTTAGAAAGTGATGGATGGGCTTTTTCCAGATATTTGAACTTCGAGGATACACCAAGATGTGGACATAAATTCAGGTATACTTCTTGCCCATGTTTGACCTGATGCCAAGAGACATCATGGCGTCCAGACTCGATGTTGAGGTCTTCTTAGAGCAACTCCCTTTTACCACTGGGCCGCTGCCACCTCTGCTGCATCTGTCCTGCCGGTGGGACAGAACATACCCAGGGATTGAGATAGTGATGTCTGGGATATTATCTGTAAGCTATGATTCTCTTCCAGAATCCAGGGCAATGCTCTCGGAACCCAGGTTCGAATCCCACCAGCGCAGATGGTGAATTCAAAAACTACTCTGGAATTAAAATCTAATGATGAACATGAAACCATTATCGATTGTTATAAAAACCCATCTGATTCACTACTGTCCTTCAGGGAAGGAAATCTGCCAACCTTACCTGGTCTGACCTACATGTGACTCCAGACTTTTAAATGCTCTCTCAAATGGTCTATCAAGCCACTAACAGCAAGGGCAGTTAGGGAAATTGCCCCGCCAGCAATGTCCACATCTTATGAACGAATTTAAAAAATGCAGAGTTGTTGTGATGGGAGACTTTAATTTCCCAAACATAGATTGGAATATCCCTAGGGTAAGGGGATTGGATGGGGAGGAGTTCGTTAGGTGTGTTCAGGAGGGTTTCCTGACACAGCATGTGGACAAGCCTACAAGAGGAGAGGCTGTACTTGATCTGATACTGACCAATGAGCCTGGACAGGTGTCAGATCTCTCAGTGGGAGAGCATCTTGGGGATAGCGATCATAACTCTTATCTCCTTTATGCTTGCATTGGAAAAAGAGAGGATCAGGCAAGCTAGGAAAGCGTTTATATGGAGTAAGGGGAAATATGAAGACATAAGGCAGCAAATTAGAGGAGTAAATTGGAAGGAGGTATTCTCGGGGAAATCTACTGAAGAGAGGTGGCAGTTTTTCAAGGAATGTCTGTCTAGGGTTCTACAGGACAATGTTCCGAGCAGACAGGGAGGAGTTGGTAGGTTAAAGGAACCATGGTGCACGAAAGCTGTGCGGGACCTAGTCGAGAAGAAAAGGAAAGCGTACAAAAGGTTCAGAGAGCTTGGCGAAGATAGGGATCTAGATGAGTATACGGCTTGTAGGAAGGGACTAAAGAAGGAAATTAGAGCCAGAAGGGGTCACGAGAAGGCCTTGGCAAGTAGAATTAAGGAAAACCCTAAGGCGTTCTATAAATATGTGAAGAGTAAAAGGTTGAGACGTGAAGGAATAGGGCCTATAAAAGGTGAAGGCGGGAAAATCAGTACGGAACCAGTAGAAATGGCAGAGGTGCTTAATGAGTATTTTGCCTCGGTTTTCACAGAGAAGGACATGGGTGGATGTACAGTGGGCTTGCGGTGGACTGAAAAGATTGAGCATGTGGACTTTAACAAAGTGGTTGTGCTGGAATCTTTGAATGGCATCAAGATAGATAAGTCGCCGGGTCCGGATGGGATGTACCCCAGGTTACTGTGGGAGGCGAGGGAAGAGATTGCAGAGCCTCTGGCGATGATCTTTGCGTCGTCGATGGAAACGAGAGACGTATTGGAGGATTGCGGATGTGGTTCCTATTTTCAAGAAGGGGAATAGGGATAGCCCAGGAAATTACCGACTGGTGAGTCTAACCTCAGTGGTTGGTAAGCTGATGGAGAAGATCCTGAGGGACAAGATTTATGAGCATTTAGAGAGGTTTAGTATGCTCAAGAATACTCAGCATGGCTTTGTCAAAGGCAGGTCGTGCCTTACGAGCCTGGTGGAGTTCTTCGAAAATGTGACTAAACACATTGACGAAGGGAAAGCGGTAGATGTGGTTTATATGGATTTTAGCAAGGCGTTCGATAAGGTCCCCCATGCAAGGCTTCTAGAAAAAGTGAGAGGGCATGGGATCCAAGGGGCTGCTGCCCTGTGGATCCAGAACTGGCTTGCCCAAGGAGGCAGAGAGTGTGTATAGATGGGTCTTTTTCTAATTGGAGGTCGGTCACCAGTGGTGTGCCCCAGGGATCTGTTCTGGGACCCTTGCTGTTTCTCGTTTTCATAAATGACCTGGATGAGGAAGTGGAGGGATGGGTTGGTAAGTTTGCCGATGACACGAAGGTTGGTGGGGTTGTGGATAGTCTGGAGGGATGTCAGAAGTTACAGAGGGACATAGATAGGATGCAAGACTGGGCGGAGAAGTGGCAGATGGACTTCAACCCAGATAAATGCGTCGTGGTCCATTTTGGTAGGTCAAATGGGATGAAGGAGTACAATATAAAGGGAAAGACTCTTAGTACTGTAGAGGATCAGAAGGACCTTGGGGTCCGGGTCCACAGGACTCTAAAATCGGCCCCGCAGGTGGAGGAAGTGGTTAAGAAGGCGTATGGTGTGCTGGCCTTTATCAATCGAGGGATTGAGTTTAGGAGTCCGGGGATAATGATGCAGCTATATAAGACCCTCGTCAGACCCCACTTGGAGTACTGTGCTCAGTTCTGGTCGCCTCATTACAGGAAGGATGTGGAAAAGATTGAAAGGGTGCAAAGGAGATTTACAAGGATGTTGCCTGGATTGAGTGGCATGCCTTGTGAGGATAGGCTGAGGGAGCTCGGTCTTTTCTCCTTGGAGAGACATAGGATGAGAGGAGATCTAATAGTGGTATATAAGATGTTGAGAGGCAAAGATCGGGTGGACTCTCAGAGGCTTTTTCCCAGGGTGAAAATGGCTGCTACGAGAGGACACAGGTTTACGGTGCTGGGGGGTAGGTACAGGGGAAATGTTAGGAGGAAGTTTTTCACACAGAGGGTGGTGGGCGAGTGGAATCGGCTGCCATCAGTGGTGGTGGAGGCAAACTCAATAGGGTCTTTTAAGAGACTCCTGGATGAGTACATGGGACTTAATAGGATGGAGGGTTATAGGTAGGCCTAAAAGGTAGGGATATGTTCGGCACAACTTGTGGGGCCGAAGGGCCTGTTTTGTGCTGTGATTTTCTATGTTTCTATGTAAATGTCCTCCAGTTTTTAATGTCAGTATTATGATTGAATTAGCATTTTCCAGAACCAGAGCTGGTTATATTTGTCAAAATGTGCCACGGGTATAATTGAGATGGAAACTCAGGCTTTCCTCCTGCCTAGCATACTTTGTCCAGGTCTTGAATGTTAATTGCAGCATCAAGTGACAGATTGTTGGTGATTGTGGAGATAAAATACGTGAAGTTAGCAACAATCTCCAGTGTCACCTTGTCAATGTTGATAGATGAGGGATATGTTGACGTCCTGGACCATAACATTTGTCTTCCTGACGCTGATATCAAACTAAGCTGCCCATTTGCTGCTGCAGGTGTAGTTGTGTATGGAATATTAGTGCAGCATTGTCAATGCAGAGCCACTCCCTGATGAAAACTTGGTGCATGCACCTTTGTCTTGGATGTCAGGCGAACAGCTGGTGCCAGTGCACTGATTTTGGATGCCTTCATCTTATGGCATGGTTTGTTCCAAAAGATGGTGTTAGTTACCCAAAGCTCGGGGTGGCAGCAAAGCTCAAATAATCTCTGTCCGTCCTCACTTACCTTTCACAGGCTGTGATGTCCGAGACAGGAGAGCCAAGCCTCATGATCCATCTCCAATCTTGCTTTGAAATCTCCCATTAGGTTAAGATGTTCTGACTTTCCAATTCTGCCGTTAACAATGTCAAACTCCCCAAAGAACTGGTCTTTTGCCTCTGTAGTGGGGCACAACATTGGAGCATTGATAATTATGAGGATAACTGGCTCTGTTTTAGTTGAGAGACAGATGGGGGTAATAGTTCTGAACCATTTGTGGGGGTTCTATTAAGTAACGAGTTCCTTACAGTGAAAACTTGCACCTTGCTCACGTTTCCCTGGAACTTTTCCCCAGCCAATAGAAGATGTAATATCCCTCTTTCAGTGACCTGCTCTGAGCGACCTGGTCTCCAGTCAGGAAGTCATGTCAATGTTCAGCCTGTCTAGTTCCCTGTCGATCACAGCTGCACTCATTTTAACCAGCTGTGGGTTGTCTGTCAGTTCTATGCGCGTTGTTCTGATGTTCCAACCTGCCAATCTTTCTTTTTGTTTGTTTTGCTTGTTTGCCTGATGCAGTAGATTCCATTTACTTGTTGAGCAAAGACTCTTGGGCTCCAAGCCCCACTCAGGGCTGCCCAACTCAAGTTGGTCGGTGACTGACCAATGGAGACAATGGTTCCTCCCACTGTCGGAGACAGCCAGAAGCACCCATTCTCTACGACAATTGAATTGGGTTGATCACTTGTAGCTGCTGCCTCCTGTGTTGTGTGAATGCTCTGCAGCAAAACTGCAATGTCCTCTCTGGGGTGCAAGCCTGGACAAAACTATGGAGACACTGGGCTGTCCAAACATCTGGGTCCACTTCTTGAGATAAAGGCAAAATACATGGAAGGTATTTCCAGAGATTTTCTGTGTCTTGACCTCCCCAGTTGTGTACACAGGCACAGGAATGCAAAGCACTACATCTTTGATTTGATTGGATACAGTATACAGTGAAAAGTTTTGTTTCTTGCACGCTATACAGACAAAGCATACCATCCATAGAGAAGGAAAGGGGAGAGTGCAGAATGTAGCGTTACAGTCATAGCTAGGGTGTAGAGAAAGACTAACTTAGTGCGAGGTAGGTCCATTCAAAAGATGGCAGCGGGGAAGAAGCTGTTCTTGAGTCGGTTGGTAAGTGACCTCAGACTTTTGTATCTTTTTCCCAACGGGAGAAGGTGGAAGAGAGAACGTCCGGGGTGCGTGGGGTCCTTAATTATGTTGGCTGCTTTTCCAAGGCAGCGGGAAGTGTAGGCAGAGTCAATGGATGGGAGGCTGGTTTGCGTGATGGATTGGGCTACATTCACGACCTTTTGTAGTTTTTTTGCGGTTTTGGGCAGAGCAGGAGCCATACCAAGCTGTAATACAACCAGAAAGAGTGCTTTCTATGGTGCATCTGTAAATGTTGGTGAGAGTCATAGCTGACAAGCCAAATTTCCTTAGTCTTCTTCTGAGAAAGTAGAGGCGTTGATGGGCTTTTTTAACAATAGTGTCGGCATGGGGGAACCAGGACAGGCTGTTGGTGATCTGGACACCTAAAAGGTTGAAGCTGTCGACCATTTCTACTTTGTCCCCATTGATGTAGAAAGGGGCATGTCCTCCACTACACTTCCTGAAGTCAATAACTACCTCCTTTGTTTTGTTGACATTGAGGGAGAGATTATTGTTGCTGCACCAGTTCACCAGATTCTCTATCTCTTTCCTGTATTCTGTCTCGTCATTGTTTGAGATCCGACCCACTACGGTGGTGTCATCAGCAAACTTGAAAATTGATTGGAGGTGAATTTGGCCGCACAGTCATAGGTGTATAAGGAGGATAGTAGGGGGCTGAGGACACATCCTTGTGGGGCACCGGTGTTGAGGATGATCGTGGAGGAGGTGTTGTTGCCTATCTTTACTGATTGTGGTCTGTGGGTTAGGAAGTCTAGGTCCAGTTGCAGTGGGAGGAGTCAAGCCCCACGCCATGAAGTTTGGGTGAGTCTCGTAGGAATAATGGTGTTAAAGGCTGAGCTGCAGTCTATGAATAGGAGTCTGACACAGGTGTCTTTGTTATCCAGGTGTTCCAGGTTTGAGTGCAGGGCCAGGGAGATGGATCTGGCACTCGCTTGGTTGTAGGAGTAAACAGAAAGATGACACACTGAGACATCAGTCTGCCTTTGGGCTTCACTCCAGATATTTTGTCACCATACCAGTTCACCAGATTCTCTATCTCATTCCTGTGCTCTGTCCCGTCATTGTTTGAGATCCGACCCACTACAGTGGTGTCATCAGCAAACTTGAAAAGTGAGTTGGAGGTGAATTTGGCCACACAGTCAGGTGTTTACTCCCTTTAGCCTTCAATTCTGCTGAGGCACCCACAAGGTTGTGGAGCTATTTGATAGTAGCTGGGAACTTGATTCATGGGCACCAGGGTATGTCCACATGTCAGTGGGCTAACACACTGCACACCTGGGGGCCAAACCTCCTAAAAGTTGCTCTGAAACTCGAGTAAGGGACCCAGTTTCCATGTGTCACTGTAATGATGCACTTTCCGAGACTTCATTCATGGACAACAAAGGATTTATTTACGAAGGCCTACAAGAGCAGCAGCATGTCTGCAGCTAACTCTGGCATGCCTCTGCCTAAGGCGAACTCCTCCCCCTGGGGTGATTCCTCCACTCTCACTTCCATTGGTCACCCAAGCCAGGTGACCCGCACTCAGTGGTGTTGTCCTTAAAGGAACAATCACCACCTTCAGCCAAGAGAAGACACAGCTGAGGACTTTCCAAGGGAGAGACTGTGTACTTATAACGAGAGACTTACATATTTGCTGCTGGCCAAAAGTGGAGGCTGAAAATAAGAGGCAAACACAGAAATGGACAGTGCACTAGCATCTTAACCACACATGAGATTCATAACATAATGTAAATGCATTGGAGGCCATTCAGAGGAGGTTTACTACATAGATCAGCTCTGAAGGAGAGTCATATGGACACGAAATGTTAACTCTGTTTCTCACTCTACAGGTGCTGTCAGACCTGCTGAGTTTATGAACATAGAACAGTACAGCACAGAACAGGCCATTCGGCCTATGATGTTGTGCCGAGCTTTATCTGAAACCAAGATCAAGCTATCCCACTCCCTATCATCCTGGTGTGCTCCATGTGCCTATCCAATAACCGCTTAAATGTTCCTAAAGTGTCTGACTCCACTATCACTGCAGGCAGTCCATTCCAAACCCCAACCACTCTCTGCGTAAAGAACCTACCTCTGATATTCTTCCTATATCTCCCACCATGAACCCTATAGTTATGCCCCCTTGTAATAGCTCCATCCTCCCGAGGAAATAGTCTTTGAACGTTCACTCTATCTATCCCCTTCATCATTTTATAAACCTCTATTAAGTCTCCCCTCAGCCTCCTCCGCTCCAGAGAGAACAGCCCTAGCTCCCTCAACCTTTCCTCATAAGACCTACCCACCAAACCAGGCAGCATCCTGGTAAATCTCCTCTGCACTCTTTCCAGCGCTTCCACATCCTCCTTATAGTGAGGTGACCAGAACTGCACACAATATTCCAAATGTGGTCTCACCAAGGTCCTGTACAGTTGCAGCATAACCCCACGGCTCTTAAACTCCAACCCCCTGTTAATAAAAGCTAACACACTATAGGCCTTCTTCACAGCTCTATCCACTTGAGTGGCAACCTTTAGAGATCTGTGGATATGAACCCCAAGATCTCTCTGTTCCTCCACAGTCTTCAGAACCCTGCCGAGTTTATCCAACATTTTCCATTTTTATTTCCGACTTGCAGAATCCACAGTATTTTGCTTTTGATTCCTAGATTAATACCTAGAATGAACAGGTTGCCTTGTGAGGAAAGGATAGACAGACTGGGTTTGATCCCATTGGAGTTTAGAAGAGTGAGGGGCGACTTGATTGAAGTTAATAAGATCCTGAAGGGTCTGAACAAGGTTGATGTGGGTGATCCCAAAACTAGGGGGCACTGTTTCAACATTTGGGGTTGCGTTTTTAGGACAGATGAAGAGAATCTTTTCTCTGAAGGTGGTGTAACTTTGGAACTGAGGTAGTGGAGGTGAGGCATTGAATATTCTCAAGGCAGATGTAGATTCTTGTTAGGCAAAGGAATCCAAGGTTGCCAGGATTAGATGAGAATGTGGAAATAGAAGCACAAACAGATCAGCCATGATCATATCGAGTGGTGGAGCAGGCTCGAGGGGCCAAACGGCCTATTTGTGTTTTGTATGTTGGTGAGTTAATGGCTGTCTTTCTATCGATAATCAGTATCGAACAGTCGGACTCATTTTAATTTGGAAAAAGTCAGCATGGCCTGTCTGTTTGTTAATTTGTGTTTGGGAAGTTGAGGATTTAATGTCTAATAGGAGTTTTGTTTTGTTTTTTCAGGGTAAAGTGGCTCAGACAGCCTGCATGTCCGCATGCAAACATCTGTCTACATCTCTTCTGCAGCTGCTGTTGGATACCGAGGTCAAACAGATCACCATGGGAGCCTTAAAACAGTTTAACATGGACATTGAAGAGTGTGAGCGTAAGTGATCAAAGGGGCCCCACTTTGCAGCTATTTCATCTTTGTCCTCCTTCCAAAATATTCTCAAGAAGCTGCCATTAAATTGTTTCAGCAATAACGTGCATTTATATAACACCTTAAACATGATCACGACAGAGGTGAGTAATCAGTGGACAATTGGCACCAAGCTACATAAAGAAGTGTTAATTAGGACAGGTAAAAACCATAGAACCATAGAAAATTACAGCTCAGAAACAGGCCTTTTGGCCCTTCTTGTCTGTGCCGAACCATTTTTTGCCTAGTCCCACTGACCTGCACTTGGACCATATCCCTCCACACCCCTCTCATCCATGAACCCTGGTTATATTTTGACAAATATAACCAAAGGTTTAGTCAAAGAGACAGGTTTTAAGGCGCTGTCCCTAAAGGAACAGGGAGAAGTGGGAAAGTTTACGGAAGAGACTTCAAAGCCTTGGCAGCCATGCCTTCAGCTGGAGAGGGCCAATGGGAACAGCTGTGGGGGGGGGTTGGGGAAGCCAAAGGAAGTCGGGGATGGTCTAGGGCACTTGGGGTTAGGAGGCGCTTCTTCACACACAGGGCTGGGAGCTGGGAATTGAAAATTTCAAAACTGAGACTGATTGATTTTTGTCAGGTGGGATAGTTTGGAACCGTGAAGTTAAGATAATCATCAGACGTGATCCAATTGAATGGCTGACCAGGCTAGAACGGTCTCCTTCCATGTCTTCATGCTGCACTGTCAGAGATAGGGTAATTTGAGTGAACCATCACGGTTGGGCATAAAATATCCAAGGCACCATTTTGAAGAAGGTGTGGAGAATTCTCCCTCGTCTCTTGGTCAATATTTATTCCATTAAATGGCAGAGAAGCTAAATTATTACCTAATGGCTCTCTTCGCTGAGGAAGACACAAGAAATCTCCCAGAATTAGAGATGCAGGGGATAAGGAGAATGAGGAACTGAAGGAAATTAGGATTAATAAGAAAGTTATATTGGAGAAACTAATGGGGCTGAAGGTTGATAAGTCCCCAAGATGATCTACATCCCAGATTGTTGAAAGAGTTTCCCTTTCCCTAGCTACCCTCTTCCTCCTTATACACACATTAAAAAGCCTTGGGATTCTCCTTAATCCTGCCTGTTCATTTATGTATCCCTTGAAGTGAGGAGGATAAAGTATTTTGGCCCATTGAGTCTGCACCGACCACAATCCCACCTTGCCCCTATTCCCGCAACCCCATACATTTACCCTAGCTGGTCCCCCTGACACTAAGGGGCAATTTAGCATGGCCAATCCACCTAACCCGCACATCTTTGGACCTCTTTGGTATTAATGAAGTTAAACCTCTTGCTCGGAACCTATTTGTAAATGTCCTGAGGTCATCCCAAGTGATGTGGGGTTGACTTTTCCGCAAAACTGGCTGTTCTGGACCATAAAGTTTGTACCCGTTTTGTCCGAGCCAACATTGACCCTTCAGCCAACATCACCAAACTAAAAAAAAACAGATTGTGTTGTCAGAATGAAACTTGTATTTTAGGGTCAACATAGTGGAATGCTTATTTTTATATGGAAGTTTAAATATTTTGTAGTATTCAATATAAATATAGCACTGTGAGCAAGGCTGGAATTTCTCACCAGTCCCAAGTTGCTCGGAACCGCTTAATAGATGTGCTGGAGCACTCCAGTTCACAGTAGTTGGTGTGGGACTGGAGTCACACAGGCCTTGATGAGGTAAGAATGACGAGTTTCCTTCTCTAAAGAACGTCTGTGAACCGGTTTGGTTTTTATGACAATCAGGCAACTTTGTGCTTACTGAGGTCAGCCTGCTATTCTCTATTTCTTTTAAACTGAATTCAGATTCTTAAAACGGGGTGAGATTTGAACTCTCATTCTCAAGGTTATTAGTTCCAGGCCCCTGAACTGTGCGTCAAGTAGCGTGACCTCTGCAACAACCTAAAGGTGCAGATGGTGAGATTTGAATTCAATCAATAAAATAACTGGAATTAAAAGTTTACTGATGACCGAGAAACAATTGTCAATTGTTGAAAACAACCATCTGGTTTACTAATGCCTTTAAGGAGGGAAATCCTCCATCCTCTCCTGGTCTGGCCTACATGTGACTCCCACAGCAAGGTGACTGATTATTAACCGCCCTATGCAATCGCCTAGTAAGCCACTCAATTGTATCAAACCACTGTAATATCTATAAGGAATGTAATTGGACGGACCACCCAGCATTGAACTAGGCACTGGAAACAACAACGGCAAACTCAGCCCTGTTGACCCTGCAAAATCCTCCTTACTATTATCTGGGGCTTGCGCCAAATTTGGGAGAACTGTCCCACAGATTAGTCAAGCAACAGCCTGAGATAGAATCATACTCGCCGACGGAAGAAGGTGAAAGAGAGTATGTGCGTGGGGTCCTTAATTATGCTGGCTGCTTTTCCAAGGCAGCGGGAAGTGTAGACAGTAAATGGGTGGGAGGCTGGTTTGAGTGATGGATTGGGCTTTGTTCATGACCCTTTGTAGTTTCTTGCAGTCTTGGACAGATTAGGAGCCATACCAAGCTGTGATACAACCAAAAAGAATGCTTTCTATGATGCATCTGTAAAAATTGGTGAGAGTCGTAGCGGACATGCCAAATTTCCTTCGTCTTCTGAGAAAGTAGAGGCGTTGGTGGGCTTTCTTAACTATAGCGTCGGCATGGGGAGACAAGGACAGGTTGTTGGTGATCTGTCTCACAACACCAGGTTAAATCTAACAGATTTATTTGGTAGCACGAGCTTTTGGAGCGCTCCGAAAGCTCGTGCTACCAAATTGGATTTTAACCTGGTGTTGTGAGACTTCTTACTGTGCCCAACCCAGTCCAACGCCGGCATCGTTGGTGACCTGGACACCTAAAAGCTTGAATCTGTCGACCATTTCTACTTCGTCCCCATTGATGTAGATGGGCATGTTCTCCACTACACTTCCTGAAGTCGATGACTATCTCCTTAATTTGGTTGACATTGGACGAAGCAAGGACGCACAATGTATTCTGGGTGGGGGAGCTCAATGTCCATCACCAAGAGTAGCTCAGTAGCTCCACTACTGACCAAGCTGGCTGAGACCTAAAGGACATAGCTGCGAGATGGAACTGCGGCAGGTGGTGAGGGAACCAACAAGAGGGAAAAACATACTTGACTTCATCGTCACCAACCTGCCTGCTGCAGATGCATCTGTCTATGACAGTATCGGTAGGGGTGACCACCGCACACTCCTTGTGGAGACGATGTCCCATCTTCACATTGAGAATACCCTCCATCGTGTTGTGTGGAACTAAAGTCGTCATAGTCCCAGCTGGCCATAGACTGCTCTCCCTTTGAGGGGCAGAGCTGACTGGTGGTGATTTAACCTGAGGATCACCACACATCATGTGAGGGACAAGCTTGAGAAGGGGGGGCCTTCATGAATAACCTCAGTCGGTACGGGAAATGAACCCGCGCTATTGGTGTTGCTCTGCATCACTAATCAGCCGTCCAGCCAACTGAGCTAAACCAACTCCCGTGTTAAATAGGATAGATTTTGAGCAGATCTAGCAACTCAAGATCGGTGTTACCTTGGTGTTGTGAGACTTCATACTGAACTCAAGACTTGGCATCCATCATCAGCAGCAGAATTGTACTCAGTCACAATCTATGTCCTCATAGCCCTGCATATCCCCCACACTACCATTCCCACTAACCCAAGGGATCAACCCTGGTTCAATGAAGGGTGCAGGAGGGCATGCCAGGAACTACACCAAGCAAACCTAAAAATGAGATGTCAACCAGGTGAGGCTACAACACAGAACTACTTGCATTCCAAACAGAGTAAGCAGCATGTGATAGACAGAGCTTAGTGATCCCACAACGAGTGGATCAGATCTAAGCTCTGGAGTCCCCAGTTCTGAATGGCGGTGGACAATTAGTCAACTCAGTGGAGGAGGAGGCTTTACAAATATCCCATCCTCAATGATACTGGAGCCCAGCACATCAGTGTAAAAGATGAGGCTGCAGCACTTGCAACAATCTTCAGCCAGATGTTCCGAGTGGATGATCCATTTTGGCCTCCTCCAGTGGTCCCCAGCATCACAGATAACAGTCTTCAACCAATTAGATTCACTCCACATGATATGACTGAAGGCATTGACACTGCAAAGGCTCCGGATGCTCACAATAATTTAGCAATAATACTGAAGACTTTTGCCCCAGAATTTGCCACACCTCTTCGCCATACTGCGGTAGTTAGCACACTGGCATCTAACCAGCAAATCCTGCAGCTTTGTCCTGCACACAGAAAGCAAGACAAATCAAACCCGGCCAATTACCGCCCCATCAGCCTCTTCTCAATCATCAGTAAAGTGATGGAAGGGCTCACAAACTGCTATCAAGCAGCACCTGCTCAGCAATAACCTGCTCGCTGATGCTCAATTTGAGTCCCACCAGGTTCGCTCAGCTCCTGACCCCATGACAGCCATATTCTACATGCCTTTTCAACCACCGATCTACCTGTCCTACTGCCTTCGTGGATCTATGGACATGCATCCCAAGGTCCCCTTGGTCCCCTGTACTTCCTCGCATCCTACCATTCATTGTGTATTCCCTTGCCTTGTTAGTCCTCCCAAAATGCATCACCTCCTACTTTTCAGGGTTAAATTCCATTTCCCACTGTTCTGGCCATCTGACCAGCACCAATCCCGGCTTTACACCACTGGAGGCAAGCTTCCAGTCACAAAGATGACCTTCGGCCAACACCCTCTGCCTCCTGCCACCAAGCCAATTTTGGATCCAGTTTGCCAAATTGCCCTGGATCCCATGGACTCTTGCCTTCTCGACTAGCCTCCCAAGTGGGACCTTACTGAAGTCCGTGTAGACTACGTCAACTACACTGCCCTCATCTATACACCATCTAGTCACCTCTTCAAAAAGTTCAATCAAATTTGATGGCCGGAATTTTACCTTTCTGCCTGCCACAGGAATCGGAGCAGGCGAGGGGCGGACCATGGAAAGGTCTGTTGACTTCAGGAGGGATTTAACAAAGCTATGGTGGCTATGCTTGATTAATCCTAACCTCTCCAAGTGGAGATCTGTCGCTCAGAATTTTTTTCAATACGTTCCAGGACATCTCTGCAGGGGTTCCTCAAGGTAGTGTCCTGGGCCTAACCATCTTTAGCTACTTCATCAATGACCTTCATTCCGTCATAAGGTCAGAAGTGGAGATGGCGCCCCATCCATGAATGTTACCTCCCTCCACTGATGAACAGTGGCAGTCATCTACAAGATATACTGCAGCAACTTACCAAGGGTCCTTATGCAACACCTTCCAAAACACGACCGCGACAAGGACAGCAATTGCATGGAAACACCACCACCTGGAAGTTCCCCTCAAAGCCCCACACCATCCTGAATTGGAAATAGATCACCGTTCCTTCACTGTCGCTGGGTCAAAAACCTGGAACTCCCTCCCAAACAGCAGTGTGGGTGTATCTACACCATATGGACTGCAGCGGTTCAAGAAGGCAGCTCACCACCACCTTCTCAAGGGCAATTAGGAATGGACTAGCCAGTGACACCTAGATCCCATGAATACATTTTTAAAAAATTATATGTATATATTGCCTTTAATATAATGAAACATCCCAAGGCGATTCACAAGAGTATTATAAAACAAAGTGTGACACATATTCGGTCAGATGACCAAATTCTCTGTGAAAGAAATATGTTTTAAGAAGTGTTTTAAAGGAGAAAGGTGAGGTAATGAGACAGAGAGGTCTAAGGAGGGAATTCCTGAGCTGAGGGCCTTGACAACTGAAAGCATGACCACCTACTTGTCCGTGAGCCAGTGTAGGCCAGCAAGCTCAGGGGTGGTGGAGGAAACAGGACTTACTATGAATTAAGATAACGGCAGCAAAGTTTTGGGTGATCTCAAGTTTGCATGGGTTGAATGTTGAAGACAAGACAGAGATGCGCTGGAGTCCAGAGGTAATGAAGGCATGGGCTTTCAGCAGCAGATGAGCTGAGCCAAGATCAAAGTCCAGCACTGTGACAGAGTTCAAAAGAAGCCGCCTTCAGTGATTGCGTGAACACGAGGTCAGAAGCTAATTTCAGGATCAGATGCAACACCAAGGTTGTCAACAGACTGGATTAATTTCCAATTACTATCGGGGGAGGGATGGAGTTGGTAGTTAGGGGATTGAGTTTGGAGTGGGGTCCGAAAGCAACGGCTTCAGTTTTCCGAATATTTAATTGGAGGAAATTTCTGCTCATCCAACATTCGATGCTGGATAATTAGTCTGACAGTTTAGCAACAGTGGAGGAGTCAAGAGAGGTGGTGGTGAAGTGGATCTGGGTGTCATCAGTGTACAAGTAACACCTCCAGGGCTCTTCCAGCCCTCCCTGAACCTCGGTCATCTTGAGAAAACCACTGAGCCTCCCTCCTCGCTCCCAAGAACTGTACACAGGCCTTGAGGACCGCAGGTTAGAAGTGTGTGGTGGGAACAATGACTGGTACTGCAGGAGGAGCAGGATACCAGACAGCAATGTGTCCAATACATTAGAGTGGATTTTGTTTTGCACACAACCAAACAGAAAAGCCACATGTTGGATATTAAAGTTGTAGCTGCAGTTTACAAGGTACCGGGCGGACTTTTCAACCCCGATGCACTCTTGTAAAAGTGCCCAAGTCCGTGTGCAAAAACACAAGACTCCCTTCAGCCACATCTAGTAAAAACAAATTAATGGTATCATAAAGATGAACCCGGTGATTAGCGAAAAAGTGGTTCAGCAGTGCTGAAGTATGGTTATCGCATTTTGCTTAATGAAGACAAATGTTAACCTTTAAGGCAAGGCACATGTTTTCAAGGCCTCGCCATGGTTCCACCTCATTAATGCAAAAAAACAAACAGGCCAAAAAAGCAATTAAGAGTTTTAAGCCCTCGATACCTCAGTCGGTAAGGGTAATTGCCAACTCACACACACATACCTGATTTCTTCCCCAACCCCTGGAGAACATGGATTGCAGGAGGAGACGATGCAATGATTTGTGATCCCCACAGAGTAAGGAGTTGAGCAGCAGGGTTTGTACCGAGCTAACTTGTCAAAAACCGGGGTTTGGCAAAGTTCCCCACCCCTTACTCTCGGTTGCTCCCCGGTGACCATCCCTGGGAACCGCCTCTGCGCTGACCAAAGGCGAGGAGACTAAACTGGTCTTAGTTAAAGCCCCTCAAACAACTTGGCCTGCTTTTCCTCCAGACATGTCAATCTAGCTTCCTCACTAAGGCTCAGTAACCCCTCCAGCCAGCAGTCCTGTCTCTCTGATGTTAATCCAGCTTCTTTGCAGCCAGATATGGATATGATCGTGGTGTCATTATTGTTATGTTCCTGAATTAATAATCCAAAGAATGTGAGTTCAAATCCCACTGTCGTTATTGGAAAAATTCAATTTCATTTTAAATATATATCTGCCAATAAAAAGTCATGCCAGTAAAAGTGAGTACAGAGCTGTCAGATTGTCGTAAAAACCCAACTGATTCCTTGCCTTTAAGGAAAGAAAGCTGCTGTCCTTGCCTGGTCTGCCCTATCTATGACTCCTGGCTAGCCAGCTAGCACCCGCTTCAGCAACTTGGGAAAAAGGTTCAACGCCATCTTTCTAGAGCAACTGGATTTGGGCAATAAATATTGATTTGATTTGATTTATTATTATCACAGGTACTGGGATACAGTGAAAAGTATTGTTTCTTGCGCACTATACAGACAAAGCATACCGTTCATAGAGTACATAGGGGAGAAGGAAGGGATAGGGTGCAGTTACAAAGAGAAAGATCAGCTTAATATATGGTAGGACCATTCAAAAGTCTGATGACAGCAGGGAAGAAGCTGTTCTTGAGTCGGTTGATTTGATTTGATTTATTATTGTCACATATATTAACATACAGTGAAAAGTATTGTTTCTTGCGCGCTATGCAGACAAAGCATACCATTCATAGAGAAGGAAATGAGAGAGTGCAGAGTGTAGTGTTACAGTCATAGCTAGGGTACAGAGAAAGATCAACTTAATGCAAGGTAAGTCCATTCAAAAGTCTGACAGCAGCAAGGAAGGAGTTGTTCTTGAGTCGGTTGGTACGTGACCTCAGACTTTTGTATCTTTTTCCAGAAGGAAGAAGGTGGAAGAGAGAATGTCCGGGGTGCGTGTGGTCCTTAATTATGCTGGCTGCTTTCCCAAGGCAGCGGGAAATGTAGAGGCGTTGGTGGACTTTCTTAACTATAGTGTTAGCATGGAGGGGCCAGGACAGGTTGTTGGTGATCTGGACAGCGAGAAATTCGAAGCTCTTGACCATTTCTACTTCATCACCGTTGATGTAGATTGGGTCTGATCAGTGATAGCCACATTCTGAGAGGGAATGTAAATGAAAAGCTGATTAACCCTCAGCAGCTAACGTCCAGGCACAGTAACCTCTCCCAGCCAATGCCTTGTCTAGCTGACTGTCTAGCTGGGGCGGCACAGTGGCACAATGGTTAACATTGCTGCCTCACAATGCCAGGGACCCGGGTTCAATTCCCGGCTTGGGTCACTGTCTGTGTGGAGTTTGCATGTTCTCCCCATGTCTGCATGGGTTCCCTCCGGATGCTCCGATTTTCTCCCACATTCAGAGAGAAGTGCTGGTTAGGTGCATTGGCCCGAACAGGCACCAGAGTGTGACGACTAGGGAATTTCGCAGTAACTTCATTGCAGTGTTAATGTAAGCTTTACTTGTGACTAATAAATAAACTTTAAAACTTTAGCTCCACTGATGCTCATCTAGCTCTCTCACATCGTAATCCAGTAACAGTAACTCTGCCAAACCAGCATCCTTTCTGATGGGGGCAATCCTGTAGGAGAAGAACCCTTTATTTTCTGGGATCTGGGTTTGCTATTGTTACAGATTCAACCAAAGCCTGTATTTCCCTAATGTTTGGGTTGTAAATGAAATACTGTAAGATTAGAACCATCTCAACAGAATAACTCGTAATCAGCTGAATTGCTAATCTCCGAGTCAGTCAAACAGAAATATCATCTTCATATATAGCGTGTGCTCTTCTGCAAATTGTGGGTACGATGAAGACAAATAACGTTAATCGACATTGAACCTGTGTGGTACCATGCTGAGAGTGTTTGATTAGGCAGCTTTATGCTGTATCTAACCTGTGCTGTACCTGCCCTGGGAATATTTGATGGAACAATGCAACGTTTGTTTACGATTTACAGAGATGATTTGGAGTTGGGGACCAAGTGTAGTGTGTCAAAATTTGCAGATGACACTAAGATGTGTGGAAGAGCAAAATGTGCAGAGGACGCTGAAAGTCTGCAAAGGGATATAGATAATCTAAGTGAGTGGGCGAGGGTCTGGCAGATGGAGTACAATGTTGGTAAATGTGAGGTCATCCATTTTGTTAGGAATAACAGCAAAATGGACTATTATTTAAATGGTAAAAAATTGCAGCATGCTGCTGTGCAGAGGAACCTGGGTGTCCTTGTGCAGGAATCTCAAGGAGTTGGTTTGCAGGTGCAGCAGGTAATTAAGAAGGCAAATGGAATTTTGTCCTTCATTGCTAGAGGGAGGGAGTTTAAAAATAGCGAGGTTATGCTGCAGCTATATAAGGTGCTGGTGAGGCCACACCTGGAGTACTGTGTACAGTTTTGGTCTCCTTACTTGAGAAAGGATATACTGGCACTGGAGGGGGTGCAGAGGAGATTCACTAGGTTGATTTCGGAGTTGAGAGGGTTGGCTTATGAGGAGAGACTGAGTAGACTGGGGCTATACTCATTGGAATTCAGAAGGATGACGGGAGATCTTATAGAAACATATAAGATTATGAAGGGAATAGATAAGATAGAAGCAGGGAAGTTGTTTCCACTGGCGGGTGAAACTGGAACTAGGGGGCATGGCCTCAAAATAAGGTGAAGCAGATTTAGGACCGAGTTGAGGAGGAACTTCTTCACCCAAAGGGTTGTGAATCTGTGGAATTCCCTGCTCAGTGAAACAGTTGAGGCTACCTCATTGAATGTTTTTAAGGCAAGGATAGATACATTTTTGAACAGTAAAGGAATTAAGGGTTATGGTGAGCGGGTGGGTAAGTGGAACTGAGTCCACAAAAAGATCAGCCATGATTTTATTGAATGGCGGAGCAGGCTCGAGGGGCCAGATGGCCTACTCCTGCTCCTAGTTCTTATGTTCTTATGTTCAAAGCAAGCGTTGCCCTTTATCTAACCCGTGCTGAACCTGTCCTGGGCGTGTTTGATGGGGACAGTGTAGAGGAAGCTTTACTCTGTATCTAACCCCATGCTGCACCTGTCCTGGGGGTGTTTGATGGGGACAGTGTCGAGAGAACTTTACTGTATATCTGTAAATATGCCCTTAATATGAGCCTTTAATTTAAAATATATATTTATGAATATGGGCAGCAGGCCTTGGATACAGCTGTGTTGTCATAGTGATAATGTATTGCTAGCTGCGAGTGTGAAGTTTCCCTGCCTGAAGGTGTTGCTGATGATGAAGTCTGTCTGATGCTGTTTCAAACACCTCAACAAGTTGATTGCAGAGTGACTTTAGCACATTGGGCTGGTTACGTTTACACCAGTTTCTCAAAACTGAGGCCACTGCCACGATTTAACCCCGTTAAGTGGCAGCATCTAAGAATTGTTGACAACATTTCGATCCTTTACCTAGAATTACATAGAATTTACAGCACAGAAATAAACCATTCAGCCAACCAACAGGTCAGTGCCAGAGTTTGTTCTCCACATAAGCATCCTTCCACCTCGCTTCATCTCAGCCTGTCAATAAATTCTTCCACTCTATCTCCTTCATGTGTGTATTTAACTTTCCCCTTCAATGTATCTGTGCTATTTGTTTCAGCTATTTATGTGATAGTAAGTTCCACATTTAACCATGCCGTAAGTTAGTTTCTCCTGTTCCTTATTGGATGGCCGTAGTTTTTGTAGTCACCTCGCACTCCTTTGTAATCATTAAAGACCTTTCTCTGATCACCTATGCATTTTAGCTTTGACAAAGGGTCATCTGGACTCGAAACGTCAGCTCTTTTCTCTCCTTACAGATGCTGCCAGACCTGCGGGGATTTTCCAGCATTTTCTCTTTTGGTTTCTCTCTGATCACCTCCCAGTTTTGCTTTCTCCGGGGAAAGAGCCCCAGCTTGTTTATCATAGAATCCCTACAGTACAGAAGGAGGCCATTTGGCCCATCGAGTCTGCACCGACCACAATCCCACCCAGGCCCTATTCCCGTCACCCCACAAATTTACCCTGCTAAACCCCCTGACACTAGGGTCAATTTATCATGGCCGGCCAACCAACCTAACCCGCACATCTTTGGACTGTGGGAGGAATCCAGAGCACCCGGAGGAAACCCCAGACACTGGGAGAATGTGCAAACTCCACACAGACCGTGACCCGAGGCTGGAATTGAACCTGGAACCTTGGCGTAGTGAGGCAGCAGTGCTAACCTTAGGGTTCTGATAGTTACACATTCTCAGTTCTTTGTGAAGCATTTTTGTTCTTTCTTGAGTGTTTCAATTACCTTTTTTTAAACATGGACCAGAAATGTGCACAGTTCCTCTTACCAGGTGAATATTTACCATCCTTTTACAGTTTAGGTTATTATATACTTGTTATTTAACAGTGACTAGACTTCACTTGATTCACTGCATATGGAACATGACAGAGGGTTTCTAGAGATGTTGTAAGGCACCTAATAAATACATAGAGTCCCTAAAATGCAGAATGAGACCATTCGGCCCATTGAATCTTCTAGCTGGAACACTTGGGGAACGCTTAGCTAATTTGATAGCTAATTTGTTTCCCCTGTATTAAGAAACATAGGTGAAGAAAGATCAATGATAATTGTGCTGGATTAAGACTGAAGGGAAAATGAAGTCAACAACAAAAGTCAACAATATAGTTAAGAAAGCCCACCAACACCTCTACTTTCTCAGGAGACTAAGAAATTTGGCATGTCAGCTACGACTCTCACCAACTTGTACAGATGCACCATAGAAAGCATTCTTTCTGGTTGTATCACAGCTTGGTATGGCTCCTGCTCTGCCCAAGACCGCAAGGAACTACAAAAGGTCGTGAATGTAGCCCAATCCATCACGCAAACCAGCCTCCCATCCATTGACTCTGTCTACACTCCCTGCTGCTTCGGAAAAGCAGCCAGCATAATTAAGGACTCCGCGCACTCCGGACATTCTCTCTTCCACCTTCTTCCATTGGGAAAAAGATACAAAAGTCTGAGGTCACGTACCAACCGACTCAAGAACAGCTTCTTCCCTGCTGCTGTCAGACTTTTGAATGGACCTACCTCGCATTAAGTTGATCTTTCTCTGCATCCTAGCTATGACTGTAACACTATATTCTACGCTCTCTCATTTCCTTCTCTATGAATGGTATGCTTTGTATAGTGCGGAAGAAACAATACTTTTCACTGTATGTTAATACATGTGACAACAATAAATCAAAAGAAATCAAAATTAGAATGAGTCGGCTTTGGTTTCAAGACCTGTCGAGGAAGGGAAGACTGACAGATGTGAGGGGATGTTGGGGAAGAAGAATGAGTTAGACCAGGAGATGGGCATTGATTTCATTGCAGTGGGGATACAAGACAGAGGAGGAGGAAGGATGAAGGCAGCACATCAATCACCTCCAAGTTCCCCTCCAATCCAAATACCATCCCAACCAGGACAGAAATCACCATTCCTTCATCATCACTGCAGCAGAATCCTGGTACTCCTTTCCAAAAAGCACTATGGCTGTAGCCACCCCATATGAACCGCAGAGGTTCAAGAAGGTGGATCATCACCACCTTCTCAAAGGCAATTGGGGATGGAGAATGAATGTTGACCTTGCCAGTGAAGTTCAGGGTGTGAGATTGAACAGAAGAAAGGATGTAGATTAGGTAATGCATTTGGAGTTTAGGAAGCAAAAGAGAACAAAATTTAGACCAGCATTAGTCATTGCCTGCATCCATCAATTTATGAGGATGATTGCCAGATAGGGACACTGATCATTGCTTTTTTTCCAATTTATTATGCAATTTTCACTCCCACGAGCTTTCATTTAACAATGATTTTTCAGCAAAGAATGTAATGAAATGCTTTCAGCCTATTAATTACAATCATCCATCAATTCTGTTACATCCTCAGAGCTCTGCTCAACTTGTTGGACACAACGGGCTTCTCCTGAAGCCGTGTTTGCCAAGATTAATCCTTATCCTTATTTCATGGACTTGAATTGTTTCCTTTAGAAACCGTGAGTAAAATAGTTTCTCCTGATTTCCTTATTGGATGGCCATCGTTTTTGTAGTCGCCTCCCACTCCTTTGTAATTATTTAAGACCTCTCCCTGATCATCTCCCAATTTTGCTTTTTCTGGGGAAAAGAGCCCCAGCTTGTTCAGTGGTTCTGATAGTTGTACGCTCTCAGTTCCGGTTTCATCTTTGTGAAACATTTCTGTTCTTTCTTCAGTGTTTCAATGACCTTTTTTTAAGCGTGGACCAGAACTATGCACAGTTCCTCTTACAAAGTGAATATTTAGCATCACTGAGAACTTGTGTCCCGAAAAAATTGTGATCTAAAATTATTGAATCCAGTGTCCCGGAGGCCATCGGGGGTGTTCCTCAAGCTTCTGATGAGCTTTGTTGAAACAGTAAAGGAGGCCAAGAATAGACAGAAAATTAAAATGTCAGGCAACTGGAAACCCAAGGTTAGCCTTGCAAACTGACCAGGGATATTCTGCAATCTGATTTCCCAATCTGAATGTGGTCTCCAGTATAGAGAAGACTACATTGTGATCAGCGAATGCAGTAAGATGAATTATGATGGAGAGAGTATTTATGGCCCAGAATGATGAGAAGGGCGTTGGCAAAAGGGCAGGTGTTCTATCTGCTCTGCTTGCGTGGAAAGGCTAGTAATACTTGCTGCATGAAAAATAAATGTTCCTCGTCTCCCCTCTGGATTGTACCTGCAGAGTCTATAATTTCTTCAAACTTTGTACAAAGTGATGGCAAAGTGAATCTGTATTATCATTCCCAAGTGAACTTAATTTTCTTGGTTATGTAATCTTCAGTAATGTACTAAGGGAGTGCTGGGCAAATGGAGGTGCTGTCCATTGGATGGTACATTAAGCCAAAGCCCCCTCTGCCACACTGGTGGGTGTAGAAGGGTCTATGGCACTAGAGATAGATAAGTACATGGGGAGGCGATGGCCTAGTGATATTATTGCTGGGCTATTAATCCACAAGCTCAGCTAATGCTCTGCGGACCTGGGTTCGAATCCCGCCATGGGCAGATGGTGGAATTTGAATCCAATAAAAAATATCTGGAATGAAGAATCTACTGATGACCATAAACCATCGTCGGAAAACCCATCTGGTTCACTAATGGCCTTTAGAGAAATAAATCTGCCGTCCTTACCGGGTCTGGCCTATATGTGACTCCAGAACCACAGCAATGTGGTTGACTCTCAACTGCCCTCTGAAATGGCCGAGCAAGCCACTCAGTTCAAGGGCGACTAGGGATGGGCAATAAATTCATTATTTATTGACACACCCATGTCCCACGAATGAATTTTTAAAAAAGAAAGTAATAGAAGGATATGTGAAGAGAGGTGCTGATGTGGAGCATAAATACTGTACGGACCTGTTGCTTCTGCGCTGTATTCCATTCTTTGTAATTGGAAGCGCAGCAGAGAGTCTCCCTGGTGTTCTAGCCATTATTTATCCTTCAATTTACACCAATTCATAAAAACAGATGATCTGACTATTTATCACGTTTCTGTTTGTGGGAGCTTACTGTGCAACTAATTGGCTGCTGCATTTCCTATATTTCAGCAGGCACCATTTTAAATGGCACTTTGGGCTGTCCTGAGGCTGTGAAAGATGGGATATAAATGCAAGATCTTCCTTTATCTGTTTCTTAATCGTGCATTCTTTTCAAAGAAAAATCCGAGGCAACCCCTGTCCGGGAATTAATTGTTTTGCCTCCACTCCCACCCCACCCCACCCCACCCCACCCCACCACTCTCTCCTACGTGCCCCGTGAGACCACAGGCTACACTAATGGAAGGCATCTGTGTTCACCACTATACCACCACCACTGGTTCAGTGTACGGACCAGTGACTCTACCTGGCACCTTCCTGATTTGTAAGTGTTAGCACCAAGACCAAATGGGGTCTTTACCCTTAAGCCATGGAGTTGTGTACTTGTACATAACTCGGTTCTCTCACTCAGGAGGGCACCGCAGCAGCTCAACAGTACACGGGCTGTCTGCGACATCGCGGCAGGGCAGGCCAGAGCGAGAGAGAGAAAGAGCTGAGGAGATGAAAAGCAAACACAATCTTGGTTTAGAATGTCTTGAATTACTGCGTCTGTCACATGAATGGAGAGAGAGAGAGAGAGACCAACCCTGTCTTTGGGGAGGGGGATATGGGGGGAGAGGTAGTTTTTTGAGAAATAATGCAGAATGCCTTGAGAATGGTGGGGTTTTGCAGACACTGAATAGCAGGTGCCTCCTAACCTGAGCACCAGGGGCAGGTGACCTCTCCCGCCCAGAGAGACTCTGTTCACATTACAGTCACTGTAATTGAGATTGATAGCAGTGCCGTAACCCTGCTATTTTTCACTGTCATCTCCAGTGTTTGGAAGCTAAGAATAGGGACACTCACACAAAGTGGCTTCGCTCTCAAGTAAAATACCCTTTTGTCGGTGTTGTGTTTATGATGTAATGGGGAGCATTAGTTGCAGAATTCATAAAGTTTTAGTTGTGATTTTTTTTCTCCCCCTGTGTTCAGTGAAGAAAATAATAGTCCTCCCCTTCTTCCCTTCTTCAAATGTATGTCATCCGCTGCAGTTTTTCAAAGCATTTTGATAAATTTCAGCCTGTTTAGGACAGGCACAAATTAGGAAGATTGACTGTAATGAGCAAAGAGAGGGCTCCTGCTATCTGTACTCCAGACAGCTGGGCCTTGTATTGAGATAAATATCCCCCTAATGGTTATTAGGTCTCTTTAGTTCTATAAACTCACCAGAAACTCATGAAAAATCACTGTTCAGTTTATCGTTCTCGGGTGACAAGCTCCATTTGGAACTATCCAGGACTCTCAGACTGCAATTACTTATCCTTTATCCTCCAGGGTCCCAGTAAATAGGGAATTGTTAGTATCGCAAATCAGCTGGTGGAGGGCGAGTTAGGGAAATGTATCGAACAACTCCAGAGCTGGTCATGTTTGACGGTGGGAATCGGTCAATTAGGGAACATGTGAGTTGGCTAGAAAAAAGGCATTTCATTCGTATAGCGCCTTTCACAGTCTTAGCACATCCCAAAGTAGTAGTGAAGCACTTTAGTAGTACAGTGACTTTTGCAACATAGGAAAGATGGCAGCCAGTTTGCGTACAGCAAATTTCCACAAACAGCAATGTGGTAATGAGCAGATAATCTATTTTAGTAAAGTTTCTGGTTTGAAGATCATGTACTGTAGCCGTACACTGGGGAAAAACTTTACAGCTTGTCTTCAAAATAGTACCATGGGAACTTTGATATCCACCTCAGGTCGGACCATTTAACATCTTGTCTGAAAGGTGGTACCTCTGACTGTGCCGCACCCCTTCAGTAATGCAGTGGAGTGTCGGCCTGGATTCTGTGCTCAAATCTCTGGAGAGAGGCTCGAACACCAAGCCTTCTGAGTCAGAAGTTATGGTGCTACCAAGTTAGTCACATCTGGCACTAAGGGAGAGACGTGAGGAGAATTCTAGAATTAGGGGACATAGATTCAAGATAAGTGGCAGTAGGTGTAGAGGGGACATGAGGAAGAACTTTTTTATGCAAAGGGTGGTAAGTGTTTGGGATTTGCTGCTTGAGTTGGTGGTGGAGACAGAGACCCTAAACTCTTAAAAAGTATCTGGATCTGCACCTTGAGTGCTGTAAGTTGCAGGGCTATGGGCCAGGTACAGAAAGGTGGGGTAAGGGCACCTGGGTGTCCTCGAATTGGCATGGACAAGATGGGGCAAATGGCCTCGTTCTGTGCGGTAACTTTTCTGTGGTTCTATGCATAGACACTGAACATGGTGCAGGGAAACAGTTGGTGAACTGCAGAATGGTGAAACGTTTGAAGGTCAAGAATGGGAGCTGAAACATGGGAGCGAGCTTGGGAGGAGAAAATGGGTCGCATTGGGAGCTGTAAGAAGACGCAAGGTAGGGTGGAAAGCTGATACATGTGGTGGAAGTAGTGAATGGATGGGATACCATCTGGCAGGTGGGGCAATATATTGAGAGAATGAATCATAGAATCATAGAAACCCTACAGTGCAGAAAGAGGCCATTTGGCCCATCGAGTCTGCACCGACCACAATTCCACACAGGCCCTACCCCCCCATATCCCTACATATTTTACCCGCTAATCCCTCTAACCTACGCATCTCAGGACACTAAGGGGCAATTTTAGCATGGCCAATCAACCTAACAAGCACGTCTTTGGACATAAAGAATGCATTAGAAAAGCCTGGTGTAAGAAAGGGGAATTCTAAAATAGCAAAGTCTGAAGTTTCTTATGGTGTGGGAGTCAGGTGTGGTTAATGCTCCGAAGCTTTGCTTTGCATCTTGTCCAAGCTGTGGCACATTAATTCCCAAACCGTTTTGGTTGCAGAACTCCTTTTAGACAGGGTAGATTCAGAAAGAGTGTTCCCAATGGTGGGGGAGTTCAGAACTAGGGGTCATAGTTTGAGGATAAGGAGTAAACCTTTTAGAACTGAGGTGAGGAGAAATTTCTTCACCCAGAGGGTGGTGAATGTGTGGAATTCACTCCCACAGAATGAGTTGAGGCCAAAACGCAGTCTGATTTCAAGAAGAAATTAGATATAACTGAGGGCTAAAGGGATCAAGGGATATGGGGGAAGGCGGGATAAGGATACTGAATTCGAAGATCAGCCATGATCATGGAGCAGGCTCGAAGGGCCGAATGGCCTACTCCTGCTTTTAGTTTCTATGTTTTCAAATGGATCAGTGATCATGGGCGCTTGTGCATGCTCCCCCCTCCCCTGAACCACCACCTTCTAAGTTAACTTGCCACCTCATGCACATTATATCATGGAATTTTGGTGCCCTCTCTTTGAGTTTAAGTGTTATCAATATATTAAACTGCCCTCTGTTGAACAGGCCTGAGCTCAGTGGCTCCCACTATCAGCCTTGGTAACTGCGGATGAACCTGGTAATCTTCATACCACTTTCAACGCTCCTCCTGACACACCCCCACTAAGTGAGACAATCAACACAACTCTGGCTGCTGCTCACTCTACTGCTGCTTGACCCCAGTTTATGAATACCACATTGAGAACAGACCTGAGAGTATTTGAAGATGGGTGAAAATAATAGGAAAGAAACAATTCTTTACTGCACCCTAACATCCTACTCCTCAATGAAGATGAAAATAGCAAGAGTGATTTTCTTTAAAAAAAAGGTGCAAGATGAAAAGAAAATAGCATTAATATAGCTCCTTTCCTGACTTGATGTCTCAAAGTGCCCATGCCAAGCGGAAAGCCCGGCAGTTTTGGTTGTGCAGGCTGGTATTGGTGGGGTGGCCGGGAGCGGGTTCTTCCTTGGTTGGGTCCCTTGGGCCCTTGGAGCCCCACCCAAAGGTCATCTCTTCTCTCTCCCCCTTCCCCCACTTTAACCGTTCTCCCTGTTGTCTTGAACCCAGTCCTCGCCCCATTACTGAGACCCTCACTCTGGATTCCTCGGGTGGCATAGGCTGTAGTCCCAACAGTGGCCATCTGAATGAAATGGGGACACAAAGTCTCGCCTGAAAGCAATTAATGCTGCTTCCAATGTCTAAAATGTTTGGAGGACAACCATCAGAATCATGGATGGGTTCCCCGCCCCAACTGGGATGGGGAGCAAAGACCACGGGGCTCCGTAACAACCGGCCCTGTACCTTTATTTATGTAGTGCAGGATCCTGTATACCCTTTGAACCACTTTCTTAATCTGTCCGGCCATCTTCAACAATTCATATACATGTACCCGCAAGGCAGTTTGTCCCTGTACACAGTTTAGAATTGTATCCTTGATTTTCTATTGACCCTCCTGATTTTTCTACCAAAATGTATCACCTCACATCTCTTTGCAATAAATTTCATCTGCTACTTTATTTTTCTTTATTTTTTCAAGGGATGTGGGCATCGCTGGCAAGGCCAGCATTTGTTGCTCGTCCCTAATTGCCCTTGAACTGAGTGGCGTGCTAGACCATTTCAGAGGGCAGTTATGAGTTAACCACATTGCTGTGGGTCTAGAGTCACACATGTAAAGGATGTCAAATTTCCTTCCTTAAAGGAAACCCTATCGAGTTTTTACAGCAATCGACAATCGCTATTTCATAAACTAGCTTTATATTCCAGATTTTATTCATTAAATTCAAATTCCATGGGGAATTCACCAGGTGAGTGGGGATTTGAACCCATGAGTATTAACCTGGGCCTCTGGATTACGAGTCCAGTGACATTTCCATTGCGGCACTGTCTCCACCCATTCCATCAGCCTGTCTGTGTCTTGTCGAAGTCTTCTCGCAGGTCACAATACTTCTAAATTTTGTGTCATCTGCAAATTTTGAAATTGTGCCCTTAACCCCCAAGTCTGAGTTATTGATGGAAATCAAGAAAAGCAGTGGTCCTAGCATCTACTCCTGGGAAACCTCATTGTATACCTTTCTCCAGCCCAAAGAAAACACGTTCACTTCTACTCTCTGTTTTCTGTCACTCAACGAACTTCATATCCACGCTGCTACTGTCCTTTTTATTCCATTGACTACAACTTTGCTGGCAATCCTGTTATGTGGCACTTTATCAAGACCACATTCAACACATCAACCAAATTGTCCCCAACCGCCTCATCACAAGTTGAATCATGTTACTTCAACATGATTTGCCTTTAACAAATCTACCTGGCATTCCTCCGTTAATCCAAGTGGCTGTTAATGTTTTCCCTGATTGTAATTTCCAAAAGCTTTCCCACCACCCAGATTAAATTGACTGGCCTGTAATTTTTTGAACAAGGATGCAATTCTCCACACCACGGTGGCATGCTGATTAGCACTGCTGCCTCACAGCACCAGAGACCCGGGTTCCATTCTCAGCTTCGATCACTGTCTGCGCGGAGTCTGCAAGTTCTCCCTGTGTCTGTGAGGGTTTCCTCCGGACGCTCCGGTTTCCTCCCACAGTCCAAAAGATGTGCTGGTTAGGTGGATTGGCCATGCTAAATTCTCCCTCAGTGTACCCGAACAGGTGCCATAGTGTGGCAACTAGAGGATTTTCACAGTAACTCCACTACAGTGTTAATGCGAGCCTACTTGTGACACTAATAAATAAACTTGAAACTTAAAAACTTAGCTCTGAAACTACCACATCAAAGGAGGATTGCTCCATGTTTCTGCAATTACTTCCCTCAGCATCCTGGGATGCATCTCATCCAGTCCTGGTGACTTATTCCTCTTGAAATACAGACAGCCTTTCCAATACCACCTCTTTCTCAAAGTTTAGCCTATCCAGTAACTCAATTAGCTACTCTTTCACTATAACCTTGACAGCATCTTCTTCCATGCACAGTCCTCATTTAGTACCTCAGCTGTGCCCTCTACTTCCCGGTGCCTAATCAACCTCATCACTCCTCTCACTACCCTTTGTTAGTCATT
The DNA here is from genome assembly GCF_964213995.1 of Mustelus asterias. Lineage (NCBI taxonomy): Eukaryota > Metazoa > Chordata > Chondrichthyes > Carcharhiniformes > Triakidae > Mustelus > Mustelus asterias. The sequence continues at coordinate 193,424,895 of NC_135801.1, forward strand.
ACGTGCCTATCGTCACTTTTGTAATGTCGGAAAAGCAGCAGCCAAATTGTGCAAGCTCCTACAAACAGCAATGTGATAATGAGCAGATAATTTTAGTGATGTTAATTAAGGAATTACATGATGGCCAGGGCACTGGGGAGAACTCCTCAGCTCTTCTACAATGAGTACCACACGGGAGAGCAGATAGGGAGCTGGAGTTTGCGTGCCTCCACCAAGTGTGCTTTCAGCGGGGATGCACATAAAATAGGGTGGGTTCCCAACCCACCACCTTCCCGCTCACCCCCATACATGGTAGCTCAGTGCCCATGCGCCATATTTAAATCAATAATCAAGAGTCAGTTGAGCTTGTTGACAAGCCTGATAATATGCTGCCCACCCCATAATAACAGCTCCTACTATCCTTCCTGAAGGTATGGTTTCGTGCAGTGCATTAGTCCAGAGACCTTTCATGCGTTGGTGCAGACTCGATGGGCTGAAGGGCCTCTTCTGCACTGTAGTATTCTGTGATTCTGAGACCTTTCTACTTACTTTTTTGCACCTGTGTAATCGCTTTTAGTGATGTATACATCAAAGAGGTCATTTATGGATGCGTGTCCAAGTGTTTGATCTGCAGGCATTCACCCACCACTGTCCCTGTTCCAGTCTTTAGTAAGGGATTAGTGCCATAACCACCAGCTGTCCGCCAGTACCAAGCCCAAGTGGGAATTTATCACATATATGCCAAAAGAGTCGTGTTGGCAGAAAAATCCATGCTCAGGCTCATCAGAGCCAAGCTTGCATCATTTTCTGTCTTGTGCTGTCTCATCCTCTCTGTCAGTCTAAAAATCACCCTGAAGCCATCTCTGTCTCTTGCCCTCTACCCTCGCAATTTATCTATCAGTATCTTCCCATCTCTTCCCCTCCCCCTCTTTCCCTTTCCCTTTCCCTTGCTGAATTCCTCTCTCCTGTGTAATCTTTTTCCCCTCTCTCTCACCTTTTATCTCTTCCTCTCTGTGTCCTTCCTATTCTTGCTTCCCCTATTTTTTCTGAAAGACATGCTGCTTAGGTGCATTGGCCATGCTAAATTCTCAGTGTACCCAAACAGGCGCCGGAGTGTGACGACTAGGGGATTTTCACAGTAACTTCATTGCAGCGTTAATGTTAGCCTACTTGTGACGCTAATAAATAAACTTTAAAAACTTAAAACTTTTTTCTCCTATCTGCTTTCTCTCCCCTCTCCCTTTACTTCCTCCTCCCTCCCCCGTAGATTGAGAACATCAGTTGCTCCACTTTTGGTATTGATGACACTTTTGGAATTGAATTTAACATAGAAGGACAGAGATCTTGATCTGCTGAAGACTGGAGCAGAGGTGGCGGTCGCTGAATGCTCACAAATCAATCACTTGGACGCATGTCCACAAATGATCTCTGATATGTACATCACTAAAGGCACAGGTACAAAAAGTAATTCAGAAGAACATTCAAATTGGTACAGTGAGCGAGTTGGTCTTCATTCTCTTGCTGCTGTCCATTGACCACTGCTGGAAACTGTGACAAAGGAGGAAGGTTGCTGAGACATATCTTGCTTCTAAAAAGATTAATATAGATTCTACTTTGTTCCAGAGACATAAAAACACAGAGCAAGGTGGTCTGAATTGGAAAGCTCAAGTTCAATAAGTGAGCTCAGGTCAAACTGACATACCTTCGGCCCTTCTAGAAATAATGTGGAGATGCTGGCATTGGACTGGGATGGGCACAGTAAGTAGTCTCACAACACCAGGTTAAAGTCCAACAGGTTTATTTGGAATCACAAGCTTTCGGAGCGCTACTCATTCATCAGGTGGATGGAGAGTGTCCCCTCACCTGGTGAAGGAGCAGTGCTCCGAAAGCTCGTGATTCCAAATAAACCTGTTGGACTTTAACCCGGTGTTGTGAGACTACTAGAACTAGGGGATACTATTGTATGTGGATTGCAAATGTTAACTGTGTCATTGAGTTCAAATTGAAAGGATTCTTGCCACAGTATCCTTTAATTCTCATAGACGATTACAGTATTATGAAGGAAAGTTGATTGGGTAAATTTGTACACAGCAGTGAAGGATTGAAATCTACAAAGATTCTTGATAAGAATGAGATTTTTCAGCCTTGATCTCTTTCCCCAGCTTCCTTTCCCTCTCTCTCTTCTCTCCTGACTAGACTAACTCTAGTACAACAGCCAGCTTCCAATCTAACCAAACTCAAACTCTGTTTATAGCTGCAGATTCCCACCTGTTTCAACCTGTTTGCCCTTTGAACAATACAATTGTCTGCTGAATAGGAAGACAGAGCCTCAATTTAACCAAAAGATGGCACCCTGACAACGTAGCTCTCCCTTACTCCTGCACTGGAGTAACAGCCTACATTCTGTATTTACCTCCCAATGTATCATGCAGATCAGAAATTAGTTGCTCTGATTCGTGGGAGGGGCCCATTATCTGGTTAATATTTTGGTCTATCTCACTGGGGATAGGTTTTCTTTTGGTGAAGGGACATTGCAGTGCTCTGGGGTATTTCTTTAATCCACACTTCTTGACCTTCAGGTGAATGTGTGCTACCCACTTTGCAAGTAAAAGCAAAGAAGGGGATGAGGCTGTTTGTCTTGAGATGCTATAACGAATAGCAGATGTAGTAATGACATAAACATTTATCTTACTGATCCCTGCCGTGCATACTAAGACTGAGAAAAATCTGTCTCTTTTATTCGGCTGAGGGCGACTATGCAAACCATTGAGCCACTATATGGTAATCTCACTCCTTAGATCTATTTCCTCCAATTCACTCAAGGTCATCAAATGGATAGCCATGTTGAATGTTGACATTTAATACAGATACATGGGAATACCACCAAGATGCAAGTTCCCCTCCAAGCCACCCACCACCCTAACTTGGAAATATATCACCGTTCCTTCGCAGTCGCTGGGTCAAAATCCTGGAACTCCCTCCCCAGTGACATTGTGGGTCAACCCACAGAACATGGACTGCAGCGATTCACCACAACGATTCAAGAAGGCAGCCCACCGCCACCTTCTCAAGGGCAACGAGGGATGGGCAATAAATGCTGGCCAGCCAGCGACGCCCATGTCCCACGAATGAGTAAAAGAAAAATGTTGTTTTTCAAGCTGCAATACAAAAGAACACTCCACTCGGAGATAATAAACCTACCAGCAAAAATAACCTTCATCATCACTGGGTTAAAATCTTGAAACAACCCTCCAGCCCCTTGTGGAAGTACGTTCACCAGACAGACTGTGGCAGGTCAAGAAGATAACTCACTACCTTCTGAAAGGGAAACTAAGGCTGGGCAATAAGTGCTGTCCTTGTCAGCAGCACCCAAATCCCCAGAATTAATTTTTAAAATGTTCTACTGGGCATTAGAAAGCTGTGTTGTTCTGTCTTTATTCCTGTTTCCTTCACTCCCACCCCAACCTTAACCTTCATCTACCTTTGTCTTCAAGTAGTCCATTTAGGACTGAGATGAGAAATCTCTCCACTCAGATGGTTGTGAATCTTTGGAATTCTCTACATTCAAGACTGAAGTCAATAGATTTTTGGTAACGGAGCGTATCGAGGATAGGGTGATTGGGGAGTGAGGTTGATGTAACAGATCGGCTGTGATCTTACTGAATTGCGCAGCAGACTCGAGGGACTATGTATATGACCTCCCTCTGCCTCTAATTCTTGCATTCCTGTGTTAATTGATACCCAAATGCACTACCACTGATTTGACTGCGCAAGCCCAAAAATTGTTTGGTGCTCCCTCGGGCATTACTGCTTTCCCCCATCTTAATGGAGGGTTAACCGTGCTGCAAACACAACAGGCAGAAGGATGTAATCCAAGCATTTGGGCTATTTGCCCACTGGAACAGTAAGCAGTCATTGTTAACTGCCTGCAGGTGGAATGAAAAAGACTCCAGCATCTTCTATTGGAAAGTGAGAAAGGTGCGAGTGTAACTAGGTGCTGCCACTGAAACTCTAAGCAGCTCACTATTGAAACCTGTTTTGGAAAAGAAAGCAACTGAACATATTGTTCCAAATATTAAATAAATATACTGACACAAAGATATTTTATGTAAGTGTATAAATTTAGTTGCATTTTCACTGTGAATGGATGTGGAGGAGGGATTGTTCCAAGTAAGATCGCCATTGGCAAAAAATTGGAAGTTTAAAATTACCAAACATCTAACACCGGGTTATATCACAATCGACACAGCAAATGCTGTCAAAAATCTGTTGATTGTGAAACTAATGCAGTTTGTTGACTCCTCTTCTATTCCCTCCCTTTTTTTAACCTTTCTTCCTCGGGAGTCTGTCTGTTTTCAGTATCCACTTCTGTGTCTGGATCTGTCACCATCGCTCGCCCTCTTCTCTGTCTCAGCTCTGCCTCTTATCGTACACTCTCACCCCTTCTCCCTCTGCTTCTTGCCTCTCCCCTGCAGTTTCTTACCCAATCCTCCTCTCCTTGCCACATTCAAGCCCCTCTAATCTCCCGCACCTCTTTAAAGCTTTGGCCTCTCTCTCTCTCTCTCTTTCTCCTCTCTCGTGTTTTTGCCTGTCCCTGTGTGCCCCTCTCTTTCTCCGTTGTATCTGCTGCATCATTGCCGGTTCTCCTTTTCGGAGTGGGCATTTGCTCAATGCTCGGAATAGCAGCACCTTTACTGCCGGGCACGCCAATATTTTCTGACCTTTCTGAAAATGCGCTAATAACGTAGCTATACCAGACAGTTTACTTATTTAGACTTTCATCTGAAAACAAGTTGTAAACAGGGAGGGGTTGTGGGGTGGCGGTCGATGGCGAGGGGGAGATCGGAGCTTTTAATGTTCTCTTATTAGCATTAATAAAATCAGGTGACAAGCGTGTAATTTAAAAGATCCCACAGTGTGGGCCATGCGGGATAGAAAATCAAATCAGTTTAACAGAATTGAAAGGATTTCACCAGCTGTAGATTTTATTGTGTCGAGAAACTATTCGCAAGCTGTTTGTTCGTTCGAGAAAGAAGGGAAAAGAAAAACTATGAAGCTAAAACAGCCCATGGGAATAAATTTTAGGTCGATTAGTACAGTTCCTAGCTGTCAAGGCTTGGAATTAATGGTGGTTTGATGACAGAATTTTTGACGGGTGAACAAAGGTGTAGGGGAGGAAGACATGATTCCTTAGAAGAATGGTCCTCCTCTAGCTTGGCCTCACTGTCTGTGCTGTCATCCGTCTGCCAATCTCCCTGTCCATGGTTGTTTAGAGATGTTTTTATCCTCTTTTCTTTCCCACAGACTTTGCCAGATCCGGACCGGTGCCTGGGTTCCAAGGGGACACGCTGCAGTTGGCCTTCATCGACTTGAGACAAGTAAGCCTTTGTTTTAAATGTGTGACTGAAGACCGCAGTGCCTGCAGGATGCGATAGACGCTCGTCCTCGCACCCCCACTACCCCCCCACCCCCACCTTCCCACCGCTATCAACTCCACGGCCGGGGCCCTTGGCCGCTGCTGTTGTTCGTCCTTTTTGTTGGCTTTCTGGCCTTCGAGAAAAGCCTGAGGCCTGGCCAGCCAGACTGCCCCGGCCTCCCCCTCCCCCTCCCCAAAATTTCTGAGCGTGGAAGAGCTGTCACATCCTTGGCTCTGCAGTCCCACAGTGAAGCACTGGAGCGACTGTCGGAGAGGGGTGACACAAAGCAGGTGTTTGGTATACAGGGAGCAGTGTGCAGGGACCACCTGCTTGGCAGACGTATTGTTCAGAGAGATAATGTCCAGAGAGCGAGTTAAAGGAAGGAAGAATTAGCATTCTGTCATGACCACTGCTAACCATTCTTTCCAAGCTTGCTAATAGAATGCTGCGTTATAATGATGATTTACAGCCAGCCTTGTCCACCTCCTAGGACTCTTATTGCCAGTGATGTCACTACAGCAGGTACCTATACAGTTTTCCGGATAATTCCGCTGTGCTTGCAACTGAAAAGAGCAACTCAATCCGGCAATCTCCTGGGACAGCAGTGGGCGTGCCACGAAAATAAAAAGGAGATTCTTGTCCTGTCATCTTTTCAGTTAGAAGATAGATGGGGGTTTGTCAGGATCTGTGAATGTAGCAGTCACCGCTGACTGATGTTCTGAACCCATTACTTCACTCTGTTTTACTTTGCGGGTGGCAGTAGAGTGAGGGGGGGAGGGGGGGGTGGTGGGGAGGGGGTGGGGAGGGTGATTGGTGTTGCACTCATTAGCGCCACGGCCTGTGTCTAATCCCGTTTCATGCATTTAGCTGCTGGTTTTTATTTGCATATTTTTCGGGGAATATTTTATCGAGCACAATCGTAGAGCATCTCGGGGTTAGGGCACCCTCGCAAGCTTCCTGGAGAAGCTTTTAATCAGATCGCTTAACGCAGGGAATAATGCGACCAGTTTCCTCAGGGAAATATTTTCACATGTATGTACAGAGATACACAGGATACACAAACCATGAAAAGAGACTTTCAGAGACTTATCCCAGTGGTCCCACTCCCCTGCTCTTTCCCCATAGCCCTTCATATTATTTTGTCTTTAAATATTTATCCAATTCCATTTTGAAAGTCGCTGTTGAATTAATTTCCACCATCGCACTCCTGATCTTAACTCACTGAATAAGATTAATTCTCATCAACTCTACTCCCCTAGTTTTAAAAATGATCTGAAATCTTGTCTTCTGCCAGCAGAAACAGTTTTGCCTTGTTTGCTCTTTCAAAAAATCCCTTTCTCATTTTGAAGATATTAAACCCCGTTGAACTTGTCCACCCTGAGGAGAACAGTCTCCACATTACTAAGGTCCCTCACCCCTGGAATTATCCCTATAAATATCCTCTGGACACTTTCCAAGGCCTTGACATTGTTCCAAAAGTCCAGTGCCCAGAGTTGGATGCAATACTCCAGTGATTTGCAAATGTTTAGCGCCGTCACCCCATGGACCGCTGCAGTTCAGGAAGGGGGCCCAGCACCACTTTCTTGAGGGCAACTAGGGGCAGGCAACAAATGCTGGCCTGCCAGTGTTACCCATAAGGTGCAGGAGGATACTGATAGGAATGGAATAACTTAGCTGACATTTATACTCTTCTGTCGTCCTGCAACGATGAAGCCAAGACTTGCGGCACTGCTGCCGACCCAGCAGAAGTGAGTTAACTCTGAACAGTTAGTAGCTTAGCAGCCCCATGGTTCAATGTTTGCGCACTCAGCAATGCAAGGTTCGATAAACAGGAACATCTAGTCGTGGCAGTAACTAGGGCTGGGCATAAACATGCTGAGGTCAATTGAGGCACTCCTTAAAGTTTATTTATTCGTGTCACAAATAGGCTTACATTAACACTGCTATAAAGTTACTGTGAAAATCCTCTGGCACCTGTTCGAGTACACTGAGAGAGAATTTAGCACGGCCAAGGCACCTAACCAGCACGTCTTTTGAAATGTGGGAGGAAACCGGAACACACGGGGGAAACCCATGCAGACATGAAGAGAACATGCAGACTCCGCGCAGACTGTGACTCAAGCCGGGAATCGAATGGGGTCCCTAGCACTGTGAGACAGCAGTGCTAACCACTCTGCCACCGTGCCACCCCAGTCCTGTTGAAGTCCTCAGCTGCGGTCAGATACTGGTTCAGCGGTCTTTGGGCAGTATGACCCAGGCACACTGAGCTACAAGGAGAGATGTAATCGCCACCTGATCTGGAGAGGTAAATGCAGTGTTTCTGCTGGGGAGAAAAAGGTTTATATTTCTGATCACAATCCAGCGAGTGCCAAATAAAGTCGGCATCAGGTGAGGATTCAACTGACTGACTATGGCCCTCCTTCCTCTCGTCCACGATGAAATAAATTTATCGGCATCCACATGTCTGTCCAGGCCCAGTCCCTTTGAGCAGGAGCCTAGTGAGAGCTGGGAACAGGAGGAAAGTTGAGATAACATATACCCACAAAAAATATTTTTAAAAATGTTTTCTTGAGGCTTCCATCTTCCTCAAGCCCTTTATTGTGGTGCCTGCAGCCTTGGCTGTCTTTGCGGGAGACCTGAGATTGAAGGCAAACCTTGTCAAGCAGTCGCACTAACCTCAACATGCAGTGCTACACATCATGCGGTGAAAAGTCTGCTCATCAGCCTCTCCATCTCCAGCCAGCACTGACAGGCTGATTAATGAGCTCCTAATTCCACTGGTTGTAAAGGTAGCCTAGGCACCAAAACATCACATAATGGACGTGTCATTCCTGCCTTTACCCCTCAGGGACTACACAATCCCTTTAGACATGCATGCATTTTACAGACATGCATATGTAAGCAAGCATACATGGACATAAATAGACCAAAATGCATGCATAGCAATCACGCAAGCTTGCTTCTTTATTTGGGTCCTGTGCTGCTTTGTAAAAATGTTTATTTTATCCGTGATGATTTAGCTATTTTGCCCATTAACTCTGCGTACTGCAACACCTTGATATCTTTCAGCAACACAACATCCCAGCCTGGCGATCCTCACCCTGATAGTCTTGTATTACAGTAAGAGTTTTAACAACACCAGGTTAAAGTCCAACAGGTTTAAAGGTTTAAAGTCCAACGCCGGCATCTCCACGTCTTGTATTACAGCAGAGAACTATGCCCAGGGTTGTGTTTTACAGCAAGGGTACCTCCAGCATGCACCACCTTTTCGAAAAAAAATATTAAACTGCTTAAAGTTTGAGGCCATCCACTTTGGGTCCAGTAAAGATGGACCTGAATTTCTGTTTTTGATCGAGGAATTGTTAATGGGGTCTCTGTACACAAATCATTAAAACCTAGTGCATGAGTACAAAGGAAATGAAAGAGACCTAATGGATGATGGCCTTTACCTTTACCTCAAAGGGTGGAACTGATGCTTTAGTTGTACAGAGCTTTGGTCAGTACTTAGCTGGAGTAATTGCTTTCTTGGGGCATTGCGCCTCAAGAAGGATACATTGGCTTTAGAAGAGCTACAGCAGAAATTCTTATTCATGCTACCAAAATGCACCATGTCACACTTATCTATATTGAAATTATTGCTAACTGTGAACGCTCATTTTTCAGATTTGCTCATGCTGTTCTGTACTTTGTCACAATATTACTTTGTACTATACCTCCCAATTTGATATTGTCTGCAGATTTTGAAATTATACTTTGATTCCTGACTGCAAAATGATTTATGCAAATGGTGAACAACAGTGGCCCCAGCACCAATCCCAGTGAAACACCTTTACCAGATTGAGTAGCCCCTCCCCCCCCCCCCCCTGTTTGTAACCAGTTTTCTCAACATTCAGTTAGCTGTCCCCATCAAAGTAAGTACTGCTATTTGAGACGGTCACCTGAATTGGAGTCAGCTGAAGGAAGTTACAAGTGTTAACTGCAAAGGTAATGATACAAACTTCTAAAGCGAGCTTCACGAAGTTTTCAATAAAACTACAATTCCGTCAGTAAAGATGCACTCCACACCATCTAACTTCAGATTACGTATGTTCCCCTGATTACAGTAGCGGTGGGTAGCAGCAATGGCAGCTGGGGGAAAGACTCTATAATCTCAGCTAGGACACAGTGGTGTAGTGGTAATGTCACTGGACTAGCAATCCAGAGGCCCAGGCTAATGCTCTGATTTTTATTTGATTTGATTTGATTTATTACTGTCACATGTATTGGGATACAGTGAGAAGTATTGTTTCTTGTGCGCTATACAGACAAAGCATACCATTCATAGAATAATATATGGTATATATAGAATAATATATGGTAGGTCCATTCAAAAGTCTGATGGCAGCAGGGAAGAAGCTGTTCTTGAGTCGGGGCGGCACGGTGGCACAGTGGTTAGCACTGCTGCCTTACAACGCCAGGGGCCCGGGTTCGATTGCCAGCTTGGGTTACTGTCTGTGTGGGAGTTTCCACATTCTCCCCATGTCTGTGTGGGTTTCCTCCGGGTGCTCCGGTTTCCTCCCACAGTCCAAAGATGTGCGGGTTAGGTGGATTGGCCATGCTAAATTGCCCCTAAGTGTCAGGGGGACTAGCTAGGGTAAATGCATGGGGTTTTGGAGATAGGGCTTGGGTGGGATTGCGGTCGGTGCAGACTCGATGGGCCAAATGGCCTCCTCCTGCACTGTAGGATTTTATGATTCTATGGTATGTGATCTCAGATTTTTGTATCTTTTTCCCGATGGAAAAAGGTGGAAGAGAGCATGTCTGGAGCGCGTGGTGTCCTTGGTTTTGCTGGCTGCTTTGCCGAGGCAGCGGGAAATGTAGACAGAGTCAGTGGATGAGAGGCTGGTTTCCGTGATGGACTGGGCTTCATTCACAACCCTTAGTCAGAGCAGGAGCCATACCAAGCTGTGGGAGAACCAGAAAGAATGCTTTCTATGGTGCATCTGTAAAAATTGGGACACAGGTTCAATCCCACCACAGCAGATGGTGGAATTTATATTTAGTTAATAAATTCAGTTAATGAAATGAAATCCGGAATTGAAAAGTAGTTTCAGTAATGGTAACCATCAAACGATCATCGATTGTCATAAAAGTCCTAATGCCCTTGAGGTAATGAAGTCCTTACCTGGTCTGACGGCATGTGACTCTGAGTATGATTGACTCTTAACTGCTCTCAGAGGACAATTGAGGATGGGAAATAAATGTGGGTCTTTTAGCAGCACCCATATCCCAAGAATGAATTAAATGAAAGGTACTTCACACTTGATACTGTGAGAAAAAATACACCGAACGTTTTTGCAGTGCTTTGAGGGGCGAGGCTATGGTCCCAGAATCGCCACTGGCTGAAAGTGAGGGCTCAATATATTTGGAATCAGAGGCATGAGGCAGTGCCCAGTTTTTGGGCATCACAGGTGAAATTACACTGCTTCACCGCACTGCTTGTGGTCATAGAGTCATTGGGCACGATCTTTCTGCCCCTTCACGCCGAGGGGCAGAAAGATCCCACTGCAACGAGGTCGGAAAATTTGGTGGCCAGCCAAATCTCCGTTCACTGCAGCGAGGTGGGGAAATCCCGCCAGCGTGAATGGTGGTAAGTTTCCAGCCATGGAGTCATCGGGCAATACAGCACAGAAACAGGCCCTTCGGCCCAACCGGTCCAAGAGGTCAGCGAGAGCACGCCCTCCATCCCAGAAGCCTCGGATGAACCTGTATCCGAGGTCACCATTTCCGAGCAGCCTTCTCAAAAACCCAACCCACGGAAAGCAACTGGCCCAGATGGGGTACCCGAACAGGCACCGGAGTGTGGCGACTAGGGGATTTTCACAGTAACTTCATTGCAGTGTTAATGTAAGCCTTACTTGTGACACTAATAAATAAACTTTAAAACTTTCCCACCTGCTGCCTGATCTACAGCTGAGAGACTGGGCCTGAGGCTTTCTCAATCAAAAGACACAGCACTTGGGTACAGGTGACTACCCATCCACCTGCACAAGGCATTTGTGCATTTTAGTCTCTGAGTCAAAAGCCTGTGGATTCAGTTCCCAGTCCAGAGATGTGATAGTATCCCCTAAACTGACACTTACGTGCAGTAATGAGGGAGCGCTGCACTGTCAGAGCTGTGGAACCTCACACTGGGATATTAGGCACTGAGGTCCTGCCTCTGGTAGCTGTCGGAGATCTCCTGGCACAATTTAAAGAGAAGCAGGGAACTCACAGAACATGCTGGAAAGCATAATCCCCGCTTGTTCAACCCACCCCTAACCTCTCAACCAGCCCCACCAAATACCACCGCATTGTTTATATAATCTTGCTGTGTTCAACATGCCTGCTGTGTTTCCCCACATAATATAGCAGTGAGAGTTCAAATATAATCCTGTGCAGCACTTTCTGTTCCATATAGATTTTATGAAGAATATTTAATTGTAAAACTTGCACCTTTCTTTAGCATCTTTATTTCCAACCTGAACCATTACCTGGTTCCTGAACCAATTCTAAAATCAGTCCCACATTTCCTGCTGAATATTAACCTCTCCTTGACAGGCGCTGATTGAGCTGCAGGCCATTTCCAACATTTTCTTTTATTCGTGCTGTAATTAACTTTATGTGCAGTTTCAAATGTTCTCAATTTCGAAAGAGAGCAGAGAGTAAGAACGATAGGGGGGGAGAGTGAGAATGAAAGGGGGGGAGAGTGAGAATGAAAGGGGGGGAGAGTGAGAATGAAAGGGGGGAGAGTGAGAACGATAGGGGGGGGGAGTGAGAATGAAAGGGGGGAGAGTGAGAATGAAAGGGGGAGAGTGAGAATGAAAGGGGGAGAGTGAGAATGAAAGGGGGGAGAGTGAGAATGAAAGGGGGAGAGTGAGAATGAAAGGGGGAGAGTGAGAATGAAAGGGGGGGAGAGTGAGAATGAAAGGGGGGAGAGTGAGAACGATAGGGGGGGAGAGTGAGAATGAAAGGGGGGGAGAGTGAGAATGAAAGGGGGGAGAGTGAGAACGATAGGGGGGGAGAGTGAGAATGAAAGGGGGGAGAGTGAGAATGAAAGGGGGAGAGTGAGAATGATAGGGGGGAGAGAGAGAATGAAAGGGGGAGAGTGAGAATGATAGGGGGGAGAGAGAGAATGAAAGGGGGAGAGTGAGAATGAAAGGGGGAGAGTGAGAATGATAGGGGGGAGAGAGAGAATGAAAGGGGGAGAGTGAGAATGATAGGGGGGAGAGAGAGAACGAAAGGGGGGGAGAGTGAGAATGAAAGGGGGGAGAATGAGAATGATAAGGGGGAGAGAGAGAACGAAAGGGGGGGAGAGTGAGAATGAAAGGGGGGAGAGTGAGAATGAAAGGGGGGGAGAGTGAGAATGAAAGGGGGGAGAGTGAGAATGAAAGGGGGGAGAGTGAGAATGAAAGGGGAGAGAGAGAACGAAAGGGGGGAGAGTGAGAACGAAAGGGGGGGAGAGTGAGAATGAAAGGGGGGAGAGAGAGAATGAAAGGGGAGAGAGAGAGAACGAAAGGGGGGAGAGATGAGAACGAAAGGGGGGAGAGTGAGAATGAAAGGGGGAGAGTGAGAATGAAAGGGGGGAGAGTGAGAATGAAAGGGGGAGAGAGAGAGAACGAAAGGGGGAGAGAGAGAGAGAACGAAAGGGGGGAGAGTGAGAACGAAAGGGGGGAGAGTGAGAATGAAAGGGGGGAGAGTGAGAACGAAAGGGGGAAAGTGAGAATGAAAGGGGGGAGAGAGAATGAAAGGGGGGAGAGTGAGAACAAAAGGGGGGGAGAGAGCCAATGAAAGGGGAAAAAAGCAAGATGCAGATGCAGAGTGAGAAATGGAGAGTCTTACACACAGATAAAGAGAAATTCACATAGATAGATAGAGGCATACACACACACAAGGGTAGACGGAGAGAGCGAAGCATAAAAAGGCAGAGAAACACATTTAGACAGTAAGGGAGAAAGACAGATAGGTGGGGAGACTGAAAAAGAGAGAGGCAAAAGAATCTCTTGAAAGCAGTGAAGCAAAACTGAGTTTCAGTGTGTGAGCAGGCACTGGGCTTTTGGTTAGAGGGCAAGCAGCAATCCTGACCCCCTGTGACCGCAGACACCCTGCAATTGTCAAGCATGTGATCTGGTGTCACTCACTCGCCTGGTAATGGTGTGCCCGTCGCACAATAAGACTCACTCTCACCTTTAACCTGCCAAATTAGGCAGGATTGATGAATAGAGCCTGTCCTCCTGACGTTACTGCTGCCTGCCCATGGAACTGAAAAGCTCAACAGGAAGCACATTTGTGAGCTCGAAATGAGAGGGAGCCAATGCCGGGCAGGTACATTGCGGAAAACAACAGCAGAAAAAAAGAAAAGAAAAAATATCCAGTGAGGAATTTGAAGTATGTAGCTACCCCCCTAACCCCAGATACCCCCACCCCAACAAGCTGCAAAGAAGACCTTTTACCATCTTCTCATGTCTCAGGACTAAGAACTTTTGATTTGATTTATTATTGTCACATGTATTGGTATACAATGAAAAGTATTGTTTCTTGCGCGCTATACAGACAAAGCACACCATTAAGAGAATACATAGGGGAGAAGGAAAGGAGAGGATGCAGGATATAGTGTTACAGTTACAGGTAAGGTGAAGAGGAAGATCAGAAAAGATGGAATTAGAGGCTATGTTGGGGAGAGCTCACAAGCTGTCGACTCGCTCCCGCGCCAAATTGTACTTCCTAATCCAGTCTCAATATTAGTGCATGTGTAAAATCCTTCAAATCACAACTCCCCACCCTCCACACCCCACAATCCTAGTTCTGCAATCCCCCCCTGCCCATGCCATCACTGCGATCCTCAACCACCATCCCACCAATACAAGAACTCTCTTTTTATTTGATTTGACTTATTATTGTCACATATATTAGTATACAGTGAAAAGTATTGTTTCTTGCACGCAATAGACAAAGCATACCATTCATAGAGAAGGAAAGGAGAGAGTGCAGAATGTAGTGTTACAGTCACATCTAGGGTGTAGAGAAAGATCAACTTAGTGCGAGGTAGGTCCATTCAAAAGTCTGACAGCAGGGAAGAAGCTGTTCTTGAGTCGGCTGGTACCTCAGACTTTTGTATCTATTTCCCAACAGAAAAAAGTGGCAGAAAGGATGTCCGGAGTGCATAGGGTCCTTAATTATGCTGGCTGCTTTTCCCGAGGAAGCGGAAGTGTAGACAGAGTCAATGGATGGGAGTCTGATTTGCGTGATGGATTGGGCTACATTCACAACCCTTTGTAGTTTCTTGTGGTCTTGTGCAGAGCAGGAGCCATACCAAGCTGTGATACAACCAGAAAGAATGCTTTCTATGGTGCATCTGTAAAAGTTGGTGAGAGTCGTAGTGGACATGCCAAATTTCCTTCATCTTCCGAGAAAGTAGAAGCGTTAGTGGACTTTCTTAACTATAGTGTTGGCATGGGGGAACCAAGACAGGTGATCTGGACAGCTAAAAACATGAAGCTCTCGACCATTTCTACTTCGTCCCCATTGATATAGACAGGGGCATGTTCTCCACTGCTTCCCCACTGTTCTAACCAGCACTCATTGGCTTACCGCCTCCCCCCCACCTCATTCATTAAACACAGATTTCTCAATTTTCCAATTATAAGTTTTGTCCACATTTATAATGCACACTGCCTATGTAACTCTTTGAAGCTCAAATTACACTCACCCCTTAAACCTCTCTGCGGGTGCTTTAGTGCCCTCACAATGCAATTACCCCATGTTTCAGGTTCACATGTATGAATGTGGACATAATTTATAATGGGTAGATTGTGTGGATGACTTTAAAATGGGAATGGAATGACACCCGCATGCTGGTGGGTGGCCAGCAGCTGTGGATCTACACCTCAGACTAAATTGAGATCCAAAGGATAAAGGACACAAAAACAGGTTCTGGGGTATTAAAAAAAACACTATTTGTATGAACCATTTGTTCAGCTTGCAATCTCCAATCTGATGACGCAGAGAGAATACAATGTTTTTTTTTAGTTGAAGTAAGCTGGGTACAGGTTAGATAAGAAGGCTGTTCTGAGAAATGTGAAGAAAATTAGGCGGTCTTCTTTCGCAAAGAGGAGACTTTGAGTTGGAATCCTTTTTTTAAATTTGATTTATTATTTTCACGAGTATTCGTATGCAGTGAAAACTATTGTTTCTTGCTCGCTATATAGACAAAGTATACCGTTCACAGAGAACGGAGGGGAGAAGGAAAGGACAGGGTGCAGAATGTAGTGTTACAGTTATAGCTAGGGTGTAGAGAAGGACCACCTTAACATAAGGTAGGCCCATTCAGAGGTCTGATGGCAGCAGGGAAGAAGCTGTTCTTGAGCCAGTTGGTACGTTGACAGTTAGGGTGAGAGGGAGGTCATGCCAATAGAACTGAAAATGAGATCAAGAGGCAATTCAACTTATTCCTAGCGAAGGATATGATGGGAAAGGATTGAGAGCTATGGTCAGAAGAGAGTGCGGGATATGGGGAATCGAGAGTGTGGGATATGGGGAATCGAGAGTGTGGGATATGGGGAATCGAGAGTGTGGGAGATGGGGAATCGAAAGTGTGGGATATGGGGAATCGAGAGTGCGGGATATGGGGAATCGAGAGTGTGGGATATGGGGAATCGAGAGTGCGGGATATGGGGAATCAAGAGTGCGGGATATGGGGAATCGAGTGCGGGATATGGGGAATCGAGTGAGGGATATGGGGAATCGAGTGCGGGATATGGGGAATCGAGAGTGCGGGATATGGGGAATCGAGAGTGCGGGATATGGGGAATCGAGAGTGCGGGATATGGGGAATCAAGAGTGCGGGATATGGGGAATCGAGTGCGGGATATGGGGAATCGAGTGAGGGATATGGGGAATCGAGTGCGGGATATGGGGAATCGAGAGTGCGGGATATGGGGAATCGAGAGTGCGGGATATGGGGAATCGAGAGTGCGGGATATGGAGAATCGAGAGTGTGGGATATGGAGAATCGAGAGTGCGGGATATGGGAAGTCAAGAGTGCGGGATATGGGGAGTCGAGAGTGCGGGATATGGGGAGTCGAGAGTGCGGGATATGGGGAGTCGAGAGTGCGGGATATGGGGAATCGAGAGTGCGGGATATGGGGAATCGAGAGTGCGGGATATGGGGAATCGAGAGTGCGGGATATGGGGAATCGAGAGTGCGGGATATGGAGAATCGAGAGTGCGGGATATGGGGAGTCGAGAGTGCGGGATATGGGGAGTCGAGAGTGCGGGATATGGGGAGTCGAGAGTGCGGGATATGGGGAGTCGAGAGTGCGGGATATGGGGAGTCGAGAGTGCGGGATATGGGGAATCAAGAGTGCGGGATATGGGGAATCGAGAGTGCGGGATATGGGGAATCGGGATGTGGGGAGGAGGGTGAGTTGACCAGTGACGGGTGGATGAGATATGATTCAAATTGATTGATGTGAGGGATATGGTAAGGAATAGAGGACTATCATGAGGAGAGAGAGTGTGATATAGTGAAGTGGGATTGAGGAATATCGTGAGGAGGGAGCGCTGGATATAGTGAAGAGGGAGTGTGGGATAAGTTTGACGTATTGAGGAATATCGTGAAGAGGGGGTGAAGGCTATGGTAGTGGGGATTGAGGGATATGAGATGTGGGCGAGGGATTGAGGGATATGATGAGATGTGGGCGAGGGATTGAGGGATATGAGATGTGGGCGAGGGATTGAGGGATATGATGAGATGTGGGCGAGGGATTGAGGGATATGGTTAACATTGATTGATGTGAGGAGGGAATGGAGGAGACGGTGAGGAGGGAGTGGGGTATATGGTGAGTGATTGAGGAATATTATGAGGAAGGAGTGTGTGATAAGGTGAAGAGGGAGTGGGGGATATGGTTTGGAGTTGTTGAGTGATTTGCTGAGGAGAGTATTGGAGGTATGGTGATGGTGAGGGAAAGGGTGAGAAGGTGAATCATTGGGATTGATCTCTGGATAATGTGGATGGACTTGTTATGCCTAGTGGTCTTTTCCTGTCTCTAAAGTGCATATGCTTCTGACAAATATCTGAAAATATTTCCTGAAATTGTTTTTGTCTTCTGTGTTGTTAAGTTCAGGCAAGCAGTATCTCAACTTGCAAGATCATTTCAAGCACCCAGCTAATTTGTCAGCCGCAGGCTGTCTGTGCAGAGTGATTTTTAATGTCATGTTAAATTAATCTTCCCGGTGCAGGTTTTGTCAAATTTTATCCGAAAACTCGTTGGGATTGTTAAATTTGGTGAATTAGACGGCAGAAAGAATTTGCCAGGCCAGAACAGCTTTGAGGGTTTTTGCGTATTGTATGTCTATGGGTCAACAATAAGAGGCGAATAAATGTAGTGAATAGTTGAGGTCCCAGGACAGATTCTTGTGGGGGGGGACGCAGCACCTTTCATGGCCCCAGGCCATCACGAAGCACTTCACAGTAGTACTTTTGTAGTGTTATTACCATTGCAGTGTAAAAAAACATGGCAGCCCACCTCAGTGTAACATCACCTCCGGAAAAGGAGAGACATGGAACCCAGGAAACTCTGAGTTGAAATAGGATTATAGAGTCCCTACAGTGCAGAAGGAGGCCATCAGGTCAGCACCGACACTCTGATAGGATATCTTTCCCAGGCCCTCTTCCCCACCCTATTCCCGTTACTCCATGCATTTACCATTGCTAATCCATCCAACCGTAAATATCTTGGAACACTAAGAGGCAATTTACCATCCAATCCACTTAATCTGCACATCTTTGAAGTTTGGGAGGAAATCGGAGCACCCGGAGAAAACCCATGCAGACACGGGGAGAACGTGCAGACTCCGCACAGGCAGTGACCCAAGCCGGGAATCGAACCCAGGCCCCTGCCACTGCTAACCGCTGTGCCACCTTGCTGCCCCTGTGCCACCGTACATTAGTATCTTTGGGTGTGCAGGTTGCTTTAAGCACACATAGGCACTGATTATGCTGCTTAACAGCTGGAACTGTCAGTTATAATTTACAGCAGTCAAGTTATTTTATATCAGAATCTTGAGTCATAGTGAAGTTCAGAGCCAATCAGGGGTAAGACTGTGAGCTGCATGTTGTTCAGTCTCGCAGCCTGCCTCAGTCCTCTGAGTATAACGTTTTAAAGTTTATTAGTGTCACAAATAGGCTTACATTAACACTGCAATGAAGTTACTGTGAAAATCGCGTAGTCGGCATACAACGGCACCTGTTCGGGTACACCGAGGGAGAATTTAGCGTGGCAAATGCTCCTAACTAGCACGTCTCTCGGACTGCGGGAGGAAACCAGAGCACCTGGAGGAAACCCACGCAGACATGGGGAGAACGTGTAGACTCCACACAGACAGTGACCCAAGCTGGGAATCGAACCCAGGCCCCTGGCGTTATGAGGCAGCGATGCTAACCACTGTGCAAAGGAACAGGGGGAGGAGGTTATTTGACACATCCTGTATTCAATCAGACCATGACCACCCTAATTTACCCCGATTCCAGATACCTTTCCCCAACAAAAGTCCTATCGATCGCAGTTTTGAAAATCTCAGCCGGCCCCTAGCACCCACCTTCTTTTGGTCGCGTGAGAGGGTTCAAAATTTCAACGAACACTCATGTTCAAAACGACTTTCGGATTTCACCCCTGCGTGACCTAGCTCTAATTCTAAGGATATGTCCCCTTCTGGTCTCCCCCTACCGAGGAACTGGTTTCTCTCTGCATAGAACATAGAACGTAGAACAGTACAGCACAGAACAGGCCATTCGGCCTATGATGTTGTGCCGAGCTTTATCTGAAACCAAGATCAAGCTATCCCACTCCCTATCATCCTGGTGTGCTCCATGTGCCTATCCAATAACCGCTTAAATGTTCCTAAAGTGTCTGACTCCACTATCACTGCAGGTAGTCCATTCCACACCCCAACCACTCTCTGCGTAAAGAACCTACCTCTGATATCCGTCCTGTATCTCCCACCACGAACCCTATAGTTATGCCCCCTTGTAATAGCTCCATCCACCCGAGGTAATAGTCTTTAAACGTTCACTCTATCTATCCCCTTCATCATTTTATAAACCTCTATTAAGTCTCCCCTCAGCCTCCTCCGCTCCAGAGAGAACAGCCCTAGCTCCCTCAACCTTTCCTCATAAGACCTACCCTCCAAACCAGGCAGCGTCCTGGTAAATCTCCTCTGCACTCTTTCCAGCGCTTCCACATCCTTCTTATAGTGAGGTGACCAGAACTGCACACAATATTCCAAATGTGGTCTCACCAAGGTCCTGTACAGTTGCAGCATAACCCCACGGCTACATACTTCATCAAATCCCTTGATGTTAGTTTAGACACCTCAGGTAGGTCACCCATCAACCTTCTACGTTTAATTGTAAGTGTAGAAACAAGTTTATGCAATCTATCCTTGTGACTAAATTCTCTAAGCTTGGCGGCGTTCTGGTGAATTTTTGCTTCTTCTCCTCCAAAGCCAATACATCCTTCTAGACCAAAAAATAGGCAAAACACTGCAGATGCTGGAGTCTGAAACAAGAACCGAGGATGCCGGGAAAACTCAGCAGGTCTGCCACCACCTACCAAGAGAGAAGCAGAGTTAACGTTTTTAGTCCACTGATTCTTCGTCAGAACTGAAGGGAGGGAGAATGTGCTGGAACTGTAGTAGCAAAGGAGCACCTTTAAGAACAAAAGATGGATGGCCTGGTGTGGAGTGGGGCAGTTTGCATTGGGGCAATACATGTATGGGATATGAGAAAAAAGGGAGTTTATGATGGAGGAGAAAGGTCAAAATCTAATGTTGCTGAACTCGATGTTTAGTCCCAAGGGCTGCAACATACCCAGCCGGAAGATCAGGTGCTGCTCTTCCAGCTTGCGTTGGGCTTCACTGGATCATTCCAGCAGGCCAAGGATGGACATGTGGGCATGAGAGCGAGGTGCTGAGTTAACATAGCAAGTGACATGAACAGTAAGTAGTCTCACAACACCAGGTTAAAGTCCAACAGGTTTATTTGGTAGCACGAGCTTTCGGAGCACTGCCCCTTCGTCAGGTCATCACTCACCTGATGAAGGGGCAGCGCTCCAAAAACTGTCATCAATCGGCTCACTGATGTCTGAATGTCTGCCATCTTTACTGGTCTGGCCTGCATGTGACTCCCGATCCACAACACTGGTAGACTCTTAAATGCACTCTGAAATGGCCAATCAAACCACACCGTTCAAGGGCAACACAAAAGTTGCTGTTGGCAGATGTTGTCTCAGCTAACAGTTGCTTCCAAATGACTGCTGCCTCTCGGAGCTAGCTGTGTTTCAAACATAGCCACGTGAGTCCACCCCACGGACCTGTATCTTCCCAAATGCATCACAGGCCTGCTGAGATATAGCCCTGAATGGATCTTGGGAATGGGATCCATGACAGAGGAACTGGAAAAAACTGCCAGGATGCACGGGGGTCAGCCCAGGAAGGAAAGAGGGAGCATTTTTATAATGCTTCCCACCGCTTTGGAAATCATTAAAAAATTCACAGCTGGTGAAGGACTTTTGAATGTTGGGAAACACGAGAGCCAACTTGCGCAAAGCAGGGTCCCATAAACACCTGTCCATCACCCCTGCCAGGTACAAGGACATTTGATATCTCTCTGATCCTGCCAAGGAAATGATCCAGGCATTCAAGCAATGTGTGGTAATTCCTAACACTTATATTAAAGGCTGTAAATGGGCCACTGCACCTTCATGCTTAAAAGAAAGAGAGAGTGCATAATTGTGTCAGAGATAAGACAGCTGGTATGTCGTAACTGTGTTTGTTGCCCGCTGGATGACCTGCTCCCTTCCCCGATTCACCACCCTCCCCATTAACCGAGTAATCAAAAGCGAGAGGTGTAGGAGTCATGGTACAGCCGGTGATGACTCAGACTTATCTACCTTCTGTAATCATAGCATCTCCCGAGATTGCAGCATTTTAACAGCCTTGGTGCTGTAAACTCTTTTTATCAGATCCAAGTCAAGGGTTCTTTCAGAAGTATGTTTGCATTTTGTGTATATGGAAACTCCTCTGAGGGCATGAATCTATGAAACATTCAGCATTCAATGAGACTCGCACCTTTCACAAATAACCCCTTTACCTCTGCGTCAAGTTCTCCACCCATCCCTACAGTGTTCCCGAATTTGCACAGAAGAGGTGGTGTGGGGCAGGTAGGGTGATCAATTCCTGCCTCTCAGTTCTATGAAGGAGTAGGCCAAATACCCCCACGCACCTGCTCCATAATTGAACAAAGTTATAGCTGATCTTCTACCTCAACTTCACTTCCTGCACTCCCCTCATATCCCTTAGCGTTCAAAAATCTGATGATCTCTTTCTTGAATATACTCAATGTTGGAGCATCATCACACAGCTCTCTGGGACAGAGAAACCCAAAGACTCACAACGCTCTTGAGCGAAGAAATTTCTCCTCATCTCAGCCCTAAATGGCCAATCTTTATCCTGGAGCCCTTGTCTTTGATTTGAAACTGATAGCCAAGTTCCGCACACATGAGGACGGCCTAAACCGGGATGTTGGATTTATGTCACATTATCAGTAACCCCCACAGCTTGCCCCTGGTCTTGCAGAATCTCACCAGCTGTTCTGTCTGGAGACAATACACATCTCTTTAACCTGTATTTAATGTTCCCGATGTGGAGATGCCGGCGTTGGACTGGGGTAAACACAGTAAGAAGTCTAACAACACCAGGTTAAAGTCCAACAGGTTTATTTGGTAGCAAAAGCCACACAAGCTTTCGGAGCTCTAAGCCCCTTCTTCAGGTGAGTGGGAATTCTGTTCACAAACAGAGCTTATAAAGACACAGACTCAATTTACATGAATAATGGTTGGAATGCGAATACTTACAACTAATCAAGTCTTTAAGAAACGAAACAATGTGAGTGGAGAGAGCATCAAGACAGGCTAAAAAGATGTGTATTGTGTATTGTCTTTTAATGTTCCCTCCAACCACATTATCTGTACCTTTTAAGACCTGGCTGGCTGTAGAGATTTGCATTCTAATTAGTATTCTGTAACTTGATTTCTGTGTCTGTGCACTGTTGGAGAACAGAGACCACTCCATGTGACGAAGGAGCAGCAAGCTCCGAAAGCTTATGGTATTTGCTACCAAATAAACCTGTTGGACTTTAACCTGGTGTTGTGAGACTTCTTACTTTGATTCTCTGCCCAGCCTCTCAGCTGCCAGTCACACCCTGGAAGAATTTTATACGTTTCAGTACGATTACTTTCATTCTTCAAACATCAAATACTTTAGGCATGTTCTACTCCTCATGACAGCTTTCCAAGCTGGTGAATCTTTGCACATACTAAGTATGTCATTCCTTTGGCAAGACCACCAAAACTGTGTGCTGCATAGTAGTGTGGTCTAAACAGAGCTCTTTATAGTAAGTAATGTCACAACACCAGGTTAAAGTCCAACAGGTTTATTTGGTAGCCCGAGCTTCCGGAGCGCTGCTCCTTCATGAGGTGAGAGTCCTTTATAGTTGCAGCAAGATTCCTTTACCCTTATACTCCAATCCCAGTGCAGCAAAGATGATCGATGACTTGTATTTGTAATTGTCTGCTGTACCTCCGTAGTAACTTTGTATGATTTGCATACAAGTTCACTGAAATCCTTCTGAATGACAGCTTTACTAAAAGTGGATGCCTGTCCTGCCATTAATCCACCCGCCCTACCAGATTTGAAAGCGGGTGTCGCCTAATCACGCTGCCCTTTCCCTTTCTGATTTGGGCTTAAATGTGGAACAACATCTTTATGCACTTACGGAATGTGAGCATCACAGCAAGGCCAACATTTATTGTCCATTCCTAATTGCCCTTGAGAAGGTGCGAGCGAGCCTTGACCCACTGCAGTCCATCTGGTGTAGGTGTACACCAGACACGTTAGGAAAGATTTTGACCCAGCGACAGTGAAAGAACAGTAATACAGTTCCAAGTCAGGATGGTGTGTAGCTTAGAGGGGAACTTGCAGTTTGTGCTGTTCCCTTGCATCGGCTGTCCTTATTCTCCTAGGCGGTAATGGTTGTGGATTTGGAAGATGCTTCCGAAGGAGGCTTGGCGTAGCTCAATCTGCTGGCAAAATACTGAATGCTGCAAGCTTAGTTAGTTAGTTGCCAGGCATGTGGTTAATTTTCTTATTGTGCCATTGACCACCCACCGAGTGAGTGGGCCACACCTATTGTTCCCGTTATGAAGACTGATGGCTCAGTGAGGCTATGCGGAGATTTTAAAGTCACAGTGAACCCTAGCCTAGGCGCGGATCGCGATCCGCTGCTTTACAAATGTGTAATTTAAACCAGTCAGATACAATGGGTCGGATTTTCCACATACCTCCGCAGCGTGTTTGCCTGGTGGAGATCTCTGTCCCTGCCCGGCAGGGGGTCTCTGTCCCAGCCCGACGGGGGTCTCTGTCCCTGCTCCGTGGAGGTCTCTGTCCCTGCCCGGTGGGGGTGTCTTTCCCTGCCTGTCGGAGGTCTCTGTTCTGGCCAGCGGGGGTCTCTGTCCTTGCCTGGAGGCGGTCTCCATTCCTGGCCGGTGGAGGTCTCTGTCCGTTGTCGGGAAGACCCACGATCTATCTTCGATCCATATCCAGTTGCCTCTCATGATTTCTATGAGTTACCATAGAAATCATAGAAACCCTACAGTGCAGAAAGAGGCCATTTGGCCCATCGAGTCTGCACCGACCACAATCCCACCCAGGCCCTACCCCCATATCCCTACATATTTACCCGCTAACCCCTCTAACCTATGCATCTCAAGACACTAAGGGACAATTTTAGCATGGCCAATCAACCTAATCCGCACACCTTTGGACTCGTTAGAAAGCTGAATTACCTTTGAGGTTGCTGATAGGACCTGGAATGCATTGCCTGAAAAGGCAATCGGAGGAAATTCAACAATAACTTCCAAAAGGGAATTAAAGCTAAAACATTTATGTGGCTTTGAGAGAAGAGCAGAGGGAGAGGGAATAATTAGATACCTCTTTATAGGAGGTGGCACAGGCATCCCTTTGCTCTCTCGGTTTACCTGTTTTAGGCATACTGGCTGCTGCTCCTTTTAGAGTAGGTAAGAGGGCTCCAGAACCAAAGAGTATAAACCCAGATGGAGCTTAACCAAAATCAGGTTTTTAATGTGGGAAACGTCACTTCCAAAATAAAACTGTCTGATGTTTTTTTTAGTATTAAATGTGGAAGGAAATGTGGGCAACCAAAACTATGTGTTTACTTTCAAAACATTATTGCCCCCACCCCCGTTGATGAATTAGTTAACATGTTGAATGTTCCCCTCAACTGTCTTGTTGCTGTTGGATCCTACGAGATTGCAGTGAACATTCCTGCTCTTATTGTACAGACTGACCCAGCTAAATTGCATACACTTTCAGAACATGGAATTCCAAGGTCTTGACTCATTTCCCGCTATTTGGTGTTCCTTCCTTTATATTCCTTTGAATTTAATCTGTTTCCCATTGTCCTTCCAAATTTTTTCACTCCTTTCCATACTTGCTGTTACCTCCATGTTCTCCTCTCCATGCTGTTCCCTCGTGGATTTCCATAACGCAACCTTCACCTTTAGGGGCGGCACAGTGGTTAGCACTGCTGCCTCACAGCGCCAGAGACCTGGGTTCAATTCCCGGTTTGGGTCACTGTCTGTGTGGAGTCTGCGTGGGTTTCCTCCGGGTGCTCCAGTTTCCTCCCACATTCTGAAAGACGTGCTGGTTAGGTGCATTGACCTGAACAGGCGCCGGACTGTGGTGACGAGGGGAATTTCACAGTAACTTCATTGCAGTGTTAATGTAAGCCTTACTTGTGACTAATAAATAAACTTTAACTTTAACTTATCTTCGTTCCAACCTCACCGTCCATCCCAACAATAAAGTGAACAGTGAACTGATGAGGAGGTCAGGGTTTCATGTCAATCTTTAACCCTAAGTTTGTTTTCTTTTATTGTTTTGTCTGTGATACATTTATTTTAGAAAGTGCTCCTGCCTATTTCCTCAGAAGGAACTCATCAAAATGCAGCTAATGAAAATACAACAAAACTTACTCCAACTTATAAACCAAAGAAAGGGTTTAATAAAGAAACAGCATTACTCCAAACTTGGGGCCTCGCCCTGGGCCACTCCAAGCTCTCCACAGTTCTACATAGTTCCTTATTTATAGTGAATCAGCTGGTCAGCTGACTATTACATCACTCTGTAATTGGTTCCATGGTTTACTGGGTCAGCTGACCCTTACATCTTGTTCCCATTGGTCACATTACATCCAATACAAAGTTGTCACCGGTTACATTCTAACACTGCCATTCATGAAAAGGTGTTTATCATGAGCTCTCTGAAATCTAGCTGGCCTGAGAGTCCTCAGAGGCAGAACGAAGGGAACTTTACTATCTACCTGGCTTACATTGTGCACTTTCCATGTTTTTCTACGCACATTGAGTCTAGTGTCTATTTGGGCTGAGTATGGGCAGAGTTTGGAGAAACAAGTACTGTGTTGTTCTGTGGAGGGCAATGTACAGTTTTGGTCTTCCTACTTAAGGAAGGATATCCTAGCATTGGAAGCAGTTCAGGGAAGCTTCACAAGGCTGACTCTTGGGATAAAAGCATTGTCTTATGAGACAAGGCAACGTCTGATTTCAAGAAGAAATTAGATATAGCTCTTGGGGCTAAAGGGATCAAGGGATATGGGGGGAAGGGGGGATCAGGATATTGAATTCGATGATCAACCATGATCAAGATGAATGGCAGAGCAGGCTCAAAGGGCCGAATGGCCTCCTGCTGCTTCTAGTTTCTATGTTTCTAAAGTTGAGCGGGTTGAACCTGGAGTTTAGAAGAATGAGAGTTGATTATTGAGATTCTGAGGGGTCTTGACAGGGTAGAGGCTGAGAAGATGTTTCCTGTTATGAAGGAGTCTAGAACTAGGGGGCACAGTTTAAAATAAGGGTCTCCCACTTAAAACAGAGATAAGGAGAGCCATTAGCATTTGAAATGCTCTTCCACAGGGAGCAAACACTGGAGGCTGGGTCATCAGATACATTCAAGGCTGCTTTAGACAGATTTTTCATCAACAAGGGAGTCAAAGGTCATGGGGGACAGGCAGGAAAGTAGACTGAAGGCCACAGCCAGATCGGCTGTGATCTTATTGAATGGCAGAGCATCCTCGATGGGCCAAATAGCCTACTCCTGTTTGTATTTCTTATGACAACAAAGAACAACAAAGAACAATACAGCACAGGAACAGGCCCTTCGGCCCTCCAAGCCCGTGCCGCTCCCTGGTCCAAACTAGACCATTCTTTTGTATCCCTCCATTCCCACTCCGTTCATATGGCTGTCTAGATAAGTCTTAAATGTTCCCAGTGTGTCCGCCTCCACCACCTTGCCTGGCAGCGCATTCCAGGCCCCCACCACCCTCTGTGTAAAATATGTCCTTCTGATATCTGTGTTAAACCTCCCCCCCTTCACCTTGAACCTATGACCCCTCGTGAACGTCACCACCGACCTGGGGAAAAGCTTCCCACCGTTCACCCTATCTATGCCTTTCATAATTTTATACACCTCTAATAAGTCTCCCCTCATCCTCCGTCTTTCCAGGGAGAACAACCCCAGTTTACCCAATCTCTCCTCATAACTAAGCCCCTCCATACCAGGCAACATCCTGGTAAACCTCCTCTGTACTCTCTCCAAAGCCTCCACGTCCTTCTGGTAGTGTGGCGACCAGAACTGGACGCAGTATTCCAAGTGCGGCCGAACCAACGTTCTATACATCTGCAACATCAGACCCCAACTTTTATACTCTATGCCCCATCCTATAAAGGCAAGCATGCCATATGCCTTCTTCACCACCTTCTCCACCTGTGACGTCACCTTCAAGGATCTGTGGACTTGCACACCCAGGTCCCTCTGCTTATCTACACCCTTTATGGTTCTGCCATTTATCGTATAGCTCCTCCCTACATTATTTCTACCAAAATGCATCACTTCGCATTTATCAGGATTGAACTCCATGACCTTGTGACTTTATTAGGAGGCTGACCAGAAATCAGTCTCAGCCTCATCAGTGAGTTGTTATTGTCATAAGGGCATCTCCCCATTTTGGCTGAGCTGGTTTTGGGCGAACTGGATTGCCTGGTCGCAGACGGGGGCAAGTGGAATGGGCTTGGGCCCAGCATGGCATGACAACAGCCTTTGGGAGCGCAGTGGAATCGGAGCTTGAAGCCAGTTCCTAGATCCACAGATCAAAACTCTCTACTTCAGCACTCACTGCTATTTTCACTTAAGTACATAGTACAGCTACTATGGAAACGGGCAGAAGCTTCCAGTCTAACTGGTGCAGTAGAGCAGTGATTTTCAATTTTTTTTCCGGCGACCAACTTTTACAAAATGGCTGCCCCTCGTGACCCACTGACCAGGCAAGCTGCAGTCCTGCGGTTACAGTCGCAATCTAAACGGGATTCACTGTACACATAAAAATACACCTTATCTTTTCCATTCATAAAGTGCACACAACATGAATTGTATCAGGCAATGCCAAGCTTTTCCTCCTCATGCAGGCTGTGTCATTGTCTGAGTGTGGAGATCCTCATTGTCACTCCGCCTTCCACAAAATACGTTCTGTAAACAGAACATCCCGCTTTTATTTTGAACAGGATAGCAGAAGATCTCACCATTGTTTTTAACACATCTTGCGATGTTTTGAACAGGACACAGAACATCCCACCATGTTTTGGAAATGGCCACAGAACATCCCTTGTTTTTTTTAAACATGATATCCAGTGACAAAATTTCAACATCCGTGTGGTTCACAACCCCCAGTCCAGTTTGAAAAACCCTGCTCCACACTGATCAAACACTCTCAGGACAGGTACAGCACAGGATTGGAGACACAGTAAAGTTCCCCCTACACTATCCCCATCAAACACTCCCAGGCAGGTACAGCACAGAGTTAGATACAGAGTAAAGCTCCCTCTACACTGTCCCCATCAAACACTGCCAAGTCAGGTACAACACGGGGTTAGGTACAGAGTAAAATTCCCTCCATACTGTCCCTTCAAACACTCCCAGCGTAGGTACAGCACGGGGTTAGGTACAGAGTAAAGCTCCCTCTACACTGTCCCCATCAAACACTCCCAGGACAGGTCCAGCATGGGGTTAGATACAGAGTAAATTTCCCTACACACTGTCACTTCAAATACTGTAAGAAGTTTGACAACACCAGGTTAAAGTCCAACAGGTTTATTTGGTAGCAAAAGCCACACAAGCTTTCGGAGCTCTAAGCCCCTTCTTCAGGTGAGTGGGAATTCTGTTCACAAACAGAGCTTATAAAGACACAGACTCAATTTACATGAATAATGGTTGGAATGCGAATACT
The DNA here is from genome assembly GCF_964213995.1 of Mustelus asterias. Classification (NCBI taxonomy): domain Eukaryota; kingdom Metazoa; phylum Chordata; class Chondrichthyes; order Carcharhiniformes; family Triakidae; genus Mustelus; species Mustelus asterias. Next base: position 193,453,740 of record NC_135801.1, read on the forward strand.
TACAACTAATCAAGTCTTTAAGAAACAAAACAATGTGAGTGGAGAGAGCATCAAGACAGGCTAAAAAGATGTGTATTGTCTCCAGACAAGACAGCCAGTGAAACTCTGCAGGTCCACGCAACTGTGGGAGTTACAAATAGTGTGACATGAACCCAATATCCCGGTTGAGGCCGTCCTCGTGTGTGCGGAACTTGGCTATCAGTTTCTGCTCAGCGACTCTGCGCTGTCGTGTGTCGCGAAGGCCGCCTTGGAGAACGCTTACCCGAATATCAGAGGCCGAATGCCCGTGACCGCTGAAGTGCTCTCCAACAGGAAGAGAACAGTCTTGCCTGGTGATTGTCGAGCGGTGTTCATTCATCCGTTGTTGCAGCGTCTGTATAGTTTCCCCAATGTACCATGCCTCGGGACATCCTTTCTTGCAGCGTATCAGGTAGACAACGTTGGCCGAATTGCAAGAGTATGTACCGTGTACATACTCTTGCAATTCGGCCAACGTTGTCTACCTGATACGCTGCAAGAAAGGATGTCCCGAGGCATGGTACATTGGGGAAACTATGCAGATGCTGCGACAACGGATGAATGAACACCGCTCGACAATCACCAGGCAAGACTGTTCTCTTCCTGTTGGGGAGCACTTCAGCGGTCACGGGCATTCGGCCTCTGATATTCGGGTAAGCGTTCTCCAAGGCGGCCTTCGCGACACACGACAGCGCAGAGTCGCTGAGCAGAAACTGATAGCCAAGTTCCGCACACACGAGGACGGCCTCAACCGGGATATTAGGTTCATGTCACACTATTTGTAACTCCCACAGTTGCATGGACCTGCAGAGTTTCACTGGCTGTCTTGTCTGGAGACAATACACATCTTTTTAGCCTGTCTTGATGCTCTCTCCACTCACATTGTTTTGTTTCTTAAAGACTTGATTAGTTGTAAGTATTCGCATTCCAACCATTATTCATGTAAATTGAGTCTGTGTCTTTATAAGCTCTGTTTGTGAACAGAATTCCCACTCACCTGAAGAAGGGGCTTAGAGCTCCGAAAGCTTGTGTGGATTTTGCTACCAAATAAACCTGTTGGACTTTAACCTGGTGTTGTTAAACTTCTTACTGTGTTTACCCCAGTCCAACGCCGGCATCTCCACATCATGACTTCAAATACTCCCAGGGCAGATACAGCATCTGGTTAGATACAGAGTAAAGCTCCTTCCACACTGTCCCCATCAAACACTCCCAGGACAGGTCCAACATGGGGTTAGATACAGAGCAAATTTCCATCTACACTACCTCCATCAAACGCTCTCATGACAGGTACAGCACGGGGTTAGATAGAGAGTAAAGCTCCACTTCCACTGTCCCCAGCAAACATTCCAAAAACAGATACAGCATGAAGTTTTAAAGTTTATTTATTAGTGTCACAAGTCGGCTTACATTATCACTGCAATGAAGTTACTGTGAAAATCCCCTAGTCACCGCATTCCACTGCCTGTTAGGGTACACTGAGGGAGAATTTAGCATGGCCAATGCATCTAACCAGCACGTCTTTTGGTTGGTGGGAGGAAACTGGAGCATCTGGAGGAAACCCACACAGACATGGGGAGAACATGCAGACTCTACATAGACAGTGACCCAAGCCGGGAATTGAACCCGGGTCCCTGGCGCTGTGAGGCTAACCGCTCTGCCACATGCTGCCCTGTGTTTGTGTTTGATGGGACAGTGTGGAGGGAACTTTACTCTGTATCTAACCCCGTGCTGTACCTGTCCTGGGTGTGTTTGATGGGGACAGTGTAGAGGGAGCTTTACTCTGTATCTAACCCCGTGCTGTACCTGTCCTGGGAGTGTGTGATGGGGACAGTGTAGAGGGAGCTTTACTCTGTATCTAACCCCGTGCTGTACCTGTCCTGGGAGTGTTTGATGGGGGACAGTGTACAGGGAGCTTTACTCTGTATCTAACCCCGTGCTGTACCTGTCCTGGGAGTGTTTGATAGTTTTGCCAGCATGTCCCTCATATTTATAAGTATAAAAACCATAGAGTCAAAAATAATTTGTGATGTGCTTGAGTAAGAAGCCTGTAAATTGTAGCAACCATCATATGAAGAAGAGAGTTGATCTCATGAAAATGTGCAGAATTCTGAAAGATTTTAGCAGAGTAGATACTGAGGGGCAATTTCCTGTGGCTGGAGAGTTTAGCACACTGAGACAGTTTAGTCTCAGGATAAGGAGTCTGTCATTTAGGACTGAAATAAGGAGAAAGTTCTTCACTCAGAGGGCCGTGAATCTTTGGAATCTACCCCAGTGGGCTATAGAAGCTAAGAGGATGAAACTTTTCAACAGAGGGATCAAGTGATTTCTGGTCACGAAGGGAATCGAGGAGTGTGAGGATTGGGTAGGCAAGCGGATTTAGTGTAAATCAGCCATGATCCTATTGAATGACAGAGCACACGCAAAGGGCTGTGCACCTGCAGTTTGAATCTACTCCTTCTGTATTTTGATATTGTGACCACTTAGAATTCAGAATGATTCAATGTGTAAGTATAATCGGATCAGAATATTATTACTGAAATGTTTATTTCATGGCAACTCTTCAGGGCAGAAGTGAGCTGGGTTAATAAGATCTACTTAACTTCTTGCATGCTTTTATTTGTGATAATCGGGTGATATTTTTGTACAAAAGCCATCAGTAACCATCAGAGTTACCTTACCTGTGGATACCTTCCCTCATTATCAGTGTGTTTTCACAACCGTTTCTCCTCCCTGTGAGACTCTGTCCCAGTGTCTGTGAGTGTTTACCCCAATCTCCTCCCTGTGAGACTCTGTCCCAGTGTCCGTGAATGTTTACCCCAATCTCCCTGTGAGACTCTGTCCCAGTGTCCGTGAATGTTTACCCCAATCTCCCTGTGAGACTCTGTCCCAGTGTCCGTGAATGTTTACCCCAATCTCCTCCCTGTGGGACTCTGTCCCAGTGTCCGTGAATGTTTACCCCAATCTCCCTGTGAGACTCTGTCCCAGTGTCCGTGAATGTTTACCCCAATCTCCCTGTGAGACTCTGTCCCAGTGTTCGTGAATGTTTACCCCAATCTCCTCCCTGTGGGACTCTGTCCCAGTGTCCATGAATGTTTACCCCAATCTCCTCCCTGTGGGACTCTGTCCCAGTGTCCGTGAATGTTTACCCCAATCTCCCTGTGAGACTCTGTCCCAGTGTCCGTGAATGTTTACCCCAATCTCCTCCCTGTGAGACTCTGTCCCAGTGTCCGTGAATGTTTACCCCAATCTCCTCCCTGTGAGACTCTGTCCCAGTGTCCGTGAATGTTTACACCAATCTCCTCCCTGTGGGACTGCAGGCTTGTGGAATTCTTGCACATGGTGCCAATTATTTGCACAAAACTGCTGACTTCCTGGCAATACTGATGCTCTATTGAAAAGCTAGGCTGGAGTAAACTTGGTGTGGGTCTGTGTTCAAAGGGATTACTTGTGTAAAATCTCTAGGTGGTGGTGGTAGTGGAGGAGGATAGAGGTTTAAACTGGAAACCCCAATGTTTGAAAAAAGCCAACACCTAATCCTGGAAGTGCGATGAAGCACGTTTTATTTTGAATCGTTCATGGAAAAGATATTAACCTAGATGTGGTTGTTTATGATATCGGTACATGAATGTTGTTCACATTCACTTCATATTGCAAGTGTCAGCTTGGTTCAGTGCATACTACTCTCGCCTCTGAGTCTTAAGGTCAGGGTTCAAGACCCATTCCAAAGACCTGAGCACAACATCTACATTGACACTCGCTGAGCTGAGTAAAGGCTGCACTGTCCTTTATCTTCAGAGATGTCTATCCTCTCAAGCAGGTTCCCAAATAGTGCAAACAGCTTTTCTTTATTTACTCTGTTAAGGCCCCTCATAATTTTGAGCAACTGTACCAATTCTCCCCTTAATTTTCTCTGCTCAAAAGAGAATGAATCCAGCTCCTCAGCATCAAACTGATCTCCTCAACTTTACCTCAACATCCAGATTTAAGTAGGGCTCTCTAGAGAAAAGAGGTTGTTTTGTTGACAGCCCACTCCAGAGCACTCAATATCCACTGCATTTAGGTGTTGTGTAATCTTGTTGTGGTTGATGTACCACCCTCCGTGTGCTGATTGGAGATCTGTGTGGCGGTTTTCACAGCACTCTTTTAATGGAGTGTTAACCCATTTCAAACAAACAGTTATGTTCATGAGTTCGGCACCTAGCCAGACAAAAAAAAACCCAAAAGGCCGTTTGGCCCATCTGCTCCATGAGGAAATAATTTGAATCACATTTACTCATCTATTCCTGATTTTCTGCATATTGCTGCAGCAGCAATTTGTAGGTCATTTTTACCTTAATTTTATAGTTACAAAAACAAAATTTTCCAATGAAAAGGAATCAAGTTCAAGATGAAAAGACACTTCCAAAGGTGATTAAGAATTCTGTTGGTTCAACGGGCTAAAGATGTTCAGCATTAACTTTTTTGAACTCATCTTGCGCTGAAGCCACAAGGGTATTTAGTGTGTTTGTTTGTGTGTGTGTGTGTTTCATGAAGAAGTGAACAGAGGATTCTAATTCAAGTGAAAGGAAGGTGAAAAGGTCAGAGAGAGGTGACCACACAATCGCAGTTAAAGATGGAATCTGCACATACCACAAAGATTTGGAAAACCGCAGTTTGGTTCCCTGCCCATGTCCGCAGGTTTTTGCACATTGCCATGCAGCAAGAACTTTCAAAGTGTTTTAAACAACCATGTCCTGTCCAGCTGTTGTTGCTGTTACACTGAGCAGTAAATACATAGAGGTCGGTGGGGCATGGAGTATATTTTGTTCACAGCGCTTGTCTCTCTCTCTCCACAAACCACCTTCCTCCCCACCCAGTATTAGAGTCATAGAGGTTTACAGCATGGAAACAGGCCCTTCGGCCCAACTTGTCCATGCCACCCTTTTATAAAAACCCCCTAAGCTAATCCCAATTGCCCACATTTGGCCCATATCCCTCTATACCCATCGTACCCATGTAACTATCCAAATGCTTTTTAAAAGACAAAATTGTACCCGCCTCTACTACTACCTCTGGTAGCTTATTCCAGACACTCACTACCCTCTATGTGAAAAAATTGCCCCTCTGGACACTTTTGTATCTCTCCCCTCTCACCTTAAACCTATGCCCTCTAGTTTTAGACTCCCCTACCTTTGGGAAAAGATATTGACTATCTAGCTGATCTGTGCCCCTCATTATTTTATAGACCTCTGTAAGGTCAACCCTCAGCCTCCTACGCTCCAGGGAAAAAAGTCCCAGTCTATCCAGCCTCTCCTTATAACTCAATCCATCAAGTCCCAGTAGCATCCTAGTAAATCTTTTCTGCACTCTCTCTAGTTTAATAATATCCTTTCTATAATAGGGTGACCAGAATTGCACACAGTATTCCAAGTGTGGCCTTACCAATGTCTTATACAAGACGTCCCAACTCCTGTATTCAATGTTCTGACCGAAGCAATGTTCTGAAACCAAGCATGCCGAATGCCTTCTTCATCACTCTGTCCACCTGTGACTCCACTTTCAAGGAGCTATGAACGTGTAAGACCATAAGACCATAAGACATAGGAGCGGAAGTAAGGCCATTCGGCCCATCGAGTCCACTCCACCATTCAATCATGGTTGATTTCAACTCCATTTACCCGCTCTCTCCCCATAGCCCTTAATTCCTCGAGAAATCAAGAATTTATCAATTTCTGTCTTGAAGACGCTCAACGTCTCGGCCTCCACAGCCCTCTGTGGCAATGAATTCCACAGACCCACCACTCTCTGGCTGAAGAAATTTCTCCTCATCTCTGTTCTAAAGTGACTCCCTTTTATTCTAAGGCTGTGCCCCCGCGTCCTAGTCTCCCCTGTTAATGGAAACAACTTCCCTACGTCCATCCTATCTAAGCCGTTCATTATCTTGTAAGTTTCTATCAGATCTCCCCTCAACCTCCTAAACTCCAATGAATATAATCCCACGATCCTCAGACGTTCATCGTATGTCAGGCCTACCATTCCTGGGATCATCCGTGTGAATCTCCGCTGGACCCGCTCCAGTGCCAGTATGTCCTTCCTGAGGTGTGGGGCCCAAAATTGCTCACAGTACTCCAAATGGGGCCTAACCAGTGCTTTATAAAGCCTCAGAAGTACATCCCTGCTTTTGTATTCCAAGCCTCTTGAGATAAATGACAACATTACATTTGCTTTCTTAATTACGGACTCAACCTGCAAGTTTACCTTTAGAGAATCCTGGACTAGGACTCCCAAGTCCCTTTGAGTACCCCTAGATCTCTTTGTTCTGTAACTCTCCCCAATGCCCTACCAGTAACTGAGTAAGTCCTGCCCTGGTTCAGTCTACCAAAATGCATCACCTCGCATTTGTCTAAATTAAACTCCATCTGCCGTTCGTCAGCCCACTGGCCCAATTGATCAAGATCCCATTGCAGTTGGAGATAACTTTCTTCACTGTCCACTATGCCACCAATCTTGGTGTCATCAGCAAACTTACTAATCATGCCTCCTATATTCTCATCCAAATCATTAATATAAATGACAAATAACAGTGGACCCAGCACTGATCCCTGAGGCACACCACTGGTCACAGGCCTCCAGTTTGAAAAACAATTCTCTACAATCACCCTCTGGCTTCTGTCAAGAAGCCAATTTTGTATCCATTTAGATACCTCACCCTGGATCCCATGAGATTTAACTTTATGCAACAACCTACCATGCGGTACCTTGTCAAAGGCCTTGCTAAAGTCCATGTAGACAACATCAACTGCACTGCCCTCATCTACCTTCTTGGTTATCCCTTCAAAAAACTCAATCAAGTTTGTGAGACATGATTTTCCACTCTCAAAGCCATGCTGACTGTCCCTAATCTCTAAATGCCTGTAGATCCTGTCTCTCAAAATACCTTCCAACAATTTACCCATCACAGGTGTGAGGCTCACTGGCCTGTAGTTCCCAGGCTTTTCCCTGCAGTCCTTTTTAAACAAAGGCACAACATTTGCCACTCTCCAGTCTTCACCTCAATCTCTTATCTTCACCTCACCCGTGACTATCGTTGATTCAAGTATCTCGGCTAGGGGACCCGCAATTTCCTCCCTAGCCTCCCATAATGTCCTGGGATACACTTCATCAGGTCCTGGGGATTTATCTACCTTGAGGCGCTTTAAGACTTCCAGCACCTCCTTCTCTGTAATATGTACACTCCTCAAGACATCAATATTTATTTCCCCAAGTTCCCTAACATCCATGCTTTTCTCAACAGTAAATACTGATGAGAAATATTCATTTCGGATCTCACCCATCTCTTGTGGATCCGCACATAGATGACCTTGTTGATCCTTAAGAGGCCCTACTCTCTCCCTTTTTATTCTTTTGCCCTTTATGTATTTGTAGAAGCTCTTTGGATTCTCCTTTGCCTTATCTGCCAAAAGAATCTCGTGTCACCTTTTTGCCCTCCTGATTTCTCTCTTAACTCTATTCCTACACCCCCTATACTCTTCAAGGGATTCACTTGATCCCAGCTGCCTATGCATGTCATGTGCCTCTTTCTTCTTCTTGACCAGGGCTTCAATATCCCGAATCATCCAGGCTTCCCTACTTCTGCCAGCCTTGCCCTTCACTCTAAGAGGAATGTGTTTAACCTGAACCCTGGTTTAACACACTTTTGAAAGCCTGCCACTTACCAGACGTTCCTTTGCTTTCCCACAGACTCTCCCAGTTAACTTTTGAAAGTTCCTGCCTGATACCATCAAAATTGGCCTTGCCCCAATTTAGAATTTTAACTTTTGGGCCAGACCTATCATTCTCCAGAGCTGTCTTAAAACTGATAGAATTATGGTCACTGGTCCCAAATTGATCCCTCACTAACACTTCTGTCACCTGCCCTTCCTTATTTCCCAAGAGGAGGTCACATTTTCCCCCCGCTCTAGTTGGGTCATCCACATACTGAATAAGAAATTCCTCCTGAATACACTCAACAAATTTCTCTCCATCCAACCCTCTAATCTCTATGGCTGTCCCAGTCAATGTTGGGAAAGTTAAAATCTCTGACTATTGCCACCCTATTTTTCTTGGAGCTATCTGTAATCTCCTTACATATTTGCTCCTCAATTTCCCGCCGACTATTTGGGGGCCTATCGTACAACCCTATCAAAGTGATTTCCCCCTTCTTATTTCTCAGTTCTACCTATATAGAGTCAGTGGCCTGGAACATTGAGCTGCCAATCCTGTCCCTCCCTCAGCCATGTTTCAGTAATTGCTATAATGTCCCAGTCCCATGAACCCATCCATGCCCGGAGTTCATCTGCCTTGCCCGTCAGGCCTCTTGCATTGAAATAAATGCAGTTCAATCTGGACTTCTCTTGCTCTCTGTCCTGCTTTTGCCTGATCTGTCTGGTACTAGGATTACTGACACTGCCTGTACTACTTAATGCGCTCTCTTTAACTTCTGTGCTGTCCTCAAGTTTCTCTTCTGTCTCCCTACTGCTTTGGATCCCACCCCCCTGCCAAACTAGTTTAAACCCTCCCGAGTGTCTCTCGCAAAAATCTCCCCACCAGGATGTTAGTCCCCCTCCAGTTCAGGTGTAACCCATCCCTCTTGAACAGGTCACCCCTTCCCCAGAAAAGATCCCAATGATCCAAATCCCTGCCCCCTGCACCAGCTCTCAAGACAGGCATTCATCTGCCTAATCTTCCTATTGATACTCTCACTAGCACGTGGCACCGGTAGTAGTCCTGAAATTACTACCTTCGAGGTCCTGCACGTTAGCCTTCTGCCTAACTCTCTATATTCACACTTCAGGGCCTCATCCCTTTTCCTACCTATGTGATTGGTACCAATATGTGCAACGACCTCTGGCTGCTCCCCCTCCCCCTTAAGAATATCCTGCAACCGCTCAGAGACGTCCTTGACTGGATTTCCAACCATCAGCAACAAAGAGGGGTCGATAGGTTCACTCTACTGTTGCTGCTTGTGTCCCTTTCTGTGACAAGTGATTCTTAGGCGTTGGGTGGGTTTTTCCGGTCTCGGCTCGCCCCTAAACGGGAAAATCCCACCCAAATCCCAATGGACCTTGCCCACTATGATTTCCATGGCGGGAGGAGTGGGAAAATTCACCCCATTGTCTGCCCATGGTGTTCCTTGAACTCCAACCACCTGCCCAGCTGGACAACCTTTTTAAATAATAAAAGCAAATTACTGCGGATGCTGGAATCCGAAACCAAAAGAAAAAATGCTGGAAAATCTCAGCAGGTCTGGCAGCATCTGTGAGGAGAGAAAAGAGCTGACGTTCCGAGTCCAGACGACCCTTTTGTCAAAGCTAAGAGGCATCGAAAGTGAGACAACCTTTTCAGCTCCTCCATCTCCAGTCTTTTAATAGGAAATAAGTTGAAGTGTTCAAAGAAAATGGAAAAAAGGATGTAGTTGATTTTTAATGTTGTTTCTCCTGGGTTTGCTCACGATACAGGCAGGAGGAGGTTTAATATAAAACAGCCCAGATTTCTCCCCCATCCAGAAACAGAAAGGTGCCTTTGATCTCTCCCTTTAGAAGTGGTGGCTTATTTTCCGCATAAAGTCAGAGGGTTAGTTTATTTTACACACACTCAAAACGCATGAAGAGGGTATGTAACATCCCCTGCTTTTTGCATTCACAAATTTAAAAAGAGGGATAAGAGGCAGAATGAGGTACAGGGCAAAGACCACAGACGAAATAAGAATTATTATTTCACGCCCAGAGTCCAGAATATAAAATCTAATGGTGTATTTCTCCAGAAGGTTTAGCAGGCTGAAGCTGATACAGGGTAACACAGTGTGCGACATGACGGCACAGTGGTTAGCACTGCTGCCTCACAGCGCCAGGGACACAGGTTCAATTCCAGCCTTGGGTGACTGTGTGGAGTTTGCACGTTCTCCCCGTGTCTGCGTAGGTTTCCTCCGGGTGCTCCAGTCTCCTCCCACACTCCAAAGATGTGAGGGTTAGGTGGATTGGCCAGGTTAAATTGTCCGTTAGTGTCAGGGCGATTAGCAGAGTAAATACATGGGGTCATGGGGATAGAGCCTGAGTGGGATTGTTGTCGATGCAGACTCAGTGGATAAATGGCCTCTTTTAGCACTGTAGGGATTCTGTGTATTCCACTTTTATTGTAGTGATGGCTTCCATGATGAGAAACACACATAAAGCTGAATTAGTCTTGTAGTAGCTGGTACAGAAGTTCTTGTAGAAACAGTATAGATGAGAACCAGGTAATTTTAACCTCGACGGAGCCCTGGTTCTGCTGCTGTTTTGTTGATGGAGAGTGGCAGACTCCCTCCTCCAACTTCACAAGGCAATATGAGAGGTTCTAGCAGCTTGGGGGTCATGTGACACAACTCCCACTTCTTCCCCTTGGTTTGCACCAAGGATTTAAATTCCTGCTCAGGATTCTTGAGATGGTTAAAGCTTCATCTGTTAATAAGTTCAGTACGTTTATCAGAGGTTTCAGAGACGGTTCATCTCCATTTGCCTGCACTTTGCCTCAGAACTGGAATGATGCTGGGTCGGGATTTAATGTTGGCCGGAACCCCAGGATAATTACCCCAGCTCCTCTTCAAATAGCACCTTGGAATCTTCTACATCATCTAATAGAACAGAAAGAATAGAATGGGGCGGCATGGTGGCACAGTGATTAGCACTGCTGCCTCACAGCGCCAGGGACCCGGTTCGATTCCCGGCTTGGGTCACTGTCTGTGCGGAGTCTGCACATTCTCCCCGTGTCTGCGTGGGTTTCCTCCAGGTGCTCTGGTTTCATCCCACAGTCCGAAAGACGTGCTGGTTAGGTGCACTGGCCATGGTAAATTCTCTCTCAGTGTACCTGAACAGGTGCCTGAGTGTGGCGTCTAGGGGATTTTCACAGTAACTTCATTGCAGTGTTAATGTAAGCCTACTTGTGACTAATAAATTAACTGTAAAAACTTTGGAACGATATCTTCCTCAGCATTGCACTGAAGTGTCAGCCAAGAATCTGTGCTCCAGTCTCTGGTGTGGGACTTGAACCCATGACCTTCTGAATCTAGAGGCCAGTGTGAGCCAAAGTTGACACTTGCATTATGCTTTGAACATAGAGAATCCCTCCCAGATACTATGGAAAACCATCGGGACAGATGGATCCAAACCGGAGAAGGATGTTATGTAGAGTGACATCCCTAAGCCCAATTTACTTTCTGAGGAGTTGTCACTGCTTTAATGTAGGAAAAGCAGCAGGCAATTTGCTCTTAGCAAGATCCCACCAATAGCAATGGTGTAATGACCATCTGTTTTAGTGATATTGGATGAGGGATAAATTAAGCTGGCCAAGACACTGGGAAGACCTTCCCTGCTCTTACTCAAATTGTACATCAGATCTTTTGCATCTACCTGTCTGAGGCGACAAAAGGCCTCGATTTGAGGGCTCAAACCTTAGATAGAACCTCTGTCAGTGCAGTATTCCCTCAGTACTGCACAGAAAAGAATCGGAGGAGGCCATTTAACCCCTTGAGCCTATTCCATGGCTGATCCATACCGCCACTCCACCTAAGCTCCTTGGTTCCGTAACCTTTAATTCCCTTTCTAAACAGCAATCTGTCAATCTCAGTTCTGAAATTTTCAATTGGTCCCCCCCCTCAATGGCTTTACTTGGGAAGAGTATTCCAGATTTTCAATACCCTTTACGTAAAAAGTGCTCTTTGGAATCACCACTGGCCATCCCAGCTCTACTTTTAAGGTTATTGCACAGTATGGGGGAGGCAGTAGCGCAGTGGTATTGTCACTGGACTAGTAATCCAGAGACCCAGAGTAATGCTCCGGGGGCCTGGGTTCAAATCCCGCCTTGGCAGGTGGTGAATTTTGAATTCAATAAAAATATCTGAAATTAATAATGATCATGAAATCATTGTCGATTGTCAGGAAAACCCATCCGGTTCTCTAATGTCCTTTAGGGAAGGAAATCTGCTGTCCTTAGCTGGTCTGGCCTACATGTGACTCCAGACCCTCAGCAATGTGGTTGACTCTTAACTTCCCTCTGAAAAGGCCGAGCAAAACACTCAGTTCAAGGACAATTTGGGATGAACAACAAATGCTGGGTAATAAAAACAACACACAGGGAAAGGCAGAAAAATGGCACTAAGTCATCATACTTATTTGGGAAACTGGTGCAGACACATTGGCCGTTCTTCTCTGCCGTAACAATTTTGTGAACAGTGTATGCCACACGGAAACAGGACATTCACCCCAGCTAATCTAGCTTTTGTCATTTCTATTCCTAAACCTCTCTCTGTTCATCCACAATTGTCAGAGAGTACTCTGGTGCATTATTCTTCAAAGTGTAGCGACGTGACTTTTCCATGTTGATCTCTATCTGCCACAGTTTTGTATCCAGCCAGCCCCTATACTCTGCTCAAGTCCCTGCAGTGGATATTGAACTCATGACTTTCTGATTCAAAGGCGAGAGGGTTACCAACTGAGCCATGGCTAACACCAAAGTAACCTTTTGGAAAAACACAGAGGTCCAAACCTGTGGTATGCCACCTAAAGGGCGGCACAGTGGTTAGCATCGCTGCCTCACAGTGCCAGGGGCCCGGGTTCAATTCCCGGCTTGGGTCACTGTCATAGAAATCATAGAAACCCTACAGTACAGAAAGAGGCCATTCGGCCCATCGAGTCTGCACCGACCACAATCCCACCCAGGCCCTACCCCCATATCTTACCCACTAATCCCTCTAACCTACCCTTCTCAGGACACTAAGGGGCAATTTAAGCATGGCCAATCAACCTAACCCGCACATCTTTGGACTGTGGGAGGAAACCGGAGCACCCGGAAGAAACCCACGCAGACACGAGGAGAATGTGCAAACTCCACACAGACAGTGACCTAAGCTGGGAATCGAACCCAGGTCCCTGGAGCTGTGAAGCAGCAGTGCTAACCACTGTGCTACCGTGCCGCCCTGCTGTCTGCGTGGAGTCTGCACGGTCTCCCCGTGTCTGCGTGGGTTTCCACCGGGTGCTCCGGTTTCTTTCCACAGTCTGAAAGACATGCTGGTTAGATGCATTGGCCGTGCTAAATTCTCCCTCAGTGTACCCGAACAGGCGCCGGAGTGTGGCAACTAGGGATTTTCACAGTATCTTCATTGCTTGTAAGCCTACTTGTGACAAATATTAAAAATATATAACTGCGCCTGAAGCTGCGACTTCACAACAATTAACCTCAGCTGTTTAGAAACAGCTATGGTTTTCTCAAGTCGCTAAGCCGGAACAGTAGCCTTATTGGGACGTGCTGTATTACGAGCCAAATATCACAAGTGTGCTTCAGATCCGAGACTATTGTTGGCAGCACCAGTGGAAAATATCTAGTTCACCTAAATATGTATATTCTTTGAAAATGATGGCTTTTGTGTTTCTAAGTGCTGCGTTTGATAACCAGAGAGAAAAGAAGCCCCAGTAATTGAATCCCACCGTGAAAGCTTGTCGGCTTCTTGAAGAGAGCTAACAGAAAGTCACAGTCTCACAGTGATAGCACTGTAGGAAGGGTGACTGGAAACAGACAATTGGTGGCAAGCTGCCGGAGTTTACACAGTAGCAGGGAGCAGGGATGAATTTTTCTGGTTGGCAGCCAAGGTCGACAGGAGGTCAGGTCATAGTGTCTCCCTAATGCACTCTCCTGATATGCTTTACTATCGCACTTTAATAGCACCGCAGTTTTTTTTTGTCAAGTTTATCAGTTCAGTTAAAGAGAAACAAGAGGTCGTGCAAGGGTCAGGATGTAAAGTGTTGCCCCAAGGCACGTTATCACCTTTGCGAACACAACAACAGAAAGTGATTACACCTGGATCCTTTCTGCCACTTCTCAATGTGCTGAGGTCAGACAGCAGGCAGGCTGATCTGCCGCCTGCTTTGTTTAGTGCATGATTATTCCTTTACCAGCTGGAAACTTGTGCTTTCTTTGCAGGTGTGATAATTATATATGTATGTATGTGTTTTTAAATTGTTTCCTTATAATACACGCAAGATGTTACCCGTTCCCCACTTCTTGTAACCCTTTCACTTCAGAAATTAAGAGTCGGTGGGGTGGGGGGGAGATATAATTCGGAAGAAACACCAACTAAGGTTTTCTTTTGTCATCAAAATGCAAGGCTAGTCTTCTCCAGGTTCTGTGATCCGTAAGAAAGCTCTGATTCTCAGCCGAAGGCTCAGTTAAGGGTCTGCACTTTGTTGATTTTTTTGGGACGTTGGCATTGCTGGCAAGCCTAGCATTTATTGTCCATCCCTTGCTGTCCTGAGACAGTGGCAGCGGGTGAATCATTGCAGCAGACTCAATGAGCCGAATGGCCTAATTCTGCTCCTATATCTTATATATCTTATAGTTGTCTTGGACCACAGCGGTCCTTCTGCCGGATGATCCACAGTGCTGCTAGACAGTCCCTTTTGATATTAGAGGTTGAAAGCTGAGAGATATCGTCAACTACGACAGTGTGCAGTTATGTAACTTGTATAAGGCCTGTATTCACAGGAGTTTAGAAGAATGAGGGGAGTCGTGGGAACCTCATTGAAATGTATAATTGCTCTGACAGGGCTGGACAGACTGGATGCAAGGCTGTTGTTTCCACTGGCTGGAGGGTCTAGTACAAGGGGTCACAGTCTCGGGGTACGGGGGAGGCCATTTAGGACTCAGGATGAGGAGAAACGTTTTCTGCTCAGAGGGCGGTGAACCTGTGGAATTCTCTACCACAGAAGGTTGTGGAAGCCAAGTCACTGAATGTACTTAATAGATAGTCTTCTAGACTCTAAAGGGTTCAAGAGGAACTGGGAGAGTATGGGAGCATGGTAAAGGATCAGCCATGATCATATTGAATGGCGGAGCAAGCTCGAAGGGCAGAATGACCTACTCCGCCTTCTGTTTTCTATGTTTCTGTTTCTGTGACACTTAACTTTAAGAAAAAGTCCCAAGGTGCTACATAAGGAATAATCAGACAAGAATGGATATAAAACCAAGACAGAGATTATAAAGGGGGGACAAAATTCAATTTTGGTCTTCACATTTGAGAAAGAATGTACTTTTACTGGAGGTGGTACAGTGAAGGTTCACTAAATTAGTCCTTGGGATGGGGAGTGGGGGTAGTTATCCTATAATGAGAGGTTGAGTAAGTTGGTATATTCTCTGGAGTTTGGAAGAATGAGAAACAATCCCATTAAAACCTACAAAATTCTGAAGGGACTTGGCAGGGTTGGCGCTGAGAATGGTTTCTGCTGGCCGGGGAACCTAAGGGGCAGGTCCATTCGGGCTGAGGTGATGAGTAGTTACTTCACTCAAAGGATTGTGAATATTTAGAATTCCCAGTCCCATCAGGTTGCAGATGCTCCATTGGTGAATACATTGAAGGCTGGTATAGACACATTTTTGGTCTCTCGGGGAAGTAAGGGGGCGGCACCGTGGTTAGCACTGCTGCCTCACAGTGCCAGGGACCTGGGTTCGATTCCCGGCTCGGGTCGCTGTCTGTGTCGAGTTTGCACGTTCTCCTTGTGTCTGCGTGGGTTTCCTCCGGGTGCTCCGGCTTCCTCCCATAGTCTGAAAGACGTGCTGGTTAGGTGCATTGACCTGAACAGGTGCCGGAGTGTGGCGACTGGGGGAATTTCACAGTAATTTCATTACAGTGTTAATGTAAGCCTTACTTGTGACTAATAAATAAATTTTAAGCTTTGAGATATGGGAAGTGGGCGGCAAGATGGAGTTGAAGTCCAAGGTCTGATCGTATTGAATAATAGAGCTGGCTTGAAGGGCCACGTGGTCTATTCCTGCAAACATTTCTTATGTTGTTAAAGGAGCTCCGAGGAAGGAATTCCAGGCCTTTGAAGGCTATGCCTTCATCCTATTGGTCATTTATCCTGTGTGGTCTGAGTGATCTTGCTTTTTGCAAAGTGACTGCTTTGTTTGCCCCATACAGCAGTCACCAGTTCAGATTAAATCATGGTACATGATGTTTCAGAGTAGGGTGATTAGGCACTCTATAAATACAAGTGTTTCTGCATTGTTAGGAAAACTATACTTTCGCAAATTTTTCTTTTAAAATTTGTGATTGCATTGATTGGACACTTGGACTTTTTTTAAAAGAGGGTCATAAATTAACATTGGGCTGTCAACAAGCCTGCCTTTTCTCGGATATCACACGATTTCAGTATGGCCCTTGAAAGGGGAGAGCTATTTGTTTGAACTGCAATTATTTTAATTGTTGGGAGAACAAACTAGTTTAAAGGCAAAAGCCTGATGATGGTCGATCTAGGTGATCATGATTGTAAAAATCCATCTGGTCCACTAATGTCCTTCGGGGAAGGAAATCTGCCATCCTTACCTGGTCTGGCCTATGTTTGAGCCTCTCGGTTGCTGTTCAGTAAAGGAGATACAAGTTCTGCTTCTTCATAAAATACCTTTATTTCGTTGCTCCAACTCCACATACAGTTCTCCACCAATACCCTGTGCCACCTGTGGCTCCTCCATGTATCAGTGACTTCTGTTGAATAATTGACATCAAATTAGGACTTAATTGGAAGCCATTCCTAACAGCCTACATGTGACTGCAGACCCACAGCAATGTGATTGCCTCTTAAATGCCCCCTCAGTGAGGGATGGGCAATAAATGCTGTCCCAGCCAGCGATGCCCATATCCATGAAAGAAAAGAAATATTATGGATAGCACATGAAACTCATATACGGCAGGACATGTAGGGATTAAGACAACCCAAATGCGGATAACCTGGCCCTTTTACTGGCCAGCTCTTCAGAAGGACAATGTGCAGTTTGTAAAATATGCCACACGTGCCAATGGTGGGAAAACCACAATCTACAATCAAACTGGCACTCTTAATTTCCACACCAGTTTTTGAGGAGCCATTTAGTTAGTTGGTGGTAGACTGTCACCAAAAACAAAAGCAGGACACCCTACTACTATCCTGCTATTATACTACAATAACTTGATTTCCAGAGGCCATCCTTTTAAGAACAGTTACAGCTCAGGTAGTGGTAGAGAAGTTAACTTAACTGTTTTACTCAATATGGATTACTGATAGAGATCAAGCCGGATCAAGG
Organism: Mustelus asterias; assembly: GCF_964213995.1. NCBI lineage: Eukaryota > Metazoa > Chordata > Chondrichthyes > Carcharhiniformes > Triakidae > Mustelus > Mustelus asterias. The sequence continues at coordinate 193,470,861 of NC_135801.1, forward strand.
TTCCAATTTTATGTCTCAAATTTTGCAAAACGTGGCGAGTAGTTTGGATATAAAACAATTAAAGTTCACAGTACATCATCCTACCTTGTACTAAGTTGATCTTTGTCTACACCCTAGCTATGACTAACACTACATTCTACACTCTATCCTTCTCTATTAATTATGCTTTGTCTGTATAGTGTGCAAGAAACAATACTTTTCACTGTATACTAATACACGTGACAAAAATCAAATCAAATCCTCAGACATGGGAAACTTAAGAACGATACCATCAAACTCTCAATTATAGCATACTTACCATGGCTAATCCACCTAACCTACACCTCTTTGGCCACTAAGGGGCAATTTTTTAGCTTTGCCAATCCACCCACCTAATGTTGTTATGAATATCCCTGTGATTGGGACAAAGGACTACACTTTCTTTTATTTGCTACCAAGATTTACCAAATGAATCTGCTGGTTTCTGAATGAATTTATGATCATGAGATGGAGGGTTCTGTGAAATTAATCAATTAAAAGCTTTTAGGGCAGATGGATGAGTCTTCTATGTTAGATTATATATCCATGTTCCAGGAACAACTCCAGGAAACCTGCAAAGTGACTGAAGAACATCTTCGAATTTTTCAAAGAAAGATGAAGGATAGGCAGAAGTTAACTTAACTGTTTTACTCAAATGACCCAAATGTTACAACCAGGGGATGAAGTGTTAGTGTTGTCTTCACAGGAGGAAACTCGAAGACAATGTCCAGTGGCCCATACAACGTAATTAAGAGGGTTGGTAAAATAAATTATTTTGTAGACACCCCAGATCGCAGGAAAACAAATTGGCAGAATCACACCAATATGTTAATACAATAGCATCGTAGGGAGGCAGACCAGACGGAGCGGCTGTACCAGATGGTACACACAGTGGCTGAGAGAGGCAGTGAGAATGAGGAGTTCACAAATTGAACCTCCTATTATCCAGTTAGGCAACACTGAAATATTAGGACAGTTGGGCACCGTACTTTAATATTAGAGGCAGGACGGCATGAGGATCTAGTGAGGTTACTGACAGAATTGAAGGGAGTCTGTAGGGATAAACTAGGGTGTACAACTTTGGTCATGCAGATCTAGTAATAGACCTTGCTAAGATTGTGTTTGTGAAGGCAGGAGTAATTTATCCAGGGTGTAACGTGGAGCAGGGGCAAGCATTGTCAAGAACAACGAAAGTATAGGCTTTGATGGAATTCCCTGTCCCTAAAACTAAACAGGAAACCATGAGAGTTTTAAGTTCTGCAACTTGTTTAGAAAAGTTTTGTTTTGTAATAAATTAATCATTCTGAGTTTAATGAAAGAAGCCTGGTTAAAATCTCTTTTATTCTGGGTTTAACAGCAGCAAAGTTAAATAATGGTGAGTGAATTAAACTTTTGAACTAATGGTGCAACCTGCAGAGTAGTGGGGCCAGATAAACTGCACACTCCTCTCATCCCAGTCACAACACTATAACAGAAGACAATGTCAGGAGCCCAAATGCCATGTCGGGAACCAAAGGATTGTGCTTGAAATTGATCCTTTTAGAATGAGAGACGAGTCTAGATTTCACGTCACAATCTCCCAGCATTCAAATGTCACTAGACGTCACTGAGTTGAGCAATTATCTTAGTTTTACCCGTGCCTCAATACAATACCAGTTGCTTAACTTTTTTTAATTTATTCGTGGGACATGGGTGTCAGTGGCTGGGCCAGCATTTATCGCCCATCCCTAGTCGCCCTTGAACTGAGTGGCTTGCTGGGCCATTTCAGAGGGCAGTTGAGAGTCAACCACATTGCTGTGGCTCTGGAGTCACATGAAGACCAGACCAGATAAGGATGGCAGATTTCCTTCCCTAAAGGGCATCAGTGAACCAGATGGGTTTTTCCAACAATTTTGACAATGGTTTTGTGGTCATCAGTAGATTCTTAATTCCAGATTTCTTTTATTGAATTCAAATTTCACCATCTGCCGTGGCGGGATTTGAACCCGGGTAATAGAAACATAAAAGATAGGAGCAGGAGGAGGCCATGTGGCCCTTCGAGCCTGCAGTCCCCAGAGCATTAGTTGAGTTTCTGGATTAATAGTCTAGCGATAATACCACTCGTTTATCGCCTCTCCTAACTCTGGAGACTGTGGATCTCACTAATAAGTACAGGACTTAATTGGCAACATCAAATTTATAACGTAATTAAACATCATTTTTGATGCCAGACAGTTACACTCTCCTGCTAATATTAAACATTTAATCTACTTTTTGACGTCCATGAGCATAGTTCTATTCTTGGAATCTTGCTGTGCAGGAAATGTCACACTTCTGTCTATACCAGCACTCATCATATTTCAAGATAGTTCATTTCACAAGCGCTGTGTTTTAATATGTCCCTTTGAGGCTCAGTATGAACACAAGGATGTGGAATTTCCCCCAAGGTTGCTCTCCCTCCCCTGTGGTGACTTGACTTGAAGGGGGCCAGGAGCGGTGTGGGGTGAGCCAGTGATTATCTATTTCGGCACATTATTTCCACTGGTGGTGAATTTTCACTGTGTTAGCAAACACGAGAGCAGTCACAGCAATTGCCCTGCGATGCCTCATAACCTTCTCTCTTCAAGACACAGACTATGAGACAAGACAATCAGCCTCATCAAACATACATAATCGGACCTCCCTTGTGATTAATGCTCTTTGCCATCCATTTGTATCTCACCCCTTAGCCCCTCTCCCAGTTGCATTGATAATGGTTGTAATTCCATCTCCTCAATGTCTAGTTGCCCAGGGGTGGTGGTGGTGGGGGAGGGGGAGGGGGGGGGGGGAGCGTGGTTAAAGTGCAGTGTAATTTGGTCAGCTCATTACTACGTTCGATCCAAGCCTTCCTATCCTTGGAACTGAGGATTCTATATGTAGGGAGGGACTGTGGTCTGTGTCTTGTGGTCAGCACCTCTCCTTAGAGGGTTTTTAGTGAAGAAACCTGATGAGTTCGGGGGATCCCAAAACAGACTGGGCAGGAACCACATAAACTGGGGAGCAATACCTTTGAAAACATGTTTTTCAAGGGTGGGGGAAGAGAGGAAGCTATTGATTTTTTTAAAAAAATCTTTACTTAAGAAGGGAGATTAAGACTTTCCAAGCTAAGAGTAATTTTATAGCAATGATGAATGAATGGTGCAGCTGACAGATAAAAATCCATTCAGATCATTTAAGGAGAAAGAATTCTCAACATCAAGTTGTCTTTAATAATGTGTAATTGTAATTGGAAAGACCGAAGTTACGCAGTAGATCTGTCACTCCTTGAGAGAACATGCAGGTTAACACTCTTGGAAGATCATTTCATTCCTCCTCAGCATGCAATATCCCTCAAATCCATCTTTCGCAACTCCCTCCTCACCAGAACTCCGCTCACCAACTTCAAGTCTTCATCAGCATCTCCAGTCTCTCCTCATCACATCTCTCAATCCTCCCTCCCCAAGATCTCTCCATACCAGATCATTCAATCCCTCCTCAGCATAGAGTATTCCTCAGATTGTTCCTCAACAGCTCCTTCAATCCCTCCTCACCAAATTTCCCCTCATCAGCTTTCTCAATTCTTGCTCACCAGGGGTGGCACGGTGGCACAGTGTTTAAGCACTGCTGCCTCACAGCGCCGGCTTGGGTCACTGTCTGTGCAGAGTTTGCACGTTCTCCCCATGTCTGCGTGGGTTTCCTCCGGGTGCTCCAGTTTCCTCCCACAGTCCAAAAGATGTGCTGGTTAGGTGCATTGGCCATGCTAAATTCTCCCGAACAGGCGCCAGAGTGTGGCAACTAGAGGATTTTCACAGTGACTTCATTCCAGTGTTAATGAAGGCCTATTTGTGACACTAATAAATAAATTAAATTTAAACTTTAGTCACTCTGGTTGTAGTCCAGGTCTTGCTGCATATCGGAATGGGCTGCTCCAGGAGAAGTGAGGGACGATCTAGTGAAGAGGATTTGAGGGATCCAGCAAGCAGTGATTGAGGAATCTAGTGAGGGGAGATTGGGTGAGCAAGGATTGAAGGATCTGGTGAGGGGAGATTGAGGGACTTGGTGATACAGAATTAATCTGTGAAAAAAGGGCAAGCTTTTTGGAATTGTTGACCTTTTGTTTTCCCAGATATGAATTTCTTGTTTAAGGGACGGCGATTAGAATGTAGTAACAACAAACTGTATCTTAAAGACATAAAAAATACCAACAATATGTTCAAGTCTTTGAACATTCAGTTTGTTCTCTGGGCCGAGTCAAAATGCTAGGATTACAGTGTGTTTTTAACATTGTTGTAAATGCAGCTTAGGTTTATTTCCCCCTGCTGTGCCAATTAAAAGCACATGTATCTCATATTTCCGTCCCTGTTTAGTTCCAATATGAAACTCTCCAGGGGAGTGATTTGCAGATACTCAGCGGAGCCGATAGCAGATACCTAATCTGTGTTTTGAAGTGTCATGCATTAGGCAGATCAGATCACTGACAGAACATTAATTACATGGGGACTTGTTCTCTGCAGAAATGGGGTGTCCAGTTACTCTGGGAGAGGGACGTGGGGGGGAGGAAAGGCGTGGGGAGAGAAAGTGCACATTCAAATTAGCGGGACTGGTGTGTGACATTTAAGTGTTCTATCTGAGTCAAGATGCTGGCTTGGTAAATTCCATTATTTGATTGTTATGAGACTGGACTAGTAATCTAGAGGGTGAGGATTTAAACAAAGAAAGACTGACTTGCATTTATACGATCCCATACACTGCAGCATTGATACTGATAAATAAGGGGAACGGATTGGGTAGATAAAGAGGAACTATTTCCACTAGCTGGGGTCCTGGCAAACCTTTCTACTTTAAAAAGTCCCCGCCGACCATATTTCTGACCTGGGGAGGCAGGATCAGGACAGTGTGGGGCCTACCACCAGCCTGAGGTGGGTGGATGGCTCGGCCAGTAGGCTGGAACATGTGCCTCCATTTACTGGGACATCAGCCCAGCTTTAATGGTGAGTGTCAGGCCCTCACTCCACATCCCCCTCCATGCCCCACATATTCCCATACCAATTCCATGCCCCCTCATATTCGCTATAACCCCTCATATTCCCCATCCCACCTTCATGTCCCCATCGCCATATTCCTAATGTAGCTTGAACATCTATTCCTCATCCCGCCCTCTGACATTCTCCATGTCCCATACCTTCATTGAATCCTCTGTAGCCACTCGTCCTGTATCCATTACGGGTAGACTTCATGAATTATGAGCAGATGAAAAGACATCTAACTTCTAACAGTCTAAGGGAGCTGTCATGCAAACACACTTGATACTGAAAAAAAACTCTCATTCATAAAATCCATTCAGAACATTTAAATCCCCAGTGATCAATCTGTTGTAAAATTAAACATGTATTTCACTAACCACATCAAAGACAGATAATCCTTTAATAACACACCTGGAGTATTGTGCGTAGTTTTGGTGTCCTTATCTGTGGTGTCCTTATAAGGTGTCCTTCTCTGTTCTTGCTATAGAGGGAGTGCAGGCTGATTCCATCCCATTAGTGGGATGTAAATAAGTTTCACGCTGACCATCAACGGATTTCCCGATCCACCTGTGGGCGGGGAGCCACGGAAAATACCGTGGGAAATTCATGCTGGTCGGAAACCAATATTTGCACTCCCACCAAATCCCCCTCCTCCCAACCGCGATTGAGCCCCCCCGGCAGGGCCATGGGCAAACTCTGCCTAATGTTTCTCATTTCGAACCTTTGGGGAGGCACAGTGGTTAGCACTGCTGCCTCACAGCCCCAGGGACCTGGGTTCAATTCCCGGCTTGAGTCACTGCCTATGCGGAGTCTGCACATTCTCCCCGTGTCTGCGTGGGTTTCCTCTGGTGCTCCAGTTTCCTCCCACACTCCTGAAGACATGCTGGTTAGGTACATTGGCCATACTAAATTCTTCCTCAGTGTACCCGAATAGGCGCCCGAGTGTGGCGACTAGGGGATTTTCACAGTAACTTCATTGCAGTGTTAATGTAAGCCTACTTGATTCTAATAAATAAACTTTTTTTTACTTTACCTCAGACTTTGATTAATTACAAGATTAGAAATTTCAGTCCAGCACCTAAGATAATAAAATTGTCCTCCAAACAGTTTGTCCGTTAATCAGGCTGTGTAATTTTGATGCTATGCTTAATTTATTCCCTGTTATTTGGGTTTTTGGCCATTTCTTCAACAGTTCAGTGCCCATCAAATTACTTGAGAACTGCAAAAGGATTTGTTATTGCAGGTGAGAATTGATTGACCAGATTTCTGCTGAGGAAGCTGAAGGAATCTTCTAGTCGAGAGCAAACTCACTCAGCAGAAACTGAAATTAGTACACGTATTAGCATCATGAAAATAAAAGGAGCAAGAATGTGTGGAATTCACTACCACCGAAAGTAGTTGAGCATCACAGTTTCTAAAAGCAGGAAACATTCTGGTAAACTGCCAGTCAAATTTCCACAGACTCTGGCTGGGGGTTTCTCTGATACCAGAACCAAGAGGGTGCAGCCATCAAGAAAGACTGGTTCTCTTTTCTCTAGAAAATAAAGGAGGTGACCTGATGAAGGGTTTCAAAATTATGGAGGGTTTTTAAATTATGACGGGGTTTGGTTGGATAGACGTGCAGATGATGTTTATCTCTGGGGATACTAAAACCATGTGCCACAGGTATTGTGTGCAATTTTGGTCTACTTACCTGAGCAAGGGTGTCCCTGCTATAGAGGGAACGCAGCGAAGGTTTATCAGACTGATTCCTAGGATTGCAAGTCTGGCAGGATGGCAGATTTTTTTACTCTCACTCCCAGTCCATCACGCAAACCAGCCTCCCACCCATTGGCTCCGTCTACAATTCCTGCTGCCTCAGAAAAGCAGCCAGCATAACCCAAGGACCCCACGCACCCCGGACATACTTTCTTCCACATTCTTCCGTCGAGAAAAAGATACAAAGGTCTGAGATCACGTGCCAACCGACTCAAGAACAGCTTCTTCCCTGCGACCATCAGACTTTGAATGGACCTATCATCTGTTAAGTTGACCATTCTCTTCACCCTATCTGCAACTATAACACTACATTCTGCACCCTATCCTTTCCTTCTCTCCTATGAACTCTATGAACCTGTTCCTGTGCTGTAATTTTCTTTGTTCTTATATGTTTTATCTATATAGTGCACAAGACACAATACTTTTCACTGTATCCCAATACATGTGACAATAATAAATCATATGAGGAGATACTGAGTCGGTTAGGATTAGAACAAAGAACAAAGAAAATTACAGCACAGGAACAGGCCCTTCAGCCCTCCAAGCCTGCACCGACCATGCTGCCCATCTTAACTAAAACCCCCTACCCATCTGGGGACCTCCATTCCCATCCTGTTCATGTATTTGTCAAGATGCCCCTTAAAAGTCACTATCGTATCCGCTTCCACTACCTCTCCCGGCAGCGAGTTCCAGACACCCACCACCCTCTGGGTAAAAACCTTGCCTCGTACATCTCCTTTAAATCTTGCCCCTCGCACCTTAAACCTATGCCCCCTAGTAATTGACTCTTCCACCCTGGGAAAAAGCTTCTGACTATCCACTCTGTCCATACCCCTCATAATCTTGTAGACTTCTATTAGGTCGCCCCTCAACCTCCGTCATTCCAGTGAGAACAAACCAAGTTTCTCCAACCTTTCCTCATTGCTAATGCCCTCCATACCAGGCAACATCCTGGTAAATCTTTTCTGTACCCTCTCCAAAGCCTCCACATCCTTCTGGTAGTGTGGCACCAGAATTGAACATTATAGTCCAAGTGCGGCCTAACTAAGGTTCTATAAAGCTGCAACATAACTTGCCAATTTTTAAACTCAATGCCCCGGCCGATGAAGGCAAGCATGCCGTATGCCTTCTTGACTACCTTCTCCACCTGCATTGCCACTTTCAGTGACCTGTGTACCTGTACACCCAGATCCCTCTACCTATCAATACTCTTAAGAGTTCTGCCATTTACTGTATATTTCCTACCTGTATTAGACCTTCCAAAATGCATTACCTCACATTTGTCCAGATTAAACTCCATCTGCCATCTCTCCACCCAAGTCTCCAACCGATCTATATCCTGCTGTATCCTCTGATGGTCCTCATCGCTATCCGCAAATCTACCAACCTTTGTGTCGTCTGCAAACTTACTAATCAAACCAGTTACATTTTCCTCCAAATCATTTATATATATTACAAACAGCAAAGGTCCCCGCACTGATCCCTGAGGAACGCCACTTGCCACAACCCTCCATTCAGAAACGCACCTTTCCACTGTTATCCTCTATCTTCTATGACCGAGCCAGATTTGTATCCACCTTGCCAGCTCACCTCTGATCCCATGTGACTTCACCTTCTGCACCAGTCTGCCATGAGGGACCTTGTCAAAGGCCTTACTGAAGTCCATGTAGACAACATCCATTGCCTGACCCCCATCAATCATCTTCTTCACTTCCCGAAAAACCTGATCAAGTTAGTTAGACACGACCTCCCCTTCACAAAACCATGTTGCCTCTTGCTAATACATCCACTTATTTCCAAGTGGGAGTAAATCCTGTCTCGAAGAATCCTCTCCAATAATTTCCCTACCACGTAAGGCTCACCGGCCGGCAATTACCTGGATTATTCGTGCTACCCCTCTTAAACAAAGGAGCAACATTGGCTATTTTCCAATCCTCTGGGATCTCCCCTCTAAGACTTTTAACAACACCAGGTTAAAATCTCTAGCCAGTGAGGATACAAAGTTTCACTGGAGTTGAGAAGAGTGAGAGGGGATCTCATAGAAACTTATAAAATTCTAACAGGGTTAGACAGGATAGATTCAGAAAGAATGTTCCCGATGGTGGGGAGTCCAGAGCTAGGGGTATTAGTTTGAGGATAAGGGGTAAACCTTTTAGGACTGAGTTGAGGAGAAATATCTTCACCCAGAGGGTGGTGAATGTGTGGAATTCACTACCACAGAATGTAGCTGAGGCCAAAACGTTGTCTGATTTCAAGAAGAAATTAGATATAGCTCTTGGGACTAAAAGGATGAAGGATATTGGGGGAAGGGGGAATCAGAATATTGAATTGGATGATCAGCCATTATCAAAATGAATGGCGGAGCAGGCTCAAAGGGCCGAATGGCCTCCTCCTGCTTCTAGTTTCTATGTTTCTATAAGTTTAAATAGTCGCTAATAAATTCAATAAAGAGTTAAGGAGAAATGACTACCGAGTAGCACTGCTGCACTGCGAGGGTTGGCACAGTGGTTAGCACTGCTGCCTCACAGCGCCAGGGACCCGGGGCAGCACGGTGGCACAGTGGTTAGCACTGCTGCCTCACAGCGCCAGGGACCCGGGGCAGCACGGTGGCACAGTGGTTAGCACTGCTGCCTCACAGCGCCAGGGACCCGGGGCAGCACGGTGGCACAGTGGTTAGCACTGCTGCCTCACAGCGCCAGGGACCCGGGGCAGCACAGTGGCACAGTGGTTAGCACTGCTGCCTCACAGCGCCAGGGACCTGCATTCAATTCCCAGCTTGGGACACTGTCTGTGTGGAGATTACACATTCTCTCCATGTCTGCGTGGGTTTCCTCCGGGTGCTCCGGTTTCCTCCCACAGTCCAAAGATGTCCAGGTTAGGTGGATCAGCAATGCTAAATTGCCCCTTAGTGTCAGGGGCGCTAGCTGGGGTAAACGCATGGGGTTATGGGGATAGGGCTTGGGTGGGATTGTGGTCGGTGCAGACTTGAAGGGGTGAATGGCCTCCTTCTGTAGGATTCTATGATTCTATAAGTGAGTGGTCAGGATGTGCAACTCGGAGTGATTGAGGCATGAAACATAGATGCTTCAATGGAGAAGCTGGTTAAGTAAATGAGGAAGAAAGTGATGGAGGGATGTGTTGATACGGTGGGAAGAGATTCACAGGGAGCATGATCAGCAGAACAGATATTGTTGATTGTGTTTATGTGTTGTAACCTCTATATGATTTTCTCTCCTGTGCCAGCCTATCACAACGTTTGCCATTGTGGTATCAGATGAGAGTTCAGGAGAAAGATTTGTCAGCTTTTATCATTGAGATATCACGGCTCTGAGAAAAACAATCTGACCTTTACTAACTGCCTGCTAATTTACCCATTGAAACCATTGCCTATCTGCTTTCCTTTTCAAGAGTAACTTTAAATGGCATCAGCACAATTATGAGATTCTCTTTCATGAAAGGCTACGTTTTTCTATTGCAGATGTATTCCGTGGGTTTTTTGATTTATAAGACATTAGTTGCCAATTCAGTCCTGGTCAAAGACATGCTACTGTATAAAGAAAATCAGCTCACTGGATTCACCAGATAAGTTGTTGGTGTAGTCTGAAAAAAGTAAGATTAAATATGCTTTATCCACAATAATAGCAGATTGTGAGATTGATGCTGCAATTTTGTCAAGACTATATTTGTCACCACAAGCAATAAATTAATACAAGCATTGGTGAAGTGCGTTTTTCCCACAAACTGCCCCTTCTGCAGCTATTTCCACTGAAGTGGACAGGACAGATTTTGCAATGCATTCTAGATAAAGTTAAAGTTTATTTATTAGTCACAAGTAGGCTTACATTCACACAATGAAGTCACTGTGAAAATCCCCTAGGCGCCACACTCCGGCGCCTGTTCGGGTACTCTGAAGGAGAATTTAGTACGGCCAATGCACCTAACCAGCACGTCTTTCAGACTGTGGGAGGAAACCGGAGCACCCGGAGGAAACCCACGCAGATACAGGGAGAATGTGCAAACTCCGCAGGAGAATGTGCAAACTCCGCACAGACAGTGACTCAAGTCAGCAATCGAACACAGGTCCCTGGCGCTGTGAGGCAGCAGTGCCAACCACTGTGCCACCCATTGTTCCTCATGATGGATAATGCCTGCACCATGAGGAACTAGAATAATGGAATGGATCCCCAACCTCACTCCTATAACATCTTTGTTAAGATCGGGTCAGGGAGAAATTATTGCTGATGTAATAACTTTGAAATTACTTGATTTAGGAACATTTAAGCGGTTATTGGATAGGCACATGGAGCACACCAGGATGATAGGGAGTGGGATAGCTTGATCTTGGTTTCAGATAAAGCTCGGCACAACATCGTGGGCCGAAGGGCCTGTTCTGTGTTGTACTGTTCTATGTTCTATGTAAATTACAGTGAGGTTGTGGGCTACAAACAAGTGATTGACTGCGAGCGACAATGATCTGGATTATGCAGCTGTGAACTGCCTCTGTAATAAACCTTTCTCCTGGGTTATCAGCAATAGTGGTCCAGAGAATTCTGAGATACTGCTGAGGGGTTTGACAATGTGACTCGACAAACGGGATAGCGTCCCTCTTCACCGCTTGAATGCCTCTCTTGTGTCTTGAAAACAGTACTCAAAGGTGTAGACTTACCTGAGCACTGTCGGGTTTGATCATTGTCCTCTGCGAACTGCACTCGTGCTGATTGGTGACTGCATTTCAACATTTTGTTCAGAGTGATTATTGTCGGAGGCAAGGCAGCACTTAGAGCCGGAGTCACAGCAACCAGTCTATTTGACAACAAAGTCTATTGGCAGAGTCCGCGCAAAAACCATCTCTATGTACTTCAGAAAACAGAGCCCCCAACTGAAACCACACCAGTCACTGCTGATAAAATCGGGATTATTTCTCAGCAAATGCAGTGTGTGCAGCACAGTTATTTAACACAAATTATGTCTGAAGTGTCAATCTCTGTCACCTTGCTGAATAATGTGATCAGCAGACACCATTGATGAAGGAACGTTGCACGTGCTGGACAAGAATAGACGTGCCGCTATATGCAGCCCATTCTGTCTGCTTGGCTGCTTGTTGATACACATTTACCAAACACATCAAGTGTTGAATCAATTCAAAGCCTTCTTTATTATTATTCATTTGTGGGACATGGGCGTTGCTGGCTGGTCAGCATTTATTGCCCATCCCTAATTGCCCTTGGAGGGCAGTTGAGAGTCAATCACATTGCTGTGACTTTGGAGTCACATGTAGGCCAGACCAGGTTAAGGGTGTCAGATTCAGACACAAATCCTTACTCTTCTGGGCCCCCAGAACATTAGCTGAGTTTCTGGATTATTAGTCCAGCGATAATACCACTACCTCCCCTTCAATCTCTTCCGCCTTCAGCCTTGACTATATTTTACCAGTTGACATTGAATTCAAGATGAAAATGAAATTTAGGCACCTTGGCAACCTTGCAACAATAAGCCGAAGGAAAGCCCATTCCATCTAATCTTCTAACGAGCACTCATTAATTCCTGCTGATTTTCAGGGCATGCATAGTTTGGGCATTCATAACTTGCAATACATCGAGCATAAGCTGCCAAATGGAATCGCCAGAGAAAGGGGTTCCCAAGGCCATCATAATGTTATGTTGAATTATTGCATGTTATTTTTGTTACTGTGTAGCTATGAAAGTGCTGCAGTGAGAGCACTGATTCCCTTTCTGGGAGTGTGTCAATATTTGCAAAGGGGATTTTCTAAAAGCGTTTCACAATCGATTGGAGAGGGGTTTTCTGGAATTGTCAGTATGTGGAAAGCATTGTTTCATTATTTGCAAAAGTGTTTTCTGGGAGTGTGTCAGTATTTGTAAGGGTTTTTCTGGGAGTGTGTCAGTATTTGTAAGGAGTTTTCTGGAAGTGTGCCAATATTTGGAAAAGGGTTTTCCTGGGAATTGATCAAAGGGCTTCTTGGGTGTGCATCAGTGATTGGAAAGTGTCTTTTTGGGAGTGTGTCTGTATCTGTAAAGGGGTTTTCTGGGAGTTGGTCAATATCTGGAAAAGATTTTTCTTTGAGTGTGTTATATTTGCATGCAGCCCCTGAAAATGAATCAATATGTGCATGGGGCCATGCAAGAAGCTCAAAGGAGATCTGGGAGTAGCTTAATAATTCCAGGCGTATCCCCATTCGGAAAAGTTTTAAAACTGCTAGAACAAAGTACCCTAAAGCCCGAGGCACTGCCTCACGTCAAATTTGGCAAACTTGCAATAACTGCAGAATTGTATGTACATTAAAAAGAATATTGTACGTGCAAAATTTCAATGAGCAATTTGCAGACGGGTTATTTGAAACCTTTTAAGCTTCGGAACTAAAGGTAGGGACTCAGGGTTGGTGTGTTGCCTACCAGGGGCTGGGGTCCGGGATGTGTCTGACAGGGTATTCAGGACTCTTAGGGGGGAGGGAGATAAACCACAAGTTATTGTACATGTGGGGACACACGACATAGGGAGGATAGGGGAAGGGGATATTAGGCAGGGATTTATGGAGTTGGGGTGGAAACTAAAGGCCAAGACTGACAGAGTGGTTATCTCTGGACTCTTGCCTGTACCACGGGATAGTTTAGAGAGGAATAGGGAGAGGGAAGGTTTGAATTCATGGCTGAGGGGATGGTGCAGGAGGGAGGGGTTCAGGTACTTAAGCAATTGGGGCTCGTACTGGGGAAGGTGTGACCTCTATGAGAAGGATGGTCTACACCTTAATCAGAAGGGGACCAATATCCTAGGGGGTAAATTTGCTAAGGCCATGCAGGGAGGTTTAAACTGATTCGGGGGGGGGGGAGGGATCCTGAGTAGTGGGGCTGAAAGTGAGGGATGCATGGATGGGGACTGCAATGCACGGCATTGCAGAGGTGGGGTGGAGCAGGGTTTGAAATGTGTATACTTCAATGCCAGGAGTATTCGCAATAAAGTGGGTGAACTTGCAGCGTGGATCAGTACCTGGGACTTCGATGTTGTGGCTATTTCAGAGACATGGATAGAGCAGGGGCAGGAATGGATGCTGCAGGTCCCGGGGTTCAAATGTTTTAGTCGAAGTAGGGAAGGAGGTAGAAGAGGGGGAGGGGTAGCATTATTGGTCAGAGATTGTATCACAGTGTCAGAGAGGAGGTTTGATGAGGACTTATCTGTTGAGGTAGTATGGGCGGAGATTAGAAATAGGAGAGGAGAGGTCACCCTGTTGGGAGTCTTTTATAGACCTCCTAAAAGTTCTAGAGAGGTTGAGGAAAGGATTGCGGAGTCAATCCTGCTTAGGAGTGAAAGTAATAGGGCAATTGTTATGGGGGATTTTAACTTGACTAATATTGACTGGAATTGTTATAGCTCTAGCTCGTTAGAGGGGTCAGTTTTTGTTCAAAGCGTGCAGGAAGGTTTTTTGACTCAGTATGTAGACAGGCCAACTAGAGGTGAGGCTATATTGGATCTGGTGCTGGGAAATGAGCCAGACCAGGTGCTAGACTTGGAAGTTGGTGTGCATTTTGGTGATAGTGACCACAATTCGGTTACGTTCACCTTAGTGATGGAAAGGGATAGGCATGAACCTCGGGTCAGTGGTTTTAGCTGGGGGAAGGGTAATTATGAGGCTATTAGGAGAGAATTAGGAAACATAGGTTGGACTAGGAGATTACAGGGACTGGGAACGTCCGACATGTGGAGTTTTTTCAAGGAGCAGCTACTGCGAGTCTGTGATAGGTATGTCCCTGTCAGGCAAGGAGGAATTGGTAGGGCTAGGGAACCGTGGTGCACCAAAAAAGTTTCTTTGTTGGTTAAAAAGAAAAAGGAGGCTTATGTTCGGATGAGACGTGAGCACTCGGGTAGTGCACTAGAAAGCTTTAGATTGGCTAAGAGGGAGTTGAAGAGCGAGCTTAGAAGGGCTAAAAGGGGACATGAGAAGACTTTGGCGGATAGGGTTAAAGAGAATCCTAAGGCGTTCTATAGGTATGTCAAGAACAGAAGGTTGGTTAGGGCAAGTTTAGGGCCAGTTATAGATGGCAGAGGGAAGTTATGTGTGGAACCGGAGGAGATTGGTGAAGCATTGAACCAATATTTCTCTTCGGTGTTCACGCAAGGGGACATGAATATAGCTGAGGAGGACACTGGGTTGCAAGGGAGTAGAATAGACAGTATTACAGTTGATAAGGAGGATGTGCAGGATATTCTGGAGGGTCTGAAAATAGATAAATCCCCTGGTCCGGATGGGATTTATCCAAGGATTCTCTGGGAGGCAAGAGAAGTGATTGCAGAGCCTCTGGCTCTGATCTTCAGGTCGTCGTTGGCCTCTGGTATAGTACCAGAAGATTGGAGGTTAGCGAATGTTGTCCCATTGTTTAAGAAGGGGAACAGAGACTTCCCCGGGAATTATAGACCGGTGAGTCTCACTTCTGTTGTCGGCAAGATGTTGGAAAAAATTATAAGGGATAGGATTTATAGTTATTTGGAGAGTAATGAATTGATAGGTGATAGTCAGCATGGTTTTGTGGCAGGTAGGTCGTGCCTTACTAACCTTATTGAGTTTTTTGAGAAAGTGACCAAGGAGGTGGATGGGGGCAAGGCAGTGGACGTGGTATATATGGATTTTAGTAAGGCGTTTGATAAGGTTCACCATGGTAGGCTTCTGCAGAAAATGCAGATGTATGGGATTGGGGGTGATCTAGGAAATTGGATCAGGAATTGGCTAGCGGATAGGAAACAGAGGGTGGTGGTTGATAGTAAATATTCATCATGGAGTGCGGTTACAAGTGGTGTACCTCAGGGATCTGTTTTGGGGCCACTGCTGTTTGTAATATTGATTAATGATCTGGATGAGGGTATAGTTGGGTGGATTAGCAAATTTGCTGATGACACCAAAGTCGGTGGTGTGGTAGACAGTGAGGAAGGGTGTCGTAGTTTGCAGGAAGACTTAGACAGGTTGCAAAGTTGGGCCGAGAGGTGGCGGATGGAGTTTAATGCGGAGAAGTGTGAGGTAATTCACTTTGGTAGGAATAACAGATGTGTTGAGTATAGGGCTAACGGGAGGACTTTGAATAGTGTGGAGGAGCAGAGGGATCTAGGTGTATGTGTGCATAGATCCCTGAAAGTTGGGAATCAAGTAGATAAGGTTGTTAAGAAGGCATATGGTGTCTTGGCGTTTATTGGTAGGGGGATTGAATTTAGGAGTCGTAGCGTTATGTTGCAACTGTACACAACTCTGGTGCGGCCGCACTTGGAGTACTGTGTGCAGTTCTGGTCCCCACATTACAGGAAGGATGTGGAGGCTTTGGAGAGGGTGCAGAGGAGGTTTACCAGGATGTTGCCTGGTATGGAGGGGAGATCCTATGAGGAGAGGCTGAGGGATTTGGGATTGTTTTCGCTGGAAAGGCGGCGGCTAAGAGGGGATCTTATTGAAACATATAAGATGATTAGAGGTTTAGATAGGGTGGATAGTGATAGCCTTTTTCCTCTGATGGAGAAATCCAGCACGAGGGGGCATGGCTTTAAATTGAGGGGGGGTAGTTATAGAACCGATGTCAGGGGTAGGTTCTTTACCCAGAGGGTGGTGAGGGATTGGAATGCCCTGCCAGCATCAGT
Source organism: Mustelus asterias (assembly GCF_964213995.1). NCBI lineage: Eukaryota > Metazoa > Chordata > Chondrichthyes > Carcharhiniformes > Triakidae > Mustelus > Mustelus asterias. The sequence goes on from NC_135801.1 coordinate 193,487,285, forward strand.
AGTAAATGCGCCTAGTTTGGGGGCGTTTAAGAGATCCGTAGATAGGTTCATGGACGAAAAGAAATTGGTTTAGGTTGGAGGGTCACAGTTTTTTTTTTTAACTGGTCGGTGCAACATCGTGGGCCGAAGGGCCTGTTCTGCGCTGTAATGTTCTATGTTCTATGTTCTTGGGCTGAGCTGGGCTCCATTCTGGCTTTGAGCAGCTCATGTTCAACGATCTTGCATACGTGCGCAAGGCCTGCTTGACAAATTGCCTCGGTTAGGCCTGTATGCTGCATGCTTCACCCACTGTAAAGATCAGCAATTGTCACCATTGAAAACTGCCTAAGCATTCGAAAAGTGATAACTTGCCTCCCAGCTCCAAATCGTGTTGACACTTGTCTGAGCTTCAGATGGTAATGACAGTTCTGCAGTTGGAACAAAGCCAATTGATTTTGTATAGTCATAGAAATCATAGAAACCCTATAGTACAGAAAGAGGCCATTCGGCCCATCGAGTCTGCACCGACCACAATCCCACCAAGGCCCTACCCCCATATCCCTATATATTTACCCACTAATCCCTCTAACCTACACATTCCAGGACACTAAGGGCAATTTTTAGCACGGCCAATCAACCTAACCCACACATCTTTGGACTGTGGGAGGAAACCGGAGCACCCGGAGGAAACCCACGCAGACACGAGGAGAATGTTCAAACTCCACACAGACAGTGACCCGAGCCAGGAATCGAACCCGGGTCCCTGGAGCTGTGAAGCAGCAGTGCTAACCACTGTGCTACCGTGCCGCCCCAAGTCCTTCCCAAGAAAGTCATTGCCAGGCTGGTGACGCTTTCAACCAGAGCTGTCAATTGCCTTTGTACTGACATGTTGTTAAACAAATGGAAATTAAAAGCTGGTCTCAGTAAGAGTGACCATGAAGCCGTAGAAAATCAAACTGGTTCACTGATGCTCTTTAGGGATGGAGATCAGCCATTCTTACCTAGCCTAGCCTGCAGACTTGTACCCACCCTGGGTAGCTCTAAACCACCCTCTGAACTGATCTCACATACCACACAGTTGTAGTGAACTGCAACAGTTCAAGAAGGAGGCTCAGAACCACCTTCTCAAGGGAATCTAAGGCAGTAAATACTGACCACACCAGCGATGCCCACATCCTAAGAACAAATAGGGGGGGGAAAAAACATTGAACCTTGTGCGCATTCCATAAGTTGCTAAAACATGGGTCTCTGGCTCCAGCAAGCACAAAATTAAACTGCAGGCTTCACAAAGGCTGGCAACCTGGAAGCACAGGTAACACAGAAGGATGCCATTCAGTCCATTGTGTCTATACCAGCCCTCTGAAAGAATTGTCAGTTCGGTACCATTCCCCTGCTCCTTTCTCATTGATGTGGAGTTGGATGGCTGGACACCGCTCGACAATCGCCAGGCAGGAGTGTTCCCTTCCTGTCGGGGAGCACTTCAGCAGTCAAGGGGATTCAGCCTCTGATCTTCGGGTAAGCGTTCTCCAAGGCGGCCTTCATGACAACACAGAATCGCTGAGCAGAAACTGATAGCCAAGTTCCGCACACATGAGGACGGCCTCAACCGGGATCTTGGGTTCATGTCACACTATCTGTAACCCCCACGACTTGCCTGGGCTTGCAAAATCTCACTAACTGTCCTGGCTTGAGACAATACACATCTCTTTAACCTGTGTTTAACCCTCTCTCCACTCGCATTGTCTGTACCTGTAAAGACTTGATTACCTGTTAAGAATCGCATTCCAACCATTATCTTGTAATTGAGTTTGTGTCTATATATGCCCTGTTTGTGAAACAAATGCTCCACTCACCTGATGAAGGAGCAGCGCTCCGAAAGCTCGTGCTACCAAATAAACCTGTTGGACTTTAACCTGGTGGTGTGAGACTACTTACTGTGCCTTTCCCATTGGGCCATTATACCTGGGCTGCCTCACTGAAGTATCAATCAGGTATGTTATAACTCCCTAGGAATAATAAATGCAAGGGGTTTGAGAGGCGGAGGAAAAGGGTGTTAAAGAACAAATCAACATAGAATAAAGAGAGGACACTTTATGGTGCGGTAAAGTTCAGAAGTTTTTTTAATTCTTTCATGGGACATGGACATTGCTGGTTGGGATGTGGGTATCGCTGGTTAGGCCAGCATTTTTATTAGCCATTTCTAGTTGCCCTTGAGATGGTGGTACTGAGCTTCCTTCTTCAACCACTGCAGTATGAAGTGTAGGTACACCTACTGTGCTGTTACTGTGTTTGGAGGGAATTCCAAGATTTTGACCCAGCAACAGGGTTCCAGTCAGGATAGTAAGTGCCTTGGATGGTGGAACTTGCATGGTTTTGCCATGCATCTGCTGTCCTTGTCTTTGTGGTTGGTATTGGTCTCAGATTTGAAAGGTTCTATCAAATAAGCCTTGGTGAGTTGCTGCAATGCCCCTTGTAGATTGTATTCACAAACCATCAGGCATTGGAGCAGAAATAGGCCATTCGGCCCAGCAACTCTGTTCCGCCATTCAATGAGGTCATTACTGATCTGAAATGCTAATTCTCAACTCCACTTTCCCTTCTTATCCCCATAACCCTTGATTCCCTTACTAATTAAAAATCTGTCTATCTCAGACTTGAACCAACATAATGACCCAGCCTCCACAGCTCTCTGCAGTAAAGAATTCCACAGATTCAGTACTGAGAGAGAAGAAATTCCTCCTCATCTCAGTCTTAAATGGGTGAGCCCTCACTCTGGGATTTTGCCCTCTGGTCCTGGGTCTTGCCACAAGGGGAAACAACCTCTACCCCAAGAATCCGATATGGCTCAATAAGGTCACCTCTCATTCTTCTAAACTCCACTGAGTACAGGCCTAACCTACTCAACCTCTCCTCAAGAAAATCCCTCCATTCCCAGGATCAACCTATTGAATCTTCTTTGAATTGCTTCCAATGCCAGTATATCTTTCCTTAGATAAGGGGACCAAAACTCTTCACAGTATTCCAGGTGTGGTCTAACTAGTGCCTTTAATAGCTTTAGCAAAACTTCCTATTTTTATACTCCATTCCCTTTGAAATAAAGGCCAACATTGCATTTGCCTTCCCCACTTCTTGCTGAATTTACATGCTAGCTTTTTGTTATTTATGCACGAGGACTCCCAAATCCCCCGGAGCTGCAGCTTTCTGCAGTCTTTCTCCATTTAAATAATATTCAGCTCCTTTATTCTTCCACTGCTACCACTGTGTGTCGGTGGTGGAGGGAATCAATGGTGAATGTGGTGGATTGTTTGTCAATCAAGCAAGCTGCTTTGTCCTGGATGGTATTGAGCTTCTTGAGTATTGCTGGAGCTGCACTCATCCAGGCAAAGGAGAATATTCCATCATACTCCTGACTTGTAGATGGTGGACAGGCTTTGGGGAGTCAGGAGGTGAGTTACTCTCCACAGACTTCTCAGCCTCTGACCTGCTGTTGTAGCCACTGTATCTATGGTAGGTACAGTTCAGATTCCGCCGGAATGTTGACATTGGGAGTAAGACGTTTAACAACACCAGGTTAAAGTCCAACAGGTTTATTTGGTAGCAAAAGCCACACAAGCTTTCGGAGCTCTAAGCCCCTTCTTCAGGGGCTTGGAGCTCCGAAAGCTTGTGTGGCTTTTGCTACCAAATAAACCTGTTGGACTTTAACCTGGTGTTGTTAAACTTCTTACTGTGTTTACCCCAGTCCAACGCCGGCATCTCCACATCATGACATTGGGAGTGTCAGTGATGACAATGCTATTGAATGTCATGGGGAGATGGTCATTACCTGGCACTTGTGTGGCATCAATATAACTTGCCACTTGTCAGTCCAAGCCTGGATATTGTCCAGATCTTGTTGCATTTGAAGATGGATTGCTTCAGTGTCACGAATAGTGCTGAACATTGTGCAATAATCGGCGAAGATCCCCACTTCTGTCCTTATGATGGAGGGAAGATCATTGATGAAGCAGCTGGAGATGGTTGGGCCTAGGACACTACCCTAAGGGACTCTTAGAGACCTTCAAGATACCCAACACTTTTTGACCTCCACATTCACCTCCCTTTTCATCCACTAGTTCACCTCTGTCCAGCTTCACCCCAAGAAAAATAATACTGCAATTCTGCTGCCTCTGCTGTGGCGGATGTAAACATGGGAGCAAGGCAGGGAGTGGAGCAAGAGTTATGGAACCAAAATAGAGCTAACAAATCAGCTGCAATCTAACTGAACAGGCTCGAGGAGTTCTCCTGTTTCTTTGAGAGAGGGTTTCTGAGAAGACTTGACAAGGGGTGGCAGCTCAGGTTGAGGCAGACGTTCTGCACTCAGAGGGTTGTGAATACAAGGAACAAAGGAAAGTGCAGCACAGGAACCGGCCCTTCGGCCCTCCAAGCCTGTGCCGATCATGATGCCCTAACTAAACTAAAAAAAACCTTCTGCCCTGTCTCTCCCTCTATTTCCTCCCTAGTCATGTAACTAGTTAGATCCCCCGCACACCTCCTTTAAACTTTCCCCCTCTCACCTTGAACCTGTGCCCCCTTGTAATTGACACTTCCACCCTTGGAAAAAGCCTCTGACTATCTCATAATTTTGTAGACCTCTATCAGGTCTCCTCTCAGCCTCCGCCTTTCCAATGAATCTTTGGAATTCTCTACCTTACAGGACTGTGAGGTGTTCAGTTGTTGAATCTATTCGAGACTGAGATTGTCTGAAATTTTGGGCACATGAGGATAAGGCAGAAAAGTGGAGTTGAGATAGTGATTCAGCCATGATCTAGTGAAAAGGTAGAGTAGATTCAAGGGACCATTTGGCCCATCCAACTCCAATTTCATATGTTCTTAGACAGGGGTGTGTAGATAGAAAGAACTGCAAAAGACAACAATGCAAAAGAAAAAATCAGTCTTCGCTACCGATTAGAAACTGTGTAGTGCCGAGGTTTCAACTGAGCTCCCTAGACTCCTAAAGGATCCCAAGGGAGAGATCTAAAGTAATTAGATATCTGTACTTGACTTAATAGCATCACATCTGTTGCTATACTCTTATAAAGCACAATTCCTGCAGTGAAGGCACTCTCTTGTTTTGGGAGTATGTCAATATTTGCAAGGAGTTTGAAGATGCCTTCTGTGCGGCGAGCTGACTTGGCACAGTCGACCTGGCTCCATCAAGAGTTTTTGGAATGTGACAGTATCGCTAAGCACTGGCACACTAGTGTTTTTGTGAATCATTCAACGTTCCAGCTCCAAGAAAGAGCATTAACTCTGCGCTGGCATGGGTTTCATTTCTTCATAGGAAACCCGCTAGTTTAATAGCACATTGTTGTCCACGCACCTCCTTCACTTCAATATGACTGGGGTTTTTTTCCCAAGCAGCCATTAAATTAGATGAAGGTGGGGCCATGGGGAGGAAGTTCCCATGGAGATAAGCACAGTAAGAAGTCTCGCACCAGGTTAAAGTCCAACAGGTTTATTTGGCAACACAAGCTTTCAGAGTCTCGCTCCTTCATCAGGTGAGTGAGGACTTGTGTTCACAAACAGGGCACATACAGACACAAACTCAATTTACAAGATAATGGTTGGAATGCGAATCTTTACAGGTAATCAAGTCTTATAGGTACAGACAATGTGAGTGGAGAGAGGGCCAAGCACAGGTTAAAGAGGTGTGTATTGTCTCCAGCCAGGACAGACCATTTGGGCTGAATGGCCTATTTTGTGCTGTACATTCCATATTAAAAAAAACTTGCCTTCATAGAAATCATAGAAACCCTACAGTGCAGAAAGAGGCCGTTCGGCCCATCGAGTCTGCACCGACCAAGATCCCACCCAGGCCCGATCCCCACATCCCTACATATTTACCCGCTAATCCCTCTAGCCTACGCATCCCGGGACACTAAGGGACAATTTAGCATGGCCAATTAACCTAACCCGCATATCTTTGGACTGTGGGAGGAAATCGGAGCACCCGGAGGAAACCCACACAGACACGAGGAGAATGTGCAAACTCCACACAGACAGTGACCCAAGCCGGGAATCAAACCCAGGTCCCTGGAGCTGTGAAGCAGCAGTGCTAACCACTGTGCTACCGTGCCGCCTTGTAAAGTAGAACATAGAACATTACAGCGCAGTACAGGCCCTTCGGCCCTCGATGTTGCGCCGACCAGTGGTACCAATCTAAAGCCCCTCTAATCTACACTATTCCAATATCATCCATATGTTTATCCAATAACCACTTGAACGCTCTCAACGTTGACGAGTCCACCACTGCTGCAGGCAGGGCATTCCACGCCCTTACTACTCTCTGAGTAAAGAACCTACCTCTAACATCTGTCCTATATCTCTCACCCTTCAATTTAAAGCTATGTCCCCTCGTGCTAGCCAACACCATCCGAGGAAAAAGGCTCTCACTATCCACCCTCTCTAATCCTCTGATCATCTTGTATGCCTCTATTAAGTCACCTCTTAACCTTCTTCTCTCTAACGAAAACAACCTCAAGCCCCTCAGCCTATCCTCATACGATTTTCCCACCATACCAGGCAACATCCTGGTAAATCTCCTCTGCACCCTTTCCAACCCTTTCACATCTTTCCTATAATACGGCGACCAGAACTGTACGCAATACTCCAAATGCGGCCGCACCAGAGTTTTGTACAGCTGCAGCATGACCTCCTGGCTCCGAAACTCAATCCCTCTACCAATAAAAGCTAACACACCGTACGCCTTCTTAACAACCCTATCAACCTGGGTACCAACTTTCAGGGATCTATGCACATGGACACCCAGATCCCTCTGTTCATCCACACTCCCAAGTATCTTACCATTAGCCCAGTACTCTGTATTCCTGTTACTCCTTCCAAAGTGAATCACCTCACACTTTTCCGCATTAAACTCCATTTGCCACCTCTCAGCCCAGCTCTGCAGCTTATCTATGTCCCTCTGTAACCTGCCACTTCCCTCCGCACTGTCTACAACTCCACCGACTTTAGTGTCATCCGCAAATTTACTAATCCATCCTTCCACGCCCTCATCCAGGTCATTAATAAAAATGACAAACAGCAGTGGCCCCAAAACAGATTTATAGATTCTTACAACTGCATCTGTTTCTGGTCCACACACTGACCACTCTTTGTTAAAAGATGTTTTGAGCCCTTGGTTGTTGACTGTTCCCTTTGCAGTCTATCCGGGAACATCGCTTTCAGGCTCCTGTCTCCTGCCTTTGACCCATTTCAAAGACTGATCAGTGCAGAGTGGGATGTGGAGGCTAAGGGAGGGGACAGGAGACAGGTACTTGCTTGCGGAAATGGCATTCAGCGAGGCCCAGTGTACGGAAGCTGTACTGGGTGCAGGGTCAGCATCAGAATGAGAAAGTTCAGGATCATCTTTTGTGTGGTGATTTGCTTCGTTCTGGTTACCAATGTCTAACAAACATGGAAAACCATCAGCAAATTTTGATCGCCAACCTCTAACACTAGGGTATCATTCGTTCTCTCCCTGGTGTACTCCATGTCCAGGAAGATAAAAGTAAATGGTCTCCAATTGGATAAGGGCAATTCTGGAGTTTAACCAGTAAAAAGATCATAGTCTGCTGGCCCTGAGGAAACCTCCCAGCTCTTGTTCAGCCTGGACTACCTGATCAGTTGCAGCATTATGGGCAGGATTTTCCGGCCCTGCCCGCTGTGGGAATCATTTTAGGCAGGATAGAAAATTTGATGGACTAGCAAAAGGTCCATTGACTTCAGGCGGAACTTTCCCTCCCGAGGTTACCTTGTGCCAAGTGGGAATAATCCCAGTTGAGCCTTGCAGGTTATATTACTATTGGTTACATACTGGCCAAATCCCAAACACACCCTAATTATTTCCTTACAGCTTTGCTGTTTTTCTCCCAAGATATCGCTGCCCTGCATCCGCTCCTCTGTTATTGAAACCTTTATCCATGCCTTTATGACCTCTAGACTTCATGGCTTTCCCCCCCTTCCTCTGCATATAATCTCCTTCAACCTTTCAAGATAACTGCACTCCTCAAATTCTCATAGAATCGTAGAATCCCTACAGCACAGAAGGAGGCCATTTGGCTCATTGAGTCTGTACCGACCACAATCCCACCCAGGCCCTATTCCCATAACCCCACGCATTTACCCTGTTATTCTCCCTGATACTAAGGGACAATTTAGAATGGCTAATCCACCTAACCCGCACATCTTTGGACTGTGGGAGGAAACTGGAGCACCTGGAGGAAACCCACGCAGACATGGGGAGAAAGTGCAAACTCCACACAGACTGTGACCGGAGGCTGGAATTGAACCTAGGACCTTGGCGTTGTGAGGCAGCACTGTGCCACCATGCCGCCCCTTGTGCATCCCTGATTTTCATTGCTCCAATAGCCATGGCCATGACTTCAACCACCAAGCCCCTGAATTTCTCTATCTCCCTCTCCATGCTCCCTAAAACATACCTCTCTGTCCAAGTGCTTGGTTATCTGACCTAATATCTCCAAAGCTGGCTCAGTATCAAACTTTGTTGGATAATTGCCCCTGTAAAGGAAAGATCTTGGGGTGTTTAACGACATTGAAGATGCTATAAATGCAAGTTGTTGTTTATTAAGATAGAGTATGCCCAAAGATGCCTCACATAGGACTGGAAGGTAAATAAAAATGTAGGAAGCTGAGCCAAGCTTGAGAAGGGATGGTGAGGATGATAAAGATCGATCGCAGTATGAGTTTTGAGAAGGTGTCTATTGGTGGAGAGAGATGGAATGTTTCTGCACTATATCCCTATATCATATATCCAAGAATCTATCCATCTCAGTCTTGGATATACCCAAATATCCACAGCCTCTCTGAGGACGTAAATTCTAAAGATTCACAACCCCTTGAGTAAAGAAATTTATTCTCATCTCAGTCCTTAATGGTCAATGCCTTATTCCGAGTCACTAATATCCTAATATTTCCTTGTGTGGGCCAGTATCCAATTTTGTCTGGTATTGCTCCTGTGAAGCACCTTTGGGATGTTAATGGCGCTATATAAATGGAAGTTGTTGTTTTCAAGGCTGAGGGCCCTGAGGTTGATTGTACTGCACCTGCGATCTCCCAGGCTGAGACGGGCTTTAACAACACAGACATCTTGTGGTCTACGTGCTTCTCTACTGCATCAGAGAGTGAATTTATTTACTGGGCCACTGAGGCAAAGCATAAATCTTGCGTACAATTGTTTTAGGTGTGATGGGAGAGGAAGCAACAACAGATGTTCGATTATTGGGGCCCCCGGTACGGAAGCTAATGGCTGTGCACGGAAGTGATTTAGTGTTTGTGTTCACTGGAAGCTATGGTGCACCTGCCAGCTCCTGGAGCCTGTGACACATCGCCACCTTCCAATTGTGGACAGTCATTCCTCCACAAGCTTCCACTGTAAGTTTGCCTCAAGATCCACAGAATACAGGGTCAAAGAGCACACTGAAGGTGCTGCACCACAGCCGGCCTTCACCTTAACCCGCAACATCTAAGCACTTGGACTCCCTCCCCCTCCCCAGTCACCCTGTTCAGCCCCCTCCCCCCAGGCCTCTTGCATCAGGTTCTCCCGCATGCTTTTTCCTCATTTTGACAGGGTTGTGAACGGGCTGTGCCTTCACTCTGACACGCAGCTTTCTGTTTGCTGCCTCTCAGCAGCTCTGGCTGCCTTTGGAAAAATATTTTCTTTTTTTTTTCCCCTCTCTCTCTTGCGAAACCTTGGCGTGGATTCTGGTTGTTAAGACTCCTGTTTAATGCCTTCCTTCCTGATTTTACCTCATTCATCTGCCAGTCACAGATCCTGTGCCTGGGAGTTGGGTTTCCCTTTCGTAGCCCAGCCAAGTCTCGCTGCATACCACATGTGGTGTTAATGGTATTTCCATGGAAGAAATTCCGTGGAAGTTTCATCTGCCTGTTTCCTTCTCCACGTCACCGATACCCTCTGATGGGTTTGCTGATTCTATTTTTCCTTCCTTTATCTTACAGTAGTCTATGTTGTTAGACAAGTAAGCACAGCAGCCAATTCGCACACAGCAAGATTCCAAAAATGGCACCAAGATAAACGCTTATTTAATTTTTGGTGGTCTTGGTTGAAGGAAGACGCTTGGAGAACTCGGCTGCGCTTCTTTGAATGACGTACTGGGATTTCCTACATAGCTGAGCATCTTATCCAAATGATAATACAGGGCACTCTCTGTCCTGCACTGACACATCAGTAAGAAGTCTCACAACACCAGGTTAAAGTCCAACAGGTTTATTTGGTAGCAAAATCCACTAGCTTTCGGAGCGCTGCTCCTTCGTCAGGTAAATGGGAGTTCTGTTCACAAACAGGGCATATAAAGACACAAACTCAATTTACAAAATAATGGTTGGAATGCGAATCTTTATAGATAATCAAGTCTTAAAGGTACAGACAATGTGAGTGGAGAGAGCGTTAAGCACAGGTTAAAGAGATGTGCATTGTCTCCAGACAGGACAGACAAATCAGCACAGAGTCTGGAGTGGGGTTTAAACTATGACCTCTGACTCAGGGCCAAGAATCAACACAGCCAAGCTGGGAGGAAGCAGTGGCATAGTGATATCGTCACTGGACTAGTAACCCAGTGACCCAACTCTGGGGACCTGTGTTTGAAACCCACCATGGCAGAGAGTGAAATTTGAATTCAGTAAAAAAATCTGGAATTACAAGTCCATGAAACCACTGTCAACTGTCGCAAAAACTCATCCGGTTTCCTTTAGGGAAGGAAATCTGCCATCCTTACCTGACCTGGCCAGACTCTCAGCAATGTGGTTGACTCTTAACTGCCCTCTCAAATGGGCAAGCAAGCCACTCAGCCCAAGGGCAATCAGGGATGGGCAAATAATGTTAGCCCAGCCAGCAACGCCCACATCCCACGTAAGATTTTTAAAAGTAAGCAGTCAACTTTCGAGTATGAGGGAGAAAACACTGAGAGAGCAAAGTTTGCAAGAGGCTTTTGAGAAAAGAGAGAGGAAATGTTGTCTCATTGTCACTATATTAGCCAATGAGATGAAAGGCTCACAATAATTCCCAGTGTTGATATTACTTACAAAGTTAAAGAAAAAAATGTATTTATATAGCATCTTCATTATTATTGAAATGTAGTCACTGTTGTAGGAAATGTGAGAGACAATTTGGACACATTAAGTTCCTGCAATGATAATGACCAACCAGCATTAGCAATATTGGATGAGGAGTGATCAGTACAGCGGGAATACCAAGAAGAGCTCCGCTTACATTTTCTGAAAAGTGCCATATGATCTCCTGTATCCATCTGAGAGGGCAGATAACAGCTGATCTGAAAGTCTGATATTGTAGTAGTCCCTTGGTACAGCACTAATGTATCAGACTGGACTATGTGCTTGAGTCTCTGGGAGCGGGTCTTGAAACCAAAACCTTCTGGCTCAGAGATGAGAAAATTCTGCTTCCTAACCTTCCTCCTTCACCCTATAGTGCGATATCCTTTCAAAGTTTCCGTTACGTGACAGTGTTTCAAGATTGGGATATTTTTCTCATTGTTTTTTAATGATCCATTTTAATCCTTTTAATGTTGCATCTCCGCCATAACACGGAGCAATTAGGCAAACACAGGAACCTCCCTGGGACGCACCCTTCTTATTCTGACCTGGACACTCCCATCTGTCACTGGATCCATCTATCAGCTGGATTACACGGCTGAGACGCTTTAACAAGCAACTAATGAAATTTGAAACAACAGAACGATCCACCCAGTCATGAGTGCCTGCTGCAGCTCTCAATCTCCATTGCTGCTGATGTTTGACACCCCCCCCCCCGCCCACCCATCCACACCGCCTCACCCCCCCCACCCCAATCATCCCACCTCACCCCCAGTAAAACGGGAGCGAATCGTGTGGTTATTGGGATCTTTGGAGGTAGACTGAGTTATCCATCAAGCTCAGTCAAATGTGGTAGATTATGCAAGTTTGGTGTTAAGACTAGCACAAAGTTCAGACTGAGAAGAAAGCTGTTTTGCTGAACGGGGAACAATGGGAACAGGAGGAGATTGTTCAGCCTCCCTGGGCTTGCACCAGCATTCCATTAGATCATGGCTGATCTGCAACTCAAACCTATTTATCCACATATGCTCCCTATCACTTGCCTAATAAGAATCTATCGACCACAATCCTGAAAGCTATGTCCCCCATTATCCTCAGCCTTTTGTGGGAGAGAATTCCAAATTTCTACTACCCTTTGTCTGAAAAGGTGCTTCCAGATTTCATTCCTAAATAGCATCGCCCGAATTACCTTTGCCGCTGAAGATGGACAGAGATGATGTTTGTCTGTAAACGGTATATCTCAAAAACTGGTGGATGGATTTCAATAAAACTTGGCACACAAAAGGGGTATGGCCCAAGGAAGAACTGATTCATTTCTGGCGAGGATGGGGATCTGGATTCTGGAATTATATTTTTAAAAGATCTGTTAGCATTTGGACAGAGGGCAAGTCGATTTTTTGTAATGTTGTGGGTTGTTTCACTTGTGTTGTTGTTGGAATGTTGTTGATTGTTTTAAAATGTTGTGACTGTCTCAGCTGCTATAGTGGAATTTGTCACAGCCGTCAAAAATGTGAGCAGAGTTTTTGGAGCAGGTTGTTGGATGTAGATTACATTGAAACTGCCTCAGTGAATGGAAGCTCTTAATAAAAATGTTAATTTTTTCAGCTTTGTTATAGAGCATCAACCAGGCAGGGAATAGCCTATAGAAAGAGCTGAGTATTCATAATAGCATTGACAAAACGCAGCATGGTGGAGGTGTGCACTCTACTGTTTTTTTAAATTCATTCATGGGACATGGATATCGTTGGCTGGCCAGCATTTATTGCACATCCCTAGTTGCCATTCCTTGGAGAGCAGTTGAGAGTCAACAACATTGCTGTGGCTCTGGAGTCGCATGTAGGCCAGACCAAGTAAGGACGGCGGATTTCCTTCCCTAAAGGACATTAGTGAACCAGATGGATTTTTCCGATAATTGACAATGGTTTGATGGTCATCGGTAGATTCTTAATTCCAAATATTTTTTATTGAATTCAAATTCCACCATCTGCCATGGCGGGATTCGAACCTAGATCCCCAGAGCATTAGTTTCTGGATTAATAGTCTAGCGATAATACCACTAGGCCATCGCCACCCCAGTGTGCCCTTTTCATTCTTTTTATGATTGTACTCCACATTCCGGATTTTCCCTCCCCCAATCCCTGAGAGAAAATAACTTCTCCGTAGCTACCCTATCATAGCCTCATATTTTCAACACCTCAGTCAGATCACCCTTCGGTCTTCTATACTCAAAGGAGTGCAGGTCAACTTTATGCAACCTTTCCCCATAATTCAACTGTCTAAACCTTACTAAGCCATTCCAGTGAATCTGTGTTGTACCCCTTAACAGTCTGAAGGGACATAGAATGAATAGAACTTTTTGTTGGCAATCCTTTAGACACAATGGGTTCTTGGAGCATGTATGAGTTTGAGACAGAGACCATTGCATGTTTTGACTGCAGCAGAGGAACATCAGGGCTATATGAGGAAAGAGCAGGGAGGTTTGGATTACTCTAGCAAAGAGTTAACACAGACATAATAGACCAGTTGGCCTCCAACTGTGCAGTAAACACATCTGGTTGTTAAAGAAAAACTGGATCACCCATGACATACTATTTTATAATGATGGAACATCTAAGTTTTTATTTCTTAGTGTCACAAGTAACACTGCAATGAAGTTACTGTGAAAATCCCTTAGTCGCCATACTCCGGCACCTGTTCGGGTACACCGAGGGAGAATTTAGCATGGCCAATCCACCTAACCAGCATATCTTTCGGATTGTGGGAGGAAACCCACACAGACACGGGGAGAGCATGCAGCCTCAGCACAGACAGTGACCCAAGTTGGGAATCGAACCCAGGTCGCTGACGCTGTGAGGCAGCAGTGCTAGCCACTGTGCCACCATGTCGCTATAACATCGTACGGTCTCCCACACAGTGTTGCCTTGGCCCAATTGAAAATTTTGGTAAGATAGAGAAAAGTGTAAAAGATTCTTTAAGATCATTACCAAAGAACAAGAGAGGTTATGAAGACTCTTCTTTTAACTCAGAAATTTGTTAGCATATTGGCCCCTACCAAAAACAATGGTGGCAGCAGAATCTATTTTGTTTTTTTCATTTGAAAGCCCACAAGGAAACAGTCGTGGGCTGGGACTAAGCAGATAGGTCTTTCAGAGAGCCGCCAGAAAGAGGTTAAATGATCATCTTCTGTGCTATGAAATTCTATACTGTAAGCAAACAAATCCTGAGGTCACTCAGAGTTGAATTGCTCAATGAGGAAGGAAGATTGAAAGCTGCATATATATTTCTGGCTCCGGGTCATAACAAACAGCCCTAAATAGCTATCTTTCTCCTGTTCAGAAAACATACTTGGAGAGGCAGAGAATGATTTCTATATATGTGTGTAATTTAACAAAAAATCATAAAATGTTTCAAACTGTATCAGGAGCAATGCCACTGGGTGGGAACTAGTCCTACAAAAGACGGCAGGTTCAACATTCAGTTGTGATTGAGTCAATGGTGCAAGGCCCTAACCAATGGTAAGAATGTTTTTAGAAAATACCTTCCAACCAATATTGTTTCTTTCTTAACTTTCTTGATATTGTATATAAAAATCCCACATTGGCATCTCTACTGAAATTAAACCAAAAAGGAATGCAGGGGAACCCACTGTGTGTCAAAGAAAAGATAGGTCAATGTTTTGGTTGTAACCCTTAATCAGGAGTGAAGGCTTCACTTAGAATGTTGACCTGTAGGACCGGTTGTAAATGGCCAACACTTCCTGGTTTTCCCTCAAAAGGAACCATGGGATGTTTTCAGTTTCGTTTTGCTCTGAAGTCGGAAAGAATTTCCCAACCCGTCTTTCCCATTCACTTCACCCAGTGTAGGGTTTTGGAAATCTCGGCAGCCCTCGAGCAATAAATTACCAACTCAGAGTCAAGCAGATTGCTTACGAAATCTTGTTTAAATTAATTCATGGGTCTTGCTGGCCAGCATTTATTGCCCATCCCTAGTTGGCCGAGGGCAGTTGTGAGTCAACCACATTGCTGTGGCTCTGGAGTCACACGTAGACCAGACCAGGTAAGGACGGCAGATTTCCTTCCCTAAAGGACATTATTGAACCAGATGGGTTTTTCCAACGATCGACAATGGTTTCATGGTCATCAGTAGATTCTTAATTCCAGATATTTTTTATTGAATTCAAATTCCATCAGCTGCCATGGCGGGATTCGAACCCGGGTCCCTTGAACATTAGCTGAGTTTCTGAATTAATAGTCTAGTGATAATACCACGAGGCCACTGCCTTCCGCCGGAGGTCAACAGACCTTTGCATGGTCCATGTCCCGCCCAGTACGAGTCCTATGGCGGGCGCGACGGTAAGATTCTACATAGTGGAAGATGTCTCAGAGTATGTTGCTATCAGGTGGATAAGGGCACTGAGTAATGAGAGATTATTAGAGTTTATTAGCAAATAAAAGCACCGATAATGAACATGGCCATTTGTGGTAATATTTCAGTAACTGCATAAAGGGTTACTGGAATCTTCAGCACCCAGTTTAAGTGAGACTGATCCCATTTGTTTTTTGATCCAAGTTCACAGCACTGGTCAGCATTCAGCCGAATTAGTACCAAACACTCGTGGGAAACAGTAATCTCAGGCTCTTTACAGTCGGGGATTTTGTGGTTGGGACAGAGTACAAAGATCTTCAGTACTTGGAGTTTTCCCTTTTTAATCTGCGTGCTTCCTGTGTGACTGTATCTGTAAACCATAACCAACTTTCTTTACACCATCCTCTCCCATCCCTTCCCATCTCACCCCATGTCAACCTCTCCCGTCCCAGCTTGTATCACCTTCTCCCATGCACTTACCGCCACTCTCTCCTATCTAAGCTGGCACCACTCTCTCCCATCTCACCACCTTCTTCCATCCCACCTTTCTGCTGTACTATCTCCTCCCATCCTCTCCCAACTCACCTTTCACCCTTCCCCCAATGTGTCCACTGATTGATCCACGTGTTGACAGGATATCTTTGGGTCTTTTGCTGACCCATCCATCCCCATGACCTTACATTGGCTGAATGCTTGAATATTCTCTTCATCCGCTTGTCAGCAGGAGAAGCTGAGTGAATAAGTAGGGCCTGACTGCAGTTTGAATGCTTGTTTGGTTTATTTACATAACACTGTTCCAGATTAGATAAATCAATGTAAGATATAAATTTTAAAAATGTAACCGCAGTGAAGGTGCAGTGAGAGTTCAGTAGTCTAGAGATCAGGGAGTTGATAACCAGGGCTATGAACCACAGTTATCACCTGTAGACTGGGGGAGGGGTGGAGGAGAAGAGAGAAGGTCATGGAAAGGCCAGTGCCGTTGAGTTATTGCCCTGTTTCATGTTGGCTCTCAGCTACAAGATCATACTTACAAACGAGTTTCGAAAGGTTGTGATGACATGGCAGAAGATTCCCCACATTTGCGCATAGCTGAAATTCTTTCCCTGGCAGCATTATTTCCACCGAGCCATCTCTAAGTGAGCGTGGAGTGCTGAGCAATCCATGTTGTCAACAGGAGTTCACCGTCTGGGGCTGTTCCACCTTCACCATTTCCTTTCCGTTGCTGGATTCCACCCCCTCCCCCAGCCTACAGGACATGACCTGTACGTGACATGGGCTAAGTTCAAAGCTAATCTGTAGGAAAGCATGTTTCACTGGCCAATGTGTGGAATAGTTTCTCTTGAGATGGAGGTTGGGAGAAATTCGTATCAAATACATTCAGAGGCAAATTTGATTAATTCTTTCAGAAACTTTGAGACATTCTATCTGAGAACTTTGCTGCGTTTTTAAAATTTGTTCATGGGACCAGCATTTATTGCTTGCCCCTAACTGCCCTGGAGAATAGGAAGAACAGGTAACTTTGAGCCTATAATTCCCAAAGTTCCTCACCAATGGGGCTTTCCTCACTTCATGTCTGGGTCTGTTTTAGACTAATTGTTAAAGATTGATTGCTGATTAGACAAAAGCTCAGTATGATTGGAAAATGTGCCAAGATGAACTCAAGGAACTCTGGTCTCTTTAGTTCAACATTTCTTACCTTTGCTTGATGTGGTTATTGGGAGAAAGAACTTAAATGTTCTCCCACGTTGCCAGGTGCTAACAATCTCATTCACAACCAGACATGGTGTGTGTCACAACTGAGCCGAGCTTTGTCTCAGTTTTGAGTTACAAGATCTATTCATAATCTATCCCACTTAGCACTGTGTTAATGCCACACAATACGATGGAGGGTATGCTCAATGTGGAGACAGGACTTCATCTCCACAAGATGGTCCTTCCTATCAATACTAACAGGGACACATGCATCAGTGACAGTTAGATTGGTGAGGACAAGGTCAAGGAGGTTTTTCCCTCTTGTTGGTTCCCTCCCCACCTGCTGCAGGCCCGGTCCAGTAGATATGTCCTTCAGGTGTCAACCAGCTCAGTCTGTAGTGGTGCTACTGAGCCACTTTTGTTGATAGACATTGTCCCCTCCTAGGGTACATTTTGTGCCCTTGCCATCTTCAATACGTCCTACAAGTGATGTTCAACACAGAGGAGTTCTGATTCATCAGCTGAGAGAAGGCCATTTGTGGTAATGAGCAAGTTTCCTTGTCTATTTTTGACTTGTTGCCATGAGACTTAAGAGTCATAGAGTCATAGAAGTTTACAGCATGAAAACAGGCCCTTTGGCCCATATCTCTCTATATCCATCTCATCCACGTAACTGTCTAAATGCTTTTTAAAAAACAAAATTGTACCCGCCTCTACTACTGCCTCAGGCAGCTCATTCCAGATACTCACCACCCTCTGAGTGAAAAAATTGCCCCTCTGGACCCTTTTTGTATATTTCCTCTCACCTTAAACCTATGTCCTCTAGTTTTAGACTCCCTTACCTTTGGGAAAATATATTGACTAACTAGCTGATCTATCATTATTTTATGGACCTCTATAAGATCACACCTAAACCTCCTACACTCCAGGAAGAAAAGTCCCAGTCCATCCAGCCTTTCCTTATAACTCAAACCATCAAGTCCCGGTAGCATCCTAGTAAATCTTTTCTGTACTCTTTCTAGTTTAATAATATCATTTCTATAATATTTTTGTAAGAAGAATGAGATATGGCAAAATAAAATAAGAAGTGCAATTCTAAAGTGAGTGCAGGACAGAGAAACCTGGGGGTGTATATGCACGATCTGTTGAAGGTGGCAGGGCAGGTTGAGAAAATGTTTAAAAGAGTATACAGGATCCTGGGCTATATAAATAAAAGCGCAGAGCACAAAGCCAGGAAATCATGAAGTATCTTTTGAAAACACTGCCTGAGCAAGAGTATTGTATATACTTATAAGCATTTCACTTGAGGAAGGATGTGAAGGCTTTAGAGAGGTAGCAGAAAAGATTGAAGAGAATGATTCCAGGAATGAGGGATTTCAGTTACTGGACGTGGCAAGATTGGAGACGCTGTGTTTGTTCTTGTTAAAAATTTGATAGAGGTATTCAAAATCATGAGGATTCTAGACAGTAGATGGGGAGAAACTCTTCCCATTAGCTGAAGGACCACAAACCGGTGGAGACAGATTTAATGTTGTGGCAAAAGAACCAGAGGCAACATGAAGAAAAACTTTATTAAATAGCAAGAAATTACGATCTTTTCTATATTCTGCATTGGAATGTGAGTGTCACTGGCAAGGCCAGCATTTGTTGCCCAGCCCCAATTGCCCTTGAACTGAGTGGCTTGCTGGGCCATTTCAGAGGTTCAGTTAAGAGTTAACCACGTTGCAGTGGCTCTGGAGTCACATGTAGGCCAGACCAGGTAAGGACGGCAGATTTCCTTCCCTCAAGTACACTTGTGAATTAGATGGGTTTTCTTTCAATGATGTGGAGATGCCGGCGTTGGACTGGGGTAAGCACAGTAAGAAGTCTCACAACACCAGGTTAAAGTCCAACAGGTTTATTTGGTAGCACAAGCCACAAACTTTCGGAGCGCTGCTCCTACATCAGGTGAGTGGGAGTTCTGTTCACAAACAGGGCATATAAAGACACAAACTCAATTTACAAAATAATGGTTGGAATGCGAGTCTTTACAGGTGATCAAGCCTTAAAGATGTAGACAATGTGAGTGGAGAGAGGGTTAAGCACAGGTTAAAGAGATGTGTATTGTCTCCAGCCAGGACAGTTAGTGAGATTTTGCAAGCCCAGGCAAGTCGTGGGGGTTACAAATAGTGTGACATGAACCCAAGATCCCGGTTGAGGCCGTCCTCATGTGTGTGGAACTTGGCTATCAGTTTCTGCTTAGCGATTCTGCGTTGTCGTGTGTCGTGCAGGCCGCCTTGGAGAACGCTTACCCGACGATCAGAGGCCTCTGGTCTTCAGGTAAGCGTTCTCCAAGGTGGCCTTCATGACACACGACAACACAGAATCGCTGAGCAGAAACTGATAGCCAAGTTCCACACACATGAGGACGGCCTCAACCGGGATCTTGGGTTCATGTCACACTATCTGTAACCCCCACGACTTGCCTGGGCTTGCAAAATCTCACTAACTGTCCTGGCTGGAGACAATACACATCTCTTTAACCTGTGCTTAACCCTCTCTCCACTCACATTGTCTGTACCTTTAAGACTTGATTCCCTGTAAGGACTCCCATTCCAACTATTATTTTGTAAATTGAGTTTGTGTCTTTATATGCCCTGTTTGTGAACATGACTCCCACTCACCTGATGAAGGAGCAGCGCTCTGAAAGCTTGTGGCTTTTGCTACCAAATAAACCTATTGGATTTTAACCTGGTGTTGTGAGACTTCTTACTTTTCTTTCAATAACAGCTTCATGGGGAGGCAGTGGTGTAGGGCTGTTGTCAATGGACTGAGACCCAGAGATCCAGGCTCTGGGGACCCGGGTTTGAATCCCACCACAGTAGATGGTGACATTCGAAATCAACAAAACAATGATGATTATCGTTGATTGTCGTAAAAACGGTCTAGTGAATCAGGAGGAAAATTCTCAGCTGGTTGGAGTCATACCTAGCACAAAGGACAATGTTTGTGGTTAGTGGAGGTCAATCACCTCTCTCCCAGGACATCACTGCAAGAATTTCTCAGGGCAGTGTCCTGGGCACAACCAACTATTTCACCAATGACCTTCCTTCCATCAGAGTGGGGATGTTCGCCGATGAGTGCATAACGTTCAGCACCATTCATGACTGCTCAGATACTGAAACAGTCCACGCCCAAATTTTGCAAGACAAGGAACATTCACGCCACACAAGTGCCAGGAAATGACCATTTTCAACAGGAGAGAATCTAACCATCGCCCTGACATTGCCACCTCTGAATAAGCCACGATCAGCATTCACCAGAGCTTAACTGGACTAACCACATAAATACCGTGGCTATATGGACTGCAGCGGTTCAAGAAGAAAGCTCACCACCAGCTCCTCAAGGGCAGCTAACGATGGGCAATAAGTGCTTGCCAGCCAATGATGCCCACATATCAAGTACGAATAAGAAAAATTACTGATACAGGCTTTTAATTCCAGATTTTATTAATTGAATTTAATTTCATCAGTGAATTTGTCTGAGCCGCTGGATTACCTCGACGCCACTGTCTGACAGGGTGCTAGAACCAGCTTCAGTCATGGCTTTCAAAAAGGAATTGGGTAAGCACTTAAGGGGGAAATATTCACAGGACTATTCGGATAGGACCAGTGACTGGGATTGACTAAATTGCAGTTATGGAGTGGATACAGCAAGTTGAATGTCCTCCTTCTGTGCTGTAACCATTCTATTTTTCTATTCTGCCACTTTTAATACTCTGCATTTAATTTTTCTCTCATAGAATAGAATCTATAGTGCAGAAGGAGGCCATTCGGCCCATTGAGCCGGCACCGACAACAACACCCATGTCCTATCCCCGTAACCCCACATATTTACCCTCCTAATCCTCCTGACACTGAGGGGCAATTTATCATGGACAATCAACGTAACCCGCACACCTTTGGAGTGTGGGAGGAAACTGGAGCACCCAGAGGAAACCCACGCAGACACGGGGAGAACGTGCAAACTCCGTACAGACAGTGACCCGAGCCGGGGATTGAACCCAGATCCCTGGCGCTGTGAGGCAGCAGTGCTAACCACCGTTCCGCCCTCTCAGTTTTGTTCTCAAGCACTGACCTGGCGTTTAATTTTCGATCTCTGGAGACTTCCAAGGCAGCCCTGCACTGGGCTGGAGCAAAAAGGTTTCTCACGTTCAAGTGATTTTGGGGGGATGTGATGGGGCCTCAGCTTCTCACTTTAATTAGCAGAGCATAACATCATGTCTCCCCACCCCATAAAAGATTGCACTCATTGATGGGTGTGTGCTTTAAAAAGGTACATTTAAAAATAGAACTCATGAAATTTTATTTACTACATGCCAAAGGCTGTCTAAATACTGGGAAACACCACTCCACCACATGACTGGAGAGTCTGTGACTGGGCCCTGCTATAATTACTTGTAAGAAAAACTCACTGACATCCCAGGCGGGCTGAGCTGACTCCTTGTGCCCCGGTGCTTGGGTTCCTTCTGTAAATATGGGAATAGGGCCAAGAAATTTAACGTAACACCACAGTACAACAAGCCTGCTTTATGTCAAGTTGCTTACGTGGAGTGAGTTCTCTCACGTCTCATTAACACTGCTGGCCAGATTCAATACCGATTTCCGCCACTCCAGCCCACCCAAGAATCACTCTGGTGCATTACCTTCCCAGGGCAATGTAATCTGTAAAAAAATAATAATTTGGGGTTGCCAGTATTACGTGGCATCAGCTTGGCTCTCACATTTGCGTCAGAAAGCCACAGGTCCCTGTCCCACTCCGGAGAGCTGAGGCACAGAATCCTGGCTGGCATTCCCAGGACCAAAGATGGTGAACTTCAGGGAAGGTGTTAAACCCACACTCACTAACTCAAGACCCACACTCACTAACTCAAGACCCACACTCACTAACTCAAGACCCACACTCACCAACTCAAGACCCACACTCACCAACTCAAGACCCACACTCACCAACTCAAGACCCAAACTCACTAACTCAAGACCCACACACGCCAACTCAAGACCCACACTCACTAACTCAAGGCCCACACTCACTAACTCAAGACCCACACTCACCAACTCAAGACCCACACTCACCAACTCAAGACCCACACTCACTAACTCAAGACCCACACTCACCAACTCAAGACCCACACTCACCAACTCAAGACCCACACTCACCAACTCAAGACCCAAACTCACTAACTCAAGACCCACACACGCCAACTCAAGACCCACACTCACTAACTCAAGACCCACACTCACTAACTCAAGGCCCACACTCACTAACTCAAGACCCACACTCACCAACTCAAGACCCACACTCACCAATTTAAGACCCACACTCACTAAGATAACCTCCTAGTCACTGCTATGAGCAACCTTGGAGACAAATCACAGAGAGATGAAAAGCAAGTTGTGATTATTCAATTTTGCCTTCAACATTTTTGATTATGAATTACGAAAGTATTGGGAGATGAGAGAATAATCACTTGGTGTGGGCTGGGGGAGGGGCAAGGTGGGAGGGCAGTATTATCTCTAAGCTATGTGCCACAACCTGAAAATTTACCCAATGGCAGTGCACAAATTGGCCCCTTTAAATTACTGCGCATGCAGTTACACAAAAAACTTTTAAAGCACTCGCGCACTTAAACAAGTCACTTTACCGCAGCAGGCGGTAAAGAACGCAAATGCTTTGTTGGCCTTCATTGCAAGAAGTTTCGAGTATAGGAGCAGGGATGTGTTGTTGCAATTATGGGCGTTGGTGAGGCCACACCGAGAATATTGTGTGCAGTTTAGTTCTCCTTTTCTGAGGAAGGACGTTTTTGCTCTCGAAGGAGTGCAGCGAAGGTTTACCAGGCTGATTCCGGGGATGATGTAAGAGGAGAGATCGACGAGGTTAGGATTGTTTTCGCTGAAGTTCAGACGAATGAGGGGGGGGTCTCACAGAAACCTATAAAATTCTAACAGAGCTGGACAGGGTAGATGGAAGAAGGATGTTCCCGATGGTGGGGTGTCCAGAACCAGGGGTCACAGTCTGAGGATTCAGGGTAGACCATTTAAGACGGAGGTGAGGAGACATTTCTTCTCCCAAAGAGTGGTGAGCCTGTGGAATTCATTACCACAGGGAGTAGTTGATGCCAAGAGACGACTAGATATAGCACTTGGGGCAAATGGGATCAAAGGTTATGGGGCGAAAGCAGGATTAGGCTATTGAGTTGGACGATCAGCCATGATCGTGATGAATGGCGGAGCAGGCTCGAAGGACCGAATGGCCTTTTCCTGCTCCTATCTTCTATGTTTCTATGTACTTGAACATTACACAAAATGCTGCGAGGGTACATTGGTGAGTGGAGGTTGAGCGATGAAATGCCCAGGAATGTGTCCAATTAGTCTTGGCGATCCAAATTCAGGCTGAGGTAGACTTTAGAAAGCTCATGGCTGGGAGAAAGGCAGAGAATCCTCATAGAACATAGAACAGTACAGCACAGAACAGGCCCTTCGGCCCACGATGTTGTGCCGAGCTTTATCTGAAACCAAGATCAAGCTATCCCACTCCCTATCATCCTGGTGTGCTCCATGTGCCTATCCAATAACCGCTTAAATGTTCCTAAAGTGTCTGACTCCACTATCACTGCAGGCAGTCCATTCCACACCCCAACCACTCTCTGCGTAAAGAACCTACCTCTGATATCCTTCCTGTATCTCCCACCACGAACCCTATAGTTATGCCCCCTTGTAATAGCTCCATCCACCCGAGGAAATAGTCTTTGAACGTTCACTCTATCTATCCCCTTCATCATTTTATAAACCTCTATTAAGTCTCCCCTCAGCCTCCTCCGCTCCAGAGAGAACAGTCCTAGCTCCCTCAACCTTTCCTCATAAGACCTACCCTCCAAACCAGGCAGCATCCTGGTAAATCTCCTCTGCACTCTTTCCAGCGCTTCCACATCCTTCTTATAGTGAGGTGACCAGAACTGCACACAATATTCCAAATGTGGTCTCACCAAGGTCCTGTACAGTTGCAGTATAACCCCACGGCTCTTAAACTCCAACCCCCTGTTAATAAAAGCTAACACACTATAGGCCTTCTTCACAGTTCTATCCACTTGAGTGGCAACCTTTAGAGATCTCATGGCCAACCACATCCCTCCCTCATCAACCAGTATCCCTCAAAACACATTACCTGGTCCCACACTGTATTCCTGTCTTGTGGGAATACAGAACGGACAGGCTGCATTCACCTGTACTCCTGTTCCATGCAAGTTCTTGTAAATAAATTAGCCATAAAACCTATCAGGGAATTCAGGTGAAACCCCTCCACCAAGGAGGTGGTGAGAATGTGAAATTCAAGTATGTAATATGTGAATGGTGTAGATGCAATTAAGGAGAAGTTAGACAAGCACGTGTGGGAGAAAAGAATAGAGGGTTACGCTGATCGAATTAGATGAGAGGCACATAAATTAATTTGGTGGAGCACAAACGTCATCATGGGGTGATCGGGCCAAATGGCCGACTCCTACGCCTTATACTGTATGCAAAATCAGTCTTAATCAGAAAACGTTTTTATTCGTTGATGTGGATGTAGCTGGCAAGGGCGGCATTTATTCCCCATCCCATTTGTGGATAATTCAAATTCTTTTAAGCGTAATAATTAACTGCACACAGCAAAAATTGCTGAACGTCAAAGCAGTAATTGTAAGTAAAGAGACGTGGTCAGGAGCAGAATAAATGCAAGTCATTCACATTACTAAATTACAAATATTTCTAAATTTCCACAACAAAGAAAAGAGGGAAGAGAATGAGAAGAAAAAGGAACAGGGAAAAACAGGCAATGTATAGTAATAGCACACCACTGGTGTCAAAGCTAGTGTGTTATTATTAATCCAGAGTTGACAGTTACACCACAGCAACCTCAGGTCAGGGCCCGTTCCACTATGAAATTGAATGTCTTTGGCGTTGCCCCAATACTGTATCTCACTTGATGAATTCTCCACCTCATGTGGAACTGTACCATATAGGCCGTGCACTCTCGCTTCTTATAGATGGCATGGTACTGTGAAGGGGAGGTCGTGTCTCATCAATCTTGATTGAGTTCTTTGAGGAAGTGACAAAAACAAATTGTAGTAAGAAGTCTCACAACACCAGGTTAAAGTCCAACAGGTTTATTTGGTAGCAAAAGCCACTAGCTTTCGGAGCACTGCTCCTTCATCCACTTACCTGACGAAGGGGCAGCAAGCACTCCGAAAGCTCCAGTGGCTTTTGCTACCAAATAACCCTGTTGGACTTTAACCTGGTGTTGTGAGACTTCTTACTGTGTTTACCCCAGTCCAACGCCGGCATCTCCACATCAAAAAAAAATTGACCAGGGCAGGGCAGTGGATGTTGTATACATGGACTTTAGTAAAGCCTATGATAAGGTTCCTCATGGCAGGCTGATACAGAAGGTGAAGTCATATGGGATCCGAGGTGAGCTGGTAAGATGGATACAAAACTGACTTGGACATTGAAAGCAGAGAGTAGCAGTGGAAGGGTACTTTTCTAACTGGAGGTCTGTGACAAGCGGTGTCCCACAAGGATCAGTGCTGGGGCCTCTGTTGTTTGTAATATATGTCAATGATTTGGAGGAAAATGTAGGTGGTCTGATTAGTAAATTTACAGATTATACAAACATTGGGGGAGTAGCGGATAGTGAGGAGGATTGTCAGAGGATACAGCAGGATATAAATCTGCCGGAGACCTAGGCCGAAAGATGGCAGAATCATAGAATCCCTACAGTGCAGAAGGAGGCCACTCGGCCCATCGAGTCTGCACCAACACCAATTCCACCCAGGCCTCATCCCCGCTTAGATGGAAGATGGAATTTAACCCGAGCAAATGTGAGGTGATGCAATTTGGAAGGTCTACTGCAGAAGGAAAGTATACAGTAAATGGTAGAGCCCTTAGAAATATTAGCATACAGAAGGATCTAGGTGTGCAGATCCATAGTTCCCTGAAGATGGCAACTCAGGTGGTCAAGAAGGCATATAAGAACATAAGAACATAAGAAATAGGAGCAGGAGTAGGCCATCTAGCCCCTCGAGCCTGCCCCGCCATTCAATAAGATCATGGCTGATCTGACGTGGATCAGTACCACTTACCCGCCTGATCCCCATAACCCTTAATTCCCTTACCGATCAGGAATCCATCCATCCACGCTTTAAACATATTCAGCGAGGTAGCCTCCACCACCTCAGTGGGCAGAGAATTCCAGAGATTCACCACCCTCTGGGAGAAGAAGTTCCTCCTCAACTCTGTCTTAAACCGACCCCCCTTTATTTTGAGGCTGTGTCCTCTAGTTTTAACTTCCTTACTAAGTGGAAAGAATCTCTCCGCCTCCACCCTATCCAGCCCCCGCATTATCTTATAAGTCTCCATAAGATCCCCCCTCATCCTTCTAAACTCCAATGAGTACAAACCCAATCTCCTCAGCCTCTCCTCATAATCCAAACCCCTCATCTCCGGTATCAACCTGGTGAACCTTCTCTGCACTCCCTCCAATGCCAATATATCCTTCCTCATATAAGGGGACCAATACTGCACACAGTATTCCAGCTGCGGCCTCACCAATGCCCTGTACATATGGCATGCCGGCCTTCATTGTTTGGGGTGTTGAGTGTAGGAATTGGAAAATCATGTTGCAGCTGTATAAGACTTTGGTTAGGTCGTATTTGGAGTATTGTGTACAATTCTGGTTGCTACACTACCAGAAGAGTGTTGATGCACTGGAAAGGGTGCAGAAGAGATTTTCCAGGATGTTGCCTGGTTTGGAGGATATGGACTCTGAAGAAAGGTTGAACAAACTTGGATTGTTTTCATTGGAGCATCAGAGGATATGGGGGGACCTGATAGAGGTTTACAAGATTATGACAGGCTTGGATAGAGTGGGTTGTCAGAGTCTTTTTCCCAGGGTCGAAGGGTCATAGTTGAAAGTGAGAGGGGGAAAGTTTAAAAGAGCTGTAAGGGGCAAGTTTTTCACACAGAGGGCGGTGAATACCTGGAACCCGCTGCCGGAGGAGGTGGTGGAAGCAGATTCTATAACAATGTTCAAGAGGCATCTGGATAGATACATGAACAGGCAGGGAATAGAGGGATATGGACCGCGTAGAGGCAAGAGAATATTAGATTAGAGAGGCATCTGTGTCGACACAGACTTGATGGGCCAAAGGGCCTGTTCCTGTGCTGTCCTGTTCTTTGTTGAGTTTAATGCCATGGGCTACAAGTCCCATTCCAGAGACCTGAGTGCAAAATCTGGGCTGAGGGAGCACTGCACTATTGGAGGCGCTGTCTTTCAAAAGAGATGTTAAAGTGAGGCCCTGTCTGCCAGTTCGTGTGGTTGTAAAAGATCCCATGACTCGATTCGAAGAAGAGCAGGGATATTTTGCCAGTGGAAGTATCCCTCAGCTGAAGCCTCAGGTTGTGGCGATTATCACACTGGCTAATGGTGTGTGATTTGCTGCATGTTCCTTACTTTGCAATAGTGACCACAGTTCCAATGTACTACTTCAGTTATGAAGCATTTTGGGGCATCTTGATGTTTTTAAAGACACTATAGAAATGCACGCTATTTTTCCTATCGAGCTAGGGGAGGATAGCAAAAAAAAATTAATCTAATGTAAGTCTGTGCCTGACCTGTCGTAAAGTTCGGAGAGATATGCAGAGTTGTTGCTCTCTCTCTCTTCTACACACACACACACACACACACACACACACAGTAAGAGGAAGTAATACTGCACAAATGCATCTGTTGCCGTGGAGCCGTGTTTAATCAGCGTTATATTACTCATAACAAAGATAGCAGGGAAGTTCACCTCGAGGTAAGGTGACGTCCTTGTTTCCCCGGCGGGTCACTGGGAGGTTAGTGTGCTCGCACAATAAATGAGTACAGATGTGATGCAGGTTGGACCAGGCAAGGCTGTTCCAATGCTTTGTTTTTCTTTTATAATTATTTTTGTAACAAATTGGCACGCGGCAGTGCGAAAACACAGCACTGCAAAAACAGGCCATCCAGAGAGTAGGATGTGTAGTTTACTTTTGATTTAACTCTTCCCCTTCATCACCTTCTCTTCATTATTTCTTGCTCCCTTTCGGTCCGGGCATCAGCTGTGGCTTCACAGAGCCGAGTCTACAATCCAAGTTGATGGTACGAAGTGCAATACGGAGGATAAGCTGCATTGTCGGAGGTGGCATCTTTCTGTGGTGGGACAGTGGTTAGCACTGCTGCCTCATAGCGCCAGGGACCCGGGTTTGATTCCCGGCTTGGGTCACTGTCTGTGTGGAGTCTGAACGTTCTCCCCATGTCTGCGTGGGTTTCCTCTGGGTGCTCTGATTTCCTCCCACAGTCCGAAAGACGTGCTGGTTAGATGAATTAGCCATGCTAAATTCCCCCTCAGTGTACCCGAACAGGTGCCGGAGTGTGGCGACTAGGGGGTTTTCATAGTAACTTCTTTGCAGTGTTAATGTAAGCCTACTTGTGATACTAATAAATAAACTTTACTTTTTTACTTTAGGTGAGAAGTGAAATTGAAGTCTGCCCCTTCAGGTCCAATGGCCACTATTGGTGCATTGGCCATGCTGAATTCTCCCTCAGTGTACCGGAACAGGTGCCAAAGTATGGCAACTAGGGGATTTTCACAGTAACTTCAATGCAGTGTTAATGTAAGCTTACTTGTGCCACCAGTAAAATAAACTTTAAACACTTTAAACTTTAAATGCTCCCTGGTCCCTACGATCATGAGAAACATTAGCAGAGTAGACCATTCAACGCATCAAGCCTGCTTCGCTTTTCGATAAGATTGTGGCCTTAACTCTAGTCTCCTGTCCATTCCCCCCACCCAGCCATAATCCCTGACTCCCAATTCAATCAAACCTCTGCCTAACCCAGCCTTGAATATATTCTATGTACAAGCTTCCACTGCTTTCTGGAGTAGAGAGCTCTGGAAAATGTTTATCCCGCAAACAAACATCACTTAAAAGAGACTTGGTCATATCACCTTACTGTTTGTGAAATCTTGCACATACAAATTGGCTGCTGCGTTTCCTACATTAGAATTTCAAATGTACTTTGGTGCCTGTACAGCATTTTGGGACATCTTGGGGGTGCGAGAGATGCTATGGAAGCACAAATTTGTTCATTGTTTCTGTTTCTTCCTCTTTTCAAGTTATCTCCTCTCTTTTCCTTCTTCAATGAAATGTCCTTATCCCAAATGTCCACTTGATGAAGCAGTTCCCTTACCTTTGAATCTTGTCGGGCCATAGAATAGGAGTAAAGTCCATAACCTAGATTAATCCTCAAGTATGCTAGTGAAGGACTGCAGCATTTTCAGAGGCGCTGTCTTTCAGTTGGATTAGAAAAGATTGCCTGCCACAATTCCAAGAGCAACATGTTCCTCCCTCTAGAAATAGACTAACTGATCACTCCTTTGCTGGAATTCTAAAATTAGAACAGAAAATGCAGTAAATGCATAAAATGTCAGGCATGATCTGGAGAGAGAAACAGGAGGTAAGTTTTCTGGATGGTGCCATCTCAACAGAACTGGATAGAGTTAGAGATATAATAGCTTTTAACCTGATCAAACTTGAGAACCTGCTGCCATCAGACTTTTGAATGGACCTACCTTGCATTAAGTTGATCTTTCTCAACACCCTAGCTATGACTTTAACACTACATTCTGCACTCTCTCCTTTCCTTCTCTATGAATGGCATGCTTTGTCTATATAGCGCGCAAGAAACAATACTTTTCACGGTATACCAATACATGTGACGATAATAAATGAAATCAAATATCAAATCAAAAAGGTAACCAAAGTAAAAGAAGTAAATGCAAATCTCATCGGAGAGAAGAGCAGAACTTCTCCAAGGTGAACGGTTTTGAAAAAAAAGTAGCAGTGAGTTGAGTACTGATCCAAAAACAAAATACTGGATTCTGGACACCTGAAATAAAACACAGAAAGGGCTGGAAACACTCAGCAGGTCAGGCAGTGTCTGTGGAGAGAGAAACAGAGTTAATGGCCGGAATGTTACCACCCCGCCCATCACGGGAATCGGAGCGGGCGAGGGGCGGACAATGGAAAAGCCCATTGACCTCGGGTGGGATTTTACAGTTTTGGGACGAGTGAGGCCGTAAAATCCTGCCCAACATTTCAGGTCGATGTTCTGTTCCATCTCTAACCTTTTCAAGCTTTGATGAACTCGTTTAATTTCCTGTTTGTGGGACATCACCGTCTACAAATATTGGCTGCCATATTTACCTGAATAGCAGGACTGTCAGCAATTCAAAAGCAATCTATTTCCACGGGGCAACCTGGTGAAGCTGCAACACAGGGCTAGTTGCTTGTCAAACAGCGTAAGCAGCAAGTGATAGACAGAACTATAAATGCTCCCACAACTTCTGCAGACCTGCCACATCCAGTTGTGAATGGTGGTGT